>NC_049241.1:16544760-17744760 GCF_011100685.1 Canis lupus familiaris
ACACACACACACACACACTCTCTCTCTCTCTCTCTCTTTTTAGAGCTACAATAGTTTATTTCTTCCTCACACCATAACTACATTGCAAGTCAATGGAAGAGTCCTGATTCTTAAGTAGAGCCTCCAAATTACTGAGGTGCCATTTTTTTCTGACACTTCTCTCTTAAGATGTACTCTTATAAACACCAGGGAATGAGGGTATAGAAAATTGCTTACTGGCTCTAAAATTTAGCTAGAACTTCTAATATAATATTGAAAAGCAGCGGTGAGAGGGAACACCCATACCTTGTTCCTTATCTTACTGGGAAAGCTTCAAGTTTCTCATAATTAAGTATGACACTAGCTGTAAGGTTTTTGATCTTTTTAAAAAAAGTTATTTTTTATTGAGTTGAGGAAGTTCTCTATTCCAAGTTTACTGAGAATTTTTAAACATGAAGGAGTACTGGGTTTTGTAAAGTGCTTTTTCTGCATCTATTGATATGATCATGTGATTTTTTTCTTCTTTGGCCTGTGATGTAATGGATTACATTAATTTTCAAATGTTGAGGGATCCCTGGGTGGTGCAGCGGTTTGGCGCCTGCCTTTGGCCCAGGGCGCGATCCTGGAGACCCGGGATCGAATCCCACGTCGGGCTCCCGGTGCATGGAGCCTGCTTCTCCCTCTGCCTGTGTCTCTGCCTCTCTCTCTCTCTCTCTCTCTCTGTGTGACTATCATAAATAAATTTTAAAAAAATTTAAAAAAAAATTTTCAAATGTTGAAATAGCATTGCATACCTGGGATAAACCCCATTTAGTGGTGGTGTATAATTCTTATACATTGTTGGATATGATTTGCTAACATTTCAGTATATATTTTTGCATCTATATTCATCTGAGATATTGGTCTGTAGTTCCCTTGTAACATCTTTGTCTGCTTTTGGTATTTGAGTAATACTGTTCTTACAAAGTGTTAGGAATTATGTCTTCTGATTCTATCCTCTGAAAGAGATTACAGAATATTTATATAATGTTTTTCTTAAATGTTGGTAGAATTCACCAAGGAACTAATTTGTACCGGGTGCTTTCTGTTTTACAAGATTATTAGTTATTATTTCAGATTCCTTAATAAAGATGGTCCTTCAGATTGTATGTTATTTTTTCTGTGACTTTGGAACTGGTCCTTCTCATAGGATACCACAGAGTTGTTCACAGTATTCTCTTATTATCTTTTTAATGTCCACGGAATATGCAATGCTGCCTTCTTCTTCATTTCTGATACTAACAGTTTGTTTTCCCTCTCTTTTTTTCTTAATTTGCCTGCTTAGAGTCTCATTGAAATTATTAATCTATTAAAGGAAACAGCTTTTGGTATTGTTTACTTTTTCTATTGATTCCCTGTTTTCAATTTCATTGATTTCTACTCAGTTTTTACTACTGTTTTTTCTGTCTATTTTGAAAACTATTTTCCTAAGGTGGAAGCTTAGATTACTTATTTTTAATATTTCTTGTTTTCTATTATATACATTTGATGCTAAAATTTCGCTTTAAGCACTGCTTTCACTACATCCCACAAGTTTTGAAAAGCTATGTTTTCATTTTTATTTAGTTCAAAATATTTTAAAATAGTTTTAATTTCTTCTGTAACCCATGTATTATTTAGAAATGTGTTACTTAGTCTTTGCATATTTGGGGACTCTCCAGTATTCATTCTGTTATTTATTTCTAGTTCAATTCCACTGTGGTCTGAGAAGAGGCACCGTGTGACTTCTGTTCTTTCAAACTTGTTAAGACATGTTCTATGTTGCTGAATGTTCCATGTGCTGGTGAACTTTTGGGGTGACACAAACCAATCATAACCACCTGCCTTCCCCTCCATCTACGTTCTACATTTACCCCATTCCAACATCTCCTAAAGTCTTAATCCTTTCTATTATTACCTCTATATGAAAAATATCACCCAAATATGATTTAAAAGTCCCAAATCTCATCATCTAAAGCATCTAAATTTTGTATGGGTGAGATAATAGATATGGTTTACCCTGGGGCAAAAGTGCTCTCCATTTCTGGATATTTAAAATGGAAAACAAGTTATCAGTTTCCAAAATGCAATGGTGGTCTAAGCATAAGACAGATTCCTATTCAAAGGAAATTTGAAGAAAAAACAAAGTTCACAGGTCCCAACCAAGCCTAAGCCATGTCAAAGCAAATTCCATTAGATTTTAAGGTCTGAGAATAATCCACTATGACTCTGTCCATTGCGCCCCAAATGTTTAGTCCTCCATGGCAGCATCTCTGCCCCCTGAGTTCATGGCACTATCCACCCCACTTTCTCAGCCTTGAAAGATCTCTCTGGTCTCTGAGCCACTCTTTGAGTCTCTCTTCTCTTTTCTTGAAGGATAACACATATTTGCAGCTGAGTACCTTTGGATGCCCAATTCCTTTGTGTAGTATTCCAGAAGTTCAGCACCTTCCTTCATTTTTTCCATCTCTGTCCTCTTCGGTCCACGTGGAAGCATTGCTGACAGTTGATTGGATCCCTGAATCATATACTTAATCCTTCTAGCATAAACGTGACCAAGAATATCTTTATATATTTTTTTTTTCTCCAGAGCACTCTTCTGGATTTTTTGAAACATGGATAGGCTGAAAATTTTCTAAATCATCAAGCTCCTGCCAGTTTCTGAAAGGATCACCTTTACTTCATTGTCCAAAATCAAGTTTTTCATTTGCATCTGAGATCCCATCAGAACCTTTAATTCACATTATTGCCAACAGCCTCTTCAAGGCAAACAAAAATTTTTTCTAATATGCACCTCAAAAATTCTTCCAGCCTCTACCCATTACCCAATTCCAAAGCCAATTTCAAATCTTTTTTCTTATTTGTTGCAGTAGTGTGCCATTTTCCGGTACCAAAATCTTTAATGGTTTCCTAGGGCTGCTACAATAGACTACCACATACTGGATGGCTTAAAACAACAAATTTATTCTCCCATGGTTCTGGGAGTTCTAAATTAAAAATCAAGATGTGAAGAAGGCCATGTACTCTCTTCCTCAATATTCTGGTACTTGCTCTCCTTTTTTCTTTTTTTTTTTTTTTTTTTGGCTTATAACTACCTAACTTCAATTTCCTCTTCTCTTGTCACATGGCAACCATCCCTTTGTGTGTCTATGTCTTCACATAACATCCTCATCTCTCTATTCATGTCTGTGTCCTTTTCTTATTCTTATAAATTCATCAGTTATATTGGATTAGGGATTACCCTAATAACCTCATCTTCATTTGAATACACCTACACAGACTCTATTTCCAAATAAGTTATATTCACAGGTCCTAGGGTTAGGACTTCAATATACATTGTGTGTGTGTGTGTGTGTGTGTGTGTGTGTGTGTGTTGGGGGAGGATACAATTCAACCAAGAACATGGGCATTAATTTATTTTTCCTGAAAAATTAAGTAGAAGAATGAAAGCTACCAAGATTATTTTGTGAGTCTAATTTAATTTTAATTCAAAAATAAATTTGAATTTATGATTAAATAAATAAGTTTATGATTAAATACAAAAATATTAATTATATAAGAAAATAAAATTTTAGCCACATTTTGCTTATTTATTTATTTTTTTAATTTATTTTTTATTGGTGTTCAATTTACTAACATACAGAATAACCCTCAGTGCCCGTCACCCATTCACTCCCACCCCCCGCCCTTCTCCCCTTCTACCACCCCTAGTTCGTTTCCCAGAGTTAGCAGTCTTTACGTTCTGTCTCCCTTTCTGATATTTCCCACACATTTCTTCTCCTTCTTCTTATATTCCCTTTCACTATTATTTATATTCCCCAAATGAATGAGAACATATAATGTTTGTCCTTCTCCGACTGACTTACTTCACTCAGCATAATACCCTCCAGTTCCATCCACGTTGAAGCAAAGGGTGGGTATTTGTCATTTCTAATAGCTGAGTAATATTCCATTGTATACATAAACCACATCTTCTTTATCCATTCATCTTTCGTTGGACACCGAGGCTCCTTCCTCAGTTTGGCTATCGTGGCCATTGCTGCTATAAACATCGGGGTGCAGGTGTCCCGGCGTTTCATTGCATTTGTATCTTTGGGGTAAATCCCCAACAGTGCAATTGCTGGGTCGTAGGGCAGGTATATTTTTAACTCTTTGAGGAACCTCCACACAGTTTTCCAGAGTGGCTGCACCAGTTCACATTCCCACCAACAGTGTAAGAGGGTTCCCTTTTCTCCACATCCTCTCCAACATTTGTTGTTTCCTGCCTTGTTAATTTTCCCCATTCTCACTGGTGTGAGGTGGTATCTCATTGTGGTTTTGATTTGTATTTCCCTGATGGCAAGTGATGCAGAGCATTTTCTCATATGCATGTTGGCCATGTCTATGTCTTCCTCTGTGAGATTTCTGTTCATGTCTTTTGCCCATTTCATGATTGGATTGTTTGTTTCTTTGGTGTTGAGTTTAAGAAGTTCTTTATAGATCTTGGAAACTAGCCCTTTATCTGATAGGTCATTTGCAAATATCTTCTCCCATTCTGTAGGTTGTCTTTTAGTTTTGTTGACTGTATCCTTTGTTGTGCAAAAGCTTCTTATCTTGATGAAGTCCCAATAGTTCATTTTTGCCTTTGTTTCTTTTGCCTTCGTGGATGTATCTTGCAAGAAGTTACTATGGCCGAGTTCAAAAAGGGTGTAGCCTGTGTTCTTCTCTAGGATTTTGATGGAATCTTGTCTCACATTTAGATCTTTCATCCATTTTGAGTTTATCTTTGTGTATGGTGAAAGAGAGTGGTCTAGTTTCATTCTTCTACATTTTGCTTATTTAAAAAAGGCAGAAATCAACAGTAAATTATTAGCAAAATTAATCCAACAGCACATCTACATAACCTATAATACAATAGCAGGTACTGCACTGTGTCTTAAGCTTAGTAGTTTCACGGTAGCTTCAGAGACTGTAGATACATTTTTGAGGTATTTTAATGTTGTTCTGGTATAATACCTAGAACCTCATCTCAGACTTGTTTCTGAAACCACTCAATGATTTTTTGAAAGAACATAATTACCGGTAGTAAACTCCTTTCTCTTTGAAATATATAAATAAGGGGTGCCTGGTTATCTCAGTTGGCATAGCATGCTACTTGATCTCAGGGTCATGAGTCAGAGCTCCACAATGGGTGTGGAGAATACTTTAAATTTTTTTTTAAATAAATAAAATACCTAAATGAACTTCCATTTCCTGCATTAGAACCTGATTGGAAAAAAAAAGAAAAAAAAAAAAAAAGAAGAAGAAGAACCTGATTGAAGCCACTGGATAATGATGACCTTGTTAGATGGTGAGAACAAGGGAACCACATAGACTCCTAGTGTAGGGCCATTCTGGAGAGGCACTCCCCAGTTCCTAGTCAAATTCAGTATATAATACTCAGAACTCTTGGGACACCTGAGTAGCTCTGGTTTATTGCCTGCCTTCCGCCCAGGGCATGATCCTGGAGTTCCGGGATCGAGGGATCGGGTTCCACATTGGGTTCCCTACATTGAGCCTGCTTCACCCTCTACCTGTATCTCTGCCTCTCTCTCACTCTTTCTCTCTCTCTTTCTCTCTTTCTCTCTCTGTATCTGTCTCTCATGAATAAATAAAATCTTTTTTTAGAAAAATAACTCGGGATCCCTGCGTTGCTCAGTGGTTTAGCGCCTGCCTTCGGCACAGTGTGTGTTCCTGGAGTCCCACAATGGAGTCCCACATCAGGCTCCATGCATGGAGCCTGCTTCTCCCTTTGCCTCTCTCTCTCTCTCTCTCTCTCTTTCTCTATCTATCTCATGAATAAATAACTAAAATCTTAAAAAATAATAAAAAATAAAAAAGAACTCTGTGTATAAGATATTATTGCTTCCATTTTAGGTGAGGAAACTGAGATCTGAATATATTTTATTTATAAATATCATATAGCAATAGCAGAATTTGACTCTAAAGTTTGTGCTAGTGACCCTATATCCATGCCACCTTCTATAGATTACATAAAAGGGGCATTTGTCAATAAGCATTTTTTTTATTGTTGACTTTAGAGCTTTCCATTAAAAGTATTCTAGTTTGCTTAGCAGCCATATCCTTTTCAAATCAAGAATGAATATATAACATTATGTGTCAACTATAGTTCAATTTTAAAAAGTCTACATAGATACAAAAAAAATCAGTAAATAAGTACACATTCCAACTACTTCAGGTCCTGGGTTTATAAGCCAAATCCATGCTCACACAAATGTGCAAGGAGATGCTGGCAGAAATTTGATGCAATGATTCTGGTGATGGTATAAAACTGAAAGTAAAATGAATATCTATTTCTGAGGAAGTAATTAAGTAAGATGCAATATATGCTTATACTAGATAATTGCACAGCTTTAAGAAGACATGGACTGGGTATACCTGTACCAATATATGTATCTCATAGAAACATATTGTTAGGTCCAAAAGTGAGACAGAATATGATTAATAGTATACTATTTATGTAAATGTAAAACAACAGACCTAATTATATGAAGCATACATGAACAAACAGTACCTATCACATGCATTAAAAATCTTTAGTCTGTTTTGAAAAATCAAAAATCTGTTTTGAGGGGAGCCTGGGTGCCTCTGCTGGTTAAGTGTCTGTCTTCAGATCTGGTCATGATCCCAGGGTCCTGAGATTGAGCTCCACGTTGCACTCCCTGCTAAGTGGGGAGTCTGCTTCTCCCTCCCCCTACTTGTGCTCTCTCTCACACACATATAATAAGATTTTTTTTTTAAAGATTCTGTTTTGATTTGTTAGGGGAGAGATAATCAATAGTGAGTATAGGGATAAAAATCAATGAATTAATTGGTTTTAATTTTCTATCACATAAAAGTAAGCTTGCATTTACTTAGTAGTACATTAATTTCATCCATCTATACCTTCAGTCAAATAATTAGAATTCAACATACCTAAAACAGAGAAGTTACACACTAAAACAGTTGTAGTATATATTGTGAATGTCTCCACAGAATTGATGGTACCCTCCCCAACTGTAAAACTCTGTGAAAGAAAATTCAAAAAGAAGTAAGCATTGTTAAAAGAGTCACTCAAAATAGAGCCAAAGGATGTTCAGGAATTAGGGCATATGTACAACTCCTGTTTCAATTCTCAGAATACCATGAACTTTTGACTTTTGTCAATTGTAACTTGTCAATTGCAACTCCACCACCTCCAAGAACACAATCTCCTACTTAGCACTGAGATAGTGTAACACTTGTTAGCCAAATAGCAAACCATGTATTAGTCAGTTTAAACCCTACCAGCATCAATCATAATTCTTTCAAAAACAATTTATGTACCCTTGTGGGTTTTGCCTTTATAAATCTGCCCTACCGGCTCACAATTCTGAGTACACTTTCAAATTTGGTCCACTATTGTTCTTCCAGACTGCAATCCTTAAAACACCAAATAAAGGCTTTTGATTGTTTTACAGCCTCTTCTTGATTGACACATCTTTGTAGTTAGATAAACTTAACCACCCCCCAATGGGTGGGGTAGGATATAACTGGCTAATTCCAAATAGGGTATTCTGATTCACCTTTTCCATGATGATCACTGCAGCTAATCCAAGTCTAAGTGTCCTACCCTTGGCTACAAGGATAGTTTCATGGCTGATTCAACCTGCAAGAAAGTCAGGATTTATCCTGGGAACTCCAGGTCACAGATTTCCCAAAACCGCCATTGACCTTTTGCAAACATGAGAGATGTCTACAAGTAAATCTGACACACTTGAGGACAAATGTAGGGGATTCATAAGAACAAGGATCCTGGACCTTATGTTTACATCAGCCAATAAATCTCAAATGTTTAAACCATTGAGAAAAAAAAAATAAATAAATAAATAAACCATTGAGAGTTGAATTCTACAGAACAGAGGACATCATCATTCATCAAAAAAAAATACACATTGTTTGATCTCTGATTCCTTTTTTCTTCCTCTTGCCATCCACTAGTAGGTAAATGTGCACACACAAATATACTGATGTATGGCATACTTTATTGGCAATGGTGAAACTGCATCATAGAGAGTACCAACCATGATGTCTAAAGAACTGGGCCCAGCATGCACTTATATTCCATTTGTCTTGCAAATGTGAAGAAAGTACTATTAGATTCTCCAAGTCCTCTTTGAGGAAAAAGTGAGTAATATCTATTCCATATGTGTAAAAGGACTATTTTGAAGTTCAAATCAAATTTTATAAGTGAAAACATTTTTAAAACTAGTTATTATTATCTTGCATATGATGCATCTGTAACAACATTGAAGTAAAATTCCTAATCTCCTTGAGTTTATCTTGTACTCTACTCAACTTCCTGCTGTGCAAGGGAAGGACAAAATGTCACTTTTAGCTTTGAATTTCCCATCTTTTGTCAGTGTGTTTCACAACCTTAACTTCATTTAAGCTCGGTTCAGTGGCAAATTTCTATATATATCTACACTTTCAAGTTGCTTAAAGATATAACATAATTGGGTGTACCTTTAACCCAACGGTTTAAAGTCCTAAAGGAATGAACAGTATGCACACAACATCTTCCAGTATTAAATAGCCTGGGATCAAATAAAATGCAATGAACAACGTCTGCCCCTACTGAACTGGAAATGTTGTTAGTGAGATACTGGACACAGATGACAGTGCTACCTCAAGAAACATAATGAGGGAGTTTTATCAAGCCAAACCTTTTAAAATGTTTGAACTCCATAAAAACCTGCAGGCATGACAGATTAAATGTAATGCTTACCTCTGATTCTGAGCTGCAGCTTGTATCATCTAATTCCTGTAAATAAGAACAGATGTGCTGTTAGAAGGTTTTGATTTGTGTTTTTATTTTTCAAAATCCATCTAGCATAGTGAGGGTATCCCGTTTGGGGGATGGTGGAGTAGCTTTGTTTTCTTGCTCAAGCATGTCAGAAATGGGAAAGTAAGTCTCACTCATCTCCATCCTATTAAAGGAGAAGCTCAAGACAATTTACAGAGATGGATGTATGCTTTAAACATCGATGAAAAAGAGACTGATCTATCCAAGGACATTTTCAAATATTTAGAGAAGGAAAAAAACATTATTTTAGCAAGTTTAGAAACATAACAATTATGAGTTTCAACTTGTATTCACGTTACACCAGCAGCAATTTGAGAAGTCAATAATCACCTAGAACAAATACATAGGGTAAAGATACTCCAGGCATCTCATCTCTAGACAAGCCTTCTACTCCTGTAAATCACACACCCTCTGCTCTAACGATACATGTTGTTATTTTTTTGAAAGAGCGATTTCTTTAGCAAAACATAGAAGCCTTGGCTTTAGCACATATAAAAAATATAATTTACAAGTTTGGCATTTTCATTTCTGCTGATGACAGTTTCATGAGAACCTCACAAATCTAATTAAATAGTTCAGAGAAACACAATTAAATATACTCACATGACAATGATATGGGGAGGATGATGATAATACGTTTTACTTACATTGGATATTTTATCCAAAAAACCCAGAATAATGAAATAAAGATTGCACAGCATCATAGAATAACATGGGTTCTATTAGGATTACAGTTACAGAGTTGTATGTAATAAAATAATACACAGAGATCTTTGAAGTGTTATCTTCTGAATGATCATATTTATATACTAACTATAATCTACATATTAAAATTATAAGAGAACAAATCTTTAGCTCTTTTCACACGATGCACAAATGAAGAGCAAAAATAGTAATTTACATGGTTTCTTTTCTTACTCCGAAATGAAATGACTTTTTAATGTCACATTTTAAAAAATCATATTACCAGTTTCTTTTGAAATTATATAAGTACAATGTTTGTCTATGTACACATATTTACTGAAAATTACATATTTTTAAAATAGTAAGCAGCCAAGAATATAGGTAAAATACAATATAGCCAGAAACCAAAAATCCATTTATTATTATTTCTGTATATGATTGTGGATTGTGAAGGATCATAGAGCAATTAATTCAGATCATCAATCTTATTTGGTCTTATTGTATTAGTACCTACTATCTTTGGGTACCAACACTACAGAAAAGCTTAAGATCGAATAGTTAATTTTTCATGACAGTAAGAAATCATCAGTTGAGATGATTAATTGGATGATTCATGCCATCTGTACATGATATGAATTATAAGTAATATTTCTGCCATTTTTGAAACCCTAGTTCCACGCAAAGTGAAACAGTTACTAATTATTCCAGAAGCGTTTGTTAAATAAATTTAAATGCATACATATGTGTGTATATGTGTGTATGTGTGTGTGTGTGTGTGTGTATAAATTTGAGAGTTGCTTAGAATAGTAGTATGATAGTCAAAAGCATGGACTGGGATCCCTGGGTGGCGCAGCAGTTTAGCGCCTGCCTTTGGCCCAGGGCGTGATCCTGGAGACCCGGGATCGAATCCCACGTCAGGCTCTTGGTGCATGGAGCCTGCTTCTCCCTCTGCCTCTCTCTCTCTCTCTCTCGCTCTCTCTCTGTGTGACTATCATAAATAAATAAAAATAAAAGGAAACAAAAAACACTTAAAAAAAAAAAGCATGGACTTTAGTATTTCAAAGACCTTAATCTAACACCACTTACCATTTACCAGCTATGTGATTTCTGGTAAATATTCCAAGTTCTTAATTATCAGTTTACCAATCTGCTGGGCTACTACCAACTCTTATATTGCCAGGGAAAATGAAATAAGACAATAATACATTTAAAGTACTTTGTCCTATGGACTCTAAGAAATGTTAGCTGTAATTATGAGAAATTACTATTACTGGTAAGTCAGCTTACAATCATTCTCTAAAAATCCTACTAAATTAAGTATTATATTTCATAATTATTAATAATATATAATCTATTTACATCTGAATTTTAACACAGAAAAGATTTGACTTGTAATGGGGACTGTTATGTGATAAAGTTGAAAAAAAAAAGGGGAGAAAAAGCCTCAGTAAATACTTGCACAGTCACAATTTTTTGTGTAGATCTAGAAAACAGCAATTTTTTTGTGTAAACCTATGTGGTCGAAAAAGTAAGATTTTCCTTCAGAGGAACACAGAATGGATTCCTCTTTGATCTGTTATTTAAAAATTGGTGGTGCCCATATCTAAGCCAAAAGTGATACTATTTCAATATTTCATACTTACATTTAACCTTTACTGAAAAACATATATTAGGGCCATCTCCTCATGACACTAATAAACAAATAAGGTGCTGCTTCCTGCTTATTCTCTGTGATTTCACAACCTGAAGAACCCCATCTCAACACAGAAGCATATGCTCTTCAGAAAAACTGAAAGGACGATGAAGAGGCACTTTAGGATTTAAATCAATGATCATTAGAAAGAATGCCAAAATAACAACAAAAAGAACATAAGTTTTTATATTTAATTTCTAAGTAGAATATATAGTCTCATGGATCAAAATCTAAAAATATGACAAAGATATATACAGAATATCTTCCCCTATCTTTGTCCTCCATCTGCACAGTTTCCACCCTGCTTTTGAAAAACTAATGAAGACCTAAGATGGCAGCATTCATACTGAGGGAAGTTACTGCCAGCATACCAGGTGGGGAAAGCAGTCGATGAATGTTCTGAGGAACGTACAGAAACTCACAAACTTTTGTTTTCCAATGAGGACTTCTGGGCACTGTAATATGTAACATCTGTTCTGTAAGCACATTGTTCTGTTCAGAGTATCCTGTCAGAAGCTATCCTGTATCAAGTCTCTTCTGATTTTAGTGTATATTTCTCTAGAGTTATTGTTACTATTTTAGTATTTTGGTGTTTCATTCATCTATTCTTCTCTGGACAGAATGACAAGACTGGAAAAACTCAACTCAAAAAAGAAAACAAGAGACAGTACCAAGAACCTAACCAGTATAGATATAAGTAAGATGCCAGAATTAGAGTTCAGAATAATGATTATAAAGATACTAGCTAGGTGTGAAAAAAACATAGAAGACACTAGAGAAATATTTTTATTTTGGAGATTTATGTCTCTTATTTCTCCAAAATTTTGGAGAAATAAAAGAAACAAAATCTGACCAAGTTGAAATCAAAAGGCTATTAATGAGTTCCAATAAAAAAAAAATGGAGGCTCTAATTGCTAAGATAAATGAAGCAGAAGAGAGAATCAGTGGTATAGAAGATAAAATGATGGATAATAAAGAAGCTGAGAAAAAAGAGAGCTAAAAAACTACTGGATCATGAGGGGAGAATATGAGAGATAAGTAATACCATAAAGCAAAACAGTTAGAATAACTGGAATCCCAGAAGAAAAAGAAAGAGAGAGAGGCAGAAGGTATATTGGACCAAATTATAGCTGATAACTTCCCAAGCTTGGGGAAGAAATAGGCATTCAAGTCCAGGAGGCACAGAGAACCCTACTCAAAGTCAATAAAAAAAATTCCAACACTTCAAATATAATAATGAAGCTTGTAAATCCCAGACACAAATAGAAAATCCTGAAAGCAGCTTGGGGAGGGGAGAGTCCTTAACCTACAAATGTAGAAATATTAGACTGACATCAGACCTATACACAGAGACCTGGCAGGGGTCTTAATTGAAAAAAAAAAAATTCAGCCAAGAATACTTTAACCAGCAAGTCTGTCATTCAGAATATAAGGAGAGATAAATAGCTTCCAGGACACACCAAAACTAAAAGAATTTGTGACCACTATGCCAGCCCTGCAAGAAATATTAAAGAGTATCTTTTAAGCAAAGAAAGAGACCAAAAGTAACATAGGCCAGAAAGGAACAGAGATACTGTATAGAAACGGGGACTTTACAATTAATACAATGGCACTAAATTCTTATCCTTCAAAAGTCACTCTGAATGTAAATGGGCTAACTGCTCCAATCAAAAGACACAGGGTATCAGATTGGATAAAAAAGCAAGGCCCATCCATATGCTGTCTGCAAGAGACTAATTTTAGACCTCCAGACTGAAAGTGAGGGGGTGGGAAACCATTTATCATACTAATGGAGATCAAAAGAAAGCTGGGGTAGCAATCCTTATATCAGACAAATTAGATTTAAAACCAAAGACTGAATAAGAAATGAGGAAGGACACTACATCATACTAAAAGGGTCTAACCAACAGGAAGATCTAACAGTTGTAAATATTTATGATCCTAACATGGGAGCAGCCAGTTATATAAACCAATTAATAACAAAATTAAAGAAACACATTGATAATGATACAATAATAATAGGGAACTTTCTTACCACTTACTGCAATGTACAGATCATCTTAGCAGAAGATTAACAAGGAAACAAGGGTTTTGAATGACACACTAGACTTGATGGACTTCACAGATATACTCATAGCATTCCATTCTAAAGCAACAGAATACACAATCTTCTCAAGGGCATATGGAACATTCTTCAGAATAGATCCCATACTGGGTCACAGATCAGGTCTCAACTGGTACCAGAAGACTGGAGTCATTCCCTGCATACTTTCAGACCAAAATACTTTGAAGTTTGAACTCAGTCATAGGAGGAAATTTGGAAAGAACTCAAATACATGGAGGTCAAAGAGTATCCTACTAAAGAATGAATGGTTGAATGGGTCAACCAGGAAATTAGAGAAGAATTTTAAAAAATTCATGGAAACAAAGGAAAATGGAACTACAAGTTTTCAAAACTTTTGGGATGCAGCAAAGGTGGTCCTAAGATGGAAGCACAACACAAATAATACAAGCCTTTCTCAAGAAACAAAAAAGATTTCAAATACACAAGCTAACTTTACACCTAAAGCTGGAGAAAGAACAGCAAATAAAGCCTAAATCCAGCAGGAGAAGAGAATTAATAAAGATTAGAGCTCAATGAAACAGAAACCAGAAGAACAATAGAATGTATCAAAGACACTAGAAGCTGATTCTTTAAAAGAATTAATATGATCAATAACCCCCAAGCCAGACTTATCAAAAAGAAAAGAGAAAGGATCCAAATAGATAAAATCATAAGTGAAAGAGGAGAGATTACAATCAACACTGAAGGAATACAAACAATTTTAAGAATGTATCATGAGCAACTATATGCCAAAAATTAGGCAATTTGTCAGAAATGGATGCATTCCTAGACACGTATAAACCCCCAAAAGTGAAACAGGAAGAAATAGAAAACCTGAGCAGAATCATAACCAGAGAGGAAATTGAAGCAGTGATCAAAAGATGTACCAAGAAACAATATTCCAGGGCTGGAGGGCTTCCCAGGGGAATTCTACCAAACATTTAAAGAAGAAATAATATATATTCTTCTGAAGCTATTTCAAAATATAGAAATGGAAGGAAAACTCCCAAACTCTTTCCATGAGGCCAGCATTACCTTGATCCCTAAACCAGACAGGAGAATTACAGACCAATATCCCTGATGAACATGGATGTAAAAATTCTCACCAAGATGTTACCCAATAGGATACAACAGTACATTAAAAGGATTATTCACCATGACCAAGTGGGATTTATCCCCGGGATGCAAGGCTGGTTCAGCGTCTGTCAATCAATCAATGTGATATACTACATTAATAAATGGAAGGACATGAATCACATGAACCTCTCAATTGATGCAGAAAAGACATTTGACAAAGTACAGCATCTTTTCTTGATTAAAGCTCTCTGCGGTATAGGGATAGAGGAAACACACCTCAATAGCACAAAAGCCATCTACAAAAAGTCCACAGCAAATATCATTCTCAATGGGGACAAAATGAGAGCTTTTCCCCTAAGGTCAGGGTCATGGCAGTGATGTTCACTCTCACCACTGTTGTTCAACAAAGTACTAGAAGTCCTATACTTAGCAATTAGACAACAAAAAGAAATGGAAGACATTCAAATTGGCAAAAAAAAAGAAGTCAAACTTTCAGTCTTCACAGATGACATGATACTTTATGATACTTTATGCGGAAAATCCAGAAGATTCCACCCCAAAATTGCTAGAACTTATACAAGAATTCGGCAATGTGGCAGGATATAAAATCAATGCACAGAAAACATTGCATTTCTATATACTAACAATGAGACAGAAGAAAGGGAAATTAAGGAGTTGATCCCATTACAACTGCACCAAAACCCACATGATACCTGGGAATAAACCCAATCAAAGAGGCAAAGGATCTGTATGCTAAAAAGTATACAACACTTATGAAAGACATTGAGGAAGGCACAAAGAAATGGAAAAGTGTTTCATGTTCATGGATTGGAAGAACACATATTGTTAAAATGCCTATGCTATCTAGAGCAATCTATACATTCAAAGCAATCCCTATAAAAATCCCATCAACTTCTCTCACAGAGCTGGAACAAGTAATCCTAAAACTTTTATGGAACCAGAATAGACCCCCAAAACTCAAAGGAATGTTGGAAAATAAAACCAAAGCTGGTGGCATCACAATTCCATACTTCAAGCCATATTACAAAGTGGTAATTATGAATGCAGTATGGTACTAGCACAAAAATAGACAAAAGAATCATTGGATCAGAATAGAGAACCCAGAAATAGACCCTCAACTCTATGGTCAACTAATCTTCAGCAAAGCAGGAAAGAATATCCAATAGAAAAAGGACAACCTCTTCAACAAATGGTGTTAAAGAGACCATTTGGTTCTTCAGTCACATGAAGAATGAAACTGGACCATTTCCTTACACTATACACAAAAAATAGACTCAAAATGGATGAAAGACCTAAAAGTGAGATGGGTATCATTAAAATCCTAGAGGAGACCACAGGCAGCAAACTCTTTGACCTCGGCTATCCCAACTTCTTAGTAGATATGTCTCCAAAGGCAAGGGAAACAAAAGCAAAAATGAACTATTGGAACTTCATCAAGATAAAAAACTTCTGCACAGCAAAGAAAACAGTCAACAAAGCCAAAAGACAGCCAGATAAATGGCTAGTATCCAAAATCTATAAAGAACTAATCAAATTCAACACCCAAGAAACAAACAATCCGGTCATGAAATGGGCAGAAGACATGAACAGACATTTCTCCAAAGAAGACATACAAATGGTTAACAGACCGTCGAAAAAATCCTCCACATCACTCAGCATCAGGGAAATACAAATCAAAACCATAATGAGATACCACCTCACACCAGTCAGAATGGCGAAAATTAACAAGACAAAACAACAAATTTTGGCAAGGATGTGGAGAAAGGGGAATCCCTCTCACACTGTTGGTGGGAATGCAAGCTGGTGCAGCCACTCTGGAAAAAAGTATGGAGGTTCTTCAAAAAGTTGAAAATAGAGCTACCCTATCTATGACCCAGCAATTGCACGACTGGGTGTTAACCCCAAAGATACAAATGCAGCGATCCAAATGGGTACCTGTGCCCTAATGTTTATAGCATCAATTTCCACAATAGCCTAACTATGGAAAGAGCCTAGATGTCCATCAACAGATGAATGGATAAAGATGTGGTAAATGTATACAATGGACAACTACTCAGTCACCAAAAAAAAAAAAAAAAAAAAGAAAGAAATCCTGCAGTGATGTGGATGGAACTAGAGGGTATTATGCTAAATGAAATAAGTCAATCAGAGAAAAACAGTTATCATATGATTTCATGTATCTCTGGAATTTAAGAAACAAAACAGAGGATCATAGGGGAAGAGAGGAAAACATAAAACCAGACAAAATAAGAGGGGGAGACAAACCATAAGACTCTTAATCATAAGAAACAGAGGATTGCTGAAGGGGATGGGAGGAGGCGGATAGGATAACTAGGTGATGTAATGAATACTGGGTGTTGTATAAGACTGATAAATCATTGAACTCTACCTCTAAAACTAATAATACACTATATGTTAATTGAATTTAAATTAAAAAATAAAAAAATTTAAAAATCACTTATTTGTTCTATATCTGTATAATCTCTGGTGATGTTCTCTTTTTGTGATATTTCTGTCTTGTGTTCTCTTTCTTTCCTTTCCTATCCTTTTTTTTTTTTTGAGAGACAGCGAGCATATGAATATACATGAGTGAAAGGGGGAAGGGGCAGAGGGAGAGGGAGAGAGAGAATGTTAAGAGGCTCCATGCTTAGTGTGGAGCCCGGCAGGGGGCTTGATCTCATGACCTTGGGAAAATGACCTGAGCTGAAATCAAGAATCAGATGCTTAACTAACTGAACCCCCTAGTTGCCCCTAGAGGTTTTTCAATTTTATTGGTCTTCTCAAAGATCCACAGTTCGGTTTCATTCATTTTCTTTATTATTTTATGTTGTCAATTTCATTGATTTTTTTTTTTGATCTGATGTTTATTTTCTTTTTTTTTCTGCTTATTTTTAGTTTAATTTACCCCTTTTCCAGTTTCTTAAGGTCAGATCACTAAGTCACTGAGTCACTCGCTTTTATACAATGTATACAGTTTTCCACTGTGTACTCATTGGTGATATCCCATTAAATTTGATATATTGTTTTCATTCATATTCTGTTCAAAATATTTCTATATTCCATGTTAATTTCCTCTTTGTCCATGTGTATGCAGCTTAGTTTTGATATATTTGGGGGGTATTAGAGATCCTTCTTTGGTTATTATCTATTTTAATTACCTTGCAAAGAACATACTTTGAATAATCTGCATTGTTTACTTAAGATTGTTTTATTACCCCGATTGTGATCTACATTAATAAATGTTTATACTGTGTGCTTAAGAAAAAAAAGAAAAACTACTATCAGTGTCCATTATTAATTCCAGAATTCCTTTAGACAAAAACCAAATATGAATATATATCCTTATTTTCCTCTTTCATATATGTAATTTTATTTTTCCCTTCCATATATGTAATTTCAAAATGTAATGTAACACCTATTGAGTGGATCTTATGTATTATGCAATTTGTCAATAGTTTTAAACCTACCACCTCATTTCATCTTTACAGTAAGATTTTATATAATTGTGCAATGTGATCTACTTACATCAAAACCATACATAAATATCTAACTCTGCATGAGATTGTCTACTGTGTCTAGTCACCAAGTACTAAAGCCCAACATGCATGGACTAAAATATATCATGGGGGTATAGTGTACCTATACCACCTCTGCCACCCCCTCCCCATCTTGCTAAATGGACAAATGTATTCAAACTAAGGCCATTAGGTCACAGGAGAAATGTTATAGAAATTATCTTTAAGATATGCAATAGATATGTGCATTTAAGAAACATCTATTGAAACCCCTTATATTATAAGACAAGCCATCAGTTAAAGCTGTATCTCAATAAGCATCTATCTCTCTGTCCTTCTAAGCAATACTCAGTGATTGAGAAAGGGGAACCTATTAACCTAAGAGGAAATAGGGAATGGATGGGGAAGCCTGATCTCTGCCTTCAGGCACATATTAGAAGCAATGATCAGTAAAATTAAGGCTTACTCTATGCAAGAGAAATGATCATCAGCGCGACGGTGGTATATTACTGTGTGTGTTGGGGGGGTGAAAATGAAAATGATGGGTAGTAGAATATTTTGAAAATAGTTCTGTGGATCAAAAAAAGAAAAAGATTCCATGAAAAAACTGCATTGTAGCAATTCACAAAAAAAGTTGTATTTTTAGTTATGCTGCAAACATTTCACAAAAATCATAATTAAATTTGCATCTTGAGATTATACACATAAAGCATTTCCCCACCCAAGATAGCCAGAATTCTCCATCAAGCTCCCCCCCAAAATTCTCCCCTCAGGGCAAATTTATGACAAGGAGACTGAATATTGTATGGAATGCTCTCATGTTGCTAGTTTGAGTTGATGGAGAATTGAATGCATTAAGACTGTGTACATTCTCATGCCTTCAAAATTAGCCACTTTTATTTATGGTGTTATATTGCTTGAAGCAGTTTACATTTTCAATAAATAATTAAAACATAACTCTTCCATAACTTATTCTGCTTCTGGGGAAAAATAATACTAGAAAACAAATGACACTTACATATTTTACCTTGGAGTCACAAGGGGGAAAGTAAATAGAAGATGAGGAAAAACTAGGTCTTTGTCATCTTTAAAAAAGATGAAAACTGTCATTTTCCCTAGTAGTCTAAGTTTTCTTTTTTCCTTTTTATGGAAAACATTCTAAAATGTGCATTATGTGGTCTAGGATACCCGCTAAATGTACATCCATTTGCCATTTACTTAACCCCTTGAAATCTATATCGAAAACTATTATTCTAAACTCTCATAGCTTTGTTGAGGTATAGCTGACATACAATAAATTTCACATATTTAAAGCATATTATTCAATGATTTTTGACATACATATATATCCATGAAACCACAATTAATATAATTAATATATCCACCACTACCAGTGGTTTTTTGTGCTGTTATAATCTATTCTACTCTCTAGGCAGTCACTGGTCTGCTTTCAGTCAACAGAGATCAGTTAGCTTTATAGAATACTTTATAAATTGAATCCTAAAGTGAAGATTTTTATAGTCTGGTATATTTCAGCACAATTTTGAGATTGATACATGTATTTCACGGATAAAAGTTTGGTAAATTCATTCCTTTTTATTGCAGAGTAATATTCCATTGTGTGTTTGTTTTGCCATTTACCTGTTGATAGCTCTTTCAGTTGTCTTTTCCTTTGGTTTTTTTTTTTTTTTTTCAGTTGTCTTTTTTTCCTTCGAAGGTAACTAGAATCCAATGTTTTACAAAATCTAGTAGTCCTTTGCTGACCCCATCTTCTTGGACTATACTATTTGATGCTGCTAACCACACCCTGGTGCATTGAGATTTGCCTTTCTTACCTTTCTGCTCCCCCATGTTATTGCTGTTCTGTTTCCACATTTCAGACAATCCTCCCCCACCCTTCCTCACATGTCTTATTTCTCTCCTTTCCAAATGAAGGCCATCCTTCTCACTGTCCTTAGTTCTTACTCTGATTCCCCGTCTTTGAAGAACCAAGTGCTCCTAGAATTTCACTGATCACAACAAATGGAATGTTCCTTGAATCTGAATTTCCAGACTAAGCATTTTGTTGTTGTTGTTGTTGTTGGTTTATTTATTTTTTTTTTTTTTTGGTTTCAAACCAACATCTTATTTTCTCCCTGAAAATGGCCTTTAATTCACATCACTCAACTGAAATATCACTTATACAGGGAACTAATGGTGTTCTCATTTGCAAACAGATTTACTCATTCCTCATCCCCTTGAGACTTTATTCCATCTGTAGATTTTGAATTATCAAGAGAACATCCCCCCCAAAAAAACCCAAAAGAACATCCCCTTAAGTTTACTACCACTGTGACTAATTCAGCCAAACTTGTTACTTCCAATTCAACTTAATTTCATTAACCAAAATTTTTCAAGTTTTTTATGATGACATCATTTGTCAAGTATCCCAAACTCAGCATTTGAATTAATCTTGACTTAACCCCTTTCTTTATCTTCAATGATCAATCTCAAGTCATATTTTCTTTTGAAATTTGACACAGAATAATTCATTTCTCAATTTTTAGACCTACCACTCTTTTATAAGAATGCAATCTCATGATTTCTTTTTGATCCCCTTTCACGTTCCTTTCCAGTCTCCTCTGCTTACTGTCATCAAACCAGTATCTCTGAACACAAGTTTATGTTGCATAACTCTTCAATGCTTCTCAATTACTTCTTTAAAACAAAACAAAACAAAACATAACAAAACAAAACAAATGAAAATTCCAGGATCCATCATCTGGCTCAATAATTTGGGAACTACACTATGTGGTAAATCAGTCTCCTGCTCTTTCCCAATTAACACCTCCCTTCTCTAATTGACAGCCTGGTCTATACACATCCTTTATTGTCTTTTTTCAGACTAGTTCTCCTTCCCTAAAGGGTAGAGACTCTATAGTCAGATTCTCCAGACTAGAATCCTGACACTACTTATTGCCATTATGTCACTTGGGTTTGATTCTGTGTCTTCATTTTCATCCACAAAGCAGGGTCAGGAAGATTAAAGATAATTTGTAAAAGGCTTTGACATATATTAAGTGATCAACAAGCATTATATCATTATTAAGTAAATATTACTTGTTTTCACAGACAAGCTCAAATTTCAAAAAGCATAGTGACTTAAACCTAAAGGCAGTCTAAGACAATGGTTAAGAGTATTGGCTCCTGAAATGGACCGGCTGTATTAAAAATGTGGCTCTACCTTTCTCTAGCTATGTGGCCAGGGAAAATTCTCTAGCTACTTGTATCTCAGTTTCCTTATTTATAAAATTGGGATGACATAACTATTCACCCCATATGTTTTCTTATCCCCCCAACACCATTTATTGAAGAGACTGTCCTTTCTCCTTTGCAAACTCTTAGGTCCTTTGATATAAATTAATAAACCATATACATGTGGATTTACTTGTGGGTCATTTATACTGTTCTATTGTCCTATGCATCTGTTTTCATGCGAGTATCATACTCCTTTGATTACTATAGCTTTGTAATATAGTTTGAAATCAGAAAATTTTGTCCTTTCTCAAGATCATTTCACTTTTGAGTCTTTAAATAGATCAATTAAATAATATTAATTCTTCCAACTCGCAAGTATGGAATATCTTTCCATTTAACTTGTGTTTTCTTCAATTTCTTTCATTAATGTCTTATAGTTTTCAATATACAGATCTTTCATTTCCTTGGGTAAATTAATCCCTAGGAAATTCATTCTCATGGGGATTTTCTGAAGGAAAGAATAAGATCATCCATGAAGGAAATGAGAAAAGCACCTGGCACTATCCTCATTGCTTATTCCAAATTTTATTTTTCATGAAACTCAGCTCTGTAGTAGTTTCTGGGCTTGTTTCTATGGGATGTATTCATCATTAAACTGTATCTATATTTTATTTAAATTAAATTGATTTTTCTCTTTGCCTGCAATATGAAGGATACATAAAAATAGAATTTTTGCCTACTAAGAATTCAGCCCTAAATTGGGATTATCAGTACCACAGACAGTTCTGGTCCCTGCATGGATTCCTGTTGATGGTTCAGAGTAAACATTCAGTAAATATTCATCTTTATATGATGGTATCTTAGTGATGTAACTGTTTTCTTCAATTTTTTCCCACGCCTGTACCTAATAATCTTCTAAAGCAAGCTCAGCAAACCATAACACATGGGCCAAACCTGGCCCACTGTGTGACTTTAAAAAGTTTAAATGGAAGGCACCCATGACCATTCATTTGGATACTGTCAATGGCTGCTCTTACTCTACAAGGCAGAGTATAGTACTTGTGACAGAGACTATTTGGCTTGAAAAAAAGAAACAAAATATTTACTATGTGATCCTTCATAGAAAAAGTTTTCTAACACTACCTCTAAAATATTAATTTCCTCCCTAATGACAGAGGGATGTTATTTTGACAAAAACTTCCAGGTAGAGAGCATCCTTGGCTCAAATTTTCTTATTACTTTGATATGTGTCCCTACTACAGATGTATACATTCTAATATAATAAGTGTATTTATACTTGCTTCAGATTAGCCAGTTAATTATTTTTATTACCTATTTGATTTTAAAGATTAAAAAAATCAAGAAAACCATTTATTTTATCATGTATTACAATAAATGGTTGAATGAAAATGTTTTATTGGTAGCTCTCATGTGCAGAAACCACCTTAGAATAAGCTATACCAGCTATCAGCATTTATACTAAATTCTTTTTAATGACTCATAAAGTCAAATGGATAATAAAGCAAATCAGAATTATTAGGCTGCTATTCATGTTCCACCAAGATATTTTTAACCACATCTCTCAATTCTCTCCAACACAATGCACACTCCTACAATCTTAGATTCTTCCTTAAACATTAAAGCAATCTGTTATTTTCATATCTTCACTAAAGTAATTTCTCTGCTTGAAATTCCCTTCTATCTAACACCGTTTTTATCCCTGAAACGCTATTTATAAAATTCCCACTCAAATGTCATTCACTCCATGATATTTTTCTGTCACTTCAGCCAACATTATTTTTAAGCTACTTACTTCTATTTTGTGTTGTAGGAACATGTCTCTCTTCAATGATTACATTGTAAATTCCTTGGGGCCAAAAATCATATGTTTTAGGCATCAATGGGATTCAAAGACTAAGAGAGTAATTCCAGAGCTCATGCTTATAATCTCCCAATAACCCTGAAGACTACAAAAGAAATAAGAAGTGATGAAAGGTTCCAGATTAGAGAATTAAGAGATGTGAGAAACATCTAGGAAATAAAAACTCTGATGTAAGGACCAGGATTGGGAAAGAATCTCTTAATATAGCTTCCAAATTATTAGAAATTTTCCTTAAACTATTCAGACATCATTGTAGAGAAGCTAAATAAGACATCTGCTCAGTGTTTAACAACTGACACATCAGTAAATATGACTGTTAAGCTCCATTCAGTCTCAGATTTCAACAAGTGTAAGTGAAATGCTGACAATTTTCTCTGTGAACACGGGTTTAGTATTAGTCAAGTAATTTGAAAAATACAGCTATACAGAATATATATATATTCGGAGCTCTCACTGTGTCATCTCTCTTCTAGGTCAGTATTTTTAACCTACGTTTAAAACAGAATATATAGGTATACGTATGTATGTGTGACTGTGTGTTTGTACATACACATATATGAATACACACACATATATATACACACACATACATACAAATATATATTATGGGATACACACACAAACACACAAATATGTATTGTATAAAATATACACATAAACCTATAGGATATTATCAATGTATACTCTATTGCAATACCTCCCTATTGTGTTATATCTATCAGTATACAAGCATGGTGTACCTCTGATGTAAAAGCAAAACCAAAAATGTCCATCATCCAATTACACCAACTCCCACACCTCTCCCCTCCAGCAGCCCTCAGTTTGTTGCAAATTGTTAAGACAATTTTTTTAAATTTATTTTTTATTTAAAAAATTTTTATATTAGAGTTCAATTTGCCAACATATAGCATAACACCCAGTGTTCATCTGCCAAGTACCCCCCTCAGTGCCCATCACCCAATCACCCCAACCCCCCTGCCCACCTCCCCTTCCACTACCCTTTGTTCATTTCCCAGAGTTAGGTGTCTCTCATGTTTTGTCACCCTCACTGATATTTTCATTCATTTTCTCTCCTTTCCCTTTATTCGCTTTCATTAATTTTTATAGTCCCCAAATGAATGAGACCATAGAATGTTTGTCCTTCTCCAATTGACTTATTTCACTGAGCATAATACCCTCCAGTTTCATCCACATCGAAGCAAAGAGTGGGTATTTGTCGTTTCTAATGGCTGATTAATATTCCATTGTATACACAGACCACATCTTCTTTATCCATTCATCTTTCGATGGACACCGAGGCTCCTTCCACAGTTTGGCTATTGCGGACATTGCTGCTATAAACATTGGGGTGCAGGTGTCCCAGAATTTCACTGCATCTGTATCTTTGGGGTAAATCCCCAGCAGTGCAATTGGTGGGTCGCAGGGTAGCTCTATTTTTAACTCCTTGAGGAACCTCCACACAGTTTTCCAGAGTGGCTGCACCAGTTCACATTCCCACCAACAGTGTAAGAGGGTTCCCTTTTCTCTGCATCCTCTCCAACATTTGTGGTTTCCTGCCTTGTTAATTTTCCCCATTCTCACTGGTGTGAGGTGGTATCTCATTGTGGTTTTGATTTTCATTTCCCTGATGGCCAGTGATGCGGAGCATTTTCTCATGTGCTTGTTGGCCATGTCTATGTCTTCCTCTGTGTGATTTCTGTTCATGCCTTTTGCCCATTTCATGATTGGATTGTTTGTTTCTTTGCTGTTGAGTTTAATAAGTTCTTTAGAGACCTTGGATACTAGCCCTTTATCTGATAGGTCATTTGCAAATATCTTCTCCCATTCTGTAGGTTGTCTTTTAGTTTTGTTGACTGTTTCTTTTGCTGTGCAAAAGCTTCTTATCTTGATGAAGTCCCAATAATTCATTTTTGCTTTTGTTTCTCTTGCCTTCATGGATGTATCTTGCAAGAAGTTGCTGTGGCCAAGTTCAAAAAGCTTGTTGCCTGTGTTCTCCTCTAGGATTTTGATGGAATCTTGTCTCACATTTAGATCTTTCATCCATTTTCAGATTATCTTTGTTCAGGTTGTAAGAGAATGGTCTAGTTTCATTCTTCTGCACGTGGATGTCCAATTTTCCCAGCACCATTTATTGAAGAGACTGTCTTTTTTTCCAGTGGATAGTCTTTCCTGCTTTGTCGAATATTAGTTGACCATAAAGTTAAGGGTCCACTTCTGGATTCTCTATTCTGTTCCATTGATCTATGTGTCTGTTTTTGTGCCAGTACCACACTGTCTTGATGACCATAGCTTTGTAGGACAACCTGAAATCTGGCATTGTGGTGCCCCCAGCTCTGGTTTTCTTTTTAATATTCCCCTGGCTATTCGGGATCTTTTCTGATTCCAACAAATCTTACGATAATTTGTTTCAACTCTCTGAAGAAAGTCCATGGTATTTTAATAGGGATTGCATTAAATGTGCAAATATCCCTGGGTAGCATTGACATTTTCACAATATTAATTCTTCCAATCTATGAGCATGGAATATTTTTCCATCTCTTTGTGTCTTCCTCAATTTCTTTCAGAAGTGTTCTGTAGTTCTTAGGGTATAGATCCTTTACCTCTTTGGCTAGGTTTATTCCTAGGTATCTTATGCTTCTGGGTGCAATTATAAATGAGATTGAGTCCTTAATTTCTCTTTCTTTAGTCTCATTGTTAATGTATAGAAATGCCACTGATTTCTGGGCATTGATTTTGTATCCTGCCACACTGCTGAATTGCAGTATGAGTTCCAGCAATCTGGGGGTGGAGGCTTTTGGGTTTTCTACGTAGAGTATCATGTCATCTGCGAAGAGGGAGAGTTTAACTTCTTCTTTGCTAATTTGAATGCCTTTTATTTCTTTTTGTTGCCTGATTGCTGAGGCTAGGACTTCTAGTACTATGTTGAATAGCAGTGGTGAGAGTGGACATCCCTGTCTTGTTCCTGATCTTAGGGGAAAGGCTCCCAGTGCTTCCCCATTGAGAATGATACTTACTGTGGGCTTTTCGTAGATGGTTTTTAAGATGCTGAGGAATGTTCCCTCTATATCCCTATATTCTGAAGAGTTTTGATCAGGAATGGATGCTGTATTTTGTCAAATGCTTTATCTGCATCTATTGAGAAGATCATATGGTTCTTGTTTCTTCTCTTGCTGATATGATGAATCACATTGATTGTTTTACGAGTGTTGAACCAGCCTTGCATCCCGGGGATAAATCCCACTTGGTCATGGTGAATAATCTTCTTAGTGTACTGTTAGATCCTATTGGTTAGAATCTTGTTGAGAATTTTTGCATCTGTGTTCATCAGGGATATTGGTCTATAATTCTCCTTTTTGGTGGGGTCTTTGTCTGGTTTTGGAATTAAGGTGATGCTGGCCTCACAGAATGAGTTTGGAAGTACTCCATCTCTTTCTATCTTTCTGAACAGCTTTAGTAGAATAGGTACGGTTTCCTCCTTAAACGTTTGATAGAATTCCCTTGGGAAGCAATCTGGCCCTGGACTTTTGTGTCTTGGGAGGTTTTTGATGACTGTTCAATTTCCTTCCTGGTTATTGGCCTTTTCAGGTTTTCTATTTCTTCCTGTTCCAGTTTTGGTAGTTTGTGGTTTTCCAGAAATGTATCCATTTCTTCTAGATTACCTAATTTATTGGCTTATAGCTGCTCATAATAAGTTTTTAAAATCATTTGTATTTCCTTAGTATTGGTGGTGATACCTCCTTTCTCATTCATGATTTCAGTAGTGTTTGGATGTAAAGTTCTGTAAATATCTGTGAAATCCATCTGGTCCAGTGTATAATTTAAAGCTCTTGTTTCTTTGGAGATGTTGTGCTTAGAAGATCGGTCGATTGTAGAAAGCGCTGTGTTCAAGTCACCAAGTATAAGTGTATTATTATCTAAGTATGTCTTAACTTTGGTTATTAATTGATTGATATACTTGGTGGCTGTCGCATTAGGGGCATAAATATTCATGATTCTTAGGTCCTCTTGTTGGATAGATCCTTTAAGTATGATATAATGTCCCTCTTCATCTCTTTCTACAGTCTTTGGGATAAACTTTAATTTATCTGATATAAGGATGGCTACCCCTGCTTTCTTTTGAGGACCATTTGAATGGTAAATCGTTCTCCAACCTTTTATTTTCAGGCTGTAGGTGTCCTTAGGTCTAAAATGAGTCTCATGTAAACAACAAATAGGTGGGTCTTGCTTTTTTATCCAGTCTGAAACCCTGCACCTTTTGATGGGGTCATTAAGCCCATTCATATTCAGAGTTACTGTTGAAAGATATGAATTTAGTGTCATCATGATACCTATTCAGTCCCTGTTTTTGTGGATTGTTTCTTTGGACTTCCTCTTTCTTTTACAGAGTCCCCCTTAATATTTATTGCAGAGCTGGTTTGGTGGTCACATATTGTTTCAGTTTCTGCCTATCTTGGAAGCTCTTTATCTCTCCTTCTATTCTGAATGTGAGCCTTGCTGGATAAAGTATTCTTGGTTGCATGTTCTTCTCATTGAGGACCCTGAATATATCTTGCCATCCCTTTCTGGCCTTCCAGGTCTCTGTGGAGAGGTCTGCTCTTATCCTAATACTTCTCCCCATATTGGTTAGGGATTTCTTGTCTCCTGCTGATTTAAGGATCTTCTCTTTATCTTTGGAATTTGCAAGTTTCACTATTAAAAGTCAAGGTGTTGAGTTGTTTTTATTACTTTTGGGGGGGGGGGGTTGTCTCTCTATCTCCTGGATCTGAATGCGTGTTTCCCTTCCCAAGTTAGGGAAGTTCTCAGCTATGATTTGTTCAAATATACTTTCTGGACCTCTGTCCCTTTTGGCGCCCTCTGGAACCCCAATTAAATGTAGATTTTTCCTTCTGAGGCTGTCATTTATTTCCTTTAACCTCTCCTCATGATATTTTAATTGTTTTTCTCTTTTTTCCTCAGTTTCCTTCCTTGCCATTAACTTGTCTTCTATGTCACTCACTCATTTTTCTACCTCATTAACCCTCGTTGTTAGGACCTCCAGTTTGGATTGCATCTCATTTAATTGATTTTTAATTTCTGCCTGATTAGATCTAAATTCTGAGGTCATGAAGTCTCTTGAATCCTTTATGCTTTTTTCTAGAGCCACGAGTAGCTTTATAATTGTGCTTCTGAATTGGCTTTCTTACATTGAATTGTAATCCAAATTTTGTAACTCTGTGGGAGAGAGGACTGTTTCAGATTCTTTCTTTTGAGGTGAGTTTTCCTTCTAGTCATTTTGCTCAGCGCCGAGTGGCCAAAAACAAGTTGTACTGGAAAAAGGAGAAAAAGAGAGAAAAAAAAATTGGGGGGGGGGGCAAAGAAAACGAAAAACAAGGGGAGTATCCTCTGATTCTATATACTGTAAATTCCTCGACTTCCCCTGGAAGTTTCCAGTGCTGCTTGGTCAATAACTTGATGTTCCCCTGTCCCTCTAGCTGGTCTTCTGGAGGAGGGGCCTCCTGTGCTGATTCTCAGGTGTGTGCACCTGGGGGAGCTGCCCAGCCCACTACCAGGTGCACGGCTCAGTGGAAGCTGTTTATCCTGTTTATCCTGTGAGGCCCCTGCTTAGTCCCAGGTACAAGGCGACACCAGGAGGAACAACAACAGTGGTGGTGGCCAGCTCTCCAGCTCTAGAGTCAGCTCCAGCAGTAACCACCGCAGTCTCCCAGTCCACAGGGGCCTGGATGCTCCGGGGTTGGGGGCTCCGATCTGCACAGCTGGGGCCCCGGCGGCAGGGGCAGCTTTGCTGTCCTGTGACCTCCTGACCTCCGCCTGTCCCGGGGGAAGTGCTGAATCCTGGGCTGTGTCCCCTGCGCCCTGGGCTCCGAGCCTGCACTGCTGGAATCGTGCTCCCGGGCGGTGCAGCCCCTTCCCCGTGGAGCCGCTTCGGAGCTGCTCCCGGGTTCAGCTGCGCTTGCTGCAGCCCTTTAGGGAGCTCAGCCGCGGGGTGTGGCGCGCTCTGCCCGGGGCGCAGGTGTCTGTTAGTGTCCCAGGGAGCCCGATGGCATCCCCGCCCTCCTGGGGTCCTGCTCTAACTCCCTGTGAGAGCCTTTCCGCCCGGGAGGATTGGTGAAGCTCCTGCTTCTCCTGGACGGGGCTCTCCTGTCCTGGGGACACTTGCCCCGGCCTTAGCCCAGCTCCTCACGGGGCCCCGCCCCCTTGGATTTTTTTTTCTTTATTTTTTTTTTCCATCTTCCTACCTTGATAGAAGCGCAAACTCTTCTCACTGTAGCATTCCAGCTGTTCTCTCTTTAAATCTCAGATCGAATTCGTAGGTTTTCAGTATGCTTTGGAAGTTACCTAGGTAAGTTGGTGGGGACAGGTGACTTGGGGACCCGACTCTTCCACCATCTTGCCCTGCCTCCTTGTTAAGAGTCTCTTATGGTTTGTCTCCGTCCCTGACGACTTCCTATTCAGTTTTCCTATGATCCTCTGCACTGTTTCTTATATCCCATATGAGTGAAATAATATTATAATTGTCTTCCTCTGACTTACTTCACTCAGCATAATATCTTCCAGTTCTATCCACATTGATGTAAATGTTAAGTATTAATCCTTTCTGATTGTTGAGTAATATTCCATTGTGTGTGTGTGTGTTTGTGTGTGTGTATAATATAATATCTTCTTTCTCCATTCATCTGTCAATGCACATCTTTGCTTTTTCCACAGTTTGGCTATTGCTGACATTGCTGCTATAAACATTGGAGTGCAGGTGCCCCTTCGGACCTCTACATTTGTATCTTTGGGGTAAATACCTAATAGTGTAATTGTTGGATTGTAGGGTAGCTCTGTTTTTAACATCTCCCATTGTATTGGTTGGCTTTTGGTTTTGTCAACTGTTTTCTTTGCTGTGTGCAACCTTTTAATCTTGATGAAGTCCCAATAGTTCATTTTCACCTTGACATGTATAGCAAGAAGTTGCCATGGCCGACATCAAAGAGGTTGCCGCCTGTGTTCTCCTCTAGGATTTTGAAGGATTCATGTCTCACATTTAGGTCTCTCATCCATTTTGAGTCTATTCTGGTGTATAGTGTAGGGAAATGGTCCAATTTCACTTTCATGTGTTGGTAGCATACTGTTTTAAATAGAGAAATTTGTAGTTTGTAGTATCTTTTAATGTCTATTAAGCTGGTAGTTCCATGTATTCATTCTTTTACAGAGTTTTCCTGGATATTCCTCTATGTTTTTTATTCCATCTGAACTTTAATATAATTTTTTAATATAAGTTTTATCTAACTGTATGATTCATTGGTATAATTAGGCTTGCACTGAATTTATAAATCAACTTTGGAAAACTTGACATTCTTACAGCACTGAGTCATTTTTTTCAAGAAGAGAAGGTGTCTTTACATTTGTTCAGGTCTTTCTTAGTGTCTTTCAGGAGTGTTAAAATTTTCCTCATACATTCATACAATTTTTAAATTAAATTTGTTCTTAAATTAGCATTAATGTTGCTATTGTAAATGAGGTTTCTCTACTCTTAAGTTCTCTAACTCTTCATTGTTAAAGAGTGTATAGAACCTCTAGGATTATCCAGGTATAATCCTTTAACAATAGCAAATAGAGATAGTTTTACTTCTTTATCTATGTTTTATGTTTCCTATTGATCTCTCTCATTTAATTGATTTGGACAACACTGTAGAATAATGTAAAGTAGTAGTGTGATAATGTGTATTCTTACTTTGTTTCTACTCTTACTCTAGTATTTCCTCATCAAATAAGATACTAACTTGAAGACGAAGGTAAATATATTTTTATCGTGTTAAGAAAGAATCTCTTAATTCTGATTTCCTTGTGTGCTTTTATCATGAATTAGTGTTGTTTTTTGTGAAAGCCTTTCTTAGAATTTACAAAAATAATTTTTGTAGTTCTATATATGTTTGGCCATATACACATTTTCCATATATTTGCCTAAGTATTTTATCAGTCTGTCATATTTTATATTAATTTGTTTAAACTACATTTGTACTTATTTTAATGATTACCTCAACAATTCCTTTACAACAATCCCTCAACAATGTCGTATACAATCCTTGCCATTATTTTAAATACATTCTTTTCTTTCTTTTGCAATTTAAGTTTTTAAATAGTAATTCCAGTATGGTTGACACACAGGGTTATATTACTTCAGGTATAATATAGTGATTCAATAATTCTATACATTACTCAAAGCTCATCATGGCAAGTGTACTCTATTCTTAATGACTTATTAAATGATTCTCACTTCAAAACGATCAATTTCTAAGTGAAAAGGAGACTACCAATATTACCTGAATAGAATAAACTACTCATGTACCTCAAGTGGTTGCTGCAGCTTAGTGCCATGGATGCTACACTACATTTTAAGTAAATAGAGGCCATATGACATTATAGAATGTAGAGGATAATTTTTTTTTGGAAGGCTTAGTATCTATACCATCTATCCTATGTTTGGATAATTCACTACCTGAAGAGTCTCACTAGAAGGTAGAGATTATTTGTTTCTTTAGAAGTTAAAAACAGCATGTATTCAACTCTTTCATCCTCTTTTGCATCTAGGGCATGGCCAATCAATGAAATGCTTACAACTAGTTCTTAAAATTGGAAGGTGATGATGCAAAAATATAAATACATACATACATACATACATACCGATGAGAGTCTACTGCAGAGGCAGCAAAAATATGTGATTCTCATGGGCAAGAGAGTGACTTACAACTGAATGCTCTCACTAGTATGGCAACACTCCCTTTGCACAATTAGTGGATGTGCAGTATATTTGCTTCTTTTTCTTCCCTTTTCTAGCTAGTTTAGAAATAATTGTTTAGCATTTTATATACATGTTTTCCTTTATGTCATAATTCTAACTCTTTTCTGAATCATCACCAGAACCTCTTTGTATCTCTTCAACAGTGGAGGGAGAACACTCAGTAGTTGGTAGAACCTGGAGGCTTAAAATCAGATAAAGATAGAAATGTAAAGCCTAACTCTACTACTTAGTAGTTGCATAACTTTTAGTAAATCAGTGAACCATTATTTTCCATAGTAAATCTGTGAATTGTGGAAAATGTTACAAATTTTATGGGATTGTTGTAAGGGGTAAATGAGGTAATGTTAGCAAAGACCATAACATAGTATCCATACTATTCACAGTAGGTATTCAGTAGTGTGTAGTAATCATTATTAGTAATTATATCTTCTCAATATGGCCTGTGATCTTATAAGTATTATTTGTATTCACTATGCGAGATACCAATCTCTACCATCACATTTCAGTTTGACTTTTAATTTTTCTTGCTTTTATTTTCTCAAAATTATGCCTGTTTATTTAGTTCTCACTTTTAAAATGATATTCACCCAGGCCTCAACATCTAGTGATTAAAATTGTGAGAGAATACGGATCTTTAAAAACTGCCAGAGTGTGTTAGGATGGTACTAAGTCAAGTTCTAAGAGGGTTATGGTTAAGTAAACAAATAACATTTTATGCTGTTCATGTAAGTAGGATTTTATGTTGTTTTTGAAATGGAGTTTATAGGCAACTAGGAAGAGGGAACAAATGACTAAGAAGAAAAACTAGCTTCCCTAAACTGGTTTTGGGGAATCAGCAGATTACATGGGGGCACAAATAGATGAGCCCAGCCAAGTGTGATAAAGAGCAGATTTTTCAAGTTTTGTTTCTTGGGACATTAGTACCATTCAAATTATTATCAACAGCATTTTATGAAATAAAAGTGCTTTGTAATCAATTGTATGTCAGAATCTTTACTTATCAGCATTGCTTCTTGAGTTTTTACCATGCAAAATGGTATACTAGAGATTCTGAAAAGTCACAGAGTAAATAAACTTGCCTCATATTTCTAAAGCTTTTATTTTTCTCAATCTACTGGAACATTTCTTTAAATTAGTTTGTTTTGATGTCTTTAACCACTTTGAGATGATCCAAGGAATACAGTTGATATGATTCAGTAACGACCAATGAAACTGGAAAGGTAGGTCTGACCAGTTGTGAAGACTCATAGAAAACAAACATTTGAAGCTTTACCCTTAAGGAACTGGAGAGCTATTAAAGATTTTTGAGGTAGAACAAAAATGAATTGATGAGTTAGGAAGATTAATTGAAAATGATATGTGCCTTTTATTAAAAAGAAGGGACAGAGATGGAAGCAAGGGAATCCATTAAATAAGCTATTGTGATACCTCAATTTTGAGAAATTAAGAATTAAAATGAAGGCACTGAATATAGAAAAGAAGCCATCAGTAGAAGAGATTAATTCACAGGATATGGTGACTAATGGATGTGGGTGGGAAAAGAGAAAGGACACTGATAAAGTAGTTTAAACTGGCAGAAGAGTCCAAGCTTGAGGAGTGGATAAAATGTTTTATGAAGGGGCACCTGGGTGGCTCAGCTGGTTAAGCATCTGCCTCCAATCAGATCATGATCTTAGGGTCCTGAGATAGAGCCTCACATCAGGCTCCCTGCTCGGTGAGGAGTCTGTTTCTCCTTCTACCTCTGCCTCTGCCCCTCCCCACTATTTGTGCTCTCTCTCTCTCTCTTTCTCAAATAAATAAATAAATAAATAAATAAATAAATAAATAAATCTTTTCAAAATATTGTATGGAGTAATCCTTCAACTGATCAAATCAAGAGGATGGGGCTATTTGTGGAGGAATATTACAAATACTTTAGGAACTTAAAAATTGGGAATTATTCTGATGTCTCCACTTAGGTTGTCTGGAGTCAGAATTTCTCAAGGATTGAATCATGGTCCAGCTCTCTATCTTTCATTTTCTAATCTAGTAAAGAGAGCTAAAAGATGATAAACACTTCTTTTGACACAATCTGTGTCATGTTTAACATACTTGTTATGTAAAAGCATGCATCTGATCTATTGATGATTGGCATGGAAGAAGGAATCAACAGCAAGATCATTAATGAATGCTTTAGTGTTTTTGGTATAGCATAACACACTGTGAAGGCACTATATAAGGAAATTAGTGTTCTTCCAAGGACAAATATTCCTAAATGATGTGTAAAAATAATCTAAGACAAGACAATTTTTCTCAACCTTATCGAAATGTTCCCATTCACTCCCTATTTTGTACTTTGGGATATTATAATCCTTGAAAGGAATTGCAGAAGGGAAGAAGGGAATATTAAAATCTTTGTACTAAATAAATCTTTGAGTTAGACATTCATACCTCATGCTGCTCTAGACTGAATTTTATCAATAATCTTTTCTAGGAGTCTAAACCTTAGTGTCTTATGTTTTTGTTGTTGTTTTTTTAAGTTACTCCATACTTCTAAAGAGCCACAGCTATGAAACTGTGGTCTTAGCAACAGGTGTGGTAAATTTGAGAGGACTGCAGAATAACCAAGTGTAGAGATCCACTAAAATTTAGAAGATATGGGGCTGAGTTGAGAGACAGAGAAGGAAGGAGGGAGCAAGAAGAGAGATATCAGTGCTAAAAAATGCATTTTGGAATCATCAGCATAGAGTAAATGAAAAATAGAGAATTTCTCAAAAAGGAGGAATATAAGCAGGAGATTTTAATGCTATAGAAAACTTCACACAACACACCAAAAAAATCAGAATTTTCAGCAATGGAGACTGAGATAGAACAACTTAAGAATAAAGTAGGTATATCCAGTAGAGAATTTGAAGGGAAAAGAAGTCAATTGAGGTCAAAAAAGTATAAGAGGAAAAGAAAGGTCATTAAATTTAGCGATAGGAAATTTTAGTAGGCAGAATAATGGGGCCTCAGAGATGCCCTGTCCTAATCTTTGGAAACTGCAAATGTGTTATATTACTTGGTTAAGGGGAATTAAGGTTGGAGATGGAAATATGGTTGCTAATCAGCTGACCTTAAAATAAGATTTTTCTGAATTATCCAAGTAAAGCCAATGTAATCACAAGGCCCTTTTATATATGAATTAGGGAAGCAGAAGAGTTAGTATCAGAGAGGTGCAATGTGAAAAAAGACTCATCTGGGTATTTCTGGCTTTGAGGTTGAAAAGAGGCCATAAGCGAAGGAATGCAGTTATTCTCTAGAGGCTGGAAGAAGAACCTGAATTCTCCAGAAAGTAACAGGGCCCTTCTGACACCTTGATTTTATCTTAATGAGACCAATTTTGGCATTCTGATCTCCAGATAATAAATTTGAGATGTTTTAAGTCACCAAGTTTGCAACAATTTGTTATAGTAGCAATTGGAAACTAATACAGATAACTATTGCTTATATAGTCTTAGTACAAAATATAGCAATCTATTGCAGTGTTACAAATGAGAAATAGAAACAGCAGGTGTAGCCTATATTTTCAGCAAATTAGGCAGTGGAATAAGGAAGAGAAGTAGGATGACAAGGTCTGAGAAATTGTTAATTGGAGAAAAATTCAAATGGATCTAATTAAATAGAAATAGTATTGCTTGAGAAAAATGCTCTATTATATTTAGTTTTTTCTTTGCAAGTAATCAGAACATTTCTTAAGAAGATCATGTGAGCATTATTGTCAAAGCAAACAAATGAAAATATTCCAAACTAATGGATGCAATAAGTGAAATCTAGAAACTCACAGAAAGCTGTTTCATTTACTATAAAGAGTATAAAAAAACCATCTCTAAATTATATGAAATACTGCCAATTCTGAATGAGATGAAAATAGACACTTAAAAAATTCTGGCAACTTCATAAAAATGTCAATTTTCCATATTAAAAGAAAAAATATAATGTTGACATGTTAAGTGCATTTATAGAGAAAACAAAGAAAAGTATGCTAAATCAAAGCATATGCAGAGCAAAATAGAAAACTGGGAAATTGTCAACAAAATCAGGGTATGTAGAAAGTCAACATAGCTTTTACAGAAGTCTGTATTAGAAAGTCTATGAACATTTAAGTGGAAAAGATAACTCTGCCAGTCAAATGCTGCTATAGACAACGCTGAAGTAAGAGGATCATTTTTATGCAAAAATACTTCCATTATAAAAACAAAAAGATTGGAAAAAACCTTCAAATCTTTATACTGATTTGATCAATTAATGCTAATAATGCAGTTTTAAAATAAACCTTCTAAATCTAGATAAATCATCTCATTGAATGATTGTCAAATATAAATGAATGATTTAGACCAGATGACCTACCAGTTTCCCTCTAAAATACTGTACCAGGAATTCTGGTGCTGGAGATGCAAACATTTCTTGTAAAAAATATCCTGTGACTAAATGTTTGGTAAATATCTCATTAAATTTGCTTTATGACTTCACAAACCTTAACAAAGAATCTCTAAGAAATACTCTAAGTGTAGCATTTTCCCAGGAATATTATTTTGATAACTGAAAATACATTCCCCTGAGAATCACGTAATACCCATATGTAAATATCAGTATTTCCACAAATACCACATTATTCCCCAAATCACAAATACCAATATATTACTATTTATAGATGAAATTGGAGTCTTAAAACAAAAATGAAAACTAAAAAGAATAATTTTGACTTATTTCTTTTTTAAACCTCCATTGTTAGTAGAGTTTTGGGGTTATAGTAGACTGTTCATCTATTTCCTAGCACTGAACTCACCACCTGATTTAGTTATCAATACTTAATTATTTTCTATTTGAGAAAGTCCTCGTATGTTGTTGGTTCAGATTTGTCAACTGAAAGAAAACCAACCCCAGAGTAGATTAGAGAATGTTTTATTTGTTAGTAAAATGCTTTATTTGCGCTCCTGAGGAATATAGTCTGAGAAAGTGCTCCAAAACTTGTTAGCTATAAGGATTGTATATATACAAAAAGGCGGAAAGGGTTCATGTGCTTGAAAGAAGTTCTTCAAATATTTGTGTGTCACAAGGTATAATCTGTTGTTAAAATTAAGATTTACTGGGATACCTAGGTGGCTCAGCAGTTGAGCATCTGCCTTTGGCTCAAGGCATGATCCTGGAGACTGAGTCCCACATTGGGCTTCATGCATGGAGCCTACTTCTCCCTCTGTCTATGTCTCTGCCTCTCTCTGTGTGTGTGTCTCTAATGAATAAATAAATTAAATATTTTAAAATATTTAAGATTTGCTGATTTCCACATAGATATCAGAAAGACCCTTATGTCACCTTAATACATTATGTTTCTGTCATATCCATTGTTTAAAATTATTGCTTGCATGCTGTTTAATTAACTTCCTGTTTTTGACTCCTTGAGTTCACCTGAGATGGTCACAGAATGGTGACATCTGTGACCAATTTTAATGTACTGCATTGTTGTGCACAGATCTTTGGGCATTGAGAGCTCCTGTTTACTCCACATTGTTGATCACTCATTTTGCCAAGTTATTCTCTACATGCTTGGTCACCCTTTGGGTGTTTCTTAGACAACAATCAAAACTCCTACAATTTTTTTTATTATTATTTGAGTACAAACTATACCAATAATTTGCTGAGCACTTGAAGATGCCTTTCAGTTTCACATCTTATCTCAATAGTCACAACTCTGTGGCAGGTGTTTGAGAAAACAAACCTGAGAGAAAACAAAGGAACAAAGACTCCACAGCTGGTTCTTTACAGAGGCAAGATTTGAACCGAGGTTTGCTTGCCTCCAAAACTTGTATTTTAATACCGTTGTCCTGTGATCAGTTTTCTTGCCTTCTCTGTTCACCCTCATGAAACCCTCATAACTAAGATTTTAGTCTGATTTCCATGAATTGACCTGACTCTAAGGAGATGGAGGATGAAGAGGCTTTAGTTAGGCGAAGAGAGGTGAAGGACTGGGGGCCTGAGGATGACTTCTTACCAAACCCAGTATTAGAGCTGACAGCCTCTGAATTCACGCCTAAGCATACCTTCTTGCCTCCAGAACCCATATTCAGGCCATGCAAGATGGGCATGCATTTCCCTCCAAGACACTCACCTCGACAGCTTCTTTATACCAACTACCCCTCTGTGAAGCCTGTCCCTTCCAGGAGGAACCTGGACTTTCACCTGTGAGTAATTTCTTGTCTCCATTTTAACTATGTGCCTTCAATCAACAGCCCTTCCTCCTCTCTTGCCACTGATCTTTCCAGAGGTCTGAAAAGGTGCCTTTTTTTTTTTTTTAGTAAAGAAAGCCTTTTTGTTCTGTGCCATTGCTCCCTGATGTTCTTTTCTGATCCCAGAAGGAAGCTTTATGTTACTAATGCTACTTTAACCCTAGAAACTGAGGTAACTGATTTCTTTTTGGTTGTGCTGTATTAAACGTATATTCTGATTCACATAGAATCTGACAGTTTTCAAGAGCCCTTGGTATGACTGAGCAAAATGATCCTATTGGCGTTTGGGTTCTTACTGTTTTGGAGATTTTTCTATTCTAAATGAAGTATAGTAGTATTTCATTGTTTTAATTTGCAAATTCCTAATGACATACGATATAGAATGTATTTTTTCTATTTCAAATTGAAGTATACTTGGCACATACTATTACATTAGTTTCTGGTGTACAACATAGTGTTTGTACAACTTTATGTTATGCTATGCTTACCATAAGTATAGCTACTGTCACCATATCACACTATTACTACACCATTGACTATATTTCCTGTGCTGTACCTTTTATTATCATGACTTACTCATTCCATAACTAAAGGTCTGTATTTGCCTCTCTCCTTCATCCGTTTTGCCCATTTCTCTACCCTGCCTCCCCTCTGGCAAACCTCAGAGGCTGTTCTCTGTATTTACAGGTTTGTTCATAGTTTTTGGTTTATTTGTGAAACATCTTTTCATATACTTATTGTCATCCATATATTTGCTTTGGTGAGATGTCCACTGTTTTCGCCCATTTTTAAAATCAGGTTCATTTTCTTATTGTCGAATATCGAGAGGGTTTTTTGTTTTTGTTTTTGTTTCTTGGTATCTTTCAGTTAACAGTTCTTTATCAGAAATGTCTTTTGCAAATATTTGTTCCCAATCTGAGGCTTGTCTTCTCTTTCTCTTGACAGTGTCTTTTGGAAAGCAGAATATTTTCATTTTAATGAATTTCCACTTATCACTTCTTTCTTTCATGAACTGATTTGAATCTCACAGAAACTTCATGATGCAGACTGTAGAAAATCTTAAAACTTAGACAGATGAAATGACTTTACCGTCCTGATGTTATATTGATAGAGTAATGAAGGCAGTGTAAGAATACGTGCCTTTTAAATCCATATCTGATGTATTTTCTACTCTTTTACTTAATGTAGATTAAATAAGGACCATTTGTCTGCTATGCATTTTTAAAGACCTGTGCAAACTGCCATGCTTTAGAACAAAAGCAAAATAAATGCTCACATGTTTTGAGGTGATGGAAATGTCTTATTGCATGCCTTGGCAACCCATTCTGAAGCTTAAAACATATTAAAAAGACCCATCTCTTCCATTTCTAATGGTAAAACTACCCCGTCTGGCTCCCTAACTCCTGTGTTACTTATCTCTTATTTATCATATTCAAATCTGCAATCTTGATGCTATTTTCGTGATCGTAATTCATACTCAACAATCTGTTTCCATTCTCAACTCAGTGAGCTAGCAATCAATTTCTTAGTGCTCTCTGGGAAGAAAGCAAAATCTAAAAATGAAGCCATTAATATATTACAAATAAGTACTAAATCTGTTAGGTAGGGGCTGACAGGTCACATTAGAATGGGTGCCCTGCAGCACTGTGAGGCACGAGAAAGGACTTGTGATGCATGATACCATTATTGACCTTTGAGTTACACAATTTATCAGAAAGGAAAAAATAGTTTCTTTTGTGTGGGTAAAAACTGCTAAGTGAGCCCTTTACCCTAGATTTCCAGGAGAAGCAAATTGGTCATTGCAAAAGTTCACTAATTAGGCTGTTTATTCCCTCAAACTGAAATGGGATTGTTACAGCTTAATCAACATGCATTTAGCATTAGTTCTTAGCTTAATATTATATCGGAAGCCAGGGTAATAGACTGTATTTTGAGAATCATTGGAAGTGGTTGGCCTGCCTTTTAATTTGAGTTCACTATTATCCCCCCTCTCTTCATCTCCATTATACACACTTATACTACTATAAACATAAAATTACCATGTAATAAACATAATGGTGCTCTACTACTGATAGAGCACCTCCTCCAATTTATGCATGATAGTTAGCTCTAAATTTGATTTATCTTATTGAATTCTTAAAATATTCATAATAATCATAGCATATGATATAACTTATTATTCTCATTATGCTGATGTGAAAATTGAGGGTTTGGTGAGAAGAATTGCTCAGGTTTGCACAGCTAGTAAGTGGTAGAACTGGAATTCCAATCTGAGGTGGATTAACTTCAGCACCCTATGCTAAAGTATTACTCTGTTTGGTAGTGCATTTAAAACAATTGATAGTACCTGAAATTAGTCCCTGACATCTAAATCTTTATGCAATGTATTTTAAATCAATTAAAAGTTTTTGGGACACCTGGGTGGCTCAGCGGTTGCGTGTCTGTCTTCCACTCAAGGTGTGATCCCAGGTCCAGGATGGAGTCCCACATCGGGCTCCCTGCGAAGAGCCTGCTTCTCCCTCTGCCTATGTCTCTGCCTCTGTGTCTTTGTGTCTGTGTGTCTCTCATGAATAAATAAATAAAATCTTTAAAAAAAATTAAAAGTTCTTAAATCTGATCACTGACATTGTGCCTTCAGATAATGCAACAGAGTTACATCTTTTTCTTCTTCATTTTTGCTATTTAAAGAAAGACATGCTCTGAAGTTTACTATTGTCACAGATTTTCTGACAGCCATAAGCCATGGAATATTTTTTTTGTATATTTTTTTTAATTGGAGCTCAATTTGCTAACATACGGTATCACACCCTGTGATCATCCCGTCAAGTGCCCCCCTCAGTGCCTGTCACCCAGTCACCCCATCCCCCCACTCAACTCCCCTTCCACCACCCCCTTGTTCGTTTCCCAGAGTTAGGAGTCTCTAATGTTTTGTCCCCTCACTGATATTTCCCACTCATTTGCTCTCCTTTCCCCTATAATCCCTTTCACTGTTTTTTATATTCCCCGTATGGTGAAACCATATAATGATGTCCTTCTCTGATTGACTTACTTCACTCAGCATAATACCCTCTAGCCATGGAACATTTTTTGAAGTTAAGTTTATTAAGTAAGATATAAGTACATACAGTAAATTTCACTTTTTCATGCCTACAGTTCTGATGCAGTTGTATAAACACCGTAGAATCAGAGGACATTTCTATCATCTCAAAGATTGCTGTCAGTATATCTGTTAATAAACTTTTAATTGAGAATACTTTTATATTTACAGAAAAGTTGTGATTATAGTACAGAGAGCTCCCATGCAGCCTACACTCCGTTTCTGCTATTCTTAGCCTCTTGTATTAACCGTGGGCATTTGTCATCATTTTTCGCTCCAGCATTCCATCCAGGATCATTACATTAGTCCATGTCTTCTTCAGGCTCCTTTAGACTATGTCAGTTTCTTAGACATTTCTTTCCTTGGTTTTGATGATCTTGACAGTTTTGAAGGCTATTGGTCAGACATTTTGTCAACTGTTCCTCAACTGGGATTTGTCTGATGTTTTTCTCATGATTAGACTGGGGTTATGGGTTTTTAGGAGAAAGAATACAGAGTTAAAGTGCCATTCTCATATCACATCAAGAGTACATGCTATCAGCATGACTTATCACTGTTGACACTGACTTTTATCACCTACTGACATAGTGTTTGTCAAGTTTCTCCACTGTAAAGTTTTTCTTTTCTCCACTTTCCATAGTGCATTCTTTAGAAGGAAGTCATTATATAAAGCTTAAGAAATGGGAAGCTATGCTCTACCTCTTTTAGTGGGGAAATATCTATATAAATGACTTGGGGTTCTTTTGTACAAGTTGTTCCCTTCCATTTATTCATTCACTCATTGATTTGTGTAAGTATGGACTTTGATATTTATTTTATACTTGACATTATAATCCTGCATTTTCAAATTTTGTTGCTCATATTGTTCTAACTATGGCTGTTAGGAGCTCTTTCATTTGACTACTGTGTCCCTTTGATATATCCCCATTTTATTGTTTTGTTTTGGTTTGGTTTTATTTTTAGCAAATTTTATTTAGAGGGGATTTTTTTATTCTTTTTTTTTTTCTCTCTCTGGCACTACCAGACATTCAAGGATAGTCTTATATATTCCCTGTCCAAGCCCTAGAATCAAACATTTCTCCAAGGAGTTCTGGTTCCTTTTACTGGAGAAACCAAGATCAGGGTGCTGAGTGTGCTTATTGCTATTGAAGTGTGGTTGCTTCCTACTCTTGGAGGAGGAAATATATATATATGTGTGTGTATATACTAACCCATGTATATACACTTATCTGTAGATAATTCTAGATGTGTCCATCTCTATCTATATTATGCTAAGAGTGAATTCATAATTATGTAACTGTATTTCACAGTTTACAACATTGATCATTCTACCTTCCCCTTTGCTTGTCTAGAATCCCCCACACCAACAGTTAGAAATCTGGCTCCGAACAATATCCACCATCCATTTACTTAATTGTTCAGTTCCAATATACATGTATAGGGGTTTCTGAAATGTTAACTTTTACCATGATTGAAAAAAAAAAAAAAACTTTACCAACTAGAGAACAGTATGTATTTGCAATTCATTTTGCCTTTGTTCTTATAACCTCTGCTCACTTCCAAAGTTAATTAGACAATACATGCTGACCTTTTTACAAAAAAAAAAATTAAACTCAGGATAAAATAATGAAAGTTTTATTTAATGTATAATTATATTATGAAGAGTTTAAAATACCCAAGTTGCTGTAATCATGGATGTAAGTCATGCAATAGTTTTAGATTGATAGTGCCTTTGAATATTCTAATGTTAAAGTAGCTGCTTTTTAAAATACTTTTTCCTAGTTTTTTTGTGTTTTTGTTTTTCTGGTTTCTTTCTAGACTACGCATCATAAAAAATAGAATTTAATAGCACAGTTTAATATTAAGATAATGTTTAAAAATATCTTCTATAGACTTTCCTTATTTGTTCATGGAATTAAAAGATATTAAATATATCTGTAAACATTTTAAACTGGACTCCAAATACCAATTAAGAAACCAACCATAAAAATGCAACTTTAAAAAAATTCCTTCTTAATGGAAATTAAATAAACGTCTGTGTTTTTAGTAATAAAATGACTTTCTTTTGAAAATATTAAGCAACTGTGGTTTATTGTCACTTGAAATAGAAAACCCCAGCAAATTCAGTGCTGTCTTCTATCAAAGGAATCTTATAAGACCATATAACCCACTTGAACTTAAAAGAAAAATCTCATCTCAACATATCCTTTCTGAAATTGTCTTTTGGAAGTAAAAGGAGGTGTTTCTAATATAGTTCAGAAACAGTGTAAATTAAAAACAAAATAATTAAAATGAACAGGCTGCTATATTTTCTACAAAAGTCAGGCTGGATGCTGGCTTGTACTCTAAGTTCTACAAGATCAATTATATACACATGCTGGAATAGCATCTGAGATTAAGGCAAATAGAATGAGCAGGGCACCAAGGATAAGGCATCCAAAAAGAGCAAACCTTTCACTGAATATCGGATATAAAACATTTAGAAGCCTACACTGAAGAAATCTTCTTTTGATTAAAAATTAATGATTTTTATTTATAAAATGACTAGCTTTGAGGTTTTATATATTCATAACTTCAAGGGTTTCTCATATATTTCAAGTACATTCAACCTTTTGTAATGAAGATTCATTTTAAATTAATGATTTATTACTTCCAGAAACATTTTAAAGTAGTTTGTAGTATGATGTTGGGCTCCAAAGAGAAACAATTGCCTCAATAACTTTGTCAGGTAGGCCTTCTCTGTCTTAGAATTCAAAGGAAATGGTGAAGGCAAACCACAGTGATTGAAAACTCTGTGTAATTCTTAGTATGCAAACATTAATAGATGTGTAATGGTACTTTTTCTTTAAAAGTATCATTTGATGCATGGTTAAAACCGCAGAGGTGACCATGGATTTGACTTTGAACCAATCTGCATGGCCATAGCATATGCCTTTCTCTTTTCTAGCTGAGTAAACATTTTACTGAAGGATTTACTATTTGCCTTCATACATTTGTTGAACTGAATTTTCAAGACTACTCTTAAATTACACAAATCTAAACCCAATGTGGACAGAATACAATTTTTTTTTTAAAAAAAGCAAAAAGCAAACAGGCTGCCCATTTTCCTTCCATCTTCTCTACTTCTTACTTTTCTTACTTCTTTCTGCTTGAATATGACAGGGTTTACCACAGGACTACTCATTTCTTCAATAGCAAGTATTTTCTCAATATCCTTGTTCTCAATGGTTCTAAGATTTAATAAAGGGAGTTAGAAAAGTACACCAAAGTACATGACAGGTCGATAAGATTAAGTGCCTCTTAAAAGTAGCAACCTAATGGTATAGATATTCTAGTGAAAAAGACAAAATAAGGGGTTTAGGAAAATTTGGGCATTTATTGAATGATAATCTTTTTAAGACGCAAAGGCAGGATAGAATTTAAATGGATAGGGACTACTAATGGAAGGTTTTGACATGTCAAAGGGAGAAGGGCTCATAGAGGATACTGCATGCCTAAAGACGTAGAGGAAGGGAATACCATTAAAGGTCATACGTGTCAGGATGAATAATTTATACAAAATCTTGAGGGATCAAAAAATTGCATCTTAAAATCTATCAAATTAATAGAAAAGGATTGTGCATAGATTGATAGTGGGGAAAAAAACAGGATGCGCAGACGTCAGTTTAAGATTTGTTAGTAATCCAGGTGAGAAGAAACATGGATTAAACATTTGAATATTGTGGAAATTGGAAGGGTGGGAGCGACAAGCTAAATGCTGTGTGATTTTGTAACCAGTAGAATTTGGTAACATTTATATAGTGATGAAATACAAAATCATGGATGAATTAAAAATTCTGATTCCAAGTGCCTAGGAAAATGAGCAGGCCCTTACTATTAAAATAAATAAATAAATAAATACAGTGAATTTGGATAAATAAGTACAAATTTTAAAAATGGCTTCTAGAAATATATCTAGGGAAGGGTGCAAGATGGCAAGCCTTATTTTTTGAATATTGCAATCTCTCACCTCCCGATATTTTAGTTGTAATGGACATATTAAACATAAATCATGGTTCTCATTTGTGATGGTATCTCTACTTAGGTTTGTAGAAATGAAACTAGGGTTTCAGAGATTTTTTTCTCTCTAGACATATATTGCCATGTCCTTCACCAAAAGATCGAGTAATTTCTAGCAATGTATGTGACCACATGAGACAAGAATTTCAACCAGGCCATAAAGTAGGAACACTTGAAAAAAAGAACTGGTTAGTATTGAGGAAGTGGAGGTAACATTAAATTACACAATGAATTGAAGGGTAAGCTGTAGGTCGAGAGGAAGTCTGAGTTTTAGAAAGGATAATATGGGGGACAAAGAGAAACCAGAACAGTCACTGACATGGAAAAGATAAAATAAGAGGGAATGAGAGGAAAAAATTGACAGTGAAGAAAATAACGATATAGGGTTTGTGGATTGTTTGGGGCTTTTTTTTTTTTTTTTGGTTTTGTCTTTTGAATTTTATTTTCTTCATTTGTTTCCCTTTTTTCTTCCCTCCTTTCTTTCCTCCCTGTCCTTTCTTCTTTCACCAGTGGAAGTCTGCCCTGGATTTTGTTCCATGGAAATAAAACACTAAATCTAATGCATAAGAAAACACTAATACTTTTCTTATACATACAGAGGATTTTCCTTGTTCTCTAAAAACAGTTGCAAAGAGTGAATTTGTCCCCAAATTGGTTTGCATTCTTTGTATAAAGATACTGAATGTAAACAAAGCTTGGATATTAGAATGATGTATGTGAAGCTCCCGATACACTTTGGCAGAAAAATGTTATATAAATGGAAAGTGAAGCATATATTTTAAAAGAACACATGAGTTTATTCCTCAAGGGGAATTGTTAATTTATGTACTGTTCTTGTTCCAAAGGTATGTGCATGATTCATAAGTTAGTTTATAAGTAATTTTATATTATAGAAAGAAAGCTAAGAGGATACTTAACTGGTTCCAAGTATTTGAAATATTTATTGTATGATAATCAACTGTTCACCAGTTTATTGTAGAGAAAGAAATCAATTTAAATTCCACCTATAAAAGTTTATATAAGATACAAATCTTACCTAAGCATTATGATTTGTGGTGGACTCTTGGAACAGGAATAGTAAATATTTCGTTTGTTTTTCTAGTTTTTATGACCCTCTGTTCTTCACATCTACACTCCTGAATTTTACCAAATGATTGAAAGAACATTGACCAGTCCCCTGCAGTCAGCCCTTCCTCATATTAGTCTTTTTTAATCCCACCAAATAGCCAATTGGTTTTATTTATTTATTTATTTATTTATTTATTTATTTATTTTCTCTGCACTTTTATCACATCTGTCTATTCTGGTGTTTATATATCACACCCGTGACAATTATAGTTAATCACAAATTTACTTGAAAGGAATACCATCTATCTGTGTATACCTCTACAATACTTCAAAGAACAACCATTTAAAATATCCTATGTATAACTACCAATGGGAATGAAGTTGACAATTTTCAGTTTTGCTCTTTAAGTTTTGAGTCAGCAATATCAATCTTACACGGGCAAATGATTTAGATTGAAAAACAAATGTGTTGAATACATTATTTTGGAGATTATCATTGTCATGTCATACTTTCATGATTCCCATTGCCTTTTTTCTTCTTCTTTTTCTTTTTGATGTGGGGGAAAAAATCCTAAGTGTTATTGTCTTCAAGAAGCAAGGTCATAATTTTTTATTGCAAGGTAATGATCTCTTTCATGCCCCCTTCGCTCTACCCTTGCAGCCATTAGTTCATTATGCAAATAGAAGCAGGCTGACGAGGCATATTGCAAGAGTTAATGACCAGCTAATTGTTACTGCCATCACCACTCCCTCCCATGAAAACACAGGTACTGAGAATTGATGACTAGCATTTCCATATGTTTAATGGGAAACAAACAGGAGGTTCAGTTGTGGCACTGACAAAACATGAGGGAAAAAATAATTTCCATCACATGCCCCTGATTTAAAAGTGCTCCAGGCCATCTTTGTTCCACAGCTAGAAGCATAATAAATTAAGAAAAAGTAGTATATGGCTGAGATGGAATCCTGTGGGATATGTGAGTAAACTAACAGGTAGAGAATTTGAGGGGAAAAATGGAAGTAGCCTTGGGTAGATAATATAAGAGGCAAAGAAACAAGGTGCCACAATGTTGTACTAATTAGCTAATAATTTACAGCTGTGATATACATTGCTCTAGCTCTGTCTTGTGGATTTCATACTTCAAGAGTTTCTGCAACCATGTGAAGGCATGATAAAGCTGGACTTGAGCTATAAATGGAAAATTATATGTTATTAATTAGGGAGAAGTTGATAGAGCAACAACAGGACTGCTGGAAGAAACACCAAACAAAGAAGGAGAAAGAAATGGGACAAGAATTAATATTTCCTAAGAGCACGCACTAAGCATATGATATTCATCTATAATCCTTATATTTTCTGTATAAAGTTAATCTATAATTTTTAATTAAAGATAAGGAAGCTGATTGATATTCAGACATATTTAAATTTTTGCTGAATTTGTTGACTCTTTTGTTCATCCATTTGACAAATATTTTTATTTGGGCACAACTTCTGGATGGTAGGGAAAAAATATCCCTAGGAAAGGGAAAATGTGGATGGCATATTTTTCAATATTTTCATATATTTCTATATCTATATATATTACACACTCCTACACTCAGCCCAAATATTAAGTAATGCATTTTTTAACTCATTATATTATTAAATATTAGCCTGTCCTTAGTGAATTGACATGTTAAATTTTAAATGTTTGTCCAGTGGAGATACACATAACTATGGCCAGTGGTATATATGGAAGGTTACCTTTTATTGCTGTTGGGCATTAATGAGGCCTGTATTTAACCATGTATTTTTATTCTAACATTTGTTATCAATTTGTCTATAAATACTCATGCCTTCAAATATCCTTGGAACCAGTTTTAACATCTTATTTGTTTCTTCATTAATTAGTACGTTAAGTAATATCTCTGAGCCATTTCATATTTGCAAGAGAGTTAAAATGAGTACAAAGCCAAATAATGAAAAAAAAATGCCAAATAATGCTTAATAAGATAAATAGCACAAACTCCTTGTCCTTGAGTATTTGACAGGAAAAACTAATACTTATGTGACTCCCTGCAAAAACCAATTTTATAGTTTCTAAGAGCAGAGTAGGAACAGTGAACACAAAGTTGTTATAAGTTAAATTTGAGATGAAGCTTGAAAGATGAAAATGCAGAGTTTGTGGTTTGGAAAGGCATTCTAAATAGAGATAAAAAATACCCTAAGTGACAGAGGTAGGATGTAAGCCTATTATCTGCCTGACTCCCAAGCACATGTTTTTGTTTCTGGGTTTGTTTATTTTTGTTTTTTTTTTCCTGTTTTTTTTTGTTTTGTTTTGTTTTGTTTTTTGTTTTTTGTTTTTTTTCCTTTCCCATCGTGCTGTGCTCATTCTTAGCCTTTTCAGAAGACTTGAACTTCTACTAACCATCTTTAGTTTCTCTGGCTGTGATATCCCTCATTTAAGCAACAGAGTTGTGAGATGAAGGAATATAACATATTTACAGTCACTAAGATTTCTTCTCATTATAATGTTCCAGAAATTACAAAGTCAAAATATTTGGCTTTTGTCTGTTACCTCCCGAACATTTAAAAAATAATGCAAAGAAACTACTGCTACAGTTTTTTCTTGGATCCATGTATAGATATACAATAGAAAACTTATCTCCAGTGATGTGTAAGCTTGAACTGACTTCCCCAATTAAAAAAAAGCCAATGAATATATGAAGTTCAACTTTAAATTATTATGCATTTTGAGTTTTGGTTCAAGTCTGAAACTAATGGAAGTAGATTTTTATGTTAATATAAAAGTTATTGGTTTGCCTGGGTGGCTCAATTGGTTAAGCATTTGCCTTCTGTTCAGGTCATGATCCTCGAGCCCCAGGATCAAGCCTAGCATCAGACTCCCTGCTCAGGGAAGAGCCTGCTTCTCATTCTCCCTCTCCCTCTCCCTCTGCTGCTTCCCTAGTTGTTTTCGGTCTCTCTCTCTCCCAGATAAATAAATAAAATCTCCAAAAAAAAGTTGTTAAAGGGCTTATTTCCTTCTGCTTCTCCTCATGTACCTTCAAACCCAACCTCTTTTTATTGTTTATATTTAAATCTCTATATTGGGAAATTTATTTTTGTGATAGGAGAAAAGCAAGAAGGTAGCAATAGCACATTTATTTTGTCCTATTTGTGAAATGCCACCAAATCACATGATCTTCTCTTCATTATCCAGTTCTGAGGTGCTTAGGAAGGGACAAAAAGGATGGTGGATCATATTACACTGAGAATATGTCAAATTTATCAGCTTTATACTCTTTACATATCACTTATCCATCTTGATACATAGGAAAATTGAAAATTTTCATTCACATATATGGTTGTATGATGCACATCAAACTTCCTCAAGACCACCATGAGTTCCTTGGGGACAGGAAATGAATGATAAGCATATATTAGGTACACAAAGACTATTTGAATCAATTTTTAATGAAAAAATAATGAATGAAAGAAAATATCCAGAGATGTGTGTGTGTGTGTGTGTGTGTGTGTGTGTGTGTATTGGAAATTTAAAATAAAATAAAATAAATGTGATCAGTCTTGAATTTGTTGGGGAGGAAGACCTTCCTCTGCCCTATGGTCCTTCTGACTGGACTTAGAATCAAATTCACATAAGACAGATTAACAAGAGAAAATAAAATTTGACAGATGTACATACAGGGAATCTGCACAGGCATGAAATTGCAAACACAAGGAAGCAACAGAAAATGTATGTGAGCTAAGGAAAGGGGTAGGGTCTCAGGATATAAACGGAAAATGTGGGCAGCCGGGGTGGCTCAGCGGTTTATAACGCCACCTTTGGCCCAAGGTGTGATCCTGGAGACCTGGGATCGAGTCCCACGTCAGGCTCCCTGCATGGAGCCTGCTTCTCCCTCTGCCTGTGTCTCTGCCTCTGTGTGTGTGTGTGTGTGTGTGTGTGTGTGTGTGTATGTGTCATGAATGAATAAATAAATATAATATTTAAAAATAAATAAACAAGTACCACATTTAAAAAAATGGAAAATGCTCATTAACAAGGATGAGAGGAGATGTTTGGGAAAACAAGGTTGCCTTGTTCTGCAGATAGGTTCCTTATGTAAAGGAGTCTCTGTTAATAGTCGTCTTGCTGGTGCAGGCTCTCCTTTCCTGTATAAATTTAGGCAAGGAGTCCTTTTCCTGTCTCCTGGGTTTTATTATTTTTAACTCAATCTTACATTAAAAAAGGCCTGTCTCAGGAGTAGCATGCCCTGGTCCTCTACAAAATATCTTTCCCATTTCTTGTGCCCTGAAATTAGCTGGTACATTTTAATATTTTAGTATTGTTTTATATATTAAGGGTTCTAGATACTTTTTGAAACCTACCCATTACTTTCTTTGCATTCTGCTTTGCAAAAAAAAAAAAAACAAAACAAAAAAACAAAAAAACAAAAAACAAACAAACAAAAAAAACCTTGGTTTAACATTTTTTTACAGGAAATGGGTATTAAAATTAAAATTCTAAAAACTTCTGTTAAACTTTTAACATCAATCTAATTTTACTACTTATGGAATATATCTTCCTTAATCTTAATGCATCTTCTCTTTGTGCCTGCTACCAATTATCACATATCACATGCTTCTACTCACCTTCCCCTTCCCTAATTATACAAAACTTACAATATTTTAGCATTAACAGAACATTATTTATTTTTTACATTCTTTTCTTCACTTAATAATTCACTGATTCATTGTCTCATTGGATAAAACACACGGAAGTGTTGTGACATTGTGCCAAACATTGGCAAGATTCTAAAGATAATTTAGATATATTCCTTGATTTATAGAACTTATAAATACATAGTTACAATAATATAAAATATATAATAAAGATTATATTTGATATTGAGATTACAGTTTTACATTTATTTGATTTATGGGATGTGATTAAATTTATTTTTTTTCTTGTAGCACAATTTTTGACTGTGAACATTAATGCTATATGGACATTTTATATAGATGGTATATGAGTATAAATAAAATAATATATTTCTAACTTTAAATAGCCTAGTGACTTTTTTGAATACAATCAGAGCTCTCTACCAAATGAACTCAAAATCATGTAGTTCTTTCCAATCAAATACATGTATTCAATAAGATGGAAAAACTATAAGCTAGAGAGCTGACATCTTTGAACTCATAGTGGTTTACTTTTCTAGTATAAGACTGCTTGGACAAATGAGTACTAACATTTTCCTTTATTGCTAATATTATCCCACAAGGACGTGGAATTCTATTTATGGCTAGTTCTTAAACTTTGCCTTTACAGGAAAAAAATAGTTTCTATCATGATACAGTTTAATGAAAGGAAATATGATTATTTTGGATTCTATAAAGCAATCAATCCTACAAGTTAGTTTTTAAAATGTGTTTTGATTAGGGAAGATGTCACTTGTATATGAATGGGGCAACAGAGCAATACATGCAGCATTAGATAATAACAGCCAGTGTAATGTTCTATCTTAAATTAGACATAAATAATGAAAAAGTAATTGGCAGATTCTATCTAAAATCCGTTAAGTAATAAGGCCTTCTTTCCAACATAAAGATAATTTTCCTAGATTCTTGAACCATATTCTAAAGATGACATGCTGAATTTTCACTTGTTGAGATAAAAAGAAATTTTAGTAAAATGTGCATTGGATGAAGAACAAAAAAAAAATCATTTATGTGCTGTGTGTACTTGAGCAAGTTTATTTAGCTCCCCATGCTATAGTTTCTCAGGAGTATGTGGGTGATGCCAATTGTATATCTAATGCTTAAGGCTGTTGTAAGGCTTACTGAAATAAGTATGTATAAAGTGCTTGGAGTCCTTTTGATGAAAAGTGCTACCTCAGTACTAAGTATTTTTGTTGTCTATGAAGTGAATGAAGTGAATGTCTATGAAGTGAAGATTAACTGCACTGATTTTGCATATACCAGAGTTCTAAACTTTGTAAGAAAGAGTGAGCTGGTAATCTTGGTTTACCCCTACCACTGGGCATGCTACAGAATTATTATTTTAACAGATTCAACTTTGTGGCTAAGAAATGTCTACAAAGGGGCACCTGGGTAGCTCAGTCAGTTAAGCGTCTGACTTGATTTTGGCTTAGGTCATGATTTCGTGATATTTGGATCAAGTCCCACTTAGGGCTCTGTGCTCCGTGAGTCTGCTGCTTCTTTTTTTTTTTTTTTTTTTTAAGATTTTTATTTACTAAAAAAAAAAAAAAAAAAAGATTTTTATTTACTTATTCATGGAGACACACACACACAGAGGCAGAGGCATAGGCAGAGAGAGAAGCAGGCTCCATGCAGGGAGCCCAATGTGGGACTCAATCTCGGGATTCCAGGATCACACCCTGAGCCAAAGGCAGATGCTCAACTGCTGAGCCACCCAGGAATCCCAGTGAGTCTGCTTCTGATTCTCTCTCAATGTCCCTCTGGCTCTCTATATGTCTCTCTTTCTCTCAAATAAATAAATAAAATAAAAAAGACAGGAATGTCTACTAAGGTGATTTGAGGGTAGTATAAAGATAATTAGGATTTAATAAATATTTTTATTTATCTCAGATGTAGTTCTAACTAGAACCATGGTGTTTATATCAGATTGATATGTATGTACATTATAGAGTCATAAAACTGATACATGAACTCTGACTATGATTCCCATTGGGAAGTAAATATGCTTTTCTGAGCATTGCTGAATGAAGTGGATGGGTTTGGGCTATAGAAGCTATTATGCTCACTTGTGTGTGAAAGCAAGAGCAGCTCAATTGATATTAATGTAATTTAATAATAGTAATAGGTAAACTAACATTGTGGGAAGCAGTTTCAATTTTTTTGTGATATTATGAAGTGGTTCAGAGAGGAATTTGTTTTGTTTTGAAAGGAATGCAGGATATAAGTCAGGAAATAAGAGAATATACAAGATGAAGGTGGGTTGGAGAAGATCACTTTGACCCAGAATAACTGTAGTGTTGTTCCTACTTGTTTATCTATTTTGATGAGTAAAGAGGCCCTGATATGGGATGAGGTTTATTTTAAAAAGAAAAGAAAACATTAAGTAGTGTTTTTCAACCTTGGTTGGATATTAGAATCTCTGGGACAGTTTTTTAAAAGGTTTATGCTCAAGCCTCAGCTCAAGATGAAATAAATCAGAATCTCTGGAGGTTGGGACCCAGGTATTCATATTCCTAAAATTCTCAGTCATTCCAAAATTCAGCCAAGGGGCACATGGTGGTCTAAATGCTCCTGAAAACCCATCACCATTTCCTATCTGTCCCTGTGCAAAACACACACACCTCCAACTGTTTTTTTTTTAATCAGTCTACACAAATATCCCATTTGAATGGAGATTTTATTTTCCATTTTAAAAGAAAGATTATAACTTTGTTTTGTTTTAATAGGTAATACAAGTAATCCAGAAATGTAGATGAGCCATAAGCAAAAGCATTATACATGCACCACATAGAAAAATCTACTATTGATACTTTATTCATATCCTTCAAAACACAAATTTAAACAAAATCAGATTATACTGTCAATATTTTTAAAAGATTTTATTTATTTATTTGAGAGAGAGAGGGAACAAGTGGGGGGAAAGACAGTGCGAGAGGGAGAAGTAGGCTCCCCACTGAGGTGGGAGCCTGAGGTGGGACTCCATCCCAGGCTCCTGGGATCATGACTGGAGTTGAAGGCAGACACTTAACCAACTGAGCCACCTAGGTGCCCCTACTGTCTATATTTTTATGCTTTTTTATATTTAATATATTGAATATCTTCAGGTCTGTCCACGCATTTCTGTAACATTGTTTCCAATGGATGAGTGCACCGTAGTTGTTTTAATTAAGCAACACTGTTGGGTATTGACTTCCTTTTCTCAGTTTTTTTTTTTAAGTTACAATTGACAATTTAGAGAATGGAGATATTGTAAAACATTTAAAGTAATACCTCCATATATGCTCATCAAATCTGTGTACATTCTTACAGATCTTCTGTAGCTCTGAAGCTTGAGTCTTAGAGTTAAATCTTTCCCATCTGTTTTTGCCTCTTCCTTTCCTCTCCCTCTTTCCACTTTCCATGCCATCTCTTTCATCTTTTTCTCTGTCTGGATTTTATCATTATCTCTTGCTCTCTCTCTCTCATAAATAACACTGTGGTATGAGGATTTTTGGTATACATAAGATGAGGCAATGTTCAGGAGGTGGTAGTTGAATATGTGTGATTATGGATATTTTCCCAGGGTCTTAAAAGTTACAGTATTTTTATATTTTAAAAGATATTTATTTACTTATTTATTTATTTATTTGTTTATTTATTTATCTGACAGAGACAGAGAAAAAGATAGCACACAGGAGGGGGAGCAGCAGAGGGAGTGGGAGAAGCAGGCTCCCTGCTCAGCAGGGATAGATAGATGTGGGGCTCTATCTGAGGACCCTGAGATCACGACCTGCGTTGAAGGCAGATGGTTAACCAACTGAGTCACTTAGGTGCCCAAAAGTTATAATATTCTTAATTAAAATGATAGAAGTCCTCTCTAGAGCAATATTAGACTTGATGATAACCCCCTTAATATGGTGTTTTAAGTTTTTTCTAATCTCTAGCTAATTTTAAAGTAAAAAATTCAATTAGCAAAATTTTCAAAAGGAAATTTCAAAAAATCCATATAAAAAAAATCCATATATTTTTCTAAGCTGCTGAGATGGGGTGATGCTCCATCATAAATGTTTCTCTGCAGTATGGTACATATATATAAAATATGTTTCAACACATCCCCAAAATTTCTGTACTGATGTGTAACATAGCTACATTAAGTGAAGTTGGGGTTTAAATTCTATCTACTGAGTGACAATTGTGAGAACTCTAATAAAACATTGGCTCATATTCTTAAAGTATTCAGATAGTTTTACTATTAGAAACAAATAACTGATGGGCACAGTTACAGTTTTGTATGTGTGTATCATCATCTCATTATTTGGAACTTGCCCTAGAACATTTTTAAAAGATAGTTTGAGTCTTATTTCATTTATATTACTATGTAAGTATCTGATGATATTGTGACAGTGTAGGCTTGATTTCAGTAGAAATTTAATATAGTATGAAGGTTTTCTTTTTAATTTTAAAGTAATATAGATTTCAAACAATTCAAGCAATACAGAGACATATAAAAAGAATAAAATGGTGGGCAGCCCCAGTGGCCCAACGGTTTAGCCCTGCCTTCAGCCCAGGGTATGATCCTGGAGACCTGGGATCGAGTCCCACATCGGCTCCCTGCATGGAGCCTGCTTCTCCCTCTGCCTGTGTCTCTGCCTCTCTCTCTCTCTCTCTCTCTCTGTGCCTCTCATGAATAAATAAAATCTTAAAAAAAAGAATAAAATAGAATATACTTTCCTTCTTTATTCCAGACTTAAATTAATTAAAATAATTGCTGTTAACAGATTGGCACATGTGCTGCCTGTTTTTCCTCTGTGTTTCTAGTAACATAAATACATTTTTCGATCTTTTAAATTTTTGTACCCATAAATACAAATATACTAAGATTATTACTCTGCAGCTTGCTTTTATTTTTTAACTTATCACTTTATTACAGTTTTCCAGATCAGTACATATGAATCTAACTTATGAAAAGCATAATTAGTTTATATTCCATGAGAAATATATGCTATAATTTGCTCAGCCATTTCTTACTCAAAAACATTCAGATTATTACCAGTTTCTTTTCTACAACAAAACTCTATAGCAAACACACTTTACAAACACTGGTGGCCTTAGGGCATGTACATTTTCATTTTTATTAAATAAAAATACAATATATAGCTATCTATAATATTTATAATTGACTAGTATATAAACAGAAAAGAGTAGCTTGCTTTTGGGGAATGTTATTTTGTCTGTTCTGAAATCATTCTTTTCTCTGTCCCACTTTGCTCGCTCTAACTCACTTCCTTTCTTTATTCTTTCCATTTTTCTTTGCATTTGTCCTACATTTTTCTTTCACAATTTCTTGTGTTTTTTTTGTTTTGTTTTGTTTTGTTTTGTAGCTTCAAACCTGTATTACATGTACAAATAAAATTAGTTTTAAAAATCAGGAAAATCTCAGATCCTCCGTTGCTTTTAGACCAGAAAAAGAGAAAAACTTGAACACAATATATTGATTTACCAGGAATTTTTAACAGTTAAATTGCTAAAAGACAAGATATGAGACTGCAAAGAGTGATGAAATTACCCTTGAAGTGGTAATTAAAAACTTAAAAACAAGACCCGCTGGTATCTTGACCAGCTACAGAAACATGGGCTTCTTGAAGGAGTGGAAAAAATGTGTTTGGAATCTGAGCACCTGACTTCACAAGCTGGCTCCAGTTCATATTAGTTGTATAATAAAAAACTAATTTAATTTCTCTTATCTTCAGTTTCCCCACTGTAAAAGAGAAGAAAATGGTTTTCATGGTAATACTGTCAGGTTAAAGTTAGATAATACATGTTGTAATGCATATAAAGTATATTTAAATATTAGCCTACATCTATTTATGGCAGTCACAAAACAAATGAGGATACTATCAGAAAACTTTATTATTGCATAAAAAGCAAATAAAGAAAAGCTTTAAAATTTACCCTGATTTTTAAAAAATGTATATGAAGTTAAAACACTGGACATCTCTTTATGAGGGTTTTATTGTTTTATCTGTGGTCATGTAAATATCATTTACATTATCATTTAAGCAGTACAGATGCAAATCATTATGACTTTTTGATGACATCTTTTTATTTCTTAATTTGGGCAAGATTCTTGGTCTCACATAAGCATAAACAGAATTTTTCCTCAAGTATAGGTACTAAAAGGAATTATATGACAAAAGAAATGCATAGTACATTATTCCTGACTGGCTTTTATAGTCTACATATTAAGGTTGTCTTCATTCGCTCATTCATTCACTGATAACTATTTACTGAGTTCTGTATGTGGTAAATCACATACTGGGTATACAATACTGAGCCAAGTGGATATGACGTCTGGCTATGGGCTGATAGTTCAGAAAAAATCAATATTATCAATTTGACATATAAATGTATATTTAACCAATGGTTTTTGTTGTTCAACAACAAGAAATGGAGCAACTTTGCCAATATTAAAATTCTGTTATAGTGAAAAAACTGGTACTACTAACAAAAAAAGTATTAGAACAAATGTGATCTCTACTGAAATCTTCAAAGTACCAACAGGACATTCCATTCAGAACATATAGAAAACCACAAAGAAAAAGTTACAGACTGAATTGTATTGTTTGATTAAACCATTTGTTTGTATCTCCATTTACTATGTGACAAATAGTGATACCTAGACATAATTCTGTAAATGAAAACCATCTGTCTCAGAATCACCAAGAAGACTAAATCAAGAAGAAAGTCTTATAAAATCTAATAGTAGTGGCCCAATCACCAAGCTCATTTGATTATATATCAAATGTCATATTACATAATATGATATTAATAACACTAATCCTTAGCTGTGATTGGTTTTCCCGTCCTTGATGAAAACTCAGAATTTGAAAAAAATGTAAAAAAAGAATCCAAAACCAACGTTTTCCCCCATAGTGGCATATTATGTGCTATTGCTGGGAGAAGGGATTTCATTGTTTTTGTGAACTTACTAAGCATAAGAAAATCTGTTTACTGTTTTCCTGCTCCACATTGTACTAAGTCACTCCATGACTCAATGAAGTGACTTTTACGTTGAAGTTTTGTATTACCAGTTTGTTCAGCAATCATTTGAGGAACCAAAAGAAATCAGATCCACCAGAGACTATCTCAAAAACACAGGATGGCAGTTGATATAAATTTAGAGATATATGTGGCCTATGATCCAGAACTATTTGTCTTCATGGAGCATAACCTTTCTGGTGAGAAAATCCATTCAGTTCATCAAATTATAGACCAGAATTTTGTTTTGTGAAAAAAGAGATTTGGGGAGTTTAAGGAATATTTCTATATTAGCTGGTGAGATGAGCTTCTTTACCCAGGATATTTCTTCTGAAAGAAGTAGAACTCACTTTCTAACATCTATGAATACTACCATAAAACCCTTACTGAATATTCTAGTATTTCTCAGGTTCTAGAAATTCTTTTGTTATGTGGCCATGACAAAAATACTGAAACTGCCTTGTGCCATGAACTTCTCATTTCTACTACACTACATCAAAGAAACTACTGGAAACAATGGTTATTGGTTTCTGGGAGATGCCAAATTTGGGCCAAAACCATTTTAATGACTAGTCTTTGCTCTTTGCTTCTGAGAAGCAAATGTGTACTGGGAGTTCTTGATTCACAAAACTAACACTGAATACTATGAATGGCAAACTAGAAATGTCACTTGAAAGAGTTTCAAGATATTGGATTCTACCCCCAGCTTTGTCACTAATGAACATACACTTAGCTTCCTGAATCCTAGTTTTTCCCACCTGTAAAATGCGATGATTGAGTGTATGAGTTCTAGTCAATTATGGGGCTGAGATTATTTAACATTCCTTATATTTTGGGATAGTTTCTTCCTGATAGGGAGATCACTTTGTGCATTTAGCCTCATTATGAAATGTGATTGTTTTTAGAATTAAATGACTTTTTTTTTTTTTACTAAAAAACTGTATAGATTTAGGGATAACTCAGGATACTTCTTGTTTTATGGGTTACAAATTAGCCACAGTAATCAGAAATGGGCCAACGTAAGTGACAAAGTAAAGAATTGTGAAATTTAATTAAAGATTTTACCTTAATAAATTTCAAAATATTAGTTACTATAAATAATAATGCTATTACTATTATCTTCTGTAATAGGAAAGACTTTAATAGCACTGATGAACTACATATAAAGTAGACATCACAAATATCTGAGAGAACAAAAGTTCATAATAGTAAATTTTTAAATGTTTGAGAACTCATTGTACAATTTAAACTGTTACTGTGTCTTTCCCTATGCTAGCAAAATCCCACCTGTTCACAATTTTACATATTCACAATGGAAGCTCTGCACACAGGCAGGTGGAAATTAGAGGTCATGGCCCAAACTGAAGTGATAGGTCTCTGCTAATTTAGAGACAACTTTGGGCATGTAATATAAATATTACATAAAAAACAAATTGTGCTTGCCCTGACAAGTTGCATTTATAAACCCTGGAGAGATGGGATCCTCTGTGCTGACTCGGCTTTTGTGAAGCTTTGTAATTTAACATTAACCCATTCAGTGGTGAATGTTGGCCCATCCCTAGCCTAAATATTTAGCAGAGAAGGATTCAACAATTTGGATTATTTCATTGGTGAATACTTTGTTGTTTTGTTTTGTTTTCTCTTGATAGTATATTTGTAAGTATTTGGGATCCATTACTACCTGTTTTAGGATTTTCTTTTCTCCTCCATCAGTTTTATGGTTAATGGAATAATTGGGTATTTCATTTTTAACAGAAACATTTATTGTATTGCTTTCCAAAGCTGTTGAATTTTAGCCTTTGGCTGTGTGACTTTAACCAGAGGTGTTTGTGATTTCGAGCACCATAGCATGTTTATTTTTGCAATTCACTGTAACAGCCAGCCATTGAAAATAATGATAGTGAAATTTATAATTTTTATAAATAAAAAAATGGTTCGTAACCCTATGGTTTGAAAGGAAAAAAAATAGTGAATTCCCTATTAAAATAGAATATCATTGTTTGAAATAATTGTTAAAATACTATTTGTTTTTAAAAATGACAGGCTTTTAAAAGATTTTATTTATTTATTCATGAGAGACACACAGAGAGAGGCAGAGACATAGGCAGAGGGAGAATCAGGTTCCCTATGGGAAGCCTGATGCAGGACTTGATCCCAGGACCCCGGGATCACAACCTGAGCCAAAGGTAGGCACTTAACCACTGAGCCACCCAGGTGCCCCCAGACAGACTTCTTATACATTCTCGACTGTAGTCCTCAAAGTGTTATCCATAGATTGCCTGCATAATAAATTGCAGAATGTCTTAAAAGGTAGATATTTTTCAACCAACTAAACTCTGATTTAGAATTTCTGTGTCTTTCTTTTTCCAGCTTTATTGAGGTATAATCAACATTGTATAAGTTTAAAGTATACAATATGATGATATGAAATATGTATATATTGCAGAATGATTACCATAATAGCTTAACACATCTGTCACCTCACATAGTTTCATTTTGTTGATGTTGTTATGATGAAAACTTTTAAGATCTACTCTCTTTACAACTTTCAAGTATACAATACCGTGTTGTGAAATATGGTCACCATGCTGTACACTAGATACCCAGAGTTTATCCATCTTGTAATTGGAAGCGTGTACCCTTCGATTGCTTTCACCCATTCCTTACTACCTTTATGCCCCTGGCAACTAACAATCTATTCTGTTTCTATGAGTTTGATTTTTTGTTTTTTAGATTTAACACATAAGTGGAATACCTAGTATTTGTCTTTCTCTGCCCAACTTATTTCGCTTAGCATAATGCCCTCAACTTTCATCCATGTTTTTGCAAATGGCAGTATTTCCTTCTTTTTTTATGACTTAATAATATTCCTCTCTGTGTGTGTTTATGTGTGAGTACACTTCCTTTATCATTCATTTGTTGATGGACACTCAGGTTGCTTCCATATATTAGCTATTTTGGATAATGCTGCAATAGAAATGAGAGCACAAGTATTTTTGAGGAGAGTGATTTCATTTAAAGGCAGATTCCATGACATAATCCAGAATTACCAAATAAGAACCTTTGTGAGTGAAATCCAAGGCTCTGCATTTTTCATAAACTTTTCAAGTAGTTCTTATGAACATTAAAATTTGAGGACCATTTTTTGATTTAAAATGTCTGTTTTTCATATAAAGAAATTATGATCCTGAGATCATAATTCCCATTCCACAGCTTGTTAACATCAGAACTTGAGTCAGAATTTAGATTTCTTTATTCCCAAGATAATTTCTATAGAGAATATGAAATTTATGTCTAATTTTTATCCTGCATACTTGGTGAAAAAATGAATTTTATAAATAATATTTTATATACTTTGGATAAAAATAGAATTCTCACAATTTTTCCCCTTAGACTTGTGTCTCACCTCTTTTCTTTTTTTTTTACAAACTTTCAGCAAAATCGGACTGATTTTTTTTTTTTTTTTTTTTTTTTTGGAAAGAGGGGAAGAGAGAGAGAAAAGTTGGGAGAAGGTACAGAAGGAAAGAGAAAGAGAGAGTCTTGGGCAGGCTCCACACCCAGCATGGAACCTGCTGCAGGGTCTAATTTCACAACCCTGAGCTGAAATCAAGAATCAAATGCTTAACTGACTGAGCCTCTTAGGTGGCCCTCTTTTTTTTTTTTTTTTTTTTAAGATAAAGTTCTTTTGTATGGGTTCTGATTGTGTGTGCCAGTCTCAAGATTACTTGTTTTATTCTTACTTATATCTTCTCCTTTTGTATTAATCATTATATACCAGGTTACACTGTAGTAACAAATGAACATGCCAAGGTCACAATGACATATCACAACAGTTTAATTTTTCACTCATGTTCCATGCCCAGATTGGTTTAGCAGCCCTGCTTTATTCTGGAGCTGTTAGTCCGATTCAGTAATTATTTCTAGTCTTCCCTCTTAAGAACATGGTAAGATTATATTCAGGCTTTTTGTGGTTGTATTAGAAAATTGGCTAGTTCTTTATGATAATTTGTAAACAGAAGTTGTGGGCATTACAGTGGAACAGTTAATTGCTAAATTAAACCTCCAGACTTCTCGGATATTGCAAGTAGCAGTGTAGACAATAATGACCGGTTCCTTAGCTTGGCTCTCTGAGGCACTGTGATGAACAAAGATTAGGTAGAGATCCATGAAAGATATATTGCATGAGGAAAATAAACTTTTGTTGTTTTAGGCTCAGAGATTGTAGGAGTTGTCTATTACTTTTGCATAGCAGGGACTGAAGGATCCCCTTTAACCTATTGGCCAGAGCTAGTCAAAAAACTAGCTACACTACATACAATAAGTCTATAAGTTATTAATTTTTTGAGAGGAGGGAAAATAACTAGATATTAGTAGGGACTAGTAATGTGGTAGACATCATTGTGTAAACCTGATATTTTTATTCTTTGGGGATTTTTCCATGATGTAAAACTTAACATAAGAGAACAACTTTCCACACATGACATAAAGTCAAGGAATCAAACTGAAATAGATAAATATGCCTATGATAAAATGAAAACTACTAAAAGAAAAAAAATCACAAATACATTATTTTAAACAGTTGGTAAATAAATTTGCAGAGATTATGACAGGAGTTAATGTCCTTACTTTATGAGAACTCTTAAAAATCAATTTTAAAAAGTATAAATGATCAGAAAGGGAGACAGAACATGGAAGACTCCTAACTCTGGGAAATGAACTAGGAGAGGGGAGGTGGGGGTGACTGGGTTGCGGGCACTGACGGGGGCACTTGATGGGATGAGCACTGGGTGTTATTCTGTATGTTGGCAAATTGAACACCAATAAAAATAAATTTATTATTAAAAAAATAATAAAAATAAAAATAAAAGTATAAATGCCATGATATAAACTCTGGAAAAAGATAGTCAACTCACATCTTAAACACACAGCACTGATAACCTCTTAGGAAAATGTTTACTCACATCCTCCTCAAGGAAATTTTAAAAATCAAGTGTATATCCTACCTACCAAATTGCCAAAAATGTTTTAAAAGATGATAAAATGCTAACAAGGGGTTAGTGGAATAGGAAGATTGGATGGAGCTGATTTAACTCAAACATCTACCAATATTTTGCAGATTAATTAAAAACATTTATGAAAATTAAAAATAGAAAATATATCCTGGGGAAACATTCAAAAGTATACAGAGATACTATTTGAAGATATTCACTATAGCATCATTTTTAAAACTAAAAACAGATATATTGCTTATAAATAGTGAATATAAATAGGAAATAGTTTTAATAAATTATAGTGTACACATACAGCCAAATCTGTTACAGGAAGAAAACACAGTAAATACAAGATCTCCCAGTAGGAGGATGTTGGATATACACAAGAAATAAATGTTGTTAAGGCTGTGAAAGAGTGAGCTAGAGGGAAGATGATAGAAAGTAAGATAATGTAGACCAAATCATAGATGGCTTGTAGGCCACAGTAAGAAGTAAGATTTTCACTCTGACTGAGATTCAAAGCCTGTTTGATGAAGTGAGCAAAGGAGTGACATGACCCACATAACCGATTAAAAGGGTCACTTTGCTCATTGCATAGTGAATTGACTAAAACGGTAAGATTGGAGGCAAGATTAGTTAGGTGGTGTTTTCATAAAGTAAAATAAGGGATGTGGATGACTTGGGGCAGGGTGATAATGGTGAAAGATCTGGAAAGACTTAAAGACAGGATACTTAAGATGGATACTGTGAGTGGGAGAAAGAAAGGAGTCGACAGCTGAGTCTAAGTCTCTAACCTGACAAAGTGAAAGGGTACATGGAAAAGACTGAGGAAAGAATAAGATTATGAGAAAATCAGAAATTTAATTTGGGATATATTAACACTTGCCTATTCTGCATCAAAAGGATATGTCAATTAGGTATTTGGATATGCAAGTGTGACTAAAAATATATATTATGGAGTCATCAGTGCATAGATGACATTGAAGTCTTTTTAAAGTAATAACTCTTTCATCCATTTTTAGTTTATCATTGTGTATGGTGTAAGAAAATATGATGCAGGGATTCCTGGGTGGCGCAGCGGTTTGGCGCCTGCCTTTGGCCCAGGGCGCGATCCTGGAGACCCAGGATCGAATCCCACATTGGGCTCCCGGTGCATGGAGCCTGCTTCTCCCTCTGCCTGTGTCTCTGCCTCTCTCTCTCTCTCTCTGAGTGACTATCATAAATAAATTTAAAAAAAATTTTTTAAAATATGATGCAGGAATCCATCAAAATCCTGGGGAATTCAGGCAGCAACCTCTGTAACCTCAGCCACAGTAACTTCTTGCTAGACGGGTCTCCAAAGGCAAGGAAAACAAAGGTAAAAGTGAACTATTGGGATTTCATCAAGATAAAAAGCTTCTGCATAGCAAAGGAAACTGTCAACAAAACTAAAAGGCAACCTATGGAATGAGAGAAAATATTTACAAATGACCTATCAGATAGAAAGCTAGTATCCAAGATCTACAAAGAACTTATCAAATCAACACCCCCAAAACAAACAATCAGTCAAGAAATGGGCAGAAGACATGAACAGACATTTCTCCAAAGAAGACATACATATGGCCAACAGACACATGAAAAAGTGCTCCACATCACTCAGCATCAAGGAAATACAAAACAAAACCATAACGAGATACCACCTCACAGCGGTAAGAATGGCAACAATTAACAAGATAGGAAACAACAAATGTTGGCAAGGATGCAGAGAAAGGGGAACCCGTCTTCACACTGTTGGTGGGAATGCAAGCTGGTGCAGCCACTCTGGAAAACAGTATGGATATTCTTCAAAAAGTTGAAAATAGAGCTACCCTACAAACCAGCAATTGCACTACTGGATACTTACCCCAAAGATACAAATGCAGTGATTCAAAGGGGCACCTGTACCTCATTGTTCATAGCAGCAATGTCGACAATAGGCAAACTATGGAAAGAGCTGAGATATCCATTGACCAATGAATGGATAAAGATGTGATACACACACACACACACACACACACACACACACACACTGGAATACTACTCAGCCATCAAAAAATGAAATCTTGCCATTTGCAATGATGTGGATGGAACTAGAAGGTATTATGCTAAGTGAAATAAGTCAATCAAAGAAAGACAATTATCATATAATCTCATTAATATGTGGAATTTAAGAAACAAAACAGAATCATAGGCTAAGGGAAGAAAAAACGAGACAAAATCAGAGAGGGAGATAAACTATAAAAGACTTTTAATCATAGAAAACAAACGGAGAATTGCTGGAGAGGAGAGGGGTAGGAGGATGGGATAACTAGATGATGAACATTAAGGAGGGCACGTGATGTAATGAGTACTGGGTGTTTTATAAGACTGATGAATCACTGACTTCTATCTCTGAAACTAATAATACATTATGTATTAATTAATTGAATTTAAATAAAAATAAATGAGAAAAAAGCATATTTTATGAATGTAAAATTTTGACAACAGATATGAATATACCTCTAGAATTTGAAAATAAATGAAAAGGAAAATTAAAAAGAAAGAAAACAGGATAGTACCTACACCTAAAACTAATACAGCATTGTATGTCAACTATATTTCAATAATAGACCAACAGAATAAAATGTCCAGAATTAAACATAAATACATATGGGAATTTCATATATGACAACAGTGGCATCTCAAATCACTGAGATAAAAATACACTTGTTAATAACAGGTACTGAAACAGCTGCAAAGCCATTTGGAAAAAGATAAACTTAGATCCACATCTCACATGCAAGAATAATCACCAAAAAAATTGGAAGTCTAATGAATGAAACCAAACAAGTACTTGAAAACATGAGTAAATTTATCTTTAACCTTGGTATAGGGGGAGACTTTCTACTACTCAAATTCACAGGCAATAAAAAGAAAGATTTAATAAAATTTGACTACATACATTTTTTATTTCTGCAGGAAAAAATCCACTAAAAACAAAGTAAAATAACAACTGACAAACTGGGAGAAAGTATTTGCAACATATACCATAGACAAAGGACTAGTGGCAAATACAAGTGACCCTTGAACAACATAGGTTTTAACTGTGCAGGTCCACTTACACATGGATTTTTTATAGTACAGCACTGTACATGTATTTTCAGTCTTTTTTCATGCATCATCTGTCATGATTTTCTTTTTTTTTTTCTAAATATTTTATTTATTTATTCATGGGGGAGATACAGAGAGAGAGAGAGGCAGAGACATAGGCAGAGGGAGAAGCAGGCTCCATACAGGGAGCCCATGTGGGACTCAATCCAGGCATTCCGGGAACACACCCTGAGCTGAAGGCAGATGCTCAACCACTGAGTCACCCAGGTGTTCCTGTCATGATTTTCTTAATAATGTTTTCTTTTCTCTAGCTTGTTTTATTGTAAGAATGCAGTATACAATATATATAACATACAAAATATGCATTAATTGACTATGTTATCAGTAAGGCTTCTGGATAATTGTAGGATACTAGTTAAGTTTTTGGAGAGTCAAAAATACATACAGATTTTTTGCTACCTGGGGGCTTAGCACCCCTAACACCTGCATTATAATATTTATCATATTACATATTAACTTTATGTATATATAATGTTATATTAAAAATTGATGGACAAAATACAAAATAAAAATGGGAAAATACATGAATGACAATTCATAAGAAAAGATAAAAATTGGCTCTCAGTATATAAAAAATCTCATCAAAAAATATAAAATTCACTCATGATAAAATGACTATAAATTAAAGCCACACTGAAATACCAATTCTTATCTGCCAGAAAGGCAAATTATACACAACAACATATTCTGTTATTGAAACTGTGAATAAAATTTGTATGACCCTTCTGGAGGGAAGTTTAACAATACTCAACAAAATGACATATTCATTTACCTATCAATACTCCTTCTAGGACTCTATACTGCAGGTACCCCCTCCACAAAACCAAAGTACATGTACATAAGGTAATAACTTAAATTGTTTTTTTTTATAATTGAACACATTAGAAACAACCTAAATACCCACACACAAGGGAGTGGTTAAATAAACTATGGTGCATATACACAATAGAGTACTATATAGCTGTAAAAAAATATAATAAGGAAGATGGCTTTGAACCAATATCGAAAGACTTTCAGGAAATATTGTTGGTGAAAAAAGTAAAGCCTCCAAAGAATCTATAGCATGCTATTCTTTAGGTAACAAAAAAAAAAAAGAGGATGCTAAAAAATATGCAAGTATCTCCTTTGTGTAGAGAGACTGCTTATGTACAGAATAGGTATGAAAGCAGGTGAAAGGTGGCCAACAAAGAAGGAATAAGGAAGCAAGGATGATGCAAGTAAAGAAGCAAGGATAATGAGACAGTCACACTTCTTTGAGCATATCCTTTTTTTTTTATTTTTTAAAGATTTTATTTATTTATTCATGAGAGACACACAGAGAGAGAGAGAGAGAGAGAGAGAGAGAGAGAGAGGCAGAGACACAGGCAGAGGGAGAAGCAGGCTCCATGCAGGAAGCCTGACGTGGGACTCGATCCCAGGACTCCAGGATCATGCCCTAGGCCAAAGGCAGGCGCTAAAGCACTGAGCCACCCAGGGATCTCCCCGAGCATATCCTTTTGCATAACTCTTAAAACTATAGTGCTGTTTCATCTACCTTTTGCATACATCCCAAATAAATAATTAAAACCAACCAGAAGGTGAGGGGATAAGGAATCCTAATGGAAAACAAACAAAACATGTGAACTGTATTATACTGAATATGACCACATGCTGTAAGGCTAAGGGTCAAAAGAACTTAACACAAGTGTTGCAGTCTGGTTAGTAAAAGTGTTTGGCACAGGGATATGGATTAGCAATTCTGAAACTACTCTATATGAATACTAGATATCAACAAATATGTAAATAAATTGTTGGAAATGAGAGCTGTATTTCTCATTTATAAATGACAAGGAAAGTCCAGAATATGTCCTTTGTTGCTGTGTTGGAATCAAAGATCAGTATAAACTCATGGTTTTATATATAAGTACAGAGATAGAGATTCAGAAACAGAGATACATATGTATGCATGGGTTACATAATAATGAAGACATCCAACACCCATACCTACTTTCTAAATGTCATGCTTTAGTAAAAGAAACTCTAGCTCCTGAGAGAAGGGGTGAATTCCAATGCTGTAGTAGGGAATATTCAGAATGAGCCTAGAATATGCTATGGTGCCAAAAAAGTCAATAAATAATAATAATAATAAAAAGATGGCAGCTTGTTGAATAAATGTCAGCAGTCAAGCTGAAGCAGCTCCTAATGGCCAGAGCTGGAGTAATTGGAGCAACAAAATAAATGATGATAATATTGAATATTAATACACAGAGCAAAGTACCAATGGATCCATACTAAAATAAAGAGAATAAATCATTCTTCCTCACAATAGAATTCTAATTAATAGATGTAGAAAGAAAAAAGAATTAGAAATTAATCATTAGCAAAACACAGCAATAGCAAATATTATAGACAAGATCAATTAAAGGATGATAAAATTGGTAAATAATATCTGGGGAAAAATGTTATTTTCTCAAGGTGTCTGTCCCAAGATTCTTAGCAACTACAAGGGAAAATATAATAATTTATAGTGGAGACAACCTGCAGATCTCATCATAACCAAGTACTCAAGGAGAATGTAACAAATAAAAGACATATCAACATCATGAACCTTTGATATGCTGCACTGAAAAGGACACAAAATCATTTTTCTTCTATTCTTGCAAAAACAACACATAACCTCCTTTCAGTTATGAGAAAACATAAGACCAACCCAGACTGAAAGACATTCTATAATCAATTTTAAAAATACATAAAAATTGATCTGTAATCTTCAAAAGTGTCAATGTCACGGAAAGGAAGGGAAGGGCAGCCCCGGTGGTGCAGCGGTTTAGCGCCGCCTGCAGCCCAGGGCGTGATCCTGGAGACCCTGGATCGAGTCCCACGTCAGGCTCCCTGCATGGAGCCTGCTTCTCCCTCTGCCTGTGTCTCTGCCTCTCTCTCTCTCTCTCTCTGTTTATGAATAAATTTAAAAAAAAGGAAGACAAGGGAAAACAGGAATTGTCATATACCAAAAAATACCAAATATGTGTGACAACTAAATACCAAGTAGGATATCAAGTATAATTCTGGAATAGAAAAAATATATTAACAGAAAACTGCATGGCAATTTGAAAAATATATGTGCTTTGTACCATATTAATATTAATATGTTAATATTGTACCAATGTTGATTTCCTATTCTTGATAATCATATGGTTATGTGAGTTGATATTAAGGAAAGGATTATGAGGGATATAAGGAAACTGTATTACTCTGTTTTTTTTTTTTCAGTTCTTTTGTCAGTCTAACACCAGTTAAAATAATATATATATATATATATATATATATATATATATATATATATATAATACTCTTAGGCTCTAAATAGGCACATTGCCTAGCAGCTACCATGTTGAACAGTACAGTAAAATAATAAAGGACAACATTTATCTTTTTTACCAGACAGTATAATAATATTATGAGGGATATAAGGAAACTGTATTACTCTGTTTTTTTTTTCAGTTCTTTTGTCAGTCTAACACCAGTTAAAATAATATATATATATATATATATATATATATATATATATATATATATATAATACTCTTAGGCTCTAAATAGGCACATTGCCTAGCAGCTACCATGTTGAACAGTACAGTAAAATAATAAAGGACAACGTTTATCTTTTTTACCAGACAGTATAATAAGTACTTTATATGTACTATCATTTTAATCCACATAATAAGCTTTGAGGTAGGTACTAGTAGTGGATCAGATTTCCTACATAGAAACTAAGGCACTGAAATTTTAATTAACTGGTCCAATATAACATGGACAAGAAAGTGATTAATTAATTAATAGAAAGTGATTAATGAATGTTTGGGGCACCTCCGTGGCTCAGTGGTTGAATGTCTGTCTTTGGTTCAGGTCATGATCCCAGGGTCCTTGGGATCAAGTCCCACATCAGGCTCCCCACGGGGAGCCTGCTTCTCCCTCTGCCTATGTCTCTGCCCCCCTCTCTGTATCTCTTGTGAATAAATAAAATCTTTAAAAAAAAGAAAGTGACTAATGTTCAAAACAGAGAACATAAGTAATCTGACCAAGTCATACATATAACAAATGATAAAGTTTGTACTCAGTTCAGCCTGACATAAAAATATTTGTTTTATTCTACTTTACCCAGCTATCAATCCAAGAAAAGTAATAAAAGATGAGGAAATGGAGTATTCATTAAAATTCCTGCCGATCTCTTCACTAATTTCTGCTCCACCGTTAATAATAAATAACACCATCCATATATAACATGCTATTAATATGATAGGTTTGACTATTCATTAATCAGCAAAGTTCTTAAACTGCCCTATCACTTTAATAGAGAAGCCAAATGGAATTTAAACACATTACTGCAATCTTAGTGTGTCACATAAAATGGACATTTGTTGAGTCCATTCTAATAACTTAATTATGAGGTAGTTCAGTGTATATATTACTCTGCATATACACAGCTCCAAGGTAGCCCATTCTTAATGATAAAGGTCTCTTACCATTTCTCTATTTCTTCCCAAGCTGTCAGGGAATTCGGAAAATTATTTTACCCTCTATATAAGATCATTTCAAGACAACTTTGTTTATAAAGGGTCGAAGCTCAAGGTGCATAATAAAGAACTGCCATTAAATAACTAACTGGCAGGGGAAGGAGACAGGCATTGAGGTCTAGTGAAGTCAACACTTGACCAAAAGATGAAATTCTTAGTTTCTGATTTCTGCTGCCTTCTTACAATATCATATTCAGTGTTTGCCATTGACCTCTAGATTTCAGGGTCTTTCAAAATAAAGGGAGTGAACAAGAGCTATTAAAATTCCTAATAATTTTAGTATCTAGAGCATTGTTTTGCTCTCAACACATACCAATAAGATTTATTATGAATTTTTGAAAAAAAACACAAAAAGCACAAAGAAATAAATCAAGGATTGTATCACTGTTATCATTTTTATTTCCTTCAACTCTTTTTTATTTCTTCTCTTGCTCCACCTATTTACCTATCTACTTGTTCATATATCTAATCTTAAGCAAATATATAATTTCTTTTTTTAAATTAGGATCTTAAATTTTAACAGACTCCATTCTCACCTAAATATATTGTGAACACTTATCCATGTGATTCTATATTTTTCTATGAACATTTTTCTATATGATTTCATATTATTCTATTATAGCAAACTTTATCAATGGCTACCTGATATTTTATTGATTAGAGATCCCATGGCTATTTAATCATTCCTGTTTTTTAAAGTTAGGTATATCAGATTTTGACTATTGCTTTACTTAAGGTGAAATTTTAGAAGTCAAATTCAGTCATTAATATTTTACAATCAAGGGTTCAACTCTTTAAATTTTGTAGTTTGAGATCAGATCTTGAATGTGAAAGTTGAAAGCTACGGTATCATAATTTTTAGAAACCTACGTTCACTAAAAGGATAACACACCTGACATAGTATATGTAAAACCAAATTGAAGCTAAATCTATCTCAAATGATGGTTTCAACAGCAGAGAAAAACAATGTGAGAGAATTTGCAACACAGAAGTCCTACGCTTCGCGAACTGAATGTTGGTGTCATATTAAGGTAACAGCTATCTTATTTTGTATTTCATGAGATTTGTATTATACACTATAAATGCCATTGATTTCTCTTTTTAATAGTCATATTAAAGAAATATTAGCTCCCAAGCTTAAAAGCACCTCATAAGCCACTGTTGAGATCCATATTGTTCAATTCAGTTGAAAAGATACATGCTAAATACCTTGACTTTTAATTCTACCAGTGATGTGTTATCTAACACTGATCATTTTAAACAATAAAAGAGTGTGATCATAGCATAGCTGAAAATAAGTTATTTAAGACCATTTAAATCCCTCCAGAATTTTTAGGCCTAAAATATGTATGTCAAAGTAGGCAGTCCAATGAATTTATCTCAGTTTTATTTTAGAGCAATGGAAATTGCAAGAGTGAAGTAAATGAGAACCACTGTTAACATGAAATTTAGCCAAAGGGCACTATTCTTATAAAAAATGAAATGATGGCAGAATGGCCCTTAATTCATTTTCTATATGCAACACCTATCAAATGCATCATTACAGTTTCCATTAAAGCAGAATCTTACAAGCCCTCCTGTTTGCTGTCTCTGAAGCAAAGGCATTTCTAATTAGTGTCACTGAATTTAGAAACTTGTACAAATGACTGGTGTCTTGTTTTAATTCTTCAACTACCAGTTATAAGTACATTTAATTCAGAGTAAAAATTTTATGGCTATTAAAATTATATATACAAAAGTGGCTCCAGGATGCTATGCCTGCCGTATCATTGTAAAATTTTCCAGTTGCTTGTGAGTTTTGTTATGCAATTATATCCTAGTAAATTACTACAATGAAAATAAGAAACAGTTGTATTTTCCAACAGATCACAAATAAGAAGCTTTTAATCATGTATAAAATTCTATTCACATTCCATCAACAATATGAACAATAAAAAAGCAAAACAAAATATTTAACTTACCTACCTTTTATCATCCTCAATTATGATTTGTTAAAAATACTCTTAGAGGATATACCAAGGAGACAAACTCTATTTTTCTTTTTTCATCGAAAACCCTGACTCACCTGAAATTTTTGAAATTTTCTAAATCCAAATATCAATATATTATTCTCAGATGACCAATGTTATGTGAGTGGCTCAGCATGTGATTTTTGAATGGTCTGGGATGATCAGATTGGACTATGTAGCTGTTATTATATAAAAATTGAAATTAAAACCCTTCACAGCTGAAATTTTCAGATGATATGTGGTTTTTTTAGATGATATGTGTTCTAAGTTTCATTGAATAAACTGCTTTAGCCTTCATATAATACTTAAATACTTAATATCAATCTCAGAGTTATCAACAAATCTTACTTGAATGAAGATGGACTAAATTTCCCGACTCATTACTTAATAATTTTGAAAAGTTGGGAAAACTATTTAATTCCTCAAGCAGCAGTGGTAGATTCATAATAATATGTGCATCCTTAGAATATAGTGAGTTTAATATCAATGCGTAGAAACCACTTAGAACACTTCATCCAGTGAGCGATCAGTAAACATTAGATAAAACTATTCTGTTATCTTCCTTAAACAAGTATACTACTCATCAAAGTTACTTCCATAATTAATCATGCAGAAATTTAGGTCAGTCCTTTTAAACATGGATTTGAAGATATAGACAATTAGGCTTTTCTAAAATGTGTTTACCAAATATTCAGAAGCAGCATTATCTTACATAAAGATTGTGACAAATATAAAAAGCAAAGAAAAGGTGCAATAAAAACCCTGTCAAAATTATATATTTTTCTGCCCTTAGAAAGGAGGTACATAACTCACCACTCCATAATATGGACTGTGCATATGCCTACCTTCCAAAGAGGACAATATAGAAAGGGGAACAAAAAAGTAACTTCACAGTAAAGACACCTGACAAGAACTATTTTAGACAGGTGACCAAGATCAGTATCAAGGCATATATCATATAGATGATATGTACAAATATGATGTGATTAAAATGGCACTGTATTTCTGTGATCTTCCTTTCAAAAACCTACAGCCCCTGTTTAATCATTAAAAAAAAAAAAAAAAACACCAAACTGTAATATTAAAAAAAAAAAAAAGGGAAGTATGAGAAACTGTCAGCAACTGGAAAAGTCCAAAAAGACACTAAATAAAACTAGTTAAGATCCTGGAATAGAAAAAGTGTGTTAAGTAAAAATGAAGGTAGCTGAATAAAGTATGGAATTTAGTTAATAATAATATATCAATAGTGATTCATTAATTATAATAAATATAACAACCTAATGCAAAACATTAATAATAAGGAAAACTAGATGTGGATATATGGAAACTCTGTGTACTATCATTGTAATTTTTCTGAAAATCTAAAACTATTTTTTTTAAGATTTTATTTATTTATTCATGAGAGACAGAGAGAGAGAGAGAGAGAGGGACAGAGAGGCAGAGACATAGCCAGAGAGAGAAGCAGCCTCCATGCAGGCAGCCCGATGTGGGACTCGATCCCGGGACTCCAGGATCACACCCTGGGCAAAAGGTAGGCACTTAACCACTGAGCCACCCAGGCATCCCAATCTAAAACTACTCTAAAAAATAATATTGAAAATAGTACCTGCTCAAACCAAAACAAAGTTGGAAAAGTGTCTGTAAGTGAAAGTATTCTCTATGCAGAGTAATGTGCTAGGGATATGTCCTAAAACTCTAGGGGATCCTGTTGTAGAAAGATAAGCCCCTAAGTTAAATACTGTTTGTTTTGCCAAGTATAAAACTGTATAATCAGAAAAAATGCAATTATGTGGGACATAAGATATAAGACCAAAATTAACATTCAAAATCAGAAAGATAAATAATTGTTTAATTATCCTGTACACTCTAGGGCTTGTTTTATGACCCTCTTCTCTGGTAATATTTTGATTGTTTTACCTGCTAGAAAAAGTGACATACCCTTAATTCAAAAGCCACTAAATAGTGCAAATTCGAAAGTTGTCAAAGAGATAAAAATGATTATTGACTTCAAATAATCATTAGGTTGCATTAAGATGATTCAGCTATTGAAAAAGTCGTGATGGGAGTTTATAAATATAATTCATATATCTTATTTTGTGTTGTTACGCATATGGTTTAAACAAAATCATGAAAATGCAGTCAACTTTTGGATACCAGTCATATAATTGCAGTAATAATACAAAGACAACAGAGGTGACTTTAAAAAGATAAGACTTTTTTTCCCTCACAAAGTAGTTCAGTTAGTTTAACAGTCCAAAGTTGTTTTATTCCTCTTTAATACATGGCTTTCTTTTTTGGTTCCAATTAAATGCTCAAATTATCACCACCTACTAGGAAGCAGTATGTGAAAGAGGACCACAGTTCACTTGCAACACTTTGCAGGAATAACGGAGACAACATTCTAAGCACATTCCATTGGCCAGAACATTGTCCTATAGCTATACCACAGTGCAAGGGAAACTGAGAAATGTATTCTCTTATTAACTTGATAATCAGCTAAAACAATGAAGTTCCACTATTTTTTTTTAAGTTCCACTATTAAAGAAAAATATCGGTAGATATCTAGCCATCTTTGCTATAGCAATGTCCACTTCCCACATGACCAAAACTTGCATATAAAGCATATAAGGAATCTGGTAAGAAGTGGATTGTGAGCGGCAACTGGGTGGCTCAGTGGTTGAGCATCTGCTTTTGGTTCACGTCGTGACTCCCAAGTCCCAGAATGGAGTCCGACATCGGGCTCTCCCTGGGGAGCCTGCTTCTCCCTCTGCCTGTGTCTCTGCCTCTCTCTGTGTGTCTCTCATAAATTAATTAATTAATTAATTAATTAATTAATTAAATAAATAAAAATAGAACAAAATTGCTGTTCAGTCAGATCTGGAACGGATTGGTTTTTGCCTTAATTCTCTAAGAATTCTCCTTTCCCCCCCTTGTATGTGGGGTAGTGATGGTGACAGTAGGAGAAACCACAATATGCACTAGCTTTGTGAAAAAAAAAAAGAAATAAGTGGACCAGTTACAAGAAAAAAATATAATACATTTTCTCCTTGTTAAAGTAGTATATTTAATTTATCATCACAATAGTTAATCTTAATGAACTGAGAAACAGGATGAGACTATGGTGAGGTAATATGGGGGTGAATGCATGCTAGAAAGGGTGAGAAAGAAAATGTAAATCTGTATATGAATTGAGAAAATACAGTAAATTGCAAAGGGCAAAAAAGGAACTGTTAAAAAGTGAGTTTCTATTCAATAATAACATATTATATTTTATATTATACTTTGTATGGCTGAAAATTCTTATTTTTGTACTCAGCTTATAAATGATAATAGAAATATTAGATATTTTCCTTTCTGTTTTGCAAATATATACTCCAGGCCGAGCTAGTAAAAACTGGGATGGAAAGAAACACATAATGCAAACAGATCCACAGGATCTACCCCATGTGAAGTGGGGGATGACTATCAGAAAAAGGCCATGTGTGAGGACTACAAAAATTCCATTAAAATTTCTAGAATGCAAATGTAACCATTTTCAGCTCACTTGCATAATTAACCCAAAGAAAATATACATTACTACTTATTCATCAATATTGAAACTTCTAACATATGATTTCTAAAAATAAGATAATTAAATGGGTTTTCATATGTATTTTTCTGAGGTAAATATTCACTCTGCAAGAAGAGCTATGTAGTACAATATTGCACATATTTAAGGTCAATGGAGCTAGGTTCATCACATACTCAGTACATGCTAGTTGGTGGCTAGGATAAAAAAAGGAAAATGACATTTCAGGAAGGTCACTGAAAACTGTATTGACTTGTTTTAGATACTTTTGGTTCTAAATACTGGCACTCTGAGATATAGATTGAATTATGGTATGTCTCTGCCCTCTGAGAATTTATCATCTAGCAGATAAGATGAGAAACGTATGTATAAAATTGCCATAGAATATAAAAATAGATACGATCTGTTCTAAAATCCTAGTTTAGTTAAAACTTTGTGTGTCACAGGCATTTTACAACATGATCAATACTAGCAGAACTAATTAGGAAGTAGTTTATAGAACCCCAGACAAGAAGACATTGGGAAGTCCTTTTTTTTTTTTTTTTTTTTTTTTTTTTGGGAAGTCTTGATATCTAATGCGACTCATCCAGTTTCTCCTGGATAACTGCACTATACTTTTGCCAAACTTGCACTTAAAAACATACAGGAATGGCAAACTAATCTAGTCACAAACTAATCTAGTCCATTTGGACAGCTCTGACTTAAACCTTCTAATAATGAAGCTTAAATTTGAATGCTATCTTAAATAATAAGTGGAAACTCAATAAGCCAAGATTATTACAGGTAGAGTGGATTAAGGAAGCTATTTAGAAAACACAAAATCACATCAAAGGAGAGAATAAGATAATGGATGCCAAGAAAGGAAAAAAAAAACATAATAAAACTAATTTATATGAAACTAAGCTAAGAATTTGGGCTCAGTCTTATAATAAAGAATACTGTAGAGACTGGAAGATGGAAGCAAGGTAGGAGGAGCCCAGGCTCACCTGCTCCCACAAATACAACTAGATAATTATCAAATTGTCCTAAAACCCCCAGAAATTGACCTGATGACTAACAGAACAAACTCCACAATTAAAGAAAGAGAACCTTCATGTTGAAGAAGGTAGGAAGTGCAGAGACATGGTTTAGGGGAGAAATGGATCCTGGGTGCTGTGGAGAAGAAGCCATGGTCTCAGACAAAGGTAAGAGAGAGAATGAGAGGAGTGCACAGTGGCATGCATGGGGAAACTGTATCCCCTTAGCCACAGAGTAGGAGAGGGGATGAATTTCTTAAGTTCCTGCAACCAGTGGGGCTTAAAGACTAGAAATTTAAAGATGAGTGGGCATGACTAGAATGAAGCCAGGAGGGCACTGCCCTGCTCTTGGAGAGAAGGAAGGCAAACAACTCAGAGGAAGACAGCAATCTGAAGAATGTCTGAGGCACACAGTGGGGAAATTATTTGGTTTCTCAGAGCTTGTCCCTGAGAGGTAGCATTCATAGAGACCTCTCTCGCAACAAAAGAGCTGACTGGCGCCATTTCCTACTCTATCCCCTCAGCAAAAATACAGAACCACTTGTAAGAAGCAGTGAAGCATGGGCACTGGCTGCCTAACTTGCTTATGCTAAACCCCACCCCCTGCTCCCAATGGAACTTGCCCTTCTCAGTCATGCTTGCCTCAGTTCTAGTGCAGGTGGCCCCTCCCCCAGAAGGCCAGCACAAACTTCATACTACATCATCCTACCAGAGGTTTGCAGAACTTTAGTTGGTAATTGAGGTGGTAATAGGTCTTACTTCACAAGCATACCAGAGCATCCCTACTTAAAACTCACCATATAGTTTGGCCAAGAACCAAACACTACCCACAACAAGCAACTAGAGCCTCTGCAGATGACTGGCCTCAAGGACAAAGCAGTCAGAACACAATAGCAAAGTGCATGCAGCACACATTGTAAAATAATCCCTGAAGCGTCAGGCCCTAGGCACTACATGACCTCTTCTTCATAAGGGTATTACTCTCAGAAGCAGGAGACATAACTGGATTTTCTAAGAAAAGAGGAAAGCAAGAAGAGACTTAGATAAAATGAGAAGGCAGAGGAATTTATTCCAGATGAAAGATCAAAATAAGGCCATACCCAGAATCTAAGCAAAACAGATATAAGTAACATACCTGATGGAGAATTTAAAGTAATGATCATAAAGATACTCTCTGGACTTAAAAAAAGAATAGAAGACATCAGTGAAACCTTTACCACAGAGGTAAATCAGTTAAAAAAATCAATCAGTGATGAAAAGTGCAATAACCAAGATTAGAAATGCACTTGATGCAATGAACAATAGGCTGGAAGAAGCAGAGGAACAAATTAATGACGTGGAAAAGTAATAGAAAACAATGAAGCTGAACAAAAGAGAGTAAGAAGAATTATGTAAAATAAGAATAGACGGGGAATTCAGTGATTGCATCAAACATAATAACATTCATATAATAAGAATCCCCAAAGAAGAGGAGAGAGAAAAGGGGAAGAAAATTTATTTGAGGTAATGATACCTGAAAACTTTCCTAATCTGGAGGAAACAGACATCAAGATCCAGAAGGCACAGAGAGTTCCCATCAAGATCAATAAAATCAGGCCCACTCCCAGACATACTGCAATTAAATTTGCAAAATATAGTGATGAAAAATCTTAAAAGGAGCAAGACAAAAGTCCTTAATTTATGAGAGCAAACCCATAGGGCTAATAGGAGATTTTTTCAACAGAAACTGGGCAAGCCAGAAGGGAGTGGCAAGATACAAAGTGCTGAATGGGAAAAATCTGTAGCCAAAACTTACCAGCTAAGCTATCATGTAGCCAGCCAGGTTATCATTCAGAATAGAAGGAGAAATGAGAGTTTCCCAGACAAACAAAAACTAAAGGAGTTCATGATCACTGAATGAGGAAACAGTAAAGAGGACTCTTTTTTTTAAAATTTTTAATTTAAATTCAATTTGCCAACATATAGTATAACACTGAGTGTTCATCCCATCAAGTGCCCTCTTCAGTGCCTGTCACCCAATTACCCCATCCCCCTACCCATCTCCCCTTCTGCAGCCCTTCGTTTCTCAGAGTTGGGAGACTCTCATGGTTTGTCTCCCTCTCTAATTTTTCCCACTCAGTTCCCCTCCTTTCACAAATAATCCTTTTCACTATTTCTTATATTCTGCATATGAGTGAATCCATATGATGATTATCCTTCTCTGATTGACTTCCTTCATTTAGCATAATATTCTCCCATTCCATCCACGTCAAAGCAAAGGGTGGGTATTCATCTCGTCTGATGGCTGAGTACTATTACATTATAGATATAGACCACATCTTCTATATCCATCATCTGTAAAAGGACATTGTGGCTCCTTCCACAGTTTGGCTATTGTGGACATTGCTGCTATGAACATTGGGGTGCAGGCATCTCAGCATTTCACTACATCAGTATCTTCGGGGTAAATGTCCAGTACTGCAATTGCTGGGTCGTATTTTTAACTTCTTGAGGAACCTCCACACAGTTTTCCAGAGTGGCTGTACCGGTTCACATTCCCACCAACAGTGCAAGAGGCTTCCCCTTTCCCCGCATCCTCTCCAACATTTGTTGTTTCCTGTCTTGTTAATTTTCCCCATTCTCACTGGTGTGAAGTGGTATCTCATTGTGGTTTTGATTTGTATTTTCCTGATGGCAAGTGATGCAGAGCATTTTCTCATGTGTTTGTTGGCCATGTCTGTGTCTTCTTTGGGGAAATTTCTTTTCATGTCTTCTGCCCATTTCATGATTGGATTGTTTGTTTCTTGATTATTGAGTTTGATAAGTTCTTTATAGATCTTGGATACTAGCCCTTTATCTGATATGTCATTTGCAAATATCTTCTCCCATTCTGTAGGTCTTTTAGTTTTGTTGACTGTTTCTTTTTCTGTGCAGAAGCTTTTTGTCCTGATGAAGTCCCAATAGTTCATTTTTGCTATGTTTCCTTTGCCTTCATAGATATATCTTGCAAGAAGTTACTGTGTCCAGTTCGAAAAGGTTGTTGCCTGGGTTCTCCTCTAGGACATTGATGGATTCTTGTCTCACGTTTAGATCTTTCAAACATTTTGAGTTTATTTTGTATATGTAAGAGAATGGTCTAGTTTCATTCCTCTGCATGTGGCTGTCCAATTTTCCCAACACCATTTATTGAAGACACTATCCTTTTTCCATTGGATATTCTTTCCTACTTTATCAAAGGTTAGCTGACCATAGAGTTGAGGGTCCATTTTTGGGTTCTCTATTCTGCTCTGTTGATCTATGTGTCTGTTTTTGTGCCAGTACCACACTGTCTTGATGACCACAGCTTTGTAATACAGTTTGAAATCCAGCATTGTGGTGTCCCTGGAATTATTTTCTTTTTCAATATTCCCCTGGATATTTATGGGTCTTTTCTGACTCAATACAAATCTTAAGATTATTTGTTCCAACTCTGTGAAGAAAGTCCATGGTATTTTGATATTTTGATAGGGATTGCCTTGAACATGTAAATTGCCCTGGGTAGCATGGCATTTTCACAATATTAACTTCTCCAATCCATGAGCATGGAATGTTTTTCTCTCTGTGTCTTCCTCAACTTGTTTCAGAAGTGTTCTGTAGTTTTTAGGGTATAGATCCTTTACCTCTTTGGTTAGATTTATTCCTAGGTATCTTATGTTTTTGCGTGCAATTGTAAATGGGATTGATTCCTTAATTTCTCTTTCTTCAGTCTCATTGTTAGTATATAGCAATGTCACTGATTTCTGGGCATTGATTTTGTATCCTGCCACATTGCCGAATTACTGTATGAGTTCTAGCAATCTTGGGGTGGAGTCTTTTGGGTTTTCTATTTACAATATCATGTCATCTGCAAAGAGAGAGAGTTTGACTTCTTCTTTGCCAATTTGAATGTGTTTTATTTCTTTTTGTTGTCTGATTGCTGAGGCTAGGACTTCAGTACTATGTTGAATAGCAGTGGTAAGAGTGGACATTCCTGTCATGTTCCCAATCTTAGGGGAAAGGCTCTCAGTTTTCCCCATTGAGAATGATGGGCTTTCATAAATGGCTTTTAAGCCATTAAAGAGTTTTAATCAGGAATGGATGCTGTATTTTGTCAAATGCTTTATCTGCATCTATTGAGTGGATCATATGGTTGTTGTTCTTTCTCTTATTGATATGATCTATCATGTGATTGTTTAACAAGTGTTGAACTGCCCTTGGAGCCTGGGGATAAATCCCACTTGGTCATGGTGAACAATCTTCTTAACATACTGTTGAATCCTATTGGCTAGTATCTTGTTGACAATTTTTGCATCCATGTTCATCAGGGATATTGGTCTTTATTTCTCCTTTTTGGTGGACTCTTTTTCTGGTTTTGGAATCAAGGTAATGCTGGCCTCATAAAAAGAGTCTGAAGTATTCCATCCCTTTCTATCCTTCAAAACAGCTTTAGTAGAATAGGTAGGTATTAATTCTTCTTTAAACATTTGGTAGAATTCCCCTGGGAAGCCGTCTGGCCCTGGACTTTTGTGTCTTGGGAGGTTTTTGATGACTTCTTCAATTTCCTCACTGGTTATTGGCCTGTTCAGGTTTTCTATTTCTTCCTGTTACAGTTTGGGTAAATTCTGGATTTCCAGAAATGCATCCATTTCTTCTAGATTGCATAATTTGTTGGCATATAGCTGCTCATGATACGTTTTTAAAATCATATTTATTTCCTTAGTATTGGTAGTGATCTCTCCTCTTTTATTCATGATTTTACTAATTTGAATCTTTTTTCTCTTTATAAAGCTGGCTAATGGTTTATCTATCTTAGTAGTTCTTTCAAAAAACCAATCTTGGTTTTGTTGATCTGTTTTACTGTTCTTCTAGTCTCTATTTCATTGAGTTCTGCTCTAATCTTTATTATATCTCTTCTGCTTGGTGTAGGCTTTATTTGCTGTTCTTTCTCCAATTCCTTTAGGTGACAGGTTAGCTTGTGTATCTGAATTTTTTCCAATTTTTTGAGGGATGCTTGTATTGCAATGTATTTCCCTCTCAGGACTGCTTTTGCTGTATCCTAAAGATTTTGAACAGTTGTACTTTCATTTTCATTAATTTCTATGAATCTTTTAAATTCTTCTCTAACTTACTGGTTGATCAATTCATCTTTTAGTAGGATGCTCTTTAGTCTGTACATGTTTGAGTTTCTTCCAATTTTTTTCTTGTGATTGAGTTCCAGTTTCATTATGGTCTGAAAATATGCAGGGGACAATCCCAATCTTTTGGTATCAGTTGAGACCTGATTTGTGACTCAGTATGTGATCTATTCTGGAGAAAGTTTCATGTGCACTTGAGAAAAATGTGTATGCAGTTGTATTTGGATGGAATTTTCTTTATATATCTGTGAAATCTATTTGGTCCAGTGTATCATTTAAAGCCCTTGTTTCTTTGGTGATGGTCTCTTTAGGAGATCTGTCATTTGCAGAAATTGCCATGTTGAAGTCTCCTACTATTAGTGTATTATTATCTAAGTATGTTTTTACCTTGGTTAATTGATTGATACATTTGGTGGCTCCCACATTACGGGCATAAAGATACATGATTGTTAGGTCTTCTTGTTGGATAGACCCTTTAAGTATGATATAGTGTCCCTCTTCATCTCTTACTACAATCTTTAGTATAAACTCTAATTTATCTGATATGAGGATTGTAAATGGTTCTTCACTCCTTCATTTTCAGGCTGGAGGTGTCCTTAGGTCCAAAATGAGTCTCTTGCAGGCAGTATATGGATGAGTCTTTCTTTTTTATCCAGTCTGGTACCCGATGTCTTTTGATGGGATCATTTAGCCCTTTCATGTTCAGAGTAACTATTGAAAGGTATGAATTTAGTGTCATCCTATTACCTATTCAGTCCCTGTCTCTGTGGATTGTTTCTTTGGGCTCCTTCTTTCTTTTACAGGGTACCCCTTAATATTTCTTGCATAGCTGGCTTGGTGGTCACATATTCTTTCAGTTTCTGCTTATCCTGGAAGCTCTTTATCTCTCCTTCTATTCTGAATGAGAGCCTTTCTGGATAGAGTATTCTTGGCTGCATGTTCTTCTCATTTAGGACCCTGAATATATCCTGCCAGCCTTTCTGGCCTGCCAGGTCTCTGTGGAGAGGTCTGCTGTTAATCTGATATTTCTCCCCATATAAGTTAAGAATCTCTTGTCTCAAGCTGCTTTAAGAATTTTCTCTTTATCTTTGAAATTTGCAAGTTTCACTATTAAATGTTGAGGTGTTGAGCGGCTTTTATTTATTTTTTGGGGGGGAACCTCTCTATATCTGGGATCTGAATGCCTGTTTCCTTCCTCAGATTAGGGAAATTCTCAGCTTTGATTTGTTCAAACATACTTTGTGGCCTTCTCTCAATTTCTCAGCCTCTTCTGGAATCCCAATGAGATGTATATTCTTCCTTCTCAAACTATCATTTATTTCCCTAAGACTTTCCACCTGGGCTCTTAGTTGTTTTTCTCTTTTTTCCTTAGCTTCCTTCTTTTCCATCAACTTGTCTGCTATGTCACTCACTCTCTCATCCACTTCATTAACCCTAGCAGTTAGACACCTGAGAATCAGTTTGGATTGCATCTCATTTAATCTATTTTTAATTTTGGCCTGATTAGATCTCAATTCTGCAGTAATGAAGTCTCTAGAGTCCTTTACGTTGTTATCCAGAGCCTCCAATAACCTTATAATTGTACTTCTGAATTGAATTTCTGACATTGTATTTAAATCCAAATTCTGTAACTTCGTGCAAGAGAGTATTGTTTCCAGTCCTTTCTTTTTTGGTGAATTCTTCCTTGTTGTCATTTTGTCCAGTGCAGAGTGGCTGTATGAGTGACCTGAGTAAAAACTATCAACCACAACCTATATAAAATACACCCTAAATGGTTCCAAAGAGGTCAGAGACCAGACAATAAAAGAAAAAGAACAGAACAAAATAAAACAAAAGGACCACTAAAGTGAAAAACAAATTTTAAAACAAAGTAGTAAAAATAAAAAAACAAAAACAAAAACAAAAAAACAAAGAAGAAAAAAAAGAAAAGAAAAGAGAAATAAAAGGGGGGTATGGTGGTGGTGAGGAAGTGGTAGTGGAGAGAGAATGCAGTCTTCCTGTGGGGCCTCAGAGGGTGATCCTCTTGGTTCTAAGTGTATTTTGTTCTTTATATTAAAAGATGCTCAATTCCAAATTGATATAAACCAGCATTACTTATAGAAAGCTCCAACACTGACCACAAAAAAATAAACAAGATAAAACAGGGAGGCAGAATGGGAAGGAAGAGAATGTAATCTCACAGAATGAACTAACGTGGTGTTCCACTTGGTTCTGGGTGTATTTTGGTCATGTGTTAGAAGGTACTAACTTCCATGATTGTAAAACAAAACAAGACAGAAAAAAACAAATACCCATATCTTGTATATCTACCAAAATTAAATTGAACATGTTGAAGGGAATCCAGAAGTGAAAAATATATCTAAGACATGTAGTTGTAGAAATATGAAAGTCAAAAAGGAAAAAACTTAAAAATGAAGAGTTGGTAAAATATTGTATTTAAGGTGGAAAAAGAGAAAATATTGTGGAAATTTTTAGCCTGATATAAAAACGAGTGTTAAAAAAACAAAACAAAACAAAACAAAAAAAAGGACCCTCTAGTTCTATATACTATTTCCCCTTATTCCTGGGGCTTTCCAGTGCTGCTTGTTCAGTAAAATTGCTTTTCCTTTGTTCTTCCAGCATTTCTTCTCAGGGAAAAGTCTGCTGTGCTGATTCTCAGGTGTCTGTGCCTGCACTGAGATGTCTCACGCCAAGTGCTGGGCTCAGTATGAGCTGTTTATCATGTGAGGCCTTTGTTCCCTAGAGGTGCTGCCTCTCCCCCAGGTGCAAGATGAAAAGAAGAAAAAAAATTATATATATATATATATATATGGCAGCAACCAGATTTCCAGCTCTGGAGTTGAGCTCCCTGTGAGTAACTAACAACAGTCGCCCATTCATTCCACACTGGCCTAGATGCTCCTGGGTGCACTGATCTGCCCAGTTTGCCAGGTGCCCAGTGGCAGGAAAGTTCTTGCTTTCCTGTGCGCTCCCTGCTCCCACCTGTCCCAGGAGGAACAGAGGATCACTGGCTTTGTCTGCTTCCATGCCCTCAGATCCAGGGCCCTGTGCCACTGGTCCTGCACTCCCAGGGACCGCCTCTCCCTCTAGAGTAAAGATAGCTCTGGAGACACCCATGAAACTGGTGGGCTTCTCCCAAATGCCCTGGAGTGCTGTGGCACTCCAGTCCCTTACCGAGATTGGACTGCGGTTTGCAGTGAGCTTACCCCCACCCCCGTACCCCTCCTCTTATAGTGACTCTGGGAATCTTTTTTTTTTTTTTTTGACTCTGGGAATCTTGATGCTTCACTGCCCCTCCTGTGGTTCTGCATGATTTCCCTGCTAAGTATTTTTCCATCAGGGAAAACTCAGGCACGGATTTTTAAAGTTCCCACTTCTCCCGGGTTGGGCTTTCATGCCCCATAGGCTTTCAATGCTCTTCTTTGTTGCAGTACCCTCTCCCACTTTATTTCTTTTTTATTTTTTTCACCTTCCCACCTTGTTAGAAGTGAAAACTTTTACCCTGTAGCATTCCAGCTGTTCTTTTTTCATATCTCAGGTTGAATTTGTAGGTGTTCAGGATGTTTGGAAAGTTATCTAGGTAAGTTTGTGGGACCAGATGAGTTGAAGACCCCTACTCTTCTGCCATCTTGCACTGGTCTCCTAAAAAGGGCTCTGAGTGGAAAGGAGGCATCAAAAGCGACAGCGTAAAAGTAGGAATATGGAAGTAGTAAATTTTTGTAAAAAATCAATCAAGAAACCCACACATAAAAAAGATATAAAATATATTAACATATACCTAAAATATGAGGAGAGGGGAAAAGAATGGGTTCAAACTTAAATGACCATCAATTTAATATAGACTGCTATATGCAGAAAAGGTTACATACCTACAAACCTAATAGTAGCCATATATCAAAAACCACTAATAAACATGCAAAGAATAAAGAGAAAGAAATGCAAATACCTCACTAAATAACATCAGCAAAACATGAAAGAAAGATTAAAAAAAAAAAGGAACAGAGAAAATCTTCAGAAACAATGACAAAAGAGGTAATAAAATGGCAATAAATATATATATCAATAATTACTTTGTATGTAAATGGACTAAACATTCCAATCAAAAGATAGAGGTTCTCAGAACGCATAAAAAAGCAAAACTATATGCTGTCTACAGAAGACTCATTTTAGACCTAAAGACACCTACAGATTGAAAGTGAAGGTGCGGAGCAATATCATGCAAATGGATGTCAAATGAAAGCTGGAGTAGCAATACTTATAGTGGACCAATTAGACTTTAAAACAAGACTGTAACAGGAGAAAATAAGAGTACTATATAACCATAAAGGAGACAATCCAGCAAGAAGATATAATAATTTAAAATATTTATGCACCCAACATGAATGCACCAAATATATAAAGCATTTAATAACAAACATAAAGGAACTAGTAGATAATACAATAATAGCAGAGGACTTTAACAGCCCTCTTACATTGATGGACAGATCATCTAACAAAATAAACAAGGAAACAATGACTTTGAATGACCTACTGAACCAGAAATACTTAACTGATATATTCACAACATTTTATCCTAAATAATCAGAATACACATTCTTTTCAAGTGCACAGGGAACATTTTCCAGAATAGATCACATATGAGGTCACAAAATAGGCCTCAAAAAATTCAAGATCAAAGTCATTCCATGTACCTTTTCTGACCACAATGCTATGCAACTAAATGTCAACCACAAGAAAAAATCTGGAAAGGCCACAAATACATGGAGGTTAAATAACATGGTACCAAAGAATGAATGGGCTGACCAGAAAATAAAAAAGAAGTTAAAAAAAAAGACAAAAAATGAAAATGAAATCCCAGTGGTCCAAAACCTTTGGGATGCTGCAAAAGCGGTCCTAAGAAAGAAGTACATAGCAGTACAGGCCTACTGCAAGAACCATGAAAAATCTCAAATAGACAACCTAACCTTACACCTAAAGGAGCTATAAAAAGAACAACAAAGTGTAAGCCAGTAGAAGGAAGGAAATAATAAAAATTACAGCAGAAATAAATGATATATAGGCACCTGGGTGGTTCAATCGGTTGAGTGTAAGCCTTCAGCTCAGGTCATGATCCCCAGGTCCTGGGATGAATCCTTGTGTTGGGCTCCCTGCTCAGCAGGGAGTCTTCCCTCCCTATCTCTCTGCCCTTCCCCACTGCTTGTGCTTCCTCTCTCTTTCAAATAAATAAAATATAAGAAAGAAAGCAAGAAAGAGAAAAAGAAAGAAATGATATAGGAACTAGAAAAACAACAGAATAGGTGAATGAAACCAGGAGCTGGTTCTTTGAAAAAATTAATAAAATTGATAAGCCTCTAGCCAGGCTTATTGAAAAAGAAAGAAAAAGGACCCAAATAAATAAAACCACAAATGAGAGGAAAAATAACAGCCAACACCACAAATATAATTATAAAATAATATTATTAAAAATTATTTGCCAACAAATTGACAGCCTATAAGAAACAGACAAATTCCTAGAAACATATTAAGACCAAACTGAACCAGGAAGATATATTAAAGAAAATGGACAGATTGATAACCAGCAAGGAAATTGAATCAGTAATCAAAACACTCCCCAAAAACGAAAGTCCAGGACCAGATGGCTTCAGAGACAAATTCTACTGAATATTTAAAGAAAAGTCAATACCTATTCTCAAACTATCCCAAAAAACAGAAAAATAAGGAAAACTTCCAAATTCATTCTATAAGGCCAGTATTACTCTGTTACCAAAACTGACTAAAGACACCACAGATTGTCAACAAAATACCAGCAAAGTGAATCTAACAATAAAAACATTTAAAAAATCAGTCACCACAATCAAGTGGGATTTATTCCTGGGCTGCAACTGTGGTTCAATATTTGCAAATCAATCATCATGATACAGCACTTTAATAAAAGAAAAGATTAAAAAAAATAAATAAATAAAAGATAAGAACCATATGATCATTCCAGAAGATGCAGAAAAAGCATTTGACAACATTGATCCATGCTAACAAAGTAGATTTATAGAGAACATACCTCAACATAATCAAGGCCATATATGAAAAACCCAGAGCTATTTTCACCTTGAATGGAGGAAAACTGAGAGCTTTCCTGCTATGGTCAGAAACAAGACAAGGGCATCCACTCTCACCACTTTTATTCAACATAGTACTAGAAGTCCTAGCTACAGCAATCAGACAACAAAAAGAAACAAAAGGCATCAAAATTGGCAAGAAAGAAGTAAAACTTCTACTATTTGCAGATGACATGATACTGTATATAAAAAACCCCCAAATACTCTACCAAAAAACTGTTAGAATTGACAAATTTAGTAAAATCTCAGGATAAAAAAAATCAGTGTATAGAAATCTGTTGCATTTTTATACACTAATAATGAAGCAGTAGAAAGAGAAATTAAGAAATTGATCCCATTGACAATTGTACCAAAAATAGTGCAATATCTAGATGTTAAAGACCCGTACCCTGAAAACTATAAAACATTGATAAAAGAAATTGAAGATGACATAAAGAAATGGAAAGACATTCCATGCCCATGGATTGGAGGAACAAATATTGTTAAAATACCTATACTACCCAAAGCAATCTATGCATTTAATGCAATCCCTATTAAAATACCAGCAACATTTTTCACAGAGCTAGAACCAACAATCATAAAATTTGTATGGGACCATAAAAGACCCCAAATAGCCAAAGCAATCCTAAAAAAGAAAAGAAAAGCTGGAGGCATTACAATTTTGGACTTCAAGTTATATTACAAAACTGTAGTAATCAAAATGGTATGATACTGGCACAAAAATAGAAACATAGATCAACAGAACAGAACAGAAAAACTAGAATGAATCCACAACTATATGGTAAATTAATCTTTGATAAAACAGGAAAGACTATCCTATGGGAAAAAGACAGTCTCTAAGAAATGGTGTTGGAAAAATTGGATAGCAGCATGGAAAAGAATGAAACTGGACCACTTTATTACACCATACACAAAATAAATTCAAAATGGATCTAAGACCTAAGAGAGACATGAACCATAAAAATCTTAGAAGAGAACATAGCAGTAACTTATTTGACATAGGCCATAGCAACTTCTTTCTATATATATGTCTCCTGAGGCAGGGGAAACAAAAATAAAAGTAAACTATTGAGACTACATCAAAATCAAAAGCTTCTGGGGATGCCTGGGTGGTTCAGTTGGTTAAGTGTCCAACTATGGGTCTTGGATAAGGTATGCATCTCAGGGTTCTGAGTTCAAGCCCTGTGATTCACACCCAGCATGGAGCAAAATTAATTTAAAAAAATCAAAGCAAAGGAAATAATCAACAAAACTAAAAGTCAACCTGTGGAATAGGAGAAGATATTTGGAAATGACATATTCCATAAAGGTTTAGTATCCAAAATACATAAAGAACTTTTAAAACTCAACATTAAAAAGGCAAAAAATCAAGTTTAAAAATGGGCAGAAGACATGAATAAACATTCACACGGATGGCCAACAGACACCTGAAGGATGCTCAACATCATTGTTCATCAGGTAAATGCAAATCAAAATTACAATGAGATATCACCTCCCCACATGCCAGAGCAGTTTAAATCAACAACACAAGAAACAACAGTGTTGGCAAAGATGTGGATAAAGGGAAAACCTCTTGCACTGTTGGTGAGAATGCAAACTGGTACAGCCACATTTTTAACTGGAAAAAACGTTAAACATAGAACTACCCCACGATTCAGCAATCACACTACTAGGGACTTACCCCCAAAAATGCAAAAATACTAATTCAAAGAGATACATGCACCACAGTGTTTATAGCAGCATTAATTACAATAGCTAAATTTTGGAAATAGCCTAAGTATCCATCAACTGATGAATGGATAAAATATATATATATATATATATATATATATATATATATACATATTTATATATATATATATCAGAATATTACTCAGCCATAAAAAGAATAAAATCTTCCCATTTATAATGACATGGATGGAGCTGGAGAGTACTGTGCTAAGCAAAATAAGTCAGTCAGAGAAAGACAAATACCATATGATTTTACTCATACATGAATTCAGGAAGCAAGGTAAACAAACCAAGTGAAAGGAGAGAGGTAGAGAAGCAAACTATAAATCGACTCTTAAATGTAGAAAACAAAGCAGTGTTACCGTAAAGGAGGTCAGTGGGGGATGGGTTAAATAGGTGATGAGAATTACGGAGTGCACTTGCTGTGATGAGCAATGGACGATGTTTGGAACTGTTGAATATATTGTACACCTGAAACCAATATTAACTAACTGGAATTTAAATAGAAACAGGGGGAATCCCTGGGTGGCTCAGCGGATTTAGCGCCTGCCTACGGCTCAGGGCATGATCCTGGAGTCCTCGGATCAGGTCCACATCAGGCTCCCTACATGGAGCCAGCTTCTCTCTCTGTCTCTCTCTGTCTCTGTCTCTCTCTCTCTCTTTCTGTGTTTCTCATGCATACATAAATAAAAACAGAAACAAGAAGAATACCCATTGAGGATTGTGAGAATGCACATGAGGGAGACACGTGCTTTAAGAATACTCATCTGTCACGGGTCATCTGAATGGCTCAGTTGGTTAGGAGTCCTACTGGGTTTAGCTCAGGTCATGATCTATGGTGAGATCAAGCCCTGATTCACCTTTGGCACTCAGCAGGGAGTCTGCTGGAGATTCCCTCCCTCTCCCTATCCTCTGCTCCTCCCTTAATGCTCTCTCCCTCAAAATAAATAATAAATCTTTAAAAATAAAGAGAAGGGCAGCCCTGGTGGTGCAGTGGTTTAGCGCCGCCTGCGGCCCAGGGTGTGATCCTGGAGGCCCGGGATCGAGTCCCACGTCGGGCTCCTTGCATGGAGCCTGCTTCTCCCTCTGCCTGTGTCTCTGCCTATCTCTCTCTCTTTCTGTGTGTGTTTCTCATAAATAAATAAATAAATATTTAAAAAAAAATAAAAAAATAAAGAGAATACTCATCTGTCAGTGGTATTCTAGAAGGACTGAGGAAGAGCATAGACTGATGACCAGTAAAATAACTACTAGTCAAAGGTGAGAAGGGAAAAAAAAACAAACACTTGAGCTATATGATTATAGTAGTATCGAGTCTCAGGTAAACTATAGCAGATGGTATAAATGTCTTGCCCTTATTATTTATATGTATCATTTTTACATGTACCAGGGGACCAATAGCTTCCCATATCTGCATAATCTTGTCCACAATCTGTTCCCAGAAGGCCATTCTAATGTGTCCCTGCTAGAAAATCAAGATTCTTCCACATTAGTCTTAAACTAATGATGAGGAGGAGTATATAAATCCCCAAGTCCACTGCTAATAAAGTGTGATATTTCTCATTTTTTACATCATTTTGCGGCCTTCCTAATGGGATTAAGCTTGAGCCAACAACTGTGGTGATAACAAATTATCGGCTACCTATTCTTCCCTGTATCATTTCCCATTTCTGTCTTTATTTTCCCCATACTTAGTAATAAACTACTCTCACTTGGATATTCACACTAGGGTCTGCTTGGAAGGGACTTAGGTCAGGCACTGATTTATCAAAATGGAGGAAAACACTTTTGATGAATGTTTGATTTTAGAAGATTTTGATAATGGTTTAAAGGGTTTAGAAGAGTATGAGGCTGAGGTCATTGATTAATTAATTAATTTACTCATTTAGTACTTACTGAATTTCTACCAAATGCTAAGTACTGCAGTAGAGGCTAGAAATAAAAGTGAATGAAACCAAACATCATATCCACCCTCATGAAGCTTATATTCTAAATAAATATTTTACTTAATTAAACAATGAAATGTAAAAATAACAGCGGACACAAATACTATAGAGTAGAAGTCTGTGATAAGGTATAATGATGAGAATATGTAACAAAAGAAATGGACTCAGACAGCCTGGATCAGAATTTGACAAGCAGCATTTATGTTAAGATCCAAAAGCAAAAAGAAAAAAAAAAACTGTACAAAAACTTTAAATTAACAGGAAACCTGTGGCCTTTTGATAGAAGGAACACCAGCGTGAGCCAAAGAAGAGCAGGGTGCTCAAAGAGGCCACAAATGCAAGATCTTCCATGATATCTTAAGGGATGGATTTGTAGCAGACAATTAGCTGTCTTAAGACTGTGTCTAACCATTTATAGTGGAAAACTGTCCCTGGAAGTGGCTTAGCATTGAAAGAACATATCCCCAGACAAAATTCAGTGAGATATCAGGTTATTCTGGCCAGTGGATTATGTTAAAATTGATGTGCATATCTGGGATAACATGTTTAAGAAGCAATGTGACTTCTTCACCCTCCCTTTAGTTTTCCATCAGAAGGTAGAGAAGTCTGAGTCATAAAGGGATGGAACCTGGGTTCTTATATCATAACTATGCTGAATCCTGCCTACCAGAAACATCTGTTTTGTTCTAGTGTGCTAATGAACAGTGAACTATTGTGTTAAGTCCATAAAATTTGGGATCTAGGTGTTACAGTAGCTACTCTTTTACTGCCTAATGCAATATTTATTCTAAGAGAAATTCTAAGCCATTAAAGCGTTTTATTTTATTTATTTTATTAAAGATTTATTTATTTATTTATTCTTTCAGAGAGAGCAAAGAGAGAGGCAGAGACACACGCAGAGGGAGAAGCAGGCTCCATGCAGGGAGCCCGACGTGGGACTCGATCCCAGGTCTCCAAGATCACACACCGGGCTGCAGGCGGCGCTAAACCGCTGCGCCACCGGGGCTGCCCGTTTTAAAGCTTTTTAAACAATGGAATAGATATCACTATGGTTGGTTTCGGAAAAACATCCCTCTAGCTAGACTAAGATGAAATATGTATGAGGCTAAGCAAAGCTGATGTGCATAGTCCAACTAGGACCATTTAGAGTAGCTACAATAAGAGTTGATAATAACCTGGAATTTGTGCAAGATCAACTCTTGGTTAGCAGCACCTATAACTAAGTTTTGCTTGCAATGAGAAGAGAACAATTCAGGACTTACAAATTGTTCTTTCTTGATGCAGAAACTCTCATATTGTTTTACTATGATATGTGTACAGTATAACTAATGGAAATACCATTAACTAATGAAAGTTGCTGGCACAAAAAACTCATGAACCTGTATTTCACAATCTGTAAAACATAAAATATATATGCAGTCATTCATCCCATTTCTTCATGGTATTGCAAACTGTCAATTAAATCAATGTTTCTAAAAACCATTAATTTAATCAAATAGCATATGTGCTAGAAGTGATAAAATGTCTATTAAGATAATTAAACACAGAATCATATTCTTTTAAGCTTAAAATATACTTCAATTAGTCACTGACGTAGCAGTAAAATATTACATCAACATGATACCAAATTCATGTTGATGATATTAAATTCAGGAAATGAATGCCTATGGATAATTCCAAATTTGCACTGGTTGATTTAAAAGAATTTCAGAGACCTATACTCCATAATGATAAGAATGAGAATGTGGCTTCACATCATTTGATAGTATCACTATAAACAGGAATAATGTGGATTTGACAGCATAGAATTCCTACTGCCTGCTGACTATCCATCCAAAAGTCATTGCTTCTTAACAACTAGAGACAGAGTTTTAAACTGTGCAAATTATCGAACCTGTTTTTTATCTGAATTGAAACATCCAATTATTTATCCACAAAGGCAATAGTTTTATTGAGGCTTATCCACACCATCTCTTTAAAGGATTACTTCCAAATGCATAAAGATTAATCGACAGTTTGGGGGGATCAGAGAATGTGGTTTTGGGGGATCAGAGAATGTTAAACAGTATACACCATATGAACCAGTAGCTACAATCAAGTACCACTTGTAAGATGACCTGGAGTTAGTTATTTTGCCATTCATTCTTTTATTTATGCGTGCATCCATTCTACCAATAGGTAGAATTATCATTTCAATTGTGTTTTTCCAACTGAGTGATCTTGATTAAGCTCTTTAACCTCCCTGGAGTTAGTGACTGATCTGCCTAATTACAGGCTTTTACTAGCATCAACAAAGTCAAATAAAAAAATTAATGAAAGTACTCTGTAACTGTGAATATCTATCTATGCTAACATGTTTGGATCATACATCATCATGTGAAACATCAAAACTTGTGTGCTCTCTGACCTACAACACAATGATGCAAGAGAGATCTCAGAATTCTTCTGTGAATCTTAGCGTACAATTAAAAATATCTAACTGCATATAAACTCTCCATATGCTATGAATATAAACGCTGTATTTTCTGAGTCATTCCCACCATACTAGCCCCTAATCTTGTAGAATTATTTTCTCCTGTGTTAGTAATTACAAAGTAATTTTTCCTAGTCTTAAAGTGACTTAATTCCTGAGAGTCATAATGAATCCTGGGCAACTGCTACATCATACTATGTTGTAATACATTAACACATCAATGCATTTAATGTGATCGTGCGTCTTCTGTTGCAGAACATCTATTTCAGTTCCATTACCTAGAAAGAACAAATGGATTTGAAGGTGAGATTAACAAGATTTGACAATGTAAATTAGCTGCTAGATCCACCCTGCACATGGGAGGCACCCACAGAGAGACATTATAACACATAATAAAGGGAGTTGTTCCCTTTATCATCTCTCTCTCTCTCTCATTTTACCAACACACAGAAAAAGATATCATTCCTCTAGTTAAACACAAATTGATTTTTTGGCTTAGGAGGAGGATCTCCTAGTAAAAGCTGTGCATTCAAGAGTATAATGAGATTGATTCCATGCTTTGAGAATAAAAACACACGGCATTTAAATTTGGCTACTTCAAGGATGAGTGAATGATTAAGATGAGTACATATGTTGAAGAAGCAAGTTAAATGAGAAATTGTTGAGGAGGAATGCCAAGGCATGTCAAACCACAGAAATGTCCTTTAGAAATGTGACTTAACATGCAAGTCTTAATCTACTGCCCAGTCTATATTGTGATCCAAACAAGACCACCTTCAATACTACCAGAACATCATGAATGTTTCCTTTGTACATAATAATCCCCGTTGTCTGGCATCATATAAAAGAGGAGGATATGTAGGATTATTTACTTTAAATAAAATTAATGAGGGCAGCCTGGGTGGCATCTAAACAGATGTATACAGTATGAAATCTTTTTGGTTTGTCCTTTTTTTCCTAGCATGATTCTCTGGAGATTCATTCAAATCACTACATATATCAATAGCTTGTTTCTTTTATTCTTGAATAGTATTTCATGATATGGATGTGTAACTGTTCATTCCCCAATTAAAAGATAACTATATTATTTCCAGCTTGGGGCTATTATTAATAAAGCTAATATGAGTATTTGTGTGCAGACGTTTGTGTTAATAAACATTTCAGTTTCAGGGTATGATTGCTGTATGGTATTATAATTGCATGTATGCTTTTACAGCCAACTGCCAATCTCTTCTCCAGACTTGCTATAACATTTTACATTCCAAAAATATATAGATGATCCAATTTCTCTATATCCTCATTTTCATATAGTATTGTTAGTATTTTTTACTTTAACCATTTTGATAGATATGTAGCAATATCTCACCATGTTTTTAATCTGCATCTGATGGCTAAACGATGTTGAACATCTTTCTATGTGCATATTAATCATCTGTACATTCTATTTAGTGAAATATCTCTTTATATCTTCTGACCATTTTCTAATTGGATTAGTTTTTGTCTGTTGAATTTGGAAAGTTCTTTCTTTATTTACTTATTACTAGATACTAGTCTTCTTTCTACTATGTGGTTTACAAATATTTTCTCTCAGTCTGTATCTTGTCTTTTCATCTTTTAACAGGATCATTCACAGAACACCACTTTTAACTTTTTGGTGATTCAGTTTCTCTATCTTTTCTTTTATGAACTGTGTTTTGATATCAGTCTAAGAATTTTTGCCTATCTCTAGATCCTGAAGATTTTTACCTATATGTGTGTTTAAGTTTTATAATTTTTCTTCTTATATTTAAGTCTATGATACATTTTGAGCTAATTTTTGTATAAGGCTTAGGTCAAGATTCAATTTTTATTCCTGATGTTAAATCACTATTTGTTGAGAAGATTCTCACTGAGTTGCTTTAGCACCTTGGCAAAAACAGTTGGACTTCTGAATCTAATTCTGGTTTCTATTTATTCATGTGTCTATATCTCTGTCAATACCACATTGTCTGGATTACTGTAGCTATAGATTTTGTTTGTTTTCAGGTAGAGTAATTCATCTCATTTATTTTTTTTCAAGGTTGTTTTAGATGTTCTAGTTTTCACCCTTTCCATATAAATTTTAGAATCAGCATTTAGACGTCTATTAAAAAAACCTTACTGAGATACGGATAGGAATTATACAAAATATCAATGATACACACAGCCTTTCTGGAGATACATGCCTAAAAGTTAATTTGCCAATTTGACATTTTTTGCATGTTTAGTCAACCAAATCATGAACAGAGTATATCTCTCCATTTATTTAGGTGTTCATCAATTTCTTTCATCATCAATTTATAATTTTTAGCCTATAGATCTTGAAAATATTTTGGTAGAGTTACATCTAACTATTTCATTTCTCTTGGATCAATTGTAAAACAATGATCTCACATTTTTCATTTTCATTTTCTGTTTTACAAATGATTTTGTGTTTTTAATTTCAATATCTGCAAGGTAATTATTAGTATATAGAAATGTCATTAATTTTTCTGTGTTGATCTTATGTTTCCTAATCTTTCTAAATTCACAAAGTAATTTTAGGAGCTTATTTTACAAAGCTCCATTAGAATCCACATGGAAGATCATGTCAACTGCGGATTGGAATAGGTTTGCTTCTTCCTTTACAATCTGTACACCTTTTCTTGTCATCATTATTATTTTTTCCTTATTGCCATGTCTATAGCTTCCATCACTATGTTGAATAAAAACGCTGTGAGTGGACAGTACTTGTCTTGTTCCCAATCTTGGGCTGAAAGCATTCAAGTGTTTCGCCATTAAATGTATTTTTAAGTTTATTTGCAGTTATTCTTTATTATTTTGGAAGATTTTCCTTTATTACTAATTTGCTTGGTGTTTTATATCATGGATGTGTTGGATTTTGTTAATTTTTTTTGTATTGATTGATATAATCACATGATTCCTCTCACTCAACTTGTTGATATGATGGTTTATATTGATTGATTATCAATGTTAAACTTGTCTACCTGGAATAAATCTCACATTCTTTTTTTAGACATAATACTATTGTACATGTAACACACTACAGTATAGTGTAACTATATCTTTTATATGCACTGGGAAACAAAAAAATTCATTTGACTCACTTTATTGCAATATTAGCTTTACTGCAGTGGTCTGTAATCAAATCAACAATATCTCCAAGGTATGCCTATACTTTGTGGGAGTAGGAGTTGATAACTACTTTATTTCAGATATCTCAGAATAAGGAGAATAAGGAGGAGCATATCCAGTATGTTTTGGAACTATAGCCCCTCATTCAGGTATCCTAAACATTAATTTGATGCTGTGACTGTGTGATTTGAAAGTTATTTCCTTCATAGACCAGGTGAATGTTGTTGTTGATGATGTTTGCGTTGAAGAGAAAGGAGAGTATATCCAATGTGTGGCGACCAGAAGGGCAGACATTGATGGTCGACAGGGATAATCACAAATATTCTAGTTTTTCTCTTTCCAAGCAATGGTGGGATGATGCTTAATTGGCTTCCTTGAAATTAGGCATGGCTTTGGCCATTGCTATAGAAGCAAAAGTTAGATGTGCCGTTTTTCAGGTACAACACATAAAACCAGTATCGATTAACCATGTTTTCTTTTTCCTGCCATAGTAATTGTGGAAGAAGAATCTTTGGAATATTCATAGATCCTTGAATATCTGCAGTAAGAATAGACTAACTTGTCAACCCTTTCAGACATGGAGTTCAAAAAGGAAAAAGAATTGGGGTTTCAAGCTACTGAGATCTTGGGAATTATTTTTTTTCTGCACCATAAACCAGGCTATGCTTACTGACACATCATATTTTAACCCAATTTATTCTTAAATTGAAAAAACGGAAAGAGTAAAGTATTGAGTTAAGGTCTATATGAACAATAGAAATCTAATAAATACCAACTGGGAATTTTTATAGATGCCAGGTTTTACTTTTAAATTATTTTTAAAGCTGAAAATATCAAGCCTAACTAACAAAGCCAAGTTTTCACTGAAAATGAACAAAACAGCTCTTCTTTGCACTGAACTATCTAGTTAATGAGATGTGGTAAAAGCTGCATGTAAACCAAGAGAACACAGACAAGTGACTTCATTTTAAGCTCACTAATTTGCACTCATTGCAAAGGAGGTCAGCTTGAAATAGTTAAAAGTCTTAATTACTGAACTCAAACAACAAAGGATTCTTTATTACACTTAAGAGCACATAGTAAGTGTAAGTAAGAAAAAAAAGCATGGTCCAGTTGAACTCCATTTTGGTAAACCTATCAAAATGTTACATAGCAACAGAAAATACCAGACTAAACAGAATTATTAACTGCAGTGAGGTAAAATATGCTTCAAAATTACACATAAACTTGTTAAGATTAAATTTGCACTTGAAACTTGGTACTAACTTTATTACCAAGCAATGTTTTGCTGCTAAGAACACCTTATTTCCAATTTCTGATCAGATTAGCTCATGTTTAAAATTACTTTTAAAATATATAAGGGTTTGAATTATCTCACTAGTTGTCCAACTAGAGATATTCTGGAACCTGGTTAACAGTTCTGAATATTTTCTGGCAAATGAATATAAATGAATTAAATTCATAATGGTGTGTCTACATTTTTATATTTACCATACATTTTACTGAATCATCACATTTATATGAACTTCCACTAATTAAGTAGTGGGATCATTTTGCACATTTGCACACCTTCATTAAATACCTTTTGCAATTAAGCCTAAACTCACTTAGAAGTTTTTGGAAAGAATCATGAGCAGTTTGAATTAGAATTATGGGCAATCATGGGTAATTCTTTATTATTGTTTATGATTTAATTTTTAGTTGTGTCACTATTAATTTTCCAAATTATCAAGTCAAATAAGAATTATGCCCAATCATAGTACTTTACTATATCGTCCTTGAATTTTCCAGCTGAATATTCAACACTTGTTAATGAGCAATAAGGACAATAATACATAATCCATCATCAAACAGCCAACTTTAGGAAGAATTCAATAACTGATTATAGCACATCACATTTTCTGGGGAAGATATCAAGCTTTAGTATGGGTATGTTTTATTTTAAAGCTGAAAGCACATCACTAAATATGAAAGATGTCCATATATTTCTTACACATATACATTTCTGCATGTGTCTCTTACTAAATTCTTGGAAATTCTCAAATTTTGATTAATGACATAGTCATCAATGCACATAATGAAGGGAAAATGATAGAGATAAAATGTGGACAAAAGTCAGAAAGGTTTTCTCAATTTTTACATGAGATCAAGAATTTGGCTTTGATTCTAAAGTTTTTTTTTTTTCACATCTGGCATGTGACAGTATCTAAAGGGCTAAATTTGTATTAGCAGTTGGATATATAGAAATAAAAATAGTGTATAAATGCTACTTAGTAAAAATACATAAATATTTTATGTCTTAAAATCAGGCAGGAGGTAAATTATAGTAGATTGTTATTAATATATATTAAGTATCAGATTATTCTTCTATAATAATATCTAATATTAACTGATCATTGACTACATACAAGGCACCACAATTGCATATGTTTAAAATTTGCCAAATACTATTCCATTGTACATAGATACTCATATTATTCTCTTTGTCTACATTAGAACTAAGGTTTTGCTATGTCCTGAATGTTTGTATCCTCAACATTTACATGTTAAAATTCTAACCCCCATGAGTGATTATATTAGTAGATGGGGTCTTTCATAGGTGATTATGTTTGGGGGTGGAGCCCTCATGAATGAGATTAGTGTTCTTATAATTATCCCATAGAGCTCCATAAACCTTTCCACCAAGTAAGAACACAGGAAAAATTCTCTAGCTATGAACTAAGAGGGCCTTATGCAGTTCTGCTGGTGCCTTAATCTTGGACTTCCCCACTTCCAGATTTCTTCCAGATTTTCTTCCAATTGTAATAAATAAGTACTTGTTATTTATAAGTTACCTAGTTTGTTATTTTGGCAGCCCAAAAGAGTTAGAGCAGTAATCTGCTCTAAATCACACAACTAGTAAATAGTGCATTTGGGATTTAGGCCTAGACAGTAGAGCTCTATCCCCAGCATACTGACCAGTACATTTCATTGGAATTCAGGGATAAGAAAAGATTATCAGGAGCACCAGGCCACCACTCCCACCCTCCAAAAACAATATCTACTTACATGAAGTGAGAGGAAATCAGATCATCAAATAATAAGGGCTTTGCATGGTATATGAAAGGAAGAAAAGAACTATAAAATGTGGGTATTATGGAGAGGAGCTGGGCAAAGAAATAAAGAAGAAAAGAACAAAGGTCTGGCTTGAGAGTGTGGATTATAAGGTATACTTGGAGAATAAGGCTGGGAAGGGTTGCAAAATTGTGATGATCTTCTCAGAAGAACTTTAAACATGAATTGTGCTACTTGTACTCCACTCAGCAGACTATCAGAGAAGACACTGAACATTTTGCAGTGAGTTGGTGGTATTTGAAGAAAAATACTTAAGGTTTTTTTAAAAAGATTTTATTTATTTATAATGAGAGACACAGAGAGAAAGAGAGAAAGAAAGAGAGAGAGAAGCAGAGGGAGAAGTATGCTCCTTGCAGGGAGCCTGATGCAGGACTCAATTCCAAGTCTCCAGAATCAGGCCCTGGGCTGAAGGCAGGGCTAAGCTGCTGAGCCACCTGGGCCACCCATTTAAGAGGATTAATTTGGCTCTTTAGGGGGTGGCATTAGCAGAGGTGATCAAGTTTTAACCAATATTTGATTTTAAAAACAGGGATGATAACTGTGCAATTTATATGGTTAAGAGGATAAAACATGATATAAAAACAACCCTTTTTTCTATTTTTGTGAAATGCCCTGGGATTCATTTCTTTTTTTTTTTTATTTTTTTTATTTTTTAAGAAAGAGGGGTGGGGTGAGGAAGGGTGGGCAGAAGGAAAAGGAGAAAGCGTATCTTTAAGCAGGCCCCATGCCCAGAGCAGAGCCCTGAGCCCGATTCTGAGCTTGATCTTAACGATCCTAAGATCATGACCTGAACTGAAATCAGGAATCAGACGCTTAACCCACTGAGCCACCCAAGTGCCCCTGGGAAATGTTTTTTAAAGTAAATCCCTGATAGCTTGCTTCTTGCCATTTGTCATAAAAATAAAACACCCCAAAGTATTATGATTTTTTTATTCTGATTGATGTGGATTGTGTGTATAGTATATAAAACATATCTAATTAGCTGTGGAAATACATGGACCAAAATTAATTATGAATATACATTTACTATCTATATCTAAATTATGGAAATTCTATCAAATAAAGTAAGCTGAGCTGCAAAAGGCAGCATATAAGTGTCTAAATAATAAAATGGTATAGAAATGATTCCAAAATACTAAGTATCACAATGGATGGTTGCATTATTCATGTAGTAGAACAATACTTAACACATATCAATACAATTCTCCTTTAATAGTGAATCCCCCAAGCAAAGTAACCATTCCATTTTGCTATGAGGAGAAATTCCATTTTACAAACTTGGCTACAGAGCCTCATACATATTTTATAGCTAGTAATAGGTATTTTCCCAATATAAATTTCATGTTCCAGTGCAAGAAGCAGTTTGTAGCAGCTGTTGTATAATTTTTAAATTACAAAAACCTTAATCTTCATGATGTGTAAAAAAGTAAGTGATAAAATGTAACAAAAATAAAAACAGTTTGGAAATAGCTGTGTCTTCAAAAATTAACAATCAGAATGTTCTACTATTTTGGCAATTGTAATAGAAAGCCTACATTCTATAATATTTTCAAATTGTCAGTGCACATTCATTGCAGGGTGATGAAAAAGAAAAAGAATGTTTGACCTTCCAAATTGTAAATGCCCAGTGAGAATGGAATTTGTTTATACCACTTTATGATTTTGTTATTTTAAAATCATTTGCATTGGGTAAATGGGAAGGACACTGAAATTATATAATCTTTCAGCTTTGTTCCCACTGCACTGATGGCTTAGCGCGGGGTCTCTGGGTGTCTGGCTTAGCACTATGCTTCTTGCGGTCTCTGTTCCCTTATTTGGAAAAGAAAGGATAATTAGTCTGTAATAGTTGGTTGCAACTCTAAATTTCTCTAATTTTATGAATTAGGTCTCTGATTCTTATATATGACGTATTTCCCTTTTCCTGTTACTATGCTTTATCCTATTAGTAAAAGGCTCGCCAGAGAGTTAATGAGGTTAAAACCACAGTTCAATTCCACAACCAAGACAATCCCAGTCATTGTGAACATTCAAGATTCTAGTTATGTAGAATCTGGAAAAGACATTATTAATTGGAAAACTCAAGGCATGTCTTATTAATGTTTAGTAAACCCTATATTTTTGTATGTAAGACATCTATATCTTAGAAAATATTTTCCAAATTTCCCACTCTATGTAATGAAAGGCTACAGTTCTGTTACCATCTTCTACCAAATGCCCGATTCACAATAGTTTCCATAAAAATAAATAGATGATTGACATTCTATTTAAATATGAAGACAAAGATAAAAGGAAAGGGGGAAAGAAACACTACAAAGAAAGCTTTCCATTGTTATTTCTGAATAGCTCTTGTATGTGTACATTGATGCTGTAAGGTGTATAGAGTTCATTTTTTATTGTGTAGTCAAAAGACAAAGACTTTAAAGATGGCACTAACGTAAAAGCAAAACTATGATACCGAAATTAACTTTTACTGCACAAGGACATTTCTCTGTCCTTCACCCCTTGCCTCCTTTACCAAATATAATAACATGCCCAATTTCCACCTTGATTTGCTCTACATATTGGAATGATCCTTCTCCTTTTATTCAGCCTATAGCTCTGTGAAGACTTGCAGATTTAAATGTATTATATGAAAAACTGTTCGGGTTTCAAGAGGAACTTCTCAACAGGCCTAATTGTGACTAATGATGTGTAATTGAATGTCTTGTTTAAGATTTTAAATGGCAAAGAGGGTAATGACTGCTGTTTCAGGGAAAAAAATAAGCAACGTCTGTTCTGAAAAATGACTTAGAGACACAAACACCTGGATCAAATTCCAGCTATATCCTTAACTAGTTGTGTAACTTTGAACACATCGCTCAACTTCTGGGAATCACAATAACCTATCTGTAAAGTGTGCAGGTTAATTAAATCAAGAATGGCAAGTAAATGACTGATATACTGTTGAAACTCCAATTCCTAAAAAAAATATAATCATTTGCTAATTGTTCATGTTACACTTTACCACTGAGGTTTGAATCTTCCACATTGTGCTCAAAAAGCCACTGCAAGTCCATTGAAGTTGGTATGTGCTATAGACTAAATGTTCACCTCACCCCAAAATTTGTAAGTTGAAATTCTTAACCCCTAATGTGATGATATTTGGAGGTGAGGCCCTGGCAGATGATTAGGTCATGAGGTGGAGCTCCTATAAATGGGATTATTGCCCTTATAAAAGAGGCTGAAAAGAGCTTCCTCCCCTGTCCTCTCCCATGTGAGGACAACAGCACCTAGATAGCCATTTGTGGGGGAAGCAGGCCCTCACTAGGCACATGATCGGTCAGTACCTTGATTTTGGGACTTCTGGTATCCAGAACTGTGAGAAATAAATCCTCTATGGTTTATATGCCACCCAATCTATAGGTACTCTGTTATAGCAGGCCAAAGGGACTGAGACAGCATAGGAACTGAGATCTACCTACTGTTTCTCTAAGTTCTCCGCCAAGTGGGACATTTTCTAAGTCCATGGATATAGTTGACCACCCTTGAGTCATATAGTCACACCACTTAATTTACTCAGTTACTTCTTTTCCCATGTAGCCCTTCTATATTAGCACAGTCTCTGTCATATCAATCCAAAAGTTGGCTTCAAATGGTCATCAAATACCTACTCACTCATCCTCATCTGATTTTTAATGGGAAGTGTTCACTTTGTTTTTCACTATTACTCCAGAGGTACTCTAGACATGGCTTAGCATTAGCCTGGGGAAAATAGTTGGAGTTTCACTAGTGCCAGGGGCAGTCCTGATCTTGCTATTAGCTGATCTTGCTAATAGCTTTTCTTTATAAATATGCTCAATACTATCCATTTCTACATTGGTGACAGAAGTAGTAAATTTCAAAGCTGTACTTACACTTCCCAGGGGAGGAATGAGCTAAGTGGTATATATTTGTTTCTCAGTATTATTCACAACTGCACTGATGTACTTCACCCTCCACTATCTACAACATGAAGAAGGATTAACTGATAAAAGAATTCAACTGCTTATAAACAAATTATTACTTTAGTCTCAGTCTTCAGAAATAAGAAGTGTACCAAGAAGCCATTCCCAAACAGTGTACCAGAGAACACTAGTTTTGAGAAATAATCTAAGTTAAAAAAACAAGTGGTGAAAATATTAGGAAGACACAGCATATTGTATGTCTCTCAAAGATAGATCATGCCTATTAATATGGTTTGAGAAGTCCCTCAGTAAAGAAACCCATTTATCTTGATTTAATTCAGTTTTTCAAACAAATTTGGCTGCAAAAATTTTTCTCATAACACTTCTGAACGTTACACAAAACTAATAGTATTCTAGCATATATAATGTGTGAAACACAAACTACTGTACAAATTAATGTAAGTTAAGTTAATATGTAAATAGAATAATAGTAAAATGGGACAGGTGAACTTTTGCAGGAAGAGCTGCTCAACGAAATCTATTTGCATTATTTCCATTACTTTAACTAGGCTGGAGTCTAAGGGGAGCTAATCAGACAATCTGAGGTCAATGAGAAGAAGATACCCAGTAACCTAACCTATTAAATAATAAATTGTCTTTATATTCTAACAATGAGTACAACTCTTAAGGGAACACTATTCATGTTTAATATAAGATAATTAAAAGGAACAAAGACAGATGAAAATCATGTTTGTATAACATAAACTCTATTTGCAAAAGGAAACAAGTCTCAGGTTACCTACGCAATGTAAAGAACTATTTCAATCCTCCAATTCAAATGCTTAGAAAGACAGGATACATGACTTTTATTTGGATCCTACTGAGTTTGAAACATCTGTAAAAGTTCACTGTAAATTCTTTTCATGCTCAGAGTCAAGGACAGTGCTCCTTATCGATGTTCAGTGAAATTTAGTAAGTGAAGATGGTGAATTTGGATTGGATCAGTGAGCAGTAAGACTGGACTGTCATTGGCATCACTTTAAAACTTTGTAAATATTTTTATTCCTGTGCCCTTTCACAAAAACTTCTTAGTAAGAATATTTGAGTGAGATGCTCTCTATACCATTAGCTTTATTAAAATTTTTGAACCCTGCTTTGTGAAATCCACCTAGTTTTACTTGCTCCCAGCAAGGAACAGAGTTTGATCATTTTGGGGGTGAGGGGGATGGAGGAAAGCATGGAACGTAGGGCTTAGGCTAATTTTATGTTTCACTGAATTAACGAACTAGTTGGGTGTTTCATATACAGTAATTCATTATAATAAAGTTTTTGAGAGAGTAATAGCAAACAGCAAAAAGATTTATTTACAGTGAGGCAAAAGAAGAGATAATTAACAAAAATTTGCAGATATTCCACCTCATTTTCAGTCAGAGACTTACAAAGTCATCCAGCATGTGACATGACTACTGATATAAACACATTTTCATGTCTTTTAATGAACACTTATGTGACATTTAATATGTAGCAGGTAGAATTATAAGTGCTTTATAAATTTGAAAATAGTTTTCCCTCAAAGAACTCCTTGGTATTACTAATTAGTCCATTTTACAGATGAGGAAACTGAAGAACAAAAGTTAAGTCACTTTCCAAAGGCTCTAAACCAGTAAATGGTTGAGATAGAATTTGAATCCAGAATTTCACTCCAAAGTCTGTACTCTTAACCACTATGTTACATTATTCAGAGCATTGAATTCTTATGTTATACTACTTCTTAAAACAAAACGTGTGTGTGTGTGTGTGTGTGTGTGTGTGTGTGTGTGTGTAGAATTCATATCGTGGGGATCCCTGGGTGGCTCAGCAGTTTAGCGCCTGCCTTTGGCCCAGGGCATGATCCTGGAGTCCCAGGATCGAGTCCCGCATCAGGCTCCTTGCATGGAGCCTGCTTCTCCCTCTGCCTGTGCCTCTCTCTCTCTCTCTCTCTCTCAATCTCTCTCTCTCTCTCTCATGAATAAATAAATAAAAATCTTTAAAAAAATTAGAATTCATATCAGAAGAATGATTGTAAAATTCTTAGAACTGGAGGGAGTAAGGACAGCAGGCACTTCAGCTAAAAGACCAATTCTAGTTTTGTGGTTATAAGCCAGCAGCTTAGAGAAATAATTTTCTTGATATGCTGAAGTACTACTATTAGAACAGCTTGTTCTAGAACATACAAACTTATTTTTATGACATGTTTAAGTAAATTATTTCAGATGTAACTCAAAATTACACATGAGTATTTGGAAAGACCGGCTGGTAGATTGGGCACTTAGAAATTTGGAATCTAACTTAGTATCAATCAAAGCAAGATTTGATATTCTACATTTCTGTTGAATAAAATGCAAAATAATCATTGTTTTTGATACTTTTATTTTTAATGCACAAATTACAAGGCACATAAAGGGGTGATAAAAATTCAATTTTAAAATGCTCATTAAAAAACAAGTACTGTGTTAGATGGAAAACCAAACATACCAATTTTGTTACCTTTAGTTACCCAACTGATCGGTGGGAATGAGCCTAGCAGATGTTTGCTTTATCATCTGCATTTAATTAGGCAGAAATCAACAAATAACACCACAGAACTCCATGAAATACTATAATTTTAAATTATCATTTCTAAGGAAAAAATTTGCCTTCACTGATATGTTTTGCAATTTACTACCCTGTTTTTCTATTGCTAATAAATGGTAATCATTAGATATATTTTCAGCACATCTAGAAAACTCAGTCTGGTTAATGGATTTACTTATTACATACGAGGTCAAATAATTTGAAAACTGTAAAAATCAGAGTAGACTACCATAAGTCCACTTCATATCAATAAATATTTTTTGTTTCTATTTGTAAAAGACAATACAGTGCATGTTAGAGAATATCAAGGTAAATAATATCTAAGTATTCCTCCTTAGGAGTTTATAAACTGAAAGTTTTATAGAAAATATATATATATATATATATATATATATATATATATATATGCCCCAAATTCACACACATAGGCAAATACACAAATATGTATTTGTGTATTTGCTAGCATCAAATTTAAATAAAATGTATCACTGGCTTTGAAAAAAACCTCAGGGATAGCAAACAGCCACATGTGTAAGTAATGCTTTACTACCTTTATTTTTGAAGTATTAGTAAATGTTGATTAGTAGTGGTATATGGAAAAATCCATACAACTCTAGGTCTAAAAGATAACTGGAAAAATTGGACATTAAATGGTCAAAAAAATCAGAAGAACTTTAGATAAATTTATTTTTCTTATATTTTTCTTTTTGTGATATAAAATATCTATTTATAAATAAGTTTTAAAAAGTTTTTCTAATAAATGTAAAATAATTGGTAATAAAGCATTGTATCAGTTTAAGTTGTAACTTTTTATTCTTTCTCGATGGTACATAAAATAATGGTCATCTTTCAAATAATAGCATCTCAGATTTACTTACATTATATGCCTCAATAAATTTTCTTGAAAGAATAATGAACTACTTTATTACAATACTATGGACCACAGTTATAAATTTATAAATCTGGTCCAATAATCTCATTTTAAAGATTTGTAAACTGAGGCCAAAGGTAGAAAAAAAAGCCATCCCCAAGGCCACATTGTATTTTAAGGTCAATATTGTATGAGAAATAAATATTCTGCAGCCCTTACCTATACTTTTTCCATCAACCATGTGCTATTCCAGAAAGGTCATAGTTTCTACCTATGACTTGTGCAATCAACTAGACTCCCAGATATCCATTGAAAAGGTCAATCTTATTTTGAGAGGCAATGTCCTTTAATAGAAAACCCAAAACAGGAACATTGGAGTTAGAAATAAAATTGAATCCTGACTCCGTGTGAGCTCTGCATGACCCTGGGAAGTTAATTAACTTAACTGAGCTTCATCTATAAATGGGAATGATAATAATATATGATCAAGGAGTAAAAACTTTAATTTTTAAACAGACTTCTAGAGCTGGACATATAATAACACTCAGGAAATGATAGTATCCCTATTTCCCTCCTTACCCATTATTCTTGCACAACTTTTATCATACACACACACACACATGAACACTCCCCTTCCATCAGGGACATGTCTGAATCTTTTCAATTATGTCATATTGGTCCTACATTATATGTGTTATGGGATTTGGTTGTGCTCATTCTTTATTGTTTTTATTTTTACATTGGTGTTTCAACAATGCAGGGAAAATGAAAATCTTTTTTTAAGATTTTATTTATTTATTCAGGAGAGACACAGAGAGAGGCAGAGACATAGGCAGAGGGAGAAGCAGGCTCCCTGTGGGGAGCCCAATGTGGAACTCAAACCCAAAATGCCAGGATCACCTCCTGAGTCAAAGGCAGATACTCAACCACTGAGCCACCCAGGTGCCTCAGAAAACTAAAGTTTTATCTTACTATGGGAAATTATCTAATTTTTTTCAGATTATGTAACTTATAATTAGTTTTCAGCTGCTTTAGGTGATTCCAGAGTTTATTTAAAATTTCTACACTTCTCTGTCCCGATTTAATTTTACCCAAAGACCAGATCTTTAGTGAAAAGTTGTCTTAGACTTTAAGATATACTTAATAGTCTATTAGTCAATATTTTTGAGTAAATAAACTTTCTAAAATTATATATATATGCACATATGCATGTTATATATGTAAATATATATATATATACATGCATCCTTGTGTGTGTGTATATAGGAAATTCCTTTTTCAATCTTTTTTTTCAATCTTTTTTTTTTAAGATTTTATTTATTCATTCATGAGAGACACAGAGAGAGAGAGAGGCAGAGATACAGGCAGAGGGAGAAGCAGGCTCCATGCAGGGAGCCCGACACAGGACTCAATCCTGGGACTCCAGGATCACACCCTGAGCCAAAAGCAGACGCTCGACCACTGAGCCGGCTACCCAGGCGTCCTGTCCTTTTTTCCATTTTAAAAAAGAAACTCGTTTTCTTTTAGCACACTTAAATCCCTTCATATGTGTCGTTTAATGTCAACATTCTAACTTCTGCCTTATGGATATAGTCATAAATAGCCATGCAGCTAATCTGGAACTATTAGTATTCTCAAGTAACTTTTCTGTGCATACCAAAGTATAATCATCAAAAGGTGAAAATATATATGATTTAATACACATATAGCAAAACTGCTTTTACTCATGAAGTAATCAGAGTCAAAAGTCGATTTGAAGAATTATTTGAAAAGGGTGATATAGGCATTGAAGAAAACAATGTGTACATAAGATTGCTAGATTAGATATAAGACTGGTTAATGTTCTATAGGGCAAGAAAATCATAAACTTTGAGGAAAAAAAATGATTTGCCTCTCTGCCAGACAACATGTAGAAGTTAATTAACATGCAAATTCACAGAATCTGGCCTTTAATTCACAGTAAATATTAAGTCAAACAATAGTACATTTCTCAAGTGTAGATAATTAAACAATCCTTGGGTGGACCTGTTAAACAACGTTTTAATCTAATATTTCTGTAAGACTACATGCTTTTCTACTTTGGCCTACCTTCCAAGTTCAGCTTATCTTTCTCATACTCTGTCCCTGATCAGCTTCCAATAACAACTGACACCTAGAATGATAGCAAGAAATGTTTGCTCATTAGATAGGACAATTTGATGCAAGCAACAGAAATCCACTTAGGGCAAACAAGTTATTTTTTAAAATATTTTATTTATTTATTCATGAGAGACAGGGGGGTGGGGGGGGCAGAGACACAGGCAGAGGGAGAAGCAGGCCCCATGCAGGGAGCCCGATGTGGGACTCAATCCTGAGTCTCCAGGATTAGTCCCTGGGCTGAAGGCAGCGCTAAACCGCTGAGCCACCTGGGCTGCCCCAAATTTAAGTTAAAACTTAAGTTTAAAGGGACTTTATTAGAAAGATTAAGGAATAATTCAAACAATATAGGAGAAACTGGTGAATTAAGCTTGGAAAGGAACCAGAAACAGGGCATCTCAGTTAATCAATGCAGAAGGAGCAACAAGATGGTATAACGTTTTCCTAGGCTAATGCAATAAATGACCACAAACTAGATGGCTTAAAGCAACAGAAACTTACTTTCTCATAGTCCTGTGAGCTAGAAGTCTGAAACCATGGTTATTGCTAAGTGCCATACTCCCCCAAAGTCTCTGCAGGAGGAGACTCTGGCTCTGGCCAGACATTCCTTGGTTTGTGGCAGCATAACAACATCGTCTGCCTGTCTTCTCACACAGTTGTCTTGCCTCTGCATCAGTGTCCACTTATCCTGGATTAGAGCACACATTAATTCACTATGACCTCACCTTGACTGCACCTGTAAGGATCCGACTTCCAGATAAAGTTGTATTTCACAGATACTGAGCGTTAAGGACTTTAACATTATTTTAGGTGGTAAATAATTCAATCCACAACAGAAAGTCTCCTTATTGCAAAAGTAAATCAGCTCCAGCCATTTTTCTATCCTACATGATTGTATTTGAGGCTCATATCCTAGGAGAAAAATTCAGGAGAGCCAAGTTTGGATCACATGCAATTAGGTTGTTGGTGTTTTCTAAAGTATAATTCCCTTATCAAAATGATGTACTACATGTTGGCTAATTGAATTTAAATAAAAACATTTATAAAAATGAAAGCTATGACTGTAAAGACAAAAAAAGCCCTGCATATATTGCAACAAATCCATACTTTCCTACCATCCCCCAATATTTATTCATTACAAAGGTTTCAGTAAATTATCTCAACTTTGTTAACTAATGACCTTGTAGGTTAAATCCTGATAAATTTTCTAAATGAAAAAAAATCTTTTACTCCAGATTTTTCCAATATATTTTATGAAAAAATTCTTCCTCATAAAATTGCTCTAGTAACACAGTTTATACCACCTGCTATATATTTAGAAGGGAAACAGGCAGGTAAATGGACCACATTGTCTGACTTTCTTTACTTTTGTCATTTCAGACTGGCAAAGAAGTTTAGAAATAAAAGTTAAAAGCACCTTCAATTTGTGTGCAACTTAGAGATATACAGCTGAACTGTACCATGCTGAGCACCTTTAATTTTATTTATTTGAAAAAGAAATAGAGATCCTGCTGTGATGGTGGCAGCCATGCTACCAGCAAAAATAAGTATCATTCTACCAACATGGAATAAAGAGATGGGTAATCTGAGAAATGCAGATGTTGTGCTTCTTATCTCTGCCTTGTGGAGCTGGATAACAATAATATGAAGAAGCAGGAAGAAAAAGAAAGTAATTCCCACACATACTTATTCTGGCTAGAGTTGTGTTTCCATAAAGATACCCGGTTAGCATTTTGTTTGGAGTGGATTCAGGATATTGAAATGCTTATTTGCAACTCCTAATAAGGAGTAGAACTAATTCCCTGAATGGAAAGTACTCTCAACTACAGTACATTAAGCACCTTCTTAATTAGCTACTTACAGTGTAATTATAGAAGCACTTGACTGAAAGCTGGGTTAAGGTGTGAGGTGGTAACATTCTTAATAGAGAGGCACACTTAGAATGGGTTAAAAACCCCAAATCATTAATCTTTTCTAAGATGTCATTTAAATAGAAGAGATGTGGTATCTTCAAAAGGGCATTATGCATTCAAAATTTTCAAAATACAAACAGGAAAAAAAACAGCCTGAATTCACTTGTCATTGCTATGCAATATTTAAGGACAGGAGAAACACTCTAAAGAATGTGGCTTCTAAGATAATTATTCAGAATTGACACTTCAAGAAATGACTTGAAAGTATCTGGATCAGTCTTCTACATATATGATTTACTTGATGTAAATTGGAAAGCTTGGAGATGTGGGATTAATGCCTCGGAAAGGTACGGAGAATTCTCTTACACAGTCATCCTTCTGTCTTATGAGGACTTGGTTTTAAGAAAGAATACAAAATATCATAGGACTTTGGATTTCTAGTTTCTAGTTCTGCATGTAAGGGACTTGAAAGTCGCCACTCTGTCTTAAGAGAAAAAAGTAAAAAAAAAAGTAAAAAGGCTAACAGGCCAAAAAATCAACAACTCTTCTTGGATCCCTGAGTGGAGAGGGAGAGAAGTGAAGAGGGCAGTAAACCACTGCCCCAAAGACCGGGAAGACAGATGGGGGAATACAGGGAATCACAACCTACAGGAATAGGAAGTCACTAAGCAGAAAATACCCAAGGAACCAGGATTTAGCATAGGAAACCCTGGACTGTAATTGACAAGTTGCTGGAAGCTCATTGTGGACAAGGCTGAGAGTTAAAAATTCCAGGGGACACAGCCATGGGAAAGCCTCCACAGTTTTGTAAGATTTATCTCCAGGGGCTTGACCAGGTTCCCACAGTAAATATCAGAGAGAGGGAAATCCCATTTAGCTTCTGGCATAGGGGAAGGGGAAATACTAGAAGTTCTGGAAAACACCAGAGTACTCTGTCCTTATAAGACCTGCCTTCTGTGGAAACTAGTTATCAAACACTACTGAGAAACACTTATGAAAGTCACATTCCAGAGGCATAGACTCATGAAAAGACAGAAACCTAATTTTAGGACTGTAGAATGCTTCCACTCCCCCTACACCTTAATGCCACATTGCTAAAGGCTATTTATAGCAATTCCATTTACCCACTACATCATGTCTGGCTAACAAAAAAATTACAGGGCACACCAAAAGGCAAAAAAAACAAAATTTGAAGAGATGGGACAGGCATCAAATCCAGACATGCCAGGGATGTTGGAATTATGCTGAGAATATAAAACAACTGTGATGAATATGCTAAGGGCTCTAATGAATAAAGTAGACAGCAAGTAAGAACAGATGGGAAATGAAAACATAAAAATGGAAATCCTAAGAAAGAACCAAAAAGAAATGAATGCTGGAGATAAAAATGCTGTAACAGAAATAAAAAATGCCTTTGATGTTTTTATTTTTTTTTTTTGTAGACTGGACATGACTGAAGACAGGTTCGCTGAGCTAAAGGATGTATCAATAGAATCTTTGAAAACTGAAAAGCAAAGAGAACAAAGAATGGGGAAAAAAAAACAGAACAAAATATCCAAGGACTGTGGGACAACTACATCAGGTGTAACATACATATAATGAGAATAGCAGAAGGCAAAGAAAGAGGGAATGGAACCAAAGAACTATTTGAAACAGTAATGATGAAGAATTTCCCCCAAATTCATGTCAGGCACCAAATCACAGATACAGGAAGAACCAAAGAAAGTATACCCTATACCTAGGCATACATTTTTTTCTTTTTTTTAATGGAGTTATAATTTAAAATATATATATATATATATATATACACATAATATATTTAAAATGCATAACATAATGGTTTGATAAATGTTTCCATTGTGAAAGGATTCCCTCAGTCCAGTTAATTAATAACTCATCACCTCACAGTTACCTTATTTTGAGGGGAGGTATGGTTAGGGGTGTGAATGCTTAAGAACTATTTCCTTAGCAAATTTTAGTTACATAGTACAGTATTATCAACTATAGTCACCATTCAATATATTAGATCCTCAGAACTTATTCATCTTACAGTTAAAAGTTTGTACCCTTTTACCAACCTCTCCACATTTCCCCAAACCTCAAACCCTGGCAATCATCATTCTATTCTGTTTCTGTGAATTTGACTTATTTTTTTCCCTATGAGAGACTTTATGGAAAAAATCTGGCTCAATATTTCTATGATTTGACTTTATTTTTTATGAGTAATAACATGCAGTATTTAATTTCTTCTGTCTGCATTATTTCATCTATGTTGCCACAAATGGCAGGATTCTTTTTTAAGGCTGAATAATATTCCATTTTGTGTATATTTGCCACATTTTCTTCACCTCTTCATCAGCTGATGGACACTTAGATTGTTCCCATATCTTGACTATCACAAAAATTCCCATAGACATGGAAATACAGGTATCTGTTCAAGACAATGATTTCATTTCCTTTGGGTATATACTCAGAAGAGGGATTGCTGGATCATATGGTGTTTCTATTTTTAATTTCTTAAGGAACTTCCACATTTTTTCCATATTGATTACATTTATTTACATTCCCACCAACAGTATACTAAGGTCCCCTTTTCTCCGCATGCATCTTTTTTTAAGATTTTATTTCTTTATTCATGAAAGACATAGAGAGGCAGAGACACAGGCAGAGGGAGAAGCAGGCTCCCCACGGGGAGTCTGATGTGGGACTCGGCACCAGGACCCCAGGATCACAACTTGAGCCAAAGGCAAATACTCAACCATTGAGCCATCCAGGCCCCCTCTCCACATCCTTGTAAACATTTGTTTTCTTATCTTTTTCATAATAAACAAATTCACATGTATGAAGCAATGTTTCATTGTGGTTTTGATGTGCATTTCACTGATGATTAGTGCTGTTGAGTATCTTTTCTTTTGTGTGTTGGTCATCTGTATGTCTTCTTTGGAAAAATATCTGTTCAAGTCCTTTGCCCATTTTGTAATTGGGATTTTTTTTTTTTTTTTGCTATTGAGTTATACAGGTTCTTTGTATATTTTCGATATAAACCGTTCATCCAATATATGGTTTGTAAATATTTTCTCATTCCATAATTTGCGTTTTCATTTTTCTCATGGTTTCTTTTGCTGTACAGAAACCTTTTAGTTTGAAGAACAACATCAACTAAGGCCTTAATGACAATGAGAAATTAGCTATTATATGCCTTGGAAGGAAGGATGCAGGGATAAAAGTCTAGGAGAGAAGTCAGCCTAGTGCATAAGGGAAAAGGTGTGGCTACTAAGAAGACAGCAGAAGCAGGAAGATAAAACTGGAAGAAGTGAGAACAAACTTGGGAATTTGCTATTGATCTTTTGTCAATGAGAAGCCACTAAAGGAATTTAAGAAAGGGAATAAAATGAAAAGAATTGCCTTTGAAAAGATCCCATAATCCCCAGATTATGATGTAAGGAGAAAGTAAAGAGAGAAGCTCAGTGGTGGTGGGGGTGTGGGCAGGGATGGATGAAGCAGTTAGGTAGCTGCTGTGGTCCTCTTGAGAGATGAGGAAGACATGGAAGGCTGTGACAGTGGGGATAAATTCTGGACACTGCCGACACAGCAAGTGCTAAGCATTTTACGAATGTTACTTCATTTAATCCTTTCAATGCACTCTTAAAATTGAGAAAACAAAAGCTTAAGATGTTAAAAAAATTTGCACTTAGCTTTTGAGTTATAAAGCTGGGGTTTGAATACTTAAAGCTTTTTTTTTTTCCTCTCCCAAACCACAAACTTTAACTATATGAATTATTAAAGAGGATGGGGTGGGGGGGTAGAAGTAGGAGGGAAAATGGAGAAGAGGAGGTAGATGAAAAGGAGTTGTTTGCTTTATTGCACACATATAAAGTAAAACGAAATAAAAGTGTTAGGTCAAGTCTGAACTCTTGTTTGTGATAGTTCAAAGACTAAAATTTAGTATAAGATACTCTTTTCTTCATGCTCATATTTTGTGGAGTCAGCTATCTTTCGATTACAAGTACTTCAGTGATTGAATTTAAATCATAGTGGCTTTAAAATATAATATTCTCAATTAAACACACTTTGATCCCTCCTCAAATTCATGCTATCCTCTTGAGAAATTTTACACTATTTTAATTATATGCTCCTTGAATATTAGGATATATTTCTCCAAGATAAACAGAAATAAGCAATGACTATTTATACAGTGCTTGACTCAAACCAGGCAGTGCACAGAAGCAGAAAATTATGGGACACTTAGGTAGCTCAATTGTTTAAGCTTCCAACTCTTGTTTTCAGCTCAGGTCACGATCTCAAGGTCCTGGGATGGAGTCCCCCGGGATCCCACTCAGCCTGCTTCAGGATTCTCTCTTTCCCTCTGTCCCTCCCCCGCCCACTCATTCTCCCTCTCTCAAATAAATAAATAAATCTTTAAAAATGAAGAACATGTATGTTTTTTCTCATGCAATCATCACAACTGATCTCTAGGTTGCTAGGTATTCATTGGACCCGGTTTATGTGCCAGGTTTGCTCAGTTTACCTACTTAACTGCTTCTCCGTGAAAATCTCAGTACACAGCCTCATATACCACTTCTCCTTAAACAGCCTCTGGGGTAAAGGCTGGGTTTGGACACAGCTTCCACTTTACCTGCCATTATCCATCCCAGTCTTACCTACCAAAGTATGTTGAGTCATGGTGATTCCATATAACCTGTTTGGAAGTCACCCTATGGGAGATGACATTTTCTTCTTGTGAAACTGTAACCACCTTGGTAATAATGTACCATGGTGAATTTGCTTCTGGGGATTCCCTACTTCTTTGCCCTTTTCTCCCTCACTCTTGCTGTCACAAACTTGTACCTCCCAATAAAAATTTAGCACACAAACTCTACCTTAGGCTCTTTTATAGAGAACTTGCCTACAACAAACTATTATTATTGTGTTATTATCATCAGCCAACTGCTGTTATTCTTGTTACATTGTTATTGTTATTATAATTCAAAAAATTAAACCTAAGGTTATACAACTAATAAAGGGCTTCCTTGAGATTTAAACCCTGGTCAGCTTTACATCAGATATCTGCCTAGTACATCACAGCTATTTCAAGGTTCATGGATGGCATTAGTGATTGCTACGGGTTGAACTGTGTCGCTCCAAAAGATATGCTGAGATCCTAATCCTACTACCTCAAATATGATGTGTTTGGAAATAAGATCATTGCAAATACAATTAGTTATATAATTATAGGTATAACTGGTTAGAGATGATGTCATACTGGAGTAGGATGAACCTTTAATTCAATATGACTGATTTCCTCACAAGAGGAAAAAACACACACCCACACAATATAATAGTAAGTGACAGCAGAAGCAGAGATTATAGTGACATGGTTGTAAGCTAAGGACTGACAGAAAGAGGCAAGAAAGAATTCTCTCATACAGGTTACAGAGGAAATGTTGCCCTACTGACACCATGATTTTGGACTTCTAGCTGCCAGAACTGTGGGAGGAGAAATTTCCGTTGTAAGCCACCCAGTTTGTGGACCTTTGCTATAGCAGCCCGCCCCAGGAAACTAATACAGTGATTTTTGATAAGTGTCAGGGGCTTTGTTCCAGGACATATCTCACCTCAGCTTTGGTCATGAGTTCACTTAAAATTTACATATCTTTTTTTATGATCCTTAAAATCATACATCTTTACCAACAAATTTTTATACTAAAGTAAAATAATAAAAGTTTCATAAATTCTATAACCCATAGCTGTTACCATTTTAAAATATTACTTTTACTTCTTTATTATGAAAATTTTCAAATATATATAAAACAAGAGTGATTATTATATTAAAACATCTTATACTAAAAAACAAAACAAAACAAAAAAAAAACATCTTATACTATTTATACTCTTTACCTAGCTTAGACAGTTATCTGTATCTGGGCACTCTTGATTCATCTATACTACCATTCATTATTCTCTCACTCCACTGGCATATTTTAAATCAAATCTAAGATACCATATAATTTTCTCCATAAATAATGCAGTGTTTCTAAAAGATTATGAGTCTATTTTATAACCTAATCATAATACGATTATCACACTTCATATGCTTAAAAATGTTTTCAATATCACCTAGTCAAGTTCAATCTTCCTCAATTGTTTTTAAGAAATGTTTTACCATTTTGTTGGTTTAGATGGGAATTTTTTATTTTATTTTATTTTATTTTTTTTAATTTTTAAAATTTATTTATGATAGTCACAGAGAGAGAGAGAGAGGCAGAGACATAGGCAGAGGAAGAAGCAGGCTCCATGCACCGGGAGCCCGATGTGGGATTCGATCCCGGGTCTCCAGGATCGCGCCCTGGGCCAAAGGCAGGCGCCAAACCGCTGCGCCACCCAGGGATCCCTAGATGGGAATTTTTTAAAAAATGTCCAACACCGATCATTTGGTGGACATCTCTTAAGTGTCAATCTATTCATCTCTTTCCTTCCTTTATTTGTTGCTCATGTCATTAATTCATTGAACTCAGTCATTTGTCCTGAAGAGCCTTTCACATTCTGAAATTTGCTGTTTCTCTGTAGTGTTTTTCAACATCCTGTTCTCTCCTGTATGTGTGTCTGAAAAACCAATAAGTAGATCTAGAAGCTCGGTCAGATTCAGGTTCACTATCTTAGTAGACATAATTAATTGATCAGTATAGGTGATGCTGAATAATTTATACTGTATCTTATCAGTAAGCACATCTCTTTCTGGTGTGTGTGTGTGCATCCTGCTAAACTTGAAAGGTGATTACAACCTGATCTATCCATTATAAGGCTTCCTACCAGCTTTTTGATACTTAGTTTTGGTTTTAGTAGCTCTTAATCATAGTAGATATAAATCATAGTAGATGTATAGTAGAGGTAAAGTGGTAATAATCTAATTTTATCATTTCTTCTGCATTTATTTTTAGAAATTCTATATAAAGCACTAGGTCTATATTAAGGTATCGTTTGCATAGGAAAGGTAAGAAAAATGCATGATTCCTTTCCTTTTTAACCACTTTTTGTATCATCATGTGCTCACATATTTTACATTTTGGTTCACTTCAAACCAATGTCCTTATTACTATTTTTAATGTTCACAATCCCATCTCTTCTGGGATGGGATTATGCCCTTAAAAATAACCATGATTTCCTCTTAATGTAAGCACAGTGCTAGTGGCTTCCCTGTTTGGGGTTCAAGAATATATTCCAGGTTCATACTTTTTCTGCCACAAACCTGGACTCAGCCATCTCTTCAAGGTGTCCTGATTCCTTTTATTAGGAACAGGCAACTAGAGACCACAATCTCTATGTGGGGACTATCCACTAATACTGGGATGCTCAGTATCTCCAGACTTTTTAATGGACAGTTCTAAAATAAATCATGTTAAGATAAAATACAATTTCATTTCATTCTGACACATTCAATTCAAATGTTGGATGGAATGCTTTTGCTTAACTTCTTTGACTATATTTGCATTTCTTTTAACAAATAAAGACTTATTTTTTAATGACATAAAAAATCATGTACTTGCTTTATCCCAAAATATTATCCCCAAATACATGGGTAATAACTCAAAAATAACAATATCAGTATGAAAATATTATTATAGGTAACATTTTAAACTTTTTTGCTGTATATTTGTCATTGAGATATATTCCACAAAAGCTTATACAAATTATTAGAATTCAAAGTTTCTTGAAATAATTCTTCTTTAAATCATTAAGTCACCAGCTTTATACTTAGGTTCTTTTGTTTCTTTTTCCTTTGGAGTTCAGGATTTTTTTTTTCGATTTTAAGTTATTATATAATACTGTTGTTTGCTTCTAAATTCAAAGCTAAAATAATCAAAACTGTTTCTTTTATCTTATTTCTTTCTTCCTTCCTCCTGTAGTTCACCGTTATTATCATTTTTTATTTTACCTTTCCTTAGTTGTTGTTGTTGCTGAAAGATGACTTACTATCCCTTCTGTTTTGCATTTTCTGGGAGTGTAACTGTTTAGAATTCCATCATACAGATTTAACTATAATTTTGTTTCATTGGTCCTATATTAATGAACATTAAGGCTCTTTTTTTTCACCATCAGGAAAAATGCTGTAATAAAGTATTTTGTACATAAATCTTTGACTCTCTTCTCATTATTTCTTCAGAATAGAATCCCAGAAGTATAATTTCTAATTTGAGTGTAAATTTTTTAAGCTTGGTCATATAAGTGCCAAGTTGCTTTGCCCAGATTTGGTATTCAAGAGCACTTTCTCTCCCATACCAATTGAAGTCCCAATTGTCTGCACTGACAATCTCACATGAATATGAAAGTCATTATGGTATAGCCCATTTCTGTAACATTTCTTTCTTCAGTGAATTTCATCAAGTTAAAAGGTAATGAAATTTTCTATGAAATTTCAAATCATTCAAATCAATACTATAATGCAGAACCTTTAAAATATAAACCCATAAAATTTTTGCATTATGCCTTGGCATTTCCAAAATGATGTGCAAGGTTTATTTCTGATTTCCTTGTTCTTTCTACTCTCTTAGCAGAAAGTTTTACAGGAAAGAGGTCACTACATTCCTAAATGCTTCCTTTTCAAGTTAGGATCCCACTCAAATCTGACTTTTTGTCCTTTTGTTCTCATAATCCCTTCCCAACAAAATTTACCTATTTCATGTCAGCTTCCACAGGAGCTTCGTATATGAAAACTAGTTAATCTGATAAATTGATAAGAAACACAAAATCATCTGTCAAACAAAATCAAACACAAAGTAACTGTGTTAGATGGTTACCAGCAAAACTAATATGATACAATTGCAATACTAAGTATCTGTACTATAAGAGTCCTATACCACATTTGGAATATTTATTAATGAGGGACACCTGTGTGGCTCACTGGTTTAGTGTCTGCCTGCATTAGAGGTCGTGATCCCGGGGTCCTGGGATCGAGTCCCATATCAGGTTCCCCACAGGGAGCCTGCTTCTCCCTCTGCCTATGTCTCTGCCTCTTTCTGTGTATCTCATGAATAAATAAAACCTTTAACAAAAGGAATATTTATTAATAAAATAATTATTAAGTATTAAATATTTTAGTATACCAAGGTTACCTACCCTGACCGAGCATACAGTCTGGAGGTAATACAGGTACATAATATACTTGATATTCAGTTTTGAGTCCCAAGCTTTAAGAGAAACATTGGAAAACTAGAATGTACAAAGGAGTGAAATGGTAGTTGAGAGTAATTGAGCTGAATCTTATGAAAAAAAAATGTCTAGAAAGTGGAATATTTAGCTTAGGAAGTATGGTTGGAGTGGGACAGTTCCTTGGAGGTATAAATTTTTATAAGGATTCTTGGATTGGAAAATCATATCCTAGACCAGAACTTAGCTGATGGTTGCCAATGACTTCTTTTTAGCAGTATACACTTTGTCAAGTATACAGGCAGTCCTCACTTTGTACAAATTAACTGAAATTAACGCTTATCAGAAGTATGTAGGGGCACCTGGCTGGCTCAGTCAGTAGAACATGTGGCTTTTGATCTCGGGGTCATGAGTTCAAGTCCCACAATGGGTATAGAAATTGCTTAACTAAATAAACTTAAAAAAAATAAAAAGGATATGGGAACTGTGCAAAGCAAGGACTCAGTTCCTATATAGCATATTCATACATCAGTGTTAATAGGGTGCTGTCAAAGTGAGAACTGTACTCTAACTGAACTGGGTGTGACAGTTGTGTGACCTCTCCCTAACATGATCTAGTGGTACCTGAAAACATTTGTGACACCCTTAGAGTTTCTTAGAGCATGATTTGAAAACTAAAACTAGAATTCCATGAGGGAAAAGACTTGTTTGCACTTTCTCCTACTGTGGAGTCTATCCCTCAGCAATGAATTCAGAAAATAATCCAAATTAGAGCTTCATATAAAAACTATGTATGAGTTTGTGAGATCAACAAACTGAGTCCACCCTCTTTTGGATAAATGTCAGGTACAGTCTGCTAATGCCTCCCTATGCTATCTCTCGTACTGAACATTCTGTACTTAGCATTAGTCATTTATGAAAATTTTGGTTAAATATCTTCTTCTGTCCTCCAAAATATAAATTCCATGCTTCCATGATTATGTTTAGTTTGATCTTTATATTATCCAAAGTATCTATAAATAGGCATTTACTAAATATTACTGATTGTATGAATTGAAAAACATAAAGAAGCTTCAAAGAAAGAAGAAAGGAAAAGAAGGGAAGAAAGAAAGGAGAATGGAGTCTACCAACTTTCAGACTTTATACATTAAACTCCATAGATATGGTAATAGGTACAGATAGGTTACAGGGTACAACTAATGTGTTTTACAACTACCATACTATTACTATTTTCTGTTAACATTTACTGAGTTTACCCTGTGCTAGGCCCCATGTTAAGATCTTCATGAGCTTCAACTTAGTTAATCTTCAAATACATGGATGAAGTAATAACTTTTTATTATCTACATTTACCATTTCAGAGAACACCTGGGTAAAATGCTGCTAATATTTTTTAGTAAGTGTGTCCATGTTTTGAAAACACCACTAGAACCTCATAATTCTCTGAAATAGAAAACTTTCAGCATGATAGTCTTCAACCTTCTTTGAATCATAGATTTCAGACTCTGTTTTGGACTGGAAAGGTAAATTTGGAAAAGCCATTGTTCTGATTTCAAAATCACAAAATCACACCACTTTCCATCCTCTAGAGATATATAGACCATTCCTATTTATATCCATAAATGGAATGCACAGGAAATGATCCCTGATAAAAAGGACAAGGCCAGAAAGACATGCTGTATCTCCTTTTCAAACAAAAGTGGCTTGAGAAAGCAAACAGTACAAGATATTTTCTTTTCCTCAACCTCTTTTGCCCAAAGGGAGGAGTCAAGTTCAATGAAATATGACAAAGTGCTTTGAGATCTGAGGAGCAAACTATAACAATTCATAGCATTTCATGTAAGTTAAAGGTGGTTTCATGCCCTTCAAAAAGTATCAATTTCCCATTTCATAGGTTTGTGCTTTGAAACAGTAGAGAAATCAGAACCTTATAATTTAATATTTTCTGCTTTGGGGGACACTTGCAAAGATTTGGGGAATAATAACATGATGCCTTCCACTCTGAACTTTCACATTATATATCCCCTGTGGATTTCCTAAAATAAGACTGAGGCTACTGAGAAGAATATTGCTTTCTAAATGAAGCCAATAACTTCTTGACAATTCTTCATTAACAAAATTCACAATTTAGGGGCACCTACTGAGCAGTGAGTGCAATGTATTGACAACTTGAGCAGTTACTGAAAACCTGGAGCAGTCATCCTTGCCAGGTTAAGCACATTTTTAAAAACAATTTTTGCTGAGACTCCCCAAGAGGGAAAGTAATAAATAGACCCATCTTCTGTGCTTCTATTTCTGTTATATTAATCTTGGAGTTTAGAATTATTGTAATCATTTTTTTATATATGGTAAATGCAGTCTCAAAATCTTTGGGGACCCTTTTTGAAATCCTTTCTTGGAGTGCAGGGGTACCAATTGCAGCATCTGCGTTCTAGTATAAAGTATGTTTTATGTAAGTGTAAAATATGTTTCATCTCCAAAGTAACTTGAGAGTCTATTAAATATAAGAGCCTTTGCCATCGCAATCACATATAAGGAGATTAGAAAGAAACAAAAGACTACCGACCACAAAGACTAACTGCTGAGTGCTTGCTTTTCCTCTTTTCTTTTAATCCCTTTGTGTTGCATTATTGAACAGGCCTCTTGGCTCCAGACTATTCATCCTAATCACTGGTGCTCCCATCACTTGCCACATGCCTGCTTCTTACAACCCAGATCCCAAATGCCAGGCAACAGCCCTAAGAAGATTGCTCACATTTAAGTAGGCTTCTTGTCTTTTGATAACTACCTCCATAATTTGAGAGTTACACAGAAGTTCAAAATCCCCTAAACTAAAAGTACTTTTTCATCTGGTAGTCCTTGACTCTCTTTGGGCACTAGACCTGTGGAGTCTCCAACATTGGTTATTTATCCTTTCTCCAGGGGAAAGAAAAGCATATACACACATGGAGTATCATATACAATTTGCAGGATATAATAGTGGATATATTTTTTGTTTGGAAATTTTGTATTTATTTTTCATTTTATATATGAAAAAGGCAAAATGTGTTCCCGCTTGTCTATGGCATTTTTATTACAAAAGGCCTTCCCCCAATTTGTCTGGATAGTGGATACTAGCTTCTGAAACAGACAAATCCAAATCTTAGAAGTATATCATATTTATTTGGTGTGTGTGGTTCACTTTGTTTTCTCTTGCCAGGCCTGATATGGAGTCAGGCATCAGGTGAAATGTGTGGCTCCAAGATCACAATAATGGGACAGAAAGATGGTGATGGGAGACCATACAGGAAACTGATCACCTCAGGCCATGAGTGTTGATGTAAGCTTTGTTTATATAACTAGCAACATGTTCCAAACCCATCTGCAAGAAAAACTAGACAATGACAAGACGACTGAATATTTAGTGTGCATTAGCAGAAATAATGTCTGATAATATAATGTCTGGTGTCCGATCTTATTAGATTGGTATCCATTACGTCTCTGTGCTCTAACATTTCTTGGAGAGAGAAGGTGAAAGACAGAGACAGAGAAGGAGAAAGAGAGAGAGAAACTAAGGCCATCCTCCTATTCAGCTATTCAGTTTTGAAAGGAAGTTAATAGTTCCTCAAAATAAAAATGTGTAACTTTATGCTGGTATTCCACTCAGAAGAATGTTCTGATTTCTTGGAATGTTCACCTAAATATGAGAAAATACCTAAGCTTGTCATAATTAGAACAAGCTCTTTTTGACTGGATCTTACAATAAGATGGTATATTGCGAGATAAGTCCTTCCTCCATAACACACACACACACACACACACGCACGCACGTACAAGTTGGCCTTGATACTATTGATGTGGTACCTCAAGTCACAGCTTTAACCTCTGGCTTTCTCACACAGGGGCAGATGGGAACCTGCATGGCTGAGATACACTTCTAGAAGAACAACTGAAACTCCAACTGAAACTCCCTGAACATCTATATTCAGGAGAAGTGTGTCAGGTTGCATGAGTCTTTGACAACTGTAGCAAAGAGGAGAAAAAAGGAGAGGCTGTAGTGGCTTCATCAAGGTTCTACGGGGTTGTTTCTGATAAAAGTTTGCTTCTTGGCTTGAGGACAGTTTCGTCTGAGCATGCATGGGGAGAGAGAGATATATCTCTTCCTCTTTTTATGATGCCACTAATCCTATCAGTCTGGACTTGTCTCTTAATACACCCCACATTTGGGTGTCAACATCTGAAGTTTGAGGGGACATAATTCAGTCCGTGGTAAGTTGATACTCAGTTGGCTTCTAATTTTAGTGAGGGAGAAAATTCTCTTTTCTACAGTCCCATATTTCTAAAGCTGGGCAAGTGAACCTTTTGTTTATTCATATCAATAACTACTTATTGAACTTGTTCTATGTGTCAGCCACTAGGTGCTAACAGACAAGGCCCCTCTCCTCTCACCATGCATACTGTAATGGAGGAGGCAGACCTGACCAAGTTATGACATAAACATTCCCTTAATGAAGCTATAACAAATATATGGGAAAAAAGTAGAGAGCTATCAGTGTTTCAAGAAAACATAATGGTAAAGGGTGTTGAATGCTGCCAAGAGGCCAAACCATGGCCTCTTACCTTATAGCAATCACCTCAGATTTAAAAGAGAGAGGGACACCTGGATGGCTCAGCGGTTGAGCATCTGCCTTCGGGTCAGGGCGTGATCCCACAGTCCCGGGATCCAGTCCCACATCGGGCTCCCTGCATGGACCCTGCTTCTCCCTCTGCCTATGTCTTTGCCTCTCTCTGTGTGTGATTCTCATGAATAAAAAAAATAAAATCTTAAAAATAAAGAAGAAATAAATAAGTAAAAGAGAGAGCTGCTCCAGGGGTGGCACAAGTGCTAGAGCCAGATTATGAAAGGCTGATGAGTGAATGAGAAGTGAAGAAATCAAGACACTAAGTATATGCTTTCTGTTTTGTTTCGTTTTTCATTTATTTTTGAAGTGGGGAGAAGTTTGGCCATTAAATGGGAAAAGTTAGAATCTTTTCTGCTAAGTCTCCCATTTCATATCAGAAGTTCTATGGGCCACTAGTTTCCATAGGAAGATAGCACCCCTTATTTCCTTACATAAAACTGACCAGCCAAAGATGCCCAAATATCCCATGCAATCTCCAACAAACTGAGCTGAAAAGTGCTCTCAACATTCCTTGACTCCTTAAAAATAAATCTTGTTACAATTGAGAATTTGTACTTGCAGATTTTTTAAAAGAAAGAGAAATAAACACTGCTATTTTCCACTTAAATTAGTACAGTCACTCTTTCCTAACCTAAATAAAATGTTTAAGAAAAATTAAAACTTTAATCATCTATTTCACCCATCTAAAGGCCAGCCATTTCTATGGAATGCTTCAGAAAACATTTTATATGCCCTTGTCTTTCTAAAGTGAAATCTAGCATACCTCATTCTATTCTTAAAGACCTGTTGTCACCAAGAACATTGCTGGTTGACTGTGTGGGTGTTAAAATATGGAATTATGATAAACAATGCTAAATGACTCCAATCTGTGATGCTCTTTTGAGTTTCTCCACCTGTATTACATGGTTTTTCTTTTCCTTCCTTGCCAACTGAATCTCCAACTCGATTCCCCAGATAGCAGATATCTCCAGTGCCAGGCACCTAAGAAGTGCTCAACAAAGACTCCATGAAAGAATAAATATCAGCCCCCATTTCTTCTTGTGCCTGCTGTCAGTGTGCCTGCTTCTCACCATCCTACTCACTTATGGTGCCTCTAATTTCCTTCAAGCTGGAAAACCAGCTAAGTAATTATGCTATACTGTCTAAGACAGAAGCCAACAGAACTACTAAGTAAGCAGAAATAACCATCTCCCCAAGTAAAGTACATGAAACAAAGTTCAACCATTAGAAAATTCCAATTTTTGTTTGCCTATCATTTGCCCAGCATGTTCATAATTTTTGAAGTTGCTGAAGAAGTGATCCTTAGATAAGAGTAACAGAAATAAACTGATATAATTTCAGTTAGTTTAGTTGCAACATTTCTAGAATTCCCAGATTTCTTACCAGCATCTTTAGGTAGCCACGTTAATTTTTCTTTGAACCTGTGCCTGCCAAACTACCAGTCCATCTTATAAATAATCAAATATTAATTCTCAAAGGAATCCTATTGTATACCTCTTACCCCCATATCAATTATTAATCCAGCTAAGATTATTTCTGGAGTATCTTTTGATACCATCCAACTTTGTCATCCCATTATTGCTACCTCAGGGAGCATGTTACTATCTCTATCCCAAACTAACAACATCCCACCAGCTGATTTCCTTGACTGTTCTCTTACTTCTTATCCATTCCTCCTCCACACAACATCTGCAGTGATCTTTCTAAAGTTCACAGGCCTTTTATTTAAACTCTTAAATGTCTTCTTAACACTCACAGGCCAAAGCCTACACTCCTCACAGCAAAAGAAGGCTTTTTAGGATTTAGCCCCAGCTTACCTTTAAAGCTTCATCATCTCTTACCATCTCTCCCTCTGAACCCCAACACTGTAAAGCTAATTCTCAACCCTTGGACAATCTCTTTACCCTATTAACCTCTCATTATTTCCCCTTGCCCAGTTAACTTACACTTCCTGTTGACCTTGACTTATAAATCACCTCTTCCTCAGACCTTCCCTAACATACCCTTCTAGAAAATAAAATTGGGGACCTCTCATATATTTCCATGGCTATCCATGCTTAATTAACTCTGACATAACATATTTCACACGTATTACTGCTTCCTGCTTTCCTGCCTGTCTTGTCCATTAAATCCAATGTTCCTGGGCATCATTGGTTTGTCCATTGTGGTGTCCTTTCTACCTAGCCAAGTGTCTTAGAACATAGCTGATATTCAACAAATATATCTCAAATAAATGAATAATGCCATTTAGAAGAGAAGGTTCCTTTCCCCACCAACAGTATTTCTACATGAACTACCTTACACAATATTATCCCAGACACCAATAAAACTCATATTTTAAAAATGTGCTTTAAGATAAATACCACTCTTTGTCTTCTGTATTTAAATATTAAACCCTTAGGTGAAAGGGACAATGTTCATTTCATTCTTAATTTTATAGCACCCTAAACAAACAGGTATATAATTACTTTGGTTGGTGATAATAGTGCTGGTGTTGGGTAGTGGTGATGGTAGCGATGATAGGACAGATCAAATCAGAGACTGAGGGTAGAATTTTCAAAGACATGAGTTGCACTTCTAATTGTGTTCTATAACCCTTAAACAATTCAAAGAAGTTGATCCAATCTGATGCCAGCACACACAGTCATGGACTCCACTATTTCATTTGTCTTTGTTCAGAAAAACAAAGCATCTCCAATGTGACTTCAGCCCAAGCCTTTTTGTTTTTTCTTGAAAATCTTCCTGTTTGTCCTAGAGGTGGTACACTAGTAACCCATTCTCTAAGAATACATCCTAATTAGGATGTCTTCAAATTATAGAAACAAAACCACATTTTGCTTCCTAACACCTCCAGAACATTTTACAATTTACATTAATTAGACAAAGTGGGTGGTGTTCTAACAGGTACATTAATCTGACTCCTCCTTGGAGTGAATCAAGTAATTAAGATTAAGGCTATTGTCAGAATGGGGAAGGAACTCTTCTCCATGCTGAATTACATCTCTGTTTGTGATTAACCTCTTTCCCAACAGGTTTTTACAAAACAAAGAAAATGGGCCTCTGAATAAGAGTGTGTATTTTCCATCCTCTGCTGATTTGGAGCGTCTATTGGGACAAGTATTATACAGTGTTATCTGTTGTTCAGAGATGTAGAGAAAAAAAAGTGACAATCCTATTAACAAGAAAGGCTAAGTCAGAGATTCTTCTATTGGGAAGTTCATATTAAGCAATTCCAGGCATGCAACCATTTTTAAATTAATTCACAAAGGCAGCCCAAGTGTATTATACTTACCATTACAGTCTTTCTGTGCCTGTTACTGTGTGTACTTGTCCAATCCTTTTTGTCACTTCTTTTGCCAGGAGGGAAATTCAAGACAACTTCAATGTTACCTAAAAATTTAAAATTTCCCCTAAATTTTAAATACCAGTTGTTCAAAATTGAAACCAATCTCTGGACCTTAGCCCATACCTAAGCTGTGGACCTCAGAAGCAGACAACACATTGGTTAAGCACTATGTCTTTGGAGTAGATAGCTGGATTACAGTATTAGTCCTGTGACAAACCAATTATATAACCCTGATTCACCTCCCAGAGTCTCCACTTTCTCTCTACAAAAGTAATAACGATAATACCTACTTCGTAAGACTGTTGCAAGGATTGAGATAATTAATATGATACAGTATGAGAATTAAGATAATGAAATGTGTTAATGAACTCTGTGCCTTACCTGGAGTAAGTGCTCAATAAGGTTTTGATAATGATTTTATCACTGCTTTTTGATAACATTTATCCCCTTTATGTGCGTGTAGCGAGATCTGGTTCACTAAACAGATTAAATCCTATCACTGGGACCAGTATGTTATTTTTAATACGTTTTAAGAAGTTTAATGTTACCCTTCTGGAGATGAGTAGCTAATGTTATGCTGCTTCTGGACATCAGTAGATCCAGATTTGACTGAGTGGCAGGTGAAGAAAGAAAGTACTTAAGCGCCACCTGGTGGCACCTTCTTGACTTTGACTTCTGCTCTCTCCACTACCAATATTTTCACAAATCCCATAAAGATCATGCAAAATGAAGTCTTGGCCCATTAAGTTAATTAAGCACTACTCGGCACCATGGTGTGTATGACCCAGTCTAAGAATTTTCATGATCCAAAAATGATACTAAATTTAGAGTAACGTCTCTCTTTTAACTGTGAATTTAGTCACGGCCAAACTCTTATTAGAATGATTTTAGATTATGTGATTTCTGGGGTAGGCACACCAAAATTAACTTATAAATTGAATGTTCACATAATCTAAAACACTTATGCACTGTTCATTAAAATTTAAATAAAATCTTTTTCTCTGGTGCCAGCACTCTCTGCCAAACTATGAATTCAACTTCCTCACCAGCATCTGTCCTAAACCAAAGCACAGCAGGGTATCGAGTGGTTAATATCGGGGTTTTTTTTTTTTTTTTTCTCACTTTTCTCCTTAGCTTTCAAGATTCTGCATATGTAAGAGTTCTTCCCTAGTTCTGCAAGCCAGCTATGACATAGTGACAAGATGCAGCCGAGTGGATCGATAATAACAATCCAGCCACCATGTAGGCAGGGGCCATAAGTTTCATTGACTTTAGTGGGCAATTTGTGCACTTAGTGCAATGTGGCCACATATGTCTGGGACGAGAAGGGAAAAGATGGCAGTATATCCATGAATGCAGGTGGTGGCAGCCAATTAGTGAAATGAGAATAACCTTGTCCAAAGATTCATATTTCCAAAGGTACTACAAGCCATTGCCATTGGGTGTGTTTTCCTTTGATTGGGAAGTTCTGACCATAAATGGATCACCCTCTTGTGGCCCAATTAAGTCACTTCTTTAACCTTTACATTTTTTATAAGTTGGATGAGTTTAATTATAGTCTTTCAGTACCTACAGAAGAACCTGGTTAGTTCTCAAACTGAAAAGGTGCATGAGTGCTTAAGAATAATGTTCTGAGGTTTCACTAAAGTGAGTCTGATTTGGAAACTGTCCAAGGAATTTGATTACGTGAACTACCACTATAGCTCATAATGTCTCCCATCCATTCCCTCTTCTCCATTCCCAAGGCTAGTACCCTGGTTAGACTCCTGCTATTTCTTGCCTGAGCTATTTCAAGAGTCCCTTAATAGGTGCCCCAGGCTCAAATCTTTATCCCTCAAATCTATATAGTATAGTGTAGCCAGAACAATCTTCAAGTAATGAGCTTCTTATATTGTCATCTTCCTACCCAAAACTGTCATTGTCTAAAAACAAAAGTCAATTCTTATGTGTATATACATATGCATATATTTCTATATGTATATACACATAAATATACATATGCATATAGAAATATATGCATATGTATATACACACATAAGTATATGAATATATATTCTTTCTATTCATTTCAAATTTTTTTCTTTCTTTTTTTATTTAAATTCAAGTTAGTTAATATATAGTGTAGTATTCGTTTTAGGAGTAGAATTTAGGGATTCATGACTTACATATAACCCCTAGTGCTCATCCCAACAAGTGCCTTCCTTAATGCCGATCACCTATTTAGTCCATCTGCCCACTCACATCCCCTCCAGCAACCTCTCAGTTCATTCTCTATAGTTAAGAGTCTTGTGTAGTTTACCTCCCTCTCTTTTTATTTTATTTTTCCTTTCTTTCCCCTATGTTCATCTGTTTTGTTTCTTAAATTCTGCATGAGTGAAATCATATGGCATTAGTCTTTCTCTGACTTATTTTGCTTAGCATAATACACTCTACTTCCATTCACACTGTTGTAAATGGCAATATTTCATTCACTCTTTTTGACAGCTAAGTAATATTCCAGTGTGTGTGTGTGTATGTGTGTACACATCCCTTACCCCTTCATTATTTGGCTATTGTTGATAGTGCTGCTATGAACATTGGGGTGCATGTGTCTTTTTGAACCAGGATTTTTTAATTTTTGGATAAATACCCAGAAGTGCAATTGCTGAGTCATCGGGTGGCTCTATTTTTAACTTTTTGAGGAACTTCCATGATGTTTTCCATTCCCACCAACAGTATGAGAGTGCTCCCCTTTCTCTGCATCCTTGCCAACATCTGTTATTTCCTGAGTTGTCAATTTTAGCCATTCTAAAATGTGTCAGGTGGTATTTCATTGTGATTTTGATTTGTATTTCCCCGAAGATGAGTGATGTTGAGTATTTTTTCATGTGTCTGTTGGCCATTTGTATGTCTTCTTTTTTTTTTTATTTGTATGTCTTCTTTGGAGAAATGTCTGTTCATGTCTTCTGCCCATTTCTTAACTGGATTATTTACATTTTGGGTGTTGAGTTTGATGAGTTTATAGATTCTGGATACTAGCTCTTTATCCAATATGTCATTTGCAAAAATCTTCTCACTTTGTTGGTTCCCTTTTAGTTTTCTTGATTGTTTCCTTCACTGTGCAGAAGTTTTGTTTTTGTTTTTTTTATCTTAATGAGGTCCTAATTTTTGCTTTTGTTTCCCTCATTTTTGCTTTTGTTTCCCTTGCCTCCAGAGACATGTCTAGTAAGAAGTTGCTGTGGCTGAGGTCAAAGAATTTGCTGCTGTTTTTTTCTGAATTCATTTCAAATATTTTTATTAAAATAGATTGACCTTTTCTCATCAATATTTTCTACTACTACTAGGGTATAAATTTACATATACACACATAAATGCATAACATTAAAAAAAATTTAAGTTCTTATTCTGGCATTCAGAGTTTACCGTTGCTCAGTCCTATCCATCTTACCAATCTTGCTATTAGCATAATATTCCCTTACATATCTTCAAATACTCAGTCAAACTCACTTAATCATTATTCTCAGACTTATACATATTACTGGAAGAAATGTAGACTTTGAGTCAGACAGACTTGGGTAAACAAAAATTTACCAACTATTACAATAAGTGATTTTAAAGAAGCTATTCACTATCTTTGAACTTTCATCTATCCTCTTTAGTAAATAGGAATAACAAATTTCTTTTTTTTTTTTTTTTTTTTTAGGAATAACAAATTTCTAACAGATTTGAAGACTAAATTAAATAAAGTATTTAGACTGGGCCCAGAGTATTCATGTCAGTCCTTTCTCTCTCCACTTTATCTGTATCTAAGAGCATTTAATCTATTTCTCTTTAAGAACATTTAACATTTTCTATATAGTAGTAAAGTTTGTATATACTTTTGACAAACTCCGGATCAGATATAAAAAAAAATTTGGCATCCCTATTGCCTCATGCTATTCTCTTGTTCATAATTTGAATCCTTTCCCCAGATCTCCATGAGACCTCAGAATGCTTCAAAAGAAAGCTCAATATTAGTGTGTTCTAACCTTCTCTGTTAAAAAAAGGGAAGAGAGGGATGCAGGAATGGCTAGTCAGTATCAGAATCAGAGCTGAAACAGAAGGCACTCAGCTCCCTCACAAGGATCCCTTCTACTCTGTAACACTGCATTGATGCTCTTGCACACACATGTTCCTAGAAGCCCCAAGAGCTGCAATGAAGGAATTAAATAGCAGCGAAGTGCACCAATCAATATACTTAATATAGAGGCATATGTTGATAGGAAAAGGGAAAGGGTTAAAAAAAATCACCTCAGGTTTATAAATGATGTACTTTCAGATCAGAAAATATCCTTCTTCATATAAGGATAAGTCTTTACCTTCAAATTTTACATTGATTCTTTAAGACTTTGATTAGTTTTTTTGACTGTCTAAAACACAAACACTATTATTAGCAACAAGAGGATTTGAGTTCTGGTGACGCCAAAAGATTCTCAAAATGGTTTCAGAATACTGAGAACAGAAGCTCATTCTCGAAACAGTGGGCCTAAAGGTCTACATCTCCTGCCCCTCCACCAACAGCTCTACTGTATTGATTGGGGAAAGGGGGAAATGACAGCTCTTCAGTAGATATAATGGGGAGTAGCCAATTAGTAAAATGATAATAGCCTCTTTTGTGATTGGTTTGGACCTTGGTAAAGGAACTGGTTCTCTAACATGAGCTCACATAAAATGACCTTGTCTTGCCTAAAGATGTAGACTCCCTGATAATACACCCAGTTCTTAATTCTGTCTAACAAAGGAGCCTTCAAGAAATATCATTTGAATGCTATAGAGCTCAACCTTGCATAACTGGTAGACACTGTATATATGTACCCATATGTGTTTGTGCATATATACATACACTTGTGTGTGTGTGTGTGCGCGCGCATGTTCCCAACAACAGAAGGTAGATGATACGGCCTCATTAACAACTTTTCAAAAGTCTTCTTTTTAGAAGAACTGCATAAACTAGTCTGATTACTGGAAATTGTGATATGCTTAATTGATCTATTGAAAGTAAAATAAAGAGCAACCCAGGTGGTTCAGTAGTTTAGTGCCACCTTCAGCCCAGGGCGGATCCTGGAGACCCAGGATCGAGTCCCATGTCGGGCTCCTTGCATGGAGCCTGCTTCTCCCTCTGCTGTGTCTCTGCCTCTCTCTCTCTCTCTCTCTCTCTCTCTCTGTGTGTGTCTCATGAATAAATAAATAAAAATCTTAAAAAAAAAAAGAAGGTAAAATAATGGAGTAGATAATACTTTCCCAAAATAGTTTACCGTCTAGTCACATATACAAATTTATATATGCGTGACCTCCACCTGACAAAGAGTATGAATGGAACTCTCCAAAAATAGTGACCAGAGAAGGGTGGGGCAAGATGGTGGAGGAGTAGTGTCCTCAACTCACCAGGCCCCATCAACTCACCAGGCCCCATCAACTTACAAACATAACTTTCAACCATCCTGAACACCTACAAATTCAACCTGAGATTTTTTTTTTCCTATACAAGCCATTTATTTGAAATGCCAACTATGTGTAGGATAAAGTCAGTGCTACATGCTTATCAGTAACAGTAGACAAATAGAACCAGTGGAAACCTTTGTACAACTGTAATGATACTCAAAAGAGAAATCTATCGTTTTATAATGCTTCACCCAGACGAATTCAAGTTTAGAGGTACCTAACTAAAAATACTATATATTTCTTTAAAAAGCACTATATACAATTGAAGCATAAACAAGTTTTACAAAGTACTGGTTATGCAGGTTGTAGAAAACACTTGCATAGGACATGAAATCAGTTTAAGAAAAATTTCTGAGCCTTTAGCATTGAAAGCACTTAACTTTATACCAGTAACAGCATAATCATAAGAAATGCAGTGTAGTAGAAGATACTACTTCTCTGAAGTACTGATGTTCAACCTGAGATTTAAAGAGAGAACAGCCGGGGGATCCCTGGGTGGCGCAGCGGTTTGGCTCCTGCCTTTGGCCCAGGGCGCGATCCTGGGGACCCGGGATCGATTCCCACGTCGGGCTCCCGGTGCATGGAGCCTGCTTCTCCCTCTGCCTGTGTCTCTGCCTCTCTCTATCTCTCTCTCTGTGACTATCATAAATAAATAAAAATTAAAAAAAAAAAATTAAAGAGAGAACAGCCGGAACGCTACAGACAAAAGGGTTTGCACTTCTGGCAAGGTAGGAAGGCGGAAAAGAAAAATAAAATAAAATAAATAAAATAAAATAAATAAAATAAAATAAATAAAATAAAATGAATAAAAAATAAAATAAAATAAAATAAAATAAAATAAAATAAAATAAAATAAAATAAAGAATTCAGTCGGGGAGGGGCCCCGCAAGAAGCCAGGCTGAAGGGGGTGGTGGCAGAGCTTCAGGGACAGGAAAGGGACAGGAAAGCCCTGCCCTGGAGAAGCGGGAACTTTAAAAATCCACACCGATTCTTCCCGGACAGAAAGGCGCTCAGCAGGGAACTCGGCAGAACCGCAGGAGGGGCGGTGGGGCCTCCAGGTTCCCGGGGTCACTAACGGAGGAGGTGCCCCCGGGTGAGAGAGCACCACACACTGCGGGCCAAGCTCCTAAGGGCTGGAGTGTGCCAGGAGGAGGGCCTCGGGAGAAGCTCAGGCTCCAGGTGGAGGGGGCTGCACCCTGCTGCCTTTGGGAGCTGGGGCCCCAGGAACGCAATTACAGCAGCAAAGGCTCCAGATCCCAGGGCGCCAGGGACACAGCCCAGGATCCTGCTCTCTCCCCGGGATAGGCAGAGGTGGGGAGGGCGCAGGACAACAAGGATGCTCCTGTCCCCACGCCCCCGAGCTGTGCAGGTCAGCACCCCCCCCACCACCACCACTCAGAGCATCCAGGCCCCTGCGGACTGGGAGACTGTGGTAGTTACTGTGGGAGCTGACTCCAGGGCTGGGGAGCTGGCTACTGTCAGGGGTGTTCCTCCTGGTGTCATCCTGTGCCCGGGATGGAGCAGGGCCACCAGGGAACAGGGGCCTCACACTGTCAACAGCTCCCACTGACCCTGGCACCCGGTGGGGGTGGGGCATCTCCCCCAGGTGCACACACCTGAGAGTCAGCGGAGCAGCCCCGCCCCCAGAAGACCTGCTGGGAGGACAGGGGGAGGGCAAGTTCTGGACCGAGCAGCACTGGGAAGCTCCAGAGGAAGTTGAGGGATTTACAGTATATAGAACCAGAGGGTACCCCTCCTTTTTTTCTTTCTTTTTCCAGTACAACTCATTTTATATCAGACTATAAATTTCCAATATTTTTTTCTCTTTTCCCACCTTAACTACAATATTTTACCACCTCTTCATTTTTAAGATTCTTCCTTTTTGACTTTCATATTTCTACAATTACAGGTCCGAGATATATTTTTCACTTCTTGATTCCCTTCAACATGCTCAGCTTAATTTTGGGAGATATACAAGATATGTTGTTTTTTGTTTTGTTTTGTTTTGTGTCTTTTGTTTTCTCTGCTTCATTTTGTTCTACAATGGCGGAAATTAAATACCTTCTAAAACATGGCCAGCATGCACCCAGAACCAAGTGGAATACCGTGCTGGTTCATTCTGTGAGATTATATTCTCTCTTCATTCCCATTAAGCCCCCCTCTTTTATCTCATGTAAGTTTTGGTGGTTAATGGTGGGGCTCTCTACAAGTCTTTTGGGTTATATAAATTTGGGACTGAGCATCTTCTAACATACAGAACTTAATACACTCAGAACCAAGAGGATCACCCTGTAGGACCCCTCAGGTAGACTATATTCTCCCTCCACTACAACTTTGTCACTACCAAGACCACCCAGCCCCCCCCACCTTTTTTCTCTTTTGTCTTTTTTTCCCTCTTTACTTTTGTTTTGTTCTCTTCTTTTCTCTCTCTCTTATTTTCTTTTTTTTTTTTTTTTTTTTTTTTTTTTTTGTTATTCTACTTTGGGATTCTTTGCCTTTTGTTTTTTATTACTACTTCATTTTAAAATTTGTTTTTCACTTTAATGGTCCTTTTTTTAATTTCATTCTGATCTTTGTTTTCAATTTCTGGTCTCTGATTCATCAGAATCATCTAGGGTGAAATTTACTTAGGTTGTGGTTGATATTCTTGACTCAGCCTGCTCATACAGCCACTCTGCACTAAGCAAAATGACTAGATGGAAGAACTCACCACAAAAGAAAGAATCAGAAACAGTACTCTTTGCCACAGAGTTACAGAATTTGGATTACAATTCAATGTAAGAAAGCCAATTCAGAAGCACAATTAAAGCTACTGGTAGCTCTGGAAAAAAGCATAAAGGATTCAAGAGACTTCATGACTGCAGAATTAACATCTTATCAGGCCAAAATTATAAATCAATTAAATGAGATGCAACCCAAACTGGAGGTCCTAACGATGAGGGTTAATGAGGTGGAAGAAAGAGTGAGAGACAAATAAGACAAGTTGATGGCAAGGAAGGAAGCTGAGAAAAAGAGAGAGAGAGAGAGAGAGAGAGAAAACAATTAAAAGACCATGAGGAAAGGTTAAGGGAAATAAATGACAGCCTCAGAAGGAAGAATCTATGTATAATTGGGGTTCCAGAAAGCACCGAGAGGGACAGAGGGTCAGAAAGCATATTTGAACAAATCATAGTTGAGAACTTCTCTAATTTGGGAAGGCAAACCAGCATTCAGATCCAGGACATAGAGAGGTTCCCCCCTAAAATCAGTAAAAACCATTCAACACCTCGACATTTAATAGTGAAACTTGTAAATTCCGAAGATAAAGAGGAAAATCCTTAAAGCAGCAAGAGACAAGAGATCCCTAAATTATATGGGGAGAAATATTAGACTAACAGCAGACCTCTCCACAGAGACTTGGCAGTCCAGAAAGGGCTGGCAGGATATATTCAGGGTCCTAAATGAGAAGAACATGCATCCAAGAGTACTCTATCCAGCAAGGCTCTCATTCAGAATAGAAGGAGAGATAAAGAGCTTCCAGGATAAGCAGAAACTGAAAGAATATGTGACCACCAAACCAGCTATGCAAGAAATATTAAGAGGAACCTGTGAAAGAAAGGGGAAGCCCAAAGAAATAATCCACAAAAACAAGGAATGAATAGGTATTATTCACTATAACACTGACATTAAATTCATATCTTTCAATAGTTACTGACACTAAATTCATATCTTTCAATAGTTACTTTGAACATGAATAGGCTAAATGATTCCATCAAAAGACACAGGGTTCCAGACTGGGATAAAAAAGTAAGACCAAGTGTATTTGCTGTCTACAAGAGTCTCATTTTGGACCCTAAAGACACCTCCAGCCTGAAAATGAAAGGTTGTAGAACCATTTACCATTCAAATGGTCCTCAAAACAAAGCTGGGGTAGCAATCCACATATCAGATAAATTAAAGTTTATCCCAAAGACTGTATTAAGAGATGAGGAGGGAAACTATATCATACTTAAAGGGTCTATCCAACAAGAAGACCTAAAAATCACGAATATTTATGCCCCTAATGTAAGAGCTTCCAAGTATATCAATCAATTAATAACCAAAGTAAAGACATACTTAGATAATAATACACTAATAGTAGGAGACTTCAACATGGCACTTTCTGCAAATAACAGATTTTTTAAGGAGAACATCACCAAAGAAACAAGAGCTTTAAATGATACACTGGACCAGATGGATTTCACAGATATTTACAGAACTTTACATCCAAACACTACTGAATACACATTCTTCTCAAGTGCACATGGAATTTTCTCCAGAATAGACAACATACTGGGTCACAAATCAGGTCTCAGCCAATACCAAAAGATTGGGATTGTCCCCTGCATATTTTCAGACCACAATGCTTTGAAACTAGAACTCATCACAAGAAGAAATTTGAAAGAAACTCAAACACATGGAGGTTAAAGAGCATTCTGCTAAACGATGAATGGGTCAACCAGGAAATTAGAGAAAAATTTAAAAGATTCATGGAAACTAGTGAAAATGAAGATAGAACCATTCAAAATCTTTGGGATACACCAAGAGCAATCCTGAGAGGGAAATACATTGCAATACAAGCATCCCTCAAAAAATTGGAAGAAATTCAAATACACAAGCCAACCTCGCACCTATAGGAACTGGAGAAAGAACAGCAAATAAAACCTACACCTACACCAAGGAGAAGAGAGTTAATAAAGATTAGAGCAGAACTCAGTGAAATAGAGATTAGAAGAAATGTAGAACAGATCAGCAAAACCAGGATTGGTTCTTTGAAATAATTAATAAGATAGATACACCATTAGCCAGCCTCATTAAAAAGAAAAAAGAGTCAAATTAATAAAATCATGAATGAAAAAGGAGAGATCGCAACCAATACCAAAGAAATACAAACGATTTTAAAAACGTATTATGAGCAGCTATATGCCAATAACTTAGGCAATCTAGAAGAAATGGATGCATTCTGGAAACCCAGAAATTACCAAAACTGGAACAGGAAGAAATACAAAACCCAAACAGGCCAATAACCAGGGAGGGAATTGAAGCAGTCATCAAACATCTCCCAATATGCAAAAGTCCAGGGCCAGATGGCTTTCCCAGCCAGATGGAATTATATCAAATGTTTAAAGAAGAAACAATACCTTTCCTACCAATGCTGCTCCGAAAGATAGAAAGGGACAGAATACTTCCAAACTCATTTTATGAGGCCAGCATCACCTTAATTCCAAAACTAGACAAAGGCCCCCACTAAATAGGAGAATTATAGACCAATATACCTGAAGAACACAGATGCAAAAATTCTCAACAAGATACTAGCCAATAGGATCCAAGCAATATGTTAAGAAGATTGTTCACCATGACCAATTGGTATTTACCCCTGGGATGCATGGTTGGTTCAACATTCATAAAACAATCAAAGTGACAGATCATATCAACAAAAGAAAAAACAAGAACCATATGATCTTCCAATAGATGCAGAGAAAGCATTTGACAAATACAGCATCCATTCCTCATCAAAACTCTTCAGACTGTAGGGATAGAGGAAATATTCCTAAGCATCTTAAAAGCCATTTATGAAAAGCCCACAGCAAATATCATTCTCAAAGGGGAAAAACCGAGAGCCTTTCCCCTAAGATCTGGAACATGACAGAAATGTCCACTCTCACGACTGCTATTCAACATAGTACTAGAAGTCCTAGCCTCAGCAATCAGACAACAAAAATAAATAAAACACATTCAAATTGGCAAAGAAGTCAAACTCTCCCTCTTCTCAGACAACATGATACTGTATATAGAAAACCCAAAAGACTCCACCCCAAGATTGCTAGAACTCATACAGTAATTCAGCAGTGTGGCAGGATACAAAATCAATGCCCAGAAATCAGTGGCATGTCTATACACTAACAATGAGACTGAAGAAAAAGAAATTAAGGAATCAGTCCCATTTACAATTGCACACGAAAACATAAGATACCTAGGAATAAACCTAACCAAAGAGGCAAAAGGATCTATACCCTAAAAACTACAGAACACTTCGGAAATAAGTTGAGGAAGACACAAAGAGATGGAAAAATTTTTCCATGCTCATGGGTTGAAAGAATTAATATTGTGAAAATGTACATGTTCAGTGCAATCCCTATCAAAATACCATGGACTTTCTTCAGAGAGTTGAAACAAATAATCTTAAGATTTATGTGGAATCAAAAAAGACCCCAAATAGCTAGGGGAATATTGAAAAAGAAAACCAGAGCTGAGGGCATCACAATGCCGGACTTCAAGTTGTACTACAAAGCTGTGATCATCAAGACAGTGTGGTAGTGGCATAAAAGCAGACACGTAGATCAATGCAACAGAATAGAGAACCCAGAAATGGACCCTCAACTCTATGGTCAACTAATATTCAACAAAGCAGGAAAGAATATCCACTGGAAAAAAGACAGTCTCTTCAATAAATGATGCTGGGAAAATTGGACTGCCATGTGCAGAAGAATGAAACTAGATCATTCTCTTACATCATACACAAGATAAACTCAAAATGGATGAAAGCTTTAAATGTGAAACAAGAATCCATCAAAATCCTAGAGGAGAACACAGGCAACAGCCTGTTTGAACCTGGCCACAGCAACTTCTTGCAAGACATATCTATGAAGGCAAAGGAAACACAGCAAAAATGAACTATTGGGACTTCATCAGGATAAAAAGCTTCTGCACAGCAAAAGAAACAGTCAACAAAACTAAAAGACAACCTACAGAATGGGAGAAGATATTTGTGAATGACATATCAGATAAAGGGCTAGTATCCAAGATCTATAAAGACCTTATTAAACTCAACAGCAAAGAAACAAGCAATCCAATCATGAAATGGCCATCAGGGAAATACAAATCAAAACCACAATGAGATACCACCTCACACCAGGGAGAATGATGAAAATTAACAAGACAGGAAACAACAAATGTTGGAGAGGATGTGGAGAAAGGGGAACCCTGTTGCACTTGTAAATGGGTGAGAATGTGAACTGGTACAGCCACTCTGGAAAACTATGTGGAGGTTCCTCAAGGAGTTAAAAATAGAGATACCCTATGACCCAGCAATTGCACTGCTAGGGATTTACCCCAAAGATACAGATGCAGTGAAAGACTGAGACACCTGCACCCCAATGTTTATAGCAGCAATGTCCACAATAGCCAAACTGTGGAAGGAGCCTTGGTGTCAATCAGAAGATGAATGGGTATAGAAGATATGGTATATACATATACAATGAAATATTACTCAGCCATTAGAAACGATGAATGCCCACCATTTGCTTCAACATGAATAGAACTGGAGGGTATTATGCTGAGTGAAGTAAATCAATCGGAGAAGGACAATATGGTTTCATTCATATGGGGAATATAAAAAATAGCAAAAGGGATTATAGGGGATTTTCCCAGAAAATGGGTGGGAAAAATCAGAGAGGGTGACAAAATATGAGAGACTCCTAACTCTGGGAAATGAACAGGGCTAGTGGAAAGGGAGATGAGCAGGGGGCTACAGTGACTGGGTGATGGGCCCTGAGGGGGGCACTTGACAGGATGAGTACTGGGTGTTATTCTGTATTTTGGCAAATCAAACTCCAATAAAAATATATACAAAAAATAGAACAAAAAGGATAAAAAAAACCAAAAATAGTAGCCAAAAGTTTATGAAAGGTCATATAGTTGATATTATAGTTGTTATCATAAAAAGAAGATATCCACATAAATTAGTTATAATATTAAATAAGAAAGAATTTCCCAGCAATGAAATGAGTTATATACTTGAAAGGGTTGAGAAGGGAAGCTCTTTATCTAAAACCAGGCACTAGGGAGAGAATGGATTGTTTGGGCATAAATTATTTTAAATTTATTGAAATATAAATGATTTTACATCTTTGTTGTAGAGACATTAGCTAAGCAATTGAATATAATTAGGAATTTAGGAAAGGTATGGTCTAGATGAGGGTTTCTGAACCCTAGCACTGTTGACATTTTACCTAGATATTCCTTGGTTATAGAAGGCTTTCTTGTACACTATAGATTGTTTAGAACATGCATAGTCTCTACACACTAGATCCCAGTAGCACCCCATTCCTCTAGTTGCGATAACTAAAAATGTCTCTAAATATGTGTTGTGGTGGTGAAATCTCCCTGACTGAGAACCACTCCTCTAGGCATACAGATGTGAAAGTCATGGTTGGATAAGTGGCATTAAACCAGTGAGAAGGTTAGCATATAAAGAATTAAATTGTGAGATACAAAAAAAAAAAAAAAATCACAACAGGGGATGGAGGAAGCTAAAGAAGTCTGACCTAAGAGGTAGAGAAGAAACCAAGAAAACATTTTCTTTTCAAACGTGAAAGAATTTTAGGAGAGTCATTTGCTCTAGAGAGACAAAATAACTTAAGGATAGAAAAGACTCCATTTGATCTGAGAAATAAAAGATCATTATTAACTCAATGAGGCCAAGTTTAGTGGACTCATCAGGAAAGAAATTAATTGCAATAAGGGCAGAGAAAATTATTATTTCTTAAGGAATGTAGCATATAAAGGGACTAGAAAAGGATGTAGCTAGATAGGTACTCAGAGAAGAAAGATTTTATATAGTTTTATTTATGTATTTTTAGTGATAGGACAGTTAAGAATGCTATAGGTTAAAAAGAACAGGAGTGTGTATAATGGAAGATGCTGGAAAATTGGGTTTGGGGATTCTCAGGAACAACACTAACTTTATTGTTTTAAATCTTACTATACAAAGTGATTGTAACCAGACAGAGAAGCGTGATGCCTGGGTTACAGTGCTGATTTTACTACGAACTGACAGCATGACAGGTGTCCTTATTTAAAAGACTCCATTTTTGAACATATGAAAAATGAAGCATTTAGAAAATAAAAGAACATTAAGAAGATAAGGTCAAAAGAAAATGTCAAATCTGTGAAAGGAAAGGACAATGCCTAGAGACAGCAAGATTGGATGCTATGGTCAAGAAGTAATATTAAATCAAAACTAGATCAGCCCAATTACAGCCCAATACAATTACTTCTTTATGGGTTATTTTGGAAGACATTTGGATTTTTTTTTTTTTTTGCCTTCAGAACTATATAACTTGAGCAATAACTATACCTTTTTGGTAGTGTAGTTAAATTTTTTTTTTTTTAAGATACAGAGATCTGTGAAAAGCTGTTACTCTCACAGCAATGATCAATTTTACACTGCTGTCATTGGCCCAGGGTTCATTATTCTTCCAACCTTAAACATAAATTGGGTACATTTTATTTTTTTTTGCAAAAAGAAGAAGAAAGAGAAGAGGGATAAAAAGAAGGAGGAAGAGGAGGAGGAGGAGAGGGGAAGCAGGAACAGGAGGAGGGGAAGAAGAAAAGAATACTTCTTCAATATATTTTTGGTGTTCTGAGGGTTATATCCTTTCAGAACACTAGAGTATCAAATAGTACATAAATCCTATGACGCCATTTTCTTCTCTTTAAAAGGAGGAAAGTTGATACCAAGGTCTCTAGAGTCCCTTTAGTATAGAAAACTAAGTTATTATCACTCTAACACATCCTGGGAACCCCAGAAATTTCTGTTATCACAGTAAAATTTAGTGGCTGAAGTTATAAGGCTGTCTTTTGTGTGTGTGTGTATGTATGTGTAATTAGGCATTTTAGTTAAGTCAGGCAATTTAAGTATATTAACTTTTTAAATCATAAAATCATCATCTAGTGCCCTGAGGCAGTAATTTACTAAATGGTATTCTAAGTAGCCTGCAAAAATTTAATGGAGCCTCTGAAAAATGACCAAAGGCTTTGAACTGGAAATTGTCCTTAAATTGCCCAGCATAAAACCATATTGGTGCCAAGATGGCAGCTGTTAACAATGTTTCATATATAATATATATGTAGCCACAAACATTTTGGTGATTTATTCCCAACAAAATGTGCTTTTGCTGACATGGAAGAGCAATCTTCAGATGAAATGGCTCTGTAATGTATGATTTGATATGACTTCCAAATCACCTGCCATTAAACATAAAAGATTTGGCCAGGGGCTAACTGGCTCAGTTGGTGGAGCATGCAACTCTTGATCTTGGGGTCATGGGTTCAAGCCCCACACTGGGTATAGAGCTTACTTTAAAAAAGAATTTCTCCATATGAGTCAACCAAATAAATGCCCATTCACTCTAATGAAGGATTTTTTTTTTAATTTTTATTTATTTACGATAGTCACACAGAGAGAGAGAGAGAAAGGCAGAGACATAGGCAGAGGGAGAAGCAGGCTCCATGCACCGGAAGCCTGACATGGGATTCGATCCGGGGTCTCCAGGATCGTGCCCTGGGCCAAAGGCAGGCGCTAAACCGCTGCGCCACCCAGGGATCCCTAATGAAGGATTTTATCAGAAAAAAAAGTGACAATAACATCAGAGTATATGATAATACTGAAATACAGTATCTCAGAAGTAGCCAAGTATTTGCCTTAACTTAGATTTGATAGAAAATCTCAAAAAATAGTCAAGAAATAAAAAAAATTACCAGAGTTATCACCTTATTATAAAAAGAAATGTGCTCCACTTTATACATACACTATAGATAGAAGAAATAAAGATTTATAAGACAAACTATTGCAAAGTATGTATTAATCAATAAGAGATACATTATTTTAGAGTGAAAAGGTCACTGAAGAAGGTGGGTGAAACACAGATTTTAATCTTATATCTGCTATTTATTAGCTTTAAACCTCTTCCTTCCTTCTCTCCTTTGGTTGAATCCCCATATTTACTTCACATATACTATTCATTCAATTGTGGGTGAGTATCCTCTTCTCATGCACAAGAGATAAATCTCAACTAAAATGAGATCCAGGAGTTTGGCATAACCTTCAATTTATGGCCACAGGAATTTTTTTTTTTTTTTTTTTTTTTTTTTTTGTAATCCAGGCACTGGTCAATCGTTATATAGTATTCCAGGGCCTTCAAGATTGGTTCAGGGATGGTTCAGTGGGCAGAAAGCTCAGTATTCTTAGTGAATTAAAATCAGAAAACACATGGCCTCAGTTCTGCTGGCAACCATGGTGTGAATAGGTCAAAATATAAAACCAGTATATGGAGAAAGACCCACAGCAGTTACAGAAAAGTAAAGCTCTTATTAAACCAGAGGTTATCTTAATCTACCTCTGGGCTTCAATTTATATGCACCAATTAATCTGTTTTATTGTTTAAACCATTTTGAATGGATTATCTTTATTTGCTCTCTAATGTATCCTTAACTACTACAAAGACTAAGATGGTCTTAATTTCATTGACTTGAACTTTAATTTCTTCATATGGCAATGAAGATATAAGTCTCTTATCTATATTAATGATATTATAGGAATGTCCAACCAAAGCATATGAAAATACTTTGTAAAATATTTTAATGCATGCAACAATTTTATTTATCTTTTAGGAATCAAAATTCACTCACAAATGACATTTAAAAAAATTTTTAGGTCCTTTACTTTCCTATGTGACACTGGTTGCTCTTGCAAAATATTTAGTCTACAAAGTGAGGTGTAAAATGATGTTATTGCACATAAAAAGTGAATTTTCTATAGTCCATTCAAGTAAGGGGTATGAGAAGAGTCTGTCTCTTGATTTGCATTTACTCTGAAAAGTTTCACATCAAGGAAAGTCCACACAGCTCTGAACTACAGAATCCTGCAAAAGTCCCACCTTTTATAGACTACTATGTACTGCTTTGCATTTTCTTTTTTTTTTTTAATTTTTTTTATTTATTTATGATAGTCACAGAGAGAGAGAGAGAGAGGCAGAGACACAAGCAGGCTCCATGCACCGGGAGCCCGATGTGGGATTCGATCCCAGGTCTCCAGGATCGCGCCCTGGGCCAAAGGCAGGCGCCAAACCGCTGCGCCACCCAGGGATCCCCTGCTTTGCATTTTCTTAAAAGATGCTACATGGTTCTTATATTGGGAGATATTTTTGAATCTCTGTATCTCAGCATATTCAATGTAATAATAAGACCAAAACTTTTACTTTTTAAAGTTATTAAGAATGCATACAGTTTGGAGACACACACATACACTAAATTGTATTTGTCCTTAATTGTGTGTATGGTAGATTCTTTCAAATTTTCACTTCTCCCTCCCCCAGTAATGGAATTATACATCCAAACTTTACAACACTGTTCATCCCCTTTGGCCCTGGATACAACTTGTGAGTTGCTTTGATCTATGTGAAGCTGATGGACGTGACACAGTAAGTGACTTGAAATGCCTGTGTAATTGGGCTTGTCCTACTGTACCTCTGCTTGTGATGAGAGCATTCCAAGCTATCCTTCTAGGAGTAAGAAAAGCATATAAATGAGAACCAAATCACCCACCAAGCCCAGCAGAGATCAACAGAGCTAACCGCTGGAGCCCACAGACCAACTAACCCACAGACAACGCAAAGACACGTGAGAAATAATAAATGATTATTCCTTAAACTAATGAATTTGAGGAGATTTGCTATGCAATATTTTGTGGCAAGAGTAAATTCTAACAAGTATGTGTTTGTGTGTGTGTGTATATATATAGACATATATATATATTTGACATAGTAAGTTGTATGAATATATATAATCCATTGTTCCTAGAATGCAGTGAACTAATACCCCAAAAAACGAAATGGATGCAGATGATAACAATTAATGGGATGATGTCATAAGTTTGTAAAGACCTTGAAAGCCGACACTGATTTTGTCACCATTGTACCTATAGTAGCTAGCATGTATTTTGGGTTGCATGATTCCAAGTGACAGCATCTGCAACAAATGGTCTTGTTTTTAATTGGTCATGACTAAGTGGAGTCTGGAGGAGGATTTTTATACAATTTCTTTATTTTAGGTTTAATCTTACTACAAACTCTGTCTCCAGAATGATAGAAATCCAGTAAGGATTAGCTTATTTGATTTATGATTTATACTCCCTTCAAATAGCAATCCCCGTGGATCAACAGAACACTTTTTTTTTTTTTCTGGTGGGTTAAACTATTTTATGCTCTCATAATTTCTCCTTCTGTAGAATTCTTTGTATCTCCGTAGCTCCTCTCATGTTGAAAATTCTAAAAGATAATTGGACTTTTAATATTGAAATTAAATTTTTGCTAGCATGAAAGAGTGTCTGCTTTTACCTGATTGCAAGAAATATTAGTAATATTAAAAACAACATTGTATTATGTTATCAGATGTCAACTCTAGGAAAATGATGTGGAGGAGAAGGAGAAAAAATTAATGCTCAGGTAAAATCAGAAACATCAGCATAAAATTATTATAGATAAGCATAGCTCTATTTGCTAATCTCCCTGAGTTTTTTTTTTTTCAGCCAGCCTTCCAAATATACTTGAACTCTGTCTGCTATAACCCTAGCAGATCAGTCTCCAGTCAATTGTCCAAAGTGAAAACCTAGGCAGAAATTTCAGTTTCAAGAATGACTCATGCATATAAAGTAAATTATTCAGGGTTCTCCAGAAAAATAGAAACAACAATGTGTGTGTGTGTGTGTATGTATATGTAATATATATAGTGGGGGGAGAGAAGGTGAGAGGAAGAAAGACTAATTTTAAGGAATTTATGCCATGTGATTGTGAAGGCTGACAAGTCCAAAAATCTTCAGGGTCAGCAGGCAGGAAGGGCACCTAGGGAAGAGTTAATGTTGTGGCTCAAGTCCAAAGACTGTCGTCTGTCAAAATTTCTTCTTCCTCTAGAGAGATCTGTCTCTTTTTCTATTTAGGGTTTCAACTGATTGAATGAGACCCACCTACATTCTGGAGCATAATATGTTTTATTCAGAGTCTAGTGATTTCAATGTTAATGTCATCTAAAAAAATACTTTCTCAGTAACATTCAGGCTAGTGTTTGACCAAGTATTTGGCTACTGTGGCCTAGACAAGATGACATGAAATTAACTATCACAAAAGCATAGACTATAGATAGCAAAGAACAAACACAATTTCCTTTACAAAGTATAGAACTAGGTTTGTGAATTTTAGGTAATCCATAGTTAGTATCAAATATTTTTTAATTCAAATCAAAATAGAAGGAAATAGAAAATAAAATCATCTTGTAAACAATGCCAAAACCAAGTAAACCTGAAAAGACTCAGGGAGGAAAAATCACTGGTCAATAATAACCAAATTATTTAACAAAGTTGGAAAGAATATCCAATGGGAAAAAGATAGTCTCTTCAACAAATGGTGCTGGGAAAACTGGACAGCAACATACAAAAGAATGAAACTTCCTTATAGCATACACAAAAATGAATTCAAATGGATTAAAAACTTAAAGGTGACACCTGAAACCATAAAAATCCTAGAGGAGAACACAAGCAGTAATTTCTTTAATAGTAACATTTTTCTAGATATTCTCCTGAGACAAAAGAAACAAATGTAAAAATCAACTATTGGGACTGCATCAAAATCAAAAGCTCTGCACAGCAAAGGAAATAATCAACAAAACTAAAGGGCCATTCCTTTGGAAGGGGAGAGATATTTGTAAATGACATATCCAATAAAGAGTTAGTACCCAAAATATATAAAGGACTTATAACACTCAACACCCAAAAAGTGAATAATCCAATTAAAATGGGCAGGGGACATGAATAGACATTTTTACAAAGAAGATATATAGATGGCCAACAGACACGTGAAAAGAAGCTCAATATCACTCATTATAAGGGAAATGAAAATCAAAACTACATTGAGATTATCACTTTACATCTATTAGAATGGCTAAAATCAATAATACAAGAAATAACAGGTGTTGCTGAGAATGTGGAGACAAAGGAGCCTTCTTATATTGTTGGTGGGAATGCAAGCTGCCACAGCTATTCTGGAAAATAGTATGGAGACTCCTCAAAAAGTTAAAAATAGAACTCTATAATCCAGAAATCTTACTTCTAGGTATTTACCCAAAGAATACAAAAATACTGATTCAAAGGGATACATGCATCCTATTGATTATAGCAGCAATAACTACAATAGTCAAATTATGGAAACAGCACAAGTGTCCTTTGATTGATGAACTGTGAAGAGGACATGAATGAAATTCACACACACAATGAAATATTAGTCATAAAAAAAGAATGAAATCTTGTCATATTTAAGGACATGGATGGGGCTAACGTGTATAATGCTAAGCAAAATAAGTCAGAGAAAGATAAATATCACGTGATTCATTTACAGGTGGAGTTTAAGAAACAAAACAGATGATCGTAGGGCAAAAAAAGAGAGAAAGAGAGAGACAACCCAAGAAAGAGATTCAACTATAGAGAACAAACTGATGGTTACCAGAGGAGGTGGGTGGGAGGATGGGGTAAATAGGTGATAGGGATTAAAGGGTGCACTTGTATGATGAGTACTGAGTGTTGTATGGAAGTGTAGGATCACCATATTGTATACCTGAAACTAATATTACACTGTATGTTAACTAACTGGAATTTAAATTAAAAAAATTACTGGCTACTTTCTAGATCGTAAGCTTAAAAAATTTTCCTATTTGTGTAAATATTGCTTAAATGCCAGTTGTCTCTTTGCCTTAACATTCATAGACAGTATCATTGTCATACAGAACAAAACATTTAAAGTTTTCTTGCAGAAAACATGAATCTTAAATATCAGCAGAATATCATTTTTATTGTGATGTGTTATAGTCAAAAGAAAAATACAAACTTTCTATACTCAGTGGGATTTTCTTCCTGAAAAACACTGAAAGTCTATTATAAAGCTTGTCATAAAAATCTCTCCCTCAGCCCTAGATTATCCTATAACTACCTAGTGATCCAATGCGAGGTATGATGTTATTATAGAAAACTCACATCCTCCTGCAAAAAAGAAATCTCAGTAAGACCTAAAGAAATAATAGTGCTCTTATTTCATATTTGTCCTTTTCTAGAAGAAGATGAAGGCTATCTTAGACTCATTCAAGGTCTCAAATATAAACCAATTTGTCAAAGAATTTCTAACACTTCTAAGTGGAATGTAGCTTCTCTGGGTCACCCAAACACTTCAGTATTATATTTTCATTTTTCGGAACCTCTCAATAAAGAACTCAGCCTGATGCTCTTTTACCACCTTATTGTTCAATATTGTCACTCAGTAATATTTGCTGTTATAGAAAGTTCTAGTCTGGTTAAAAAGGCAATTATTGACATTTATATGATTTTTAACATTCTGACTTGCATACTGTATTTAAGGATTGGATAAAATGCTTGAAATTTAACATGTGGGTGGATATGATAAAGCAGGTTTATCTTTTTTTTTAACTAGGGATCAAATACTGGGGAAAAATAATTACAATGAAAATCTATTGAGCATTTATGCCAGGTAGTGTAAATTCCCTCAAGGCATGGGCTTTTTCTGTATTATTCAGCACAGCCACTCAATACCTAAAGTATTGTCTGGCTTATAATAAGTATTTGAAAATATTTATGGACTAGATAAAAGTATCTCGTCACTTAATTCTCAAACAAATTCTGTAGATCTATTTTTTTCCTCATCTTTGACATAAGCTGAGTCTAACTAGTTAGTGGAATTGTTGGAAACACCTAGTTTAGTGGAATTGCTGGGATTAGAACTCACAGACGTCTGAATCCAAAGACTGTTCTCAACCTCCATGCCATATTGCTCTTGAACTCTCAAAATTTATGAGACAAAGTGAGTGTACTAAAAACTTATGGACTAAATTATGTTGACAGTCAAGAATAACTCTTATCATCATGGAACCTATGGAATATAATGAAAATTATTAGGGTTTAGCCAGACATAAAAAGACAAATATTGCATAATTTTACTTACATAGCTAGCTAGAGCACTCAAGTTCATAGAGACAGTAAGTGGAAAGAGGTTAACAGGACTAGGGGTAAGGGAGATATGGGAAGTTAGTATTGAATGAGTACAGAGTTTCAGTTTGGGATAATGAAAAAGTTCTAGATATGGATGGTGGTGATGGTTGCACAACAATGCAAATGTGCTTAATGCCACTAAACTGTACACTAAAAATGGTTAAAGTAAATTTTGTTACTTTTATTTTATCACAATATTTTTATTTTAAAGATTACTTATTTTATTTTAGAGAGAGCATGTGTGCAGGGGGTAGGGGCAGCAGGAGAAGGAAGAGAGTCTTAAGCAGACTCCACACTGAGTATGGAGCCCGATGCAGGACTCGATCTCATGATCCTGAGATCACAACAGAAACCAAGAGTCAAATGTTTAACTGACTGGACTACCCAGGCACCCCTACAATATTTTTTTAATATTCATATTTAGAAAACAGTGGACAAAAGCTGTGTTTAATAGACACGTGCTTATAAGATAATGGTTTTGGTTAAGGGAAAGTTTAGTGAGGTTAGAAAAAAAGTCAGAATTATCAATAAAAATTTAATGATTAACCTAAAACCTATTTTATTATTAAGGTTATATATTTTACAGGGAACAATGTATTTATTCCCTCTTTCTCTATATCTTCTGTTTTACAAGTTTCCCATGCTTCCCAGTAGTTCTTGAACTTTTAGTGACCAGGAAAATCTTTAGAACCTACTGTCATTGATAGACCCCTTTCCACAGAACTCACAAATACACATATGTAAACAATTCTGTATAGGAATTCATTGAATTCAAAGACAGTAATGAGGCCCAAGCTAGTGCACTGGATCTAAATGACAAAAGATAGTATCTTATCCCCTACAATCTGACACAGGATTATTTTTCCCCCTAATGAATCATGTCTAAAGGGAGGGAATGGGAAAATACACACTCTTATTTGGGGGACAGCAGAGTGCACTACGAGCCATCCCAAACACGGGTATCTCTCAATTTTTGAAAGTCTGAATTACATGATTTTACAAAAGGCCTACAATGGTACTTATTTTCACTACTCAAAAGAAATCCAAAGAGGATTCTAGCTTTTACCAAAAAAGGCAAAAAGCAAAAATAGCATTCAGTGACTGTTTTGCAACAAGCCATTACAGAGGCAATGTGCACCCGGAGCAGTGAGAGAGGTCCCACAAAGCTCGTTCCCCAGAAACTGCACAGCATCTCAGCATCAAGCAGCCAGAGCTTTGAACTGTGTCTGGGAGCATCTGTGCTTTATTTTTATTTATTCTCTGCATCTATTAGCAAGATGTGTCCTACAGTATCAGAAAAGCCTGAGAGAGATTATTTTTTTTATTTGGAAGTGCTCAAAAATTTCTCCATATAAGGTAAAGGTAACTGCTTCTTTGCCTTACGCTCTTACAGCTGATAAATGGTTTCACAGGAATCCTCTACTTTTGCATAGTGGGGAAACCTGTAACTTAATAGATCAAGTATCCATGACACAAGCAGGCTAGAAAGCCTTTGCCCACCTTGCGACACTTGGTTTTTAACAATATTTCAATACTTATCTTTGGCCTTTATATTGAATCCACTTATCATTTCAACCCACATTGTGTGTTTTGTTTTTTTAACCTACTTTGCAATGTTTACAGATTTATCAATAGTACATCACCGCACCTCAGGATTTGGATATCTAAATAAAAAATAGTCTTAAATTAAAAATCTCCAATGATAGAACTGTAGGCATCAGCAGCAGATCCACTTGGAACATTCTCAGGTTTTTAATGTGTATGTGGTATGTGGGAAAGCTTTACCAGAACTGAACTAAAACAATATGTATAACTTTCTAAAATAGACAGACCAAAGTGTACCTTCTCTAAAATAGGAGCTTGGGTTACAAAAGTTAGTATTCATGATTCCAAGATGCAGAAACTAGCTCTGGCTCTCCCCTGCAGAGTTGAGGGAATAAATTAGAAGTTTTTAGACTCAGTGACAGTAGCAACAGGGACAGCTTACAAAACAGGCAGTAACCAGAAGCCCTTCAGAGGCCAGTGATGGGAACAACCTAGCCAGGACTGGGATCATGGCACTCTGCAACTTCTGAGAAGCAATCAGTTGGAATTTACTATAATCATTTGCTGGATACTACAATGTCTGGACAGCATTGTCAATGGTAATCCAAATAAAGTCTCATTATCCTTCAGTCTGCTTCACTTACTTAAGATTCAAAGTCAGATTCTTAGTGGCACCTGGGTAGTTCAGTCAGTTAAGCATCTGACTTGGTTTCGGCTCAGCTTGGGTCCTAATCTCATGGGTCGTGGGATCGAGGTCTAGATTGGGTTCTGTGTTCAGCAAGAGTCTGCTTGGATATTCTCTCCCTCTGCCCCTCCCCCATTCATTCTCTGTCTCTCAAATAAATAAATAAAATCTTTATTTTTTTTAATAAAATCTTTTAAAAAATAGATTCTAGTTCTTTAGGAGAGAGGTGGCTATAGACAAGAACTGAAGTGACTGGAGGTGTTCTCTAAAATCTTATTCATTAATTTATACCTTTAATGTATTTGCCATATTCAACTTGTAATTAATGTTTTAAAAATAAAATTTAAATAAAAATTCCAACTTTTCCTTCTCCTAAGCAATCATAAATATGAAATTGCATATTTGGTATGCTAGCTGTACATATATTTTATATAATGGGTATTAACATGAACATAAAACAATAGTAATCAAAAGGGAACAATCTGTTACTGAAAATCATATCATACACCTCCAGTGGTACATTAATACATTTTGAAAAACCAAGATAGACAATATTAAAAAAATAATTAAAATAAAAATAGAAATCCTACTGTCTTAAAATATTTGAACTCCAACTGTTTCTCCTTTCTTTTACAGAATTTACAACATTCTATTTGAATATTAAGTCTGTATGTTCTTAGGTTGGCCCCCCTGGAACCACAGCCTGACTGGAGGATTCTGGTTCAAGAGTTTATTAGGGGTTCTTTGGGGTATTTTTAGGTTTAAGGTGGGGAGGGAAGTCATTCTCCAAAGACTGATAATGAAGAAAAACAGGATAAGTGCGGGATAGACTAAGTTCAGTCTAATCACATGGACAAGAGAAAAAAAGCTTAGCATCACAGCATCAGCTAGAGGTAAAGCCATGCCCATAAGTCACTGCCCTAGAGGATAGGGGTAGGGAAGCATGTGAGTGGCAAAGCCTAACAGCCAAACTGCTCTGAACTATTACCATCCATCACATTAATTAAGTAAAGGAAATCTGTGTGTGACACCACACAGGAAAAGCTTAATAAATGCTAGAAAAGTTTTGCTACCTTAAAACTTTATTACACCTATATATTAAAAAAATCAGTACAATTCTACTGCATGTGCTACAAACCAATTTTTCAAAATGGATATAGATTCACTACTATATAATCTTGACCATTAGCCAATGCATAGTTTGCATTAATTGTAAAATAAAACAATAAAAATTTTGCTTGGAGATTTGAGTTTGGGATTATGCTCTCTGAAACTCTGAAATATGTTCCCCCCCCCCCCTTCCACTGGAGTTTACTATAAAGGATGCTGTAAGCTAACAATTATTTACCAAAGGCTGAGTAGAGTCCAGGTACTATGCTAAGCTATTTATATAGACATCACCTATTACTCATTCCTTCCCCACCCCCTATACTTTAAATCCAATGTTCTTATGCCCATTTAGAGAAAAGCAACATATGTGTGACCATTTGTGGCCACCTGCCACAGCTCTGGTAAAGGACACAACCAGAATTCAAACCCAGGAAGAGTCCAAAAAAAGGCCACATTTAAAACCATTATAATCTTCCATCCCCTACTCCTCCGCAGTGTGAACAGACATAGAGTCCTTTATAAGTAAAGTCGGGAGCCAGAGGAACTTCACAGATTGCTCAGGTTTTATTTTGTTTAGCATCTAGCAGCACTGTGTTGAAGTTAAAATTTTTGGGCTCTAGAGTCAGCTTGCCTGGGTTTAAATTCCTGATCCCTCAACTTATTAGAAATAAACTGGGGGAATTATTTAACCTATGTGGGCTTCATTTTTCTCCTCTGTAAAATGTAAACAATAGAAATCCTCACTGAATTATTTTGAGGACTTTATTGATTGATTTATGAAAAGGGCTCAGAATAGTGTATGGTATGTATAGTGATCTACAAATTTTAACTATTATCTGTTTTACATTTTGGCTCTCATTTGCAACTATAACTCTGGTATCTTCCCTACTTGGCTATTTCTATCATCTGTGCAAAACCAGTAACTCCCTTTTCATTAGTTTTAGTATACACTACTACTTTACTACCAATTAACAATGTCCACAAAAGAGAAAATGCCAAACATGATTAAAGACCTTTGAGTTACTCCAGGATTCCATTGCTTGCTGCTAACCTTGGATATTTGACTTCTACACCCAGTATGATTGTTTTCTCACAGAAATACCATTCAAAATAATGTTTAAGTTGAAGCGTGCTTTGTAAAAGTTTATTTTAGGTAACTGTTTTCCTTAATCCTAAGGGAAATTAAGATTTCTTTCCTCTTCATAAAGGACAAGAACTTATTTTAGAAATTGATATGAGTGTGGCTATGGCAATGATATAGACTGATGGTTTGTGTCCTTGCAAAATTCCTAGGTTGAAACCTAATTCCCAGTGTGATGGTCTTAGGAAGTGAGGCCTTTGGGAGGTGATTAGATCATGAAGTTGCAGCCCTTATGAACAGCATTTGTGTCCTTATAAGAGACCCCAGAGATCTCTTTCTCCCCTTTTGCCATGTGAGGACACAATGTAAAGATACCATCAATGAGCCAGGAAGCAGACCCTCCGTGGACACGGAATCTACTAGTGCCTTGATCTTGAATTTCCCAGCCTCATGAACTGTGAAAAATAAATTTCTGTTGTTTATAAGCCACCCAGCCTATGATTTTTTTTAAAGGAAGACAGAGAATGGTATGGGATATTTATGTGGAAAAGGAACATGAGATTGAGACTAGAAAACATCTTGAAGAGAAGTATTCTCCTCCCCTTTGACAGCCAAAATGCAAATAGATTTTAGCCTGATTTGATTTCTAAGACAGTTCTTTTTGAATAAAGGGGGAAAAATCTTGTTCTTTATCCTCATTTTCTTGAATGCATAGTAAATTAAGAGCAAAGTAATGAATATGGAAATTAATCAAATGCAAAACTATAGTTTTCACACACATATTTCTAAGTGAATTAATGATATCCCTTTATTACAGTAAATGTGTCAAGACAGTAAAATGTGAAGAATAATTAAAAATGTAAGATTAAATGCTGTTGAAACTTTGCCCAGCCTTATTAATGCAATGCTAAGCTTGAGCAAAAACCTGGGATAGAAATAGAAATTATAAGAAAGTGTTACAGCCAGAAATTTTCAAATAAGTGTCTAAGGAAAAATGAACCAAATGATAATAACTTTAAAAAGAGAAGTCAAGGGAAGATACACAAGCAATTCAATTTCAAACATGGCCAAGGGCAGAGGATGTACAATATAAAGAATTGAGTGTAGGTAACTAAGAAAAATAATCTTGGTAATAAGTCAAAGAATGGCTTTGAAAGAGAAGATTCAATAGTCTAGTAGCTAGCTTTTGGCATTGTTCCGTAGAGGAAGACATGCACTAAGTTTTCTGCATGGGCAAAAGTATGTTTCTAAGGAAGAGAAGGCAGTCCAAATGTTTTGAATGAATGAATTGCTTATCGTGGTCAAATCGAATCATTCTGGAAAACTGTACCAACCCCTCCAAAAATGGAAACAGATTAGGGCTATTCAGAGAACCAATGACTTGACATTTCCTGTGGAAATAGGTGTGCCTACATCCATTTTTGGAAAATATATGTTTAATCCCACTTGCATGGGGATTTATATGCTAGATTCTAGAGAGTATAAACATTAAAACACAGAGGCTCTTTCCTTGAGGACTTCACTGCCTAGTACAGGTGTAAAGGAGCACAGAGAAGGGAGGACCCAGCATTCCTTGGAAGTTAGAAAAGTCTTCCTAGCTGAGGGTGTAAGATAAGACAACAAGAATTAGGTAAAAGGGTTTCCAGGCAGAGAGGCAAGCAAGGCAGAGACACAGAGATATACAGGTAGGTTGGATCTACAAAAATGATACCTATTCCTGATTAACCTGAAATACAAGGTGGCAACTGGGAAAGTGGTTAAAAATACAATAGGCCAGAAATGCAGGAGAGAATCAGATAATTAAGGACATGGATATCATGCTAAGGAGTTTTTACTTCAACCTATGTATGTTGGAATCTACTGAAGAGTTATGAGCAGGAGAATGGAATATGTACAGCATCATGAATTTTTTTAAATTTTTATTTAATTATGATAGTCACACACACACACACACACACACACACACACACACAGAGGCAGAGACATAGGCAGAGGGAGAAGCAGGCTCCATGCACCGGGAGCCTGACGTGGGATTCGATCCTGGGTCTACAGGATCGCGCCCTGGGCCAAAGGCAGGCGCCAAACCGCTGCTCCACCCAGGGATTACCGCATCATGATTTTTTTAAAGGTACTGTGACAACAATGCAGACAGTGGGGACATCTAGTAATGGTCAAGAGCTCATGCTCTAAAGAAAGACAGAACTGAATCCAAACTACAGCCTTACTTTAAAACTGTAAACCCTAAGCAACCTTCAGTGTGCTTGTGTGAAAAGTCAGATAATTATAGCCATTCCCATGATTGCTTACTGTAAGATTTAAATGCAAGAGTGGAAAGTCTTCATACAGGGCCTGGCTCTGAATACACATAAAATAAAAGCAGATTTTGTTATTATTGCTAAGAGATAGATGAAACAAAAGAATGGAGAAAAGTTAGGAGGCCAGTGACATAACTTCAACAGGTGGGGTGAGGGTGATAAGACCAAGAACTAAGGAGGCAACACTGGGTACAGAGAGCTTGTGAGCCTATTTAGAAAGCTTTAAGTAGAATCAAGGGCTTTCTTTTCTTTTCATTGCTTTTCTTTCCTTTTTTTTTTTTTTTTTTTTGGTTAAGATTTTATTTATTTATTCCAGAGAGCACACGAGAGAGCACAAGAAGGGAAGAGAGAGAAGCAGACTCACTGCTGAGCAAGGATCCCAATAAGGGGCTCCATCCCAGGACCCTGAGATCATGATCTGAGCCAAAGGCAGATGCTTACCAGACTGAACCACCCAGGTACCTCCACCTAGGACCTTCTGAGTTATATGAGGTGGAAAAGAAGGTGAAAGTGAGATTTCTGGTGTTGGCAGATGAAGGAAAATGGTGGATGGCTCTCTTAGCCCCTGAGATTCAAAACAATTGGAGTCAGAAATGGAAGAGAAATTAGAATTTGCAAGTCATTCTTATGCCATAAAATGTGACTTTGTCTACGAGAGGGGAGACATGTATTTCTGAGAGGTCCTTTATACACTCCACATTCTTCCCCAAACAGACATGTAGAGAAGAAAAATGAGACATGTGGAAAAATCACACAGAGATAATGAATGTGCATTTTAAAATACAGTGAATTGATGCTTGAAAGATTATGTTGACTAAAAATGATTTATAAAGACATTCAAGATCTTATTTACTTTTAAATATACTATTAATAATGCAATATTTTCTCCATGCTTGATTTCACTGATATTTTTTGACTATTTTAAAATTCGAGGAACACAAAACACAGTTATGGGTAATTATGATTCTTCAATTTGCTTATCTCAACACACAAATGATAGTCCTTTCAAGCATCTATAAACAATTCAGTCTCAACTATGAATGGGTTTAAATGTAATATATTTAATTTGCTAAAATTTTACAACATTTCCCAAGAAAATAACAGTTTTAGCATTTTTACTAGACAAGTTTTCTCCCCTGTGGCACTTTAGAAGTCAGCCCTGTGCAATTTAATCTTTCAAAGAATCCTTCTACTGATAAACTACAGAGAGTACATGTGGCTGATTTGACCCAAACCTTTCAGTTAATAAATATGAGAGGGAGTCTTATAAAAGGAAATGCAATCAGGATTTTCACAGAAGGTTTTTCCTGAAGGGTAAAAATAATAGTGGTATTTGACTCAGTTTTATACCTGGGAGCAGAAGATGTCCTTGCAAGACATCTTGGCAGAGCTCTAGTTGGACAGACAATCCCGAAAGATAAGCAAAGCATGAAAGATATGAACAATACTGAACAAAATCAAATGAAATAAAAGCATTTTCCAAAGCATTTAAACTGACAGCATAAAAAAAAGTTTATTTACATTTATAAAACATAAGTTAAGTGACATTTTAAAAATAGAAAGATGGACTTCAAGATGTGTCAAATTGGTACAGTTTTTTGAATTTAATTAGTTAATTTTTTTTACTGAAAATTCTAATTTTACCGAGTAGGATGAATCTCAAATAAAGACAAATCTCCATTATATACTTAATTAAATGCACTCAAATTTACTCTATGCACTATTTGACCTCTTTAGCTAGGAGTCAGATAATAAGCTGCTTTATGTAAGTAGGTGTGACTGCACATGCCTTAACAAGAAATTTCATATGCAATTAACATTAGAGTTAATTTTTTTCAATTACATCTTCTTTATTCCTTATATGCCTTTTTGATTGAATATCCAGGAAGCTCAATGTTAGTTAGAAGGGGCGGGGTTGGGGGGGGGCAGCAGAAAGGCTGCACAAAGGCACCAAGACTCAAGATTGTTGCCCTGGAGGCTTAAGTCCTGAAGTAAGATTTTTTAATTTTCAAAAGTTTACTTACATGACATCCTGTTTGCTTTTCATACACTCATTTTGTAAGGGAATACTGGAATAAGCCAAACAACATGTTTGAGCAATCTTGTAGATAACTGAAGTCATAGACATTTTTGGTTTTCAAGTACTTAGAAACCTTTCAGAGAAAACTATTTTGGAGAGTATTATCCAATTATCTCATCTTCTCACCTTTCTAAACTGCATGTATTATTGATGTAGATAGATGATAATTTGCTACAAATCACCTATGCCAGACATTTTTTTAAAGATTTATTTATTTGAGAAAGAGAGAGAAAGAAAGAGAGAGATGAGATGAGGAGGGGGAGAGAATCCTCATGCAGTCAACCCACTGAGCATGGAGCCCACCGTGAGGCTTGATCCCAGGACCCTGAAATCTTGACCTGAGCTGAAACCAAGAGTTGAATGCTCAACTGACTGAGCCCCCCAGGTGCCTCATATTAGATATTTTAAGAGAAAATTGCTTGGAAATCCATGCAGAGGTACTCTACTATTAACTTTCATAAATATGGAGAAAGAGAAGGCCAAGAAGAAAATTTTAGTAAACTGTGACTCTCATTCATGAATCCCTGTGGTCCCCACAATGATAATTTTTCTCATTACTAAGTGTCTACTTTGATGTTTTCAAGGCTCCCATATCAGAGTAAGAAGTTTCTTTATTGAAGCTGAGAAATCAAAATATTTAACATATATGACATATAAAAATGGCAAAATTCTTATAATTTCAAATAACGCATGCTCCTTTAGTAAATTAAAAAAAGAAAAATAAATATTTGCACACCTTACAAGAAAAAGAATCAAAAATTGCCAATTAGAATTAGCATCTTGGAATTTTTTAGCTTGTGTACATATGAAAATAGAAACACAGACTACTGAATTATGATTTTTAGGAGCTTGTTTATTTCTTCTTTGTTTTTAGATCAGAGATGCTGATTTTTACTTAACTTTTAAGTGATAACTTTTGTTCTCTGTGATATGTGAATTTAAGACTGTTGGTCATTTGTTTTCCTGAAATTAGACAAAACTAATTGGAAAGCAAAAAGTGAGCAATACAGGGAGAAAGCAGGCTATTAGAAACAGAAGAGAAAAGGGACTTAAATTCCAGTTGGTACACTCTGGATGTGAAATTAGAGATACATATCGATATAATCCATGATGGTTTAACTCAGTGACCTGGGATCAGCTCAGAACAAGAATTTGTGGTGGCTGAGACAGTAGAGTTCTCTTGCTAAAACTCCTCCAAACCTACTCCTACTAGCTCTATTGTTGTGTGTTGTGGAGTAAGGGTAGAACATAGGACCCCATTACTGATGCTTTATGGACACCAGTCTGACTGGGGCTTCAACCAGCAAGAGTAACCCCGGAGCAGTAGACAAGTGTGAAGCTTTATATGACCAGCCTTTGTCAGTAAAACTGCTTGAATTGAGAAGGAATGGCATTGGTGCACTGTTGAGACTCAGGTCTTTCTGTGTTTGGCAGAAGGGCAGAGAAATAATACCAGACTCTTTCCTAGCAGAACAGATACGGTAATCTAATGATTAACTGAAAAAAAAAGAACCCACTAAATAAAATATAAGTGACTATTTATACATCCTGCATTAGTGGAACATATCAAAATGGTTTCTGTGTATTTAAATTTCACCAAAATGGAAATATATACAATGGAATATTACCCAGCCATTAAAAAAAAAAAAAAGAGTGGTCGCTATTTGCTACAACACGGATGGATATAGAGGGTATTACATTAAGTGAATTAAGTCATACTAAGACGAATAGCAAATGATTCCAGTATATGGAAAATCTAAAAACAAAACAAATGTTTATAAATCAACTAACAACAACAAAGCAGAAACAGCCTTGTAAGTACAGAGAACAAATTGATGGATGCCAGAGAAGAAAAGGATTGGGGAATGGGCAAATGAGTGAATGGGAGTGGGAGGTACAAAGTTCCAGTTATCGAATAATTCATGGGGATGAAAGGTACGGCACAGGGAATATAGTCAATTTTATTATAATAGCATTGTACGGAGACAGGGTAGCTACACTTGTGGTGAGCATAACATAACATATAAGGTTGTTGAATCACTTTGTTGCACACCTGAAATTAATATAACGATGTATGTCAACTATCTTTCAATTAAAAAAAAATCACCAAGATGGAAACACTGATTATACTATTTTTTATATTCTTTTTTTTTCCACTTAATACATCATCAGCATTTTCTATGTCTCTATCCTTTCACACATACTCATTTTTTAATGACAAGGAACTTTTTTTTTAGTCCAGATTTCCTTTTCCTCTAAACCTTAATATGGTGCTGCCATACCATCCAGGCTTCATAAAAAATAATTTCCATTAACTTGACAGGTCATTGTCTTATCAATTTCAGGTAATTAAGGACTAACCATTGGTCTCTGTATCTCTTGTGTCATCTCTTTTGTCTCATCCAATTCATGAATTTTGCAGTGTTTGCCAGACTATGGTAGGCTTAATTAAAATCAATGGAGTTGAAAGTCTGTGCTTTCTCTTTCTCTCTCTCTAAAGGATTCCATTTTCCAAAACTCCATAAGCAAATAAACTGGCATGTGGATCTTTCTGTAGCTGTGTAATAGTCACCCACACTTAACTGTATATATTTAGCTGCCAGCAAAATTGCCTAATTTTGCATTTGCTAGCTAGCCAGCAAACTCCAGGTTTTTTCCATCAGAGGAGGAAGCTCACCCACGGATTTTGTACATAGAAGTAGTCCAATTACTAGGAACTACCCTCAACAAAAGGCTTAGAAAATGAATCAGTCCAATGCTGTCACCTTCCCCCAAGCTGAGTTATAGTGTTCAGTTCTCCAAATGTGAAGTAGCTGGCAAAGATGCTGTTACTCTGGTTGTTTTCTAGATTTAAACTGGGAAGGTGGTAGCTGGAACCCAGGGGAAAGAATTCCAACTAATGAAGTGTTAAATTAATATAAGACTTTCAAAGGCACCAATCACAACATTTCTATAATTGGCACTGGAATTGATATCCCTTTGATTTTTCTCCACAAAGAGGATGAAGACCGAACTGGCAAAATTTGCAGCTCAGATTTATGCTGTCCTTCCAGGGATGGAAGCCTTGCCTAAGACAATGTCACGAGCATTTTTGCCTTTCCAACAGAAAATCAGTATGCTTGCAATCTGCCAGACTGTAAAACTAAAATACAGAAACTTGAAAACAATAATTGCAAGCTCTGATTTTGCCACACTCCAGGCCAATCCCAGTTTCCTTGAAGCCTATAACACTAAAATATCTATTTGAATTTATAAATATTTAAGTTATACATATGTATTTTAAAACATATATTACAATAAAGCATGTTGAAATAGATTATTTGTAGTAGAGGGGAAATCCTAATATATTAATGACATGAGATGTAAAAATGATCACTATTAGTTTTTATGCATTTTGAGCAACACATGCCCCTGTTTATATTCACCTTAATTCTTTCAGAAAAAACATATTCAATACATTCAAAGAACTCATGTGAATTTTCCAGAATACATGGATCATAGTAAACATAACCATTTCTGTTAACAAAACATAATGCAGTATATTTTTTACTAACTTCATTATTCTAGTCAGTGTTTCTATATACTCATAAAACTGGGATTCCTGCATTCAAAACTAATCTCCTGGCCTGCAGAAAGTGACAGACCTATAAACTGGCAACAGACATTCAAGAAGTGCATTTTGTGTGCCACACACTTCATGTGGATCTGGGCAGACAAAATTAAAATCAGACTATAAGTTCCTTGAGTGTGGGGCTTGGTTTCAGTTCACAGAGTTTACTGAATACTCATGTTAGTGAAATGAAGATATAGATCCTGTCCTTCAGGAACAAATGACAGAAAAGTTAAATGTATAACAATCAAGTGTTATTCAGTATGATATACCTTAACAAGTAGAAGGAAAAGCACAATTCCATATTTTAACTGTAAATTTAAGGAATTTAAGGAAAGAGTAGTGGTATACAACAAGGATGAAAAAGAAAGATGGGCACAAGGTATGAAGGAGGTAGCACAAAGTGTGAGGAGAATCACATGCTTGAGAAATTCCTCAACTAGGGAATTATTTATGAAAGAAAAGACATTTCAAGTGAGTGGGGGAAAACATATATTTTTCATTAAGTGTTCAGTAGTCCTGAGTTAATTCTGCTCTTGAAATAAGAAGTCTCCATTTCATACCACTATTTACACAAATTCGTTCCAAATATGGGACACATACACATACAGTATGTACATATATATATACAAACACATATGCATACTTATGTGTACATGTGCACGTGTGTGTTGATAATTTTTAGAAAACGTAGAATTGGTTAAAGAAGGTATTTTTTTAAGATTTTATTTATTTATTCATAAGATATACAGAGAGAGGCAGAGACATAGGCAGAGGGAGAAGCAAAGCAGGACTTGATCCTAGGACCCCAGGATCACAACCTGAGCCAAAGGCTGATGCTCAACCACCTGAATCACTCAGGTACCCCTAAAGAAGATACTCTTAGTGTTCTAATCTAAAAAAAGGATATTTTACTACTATATTTACTATGTGTAGGATAAGATTATAATCAGTATTAAAACACAGGATTGTTTAAGGCTGAAAGACAGGGGCTTGAAGAAAAATATTTGCAACATATACAAAAAATAAAACAAATTTCCCTTATGCAAGAATACCTACTGAGTGGAGTGCTTGCTGGCTCAGTTGCTTAAGTACCTTACTCTTGATGGCAGCTCAGGTCAAGATCTTAAGGTTGTGAGATCCAGCCCTGAGTTGGGCTGTGCACTCAGTGGAGAGTCTCCTTGAAGTTCTCTCCCTCACTCTTTACCCTCCCCCTGTTTGCACATGTATTCGCCCTCTCTCTCTCTCTCTCTCTCTCAAAAATAAACTTTTTTTAAAAAAAGGATGCTTACAGGGGCACCTGGGTGGCTCAGGCAGTTAAGTGTCTGCCTTCAACACAGGTCATGATCTCAGGGTCCCTTGATCGAGCCCCACATTGGGCCCCCACTCAATGGGGAGTCTGCTTCTCCCTCTCTCTCTACCCCCCACTCATGCTTACTTTTTCTTTCTAGTGTTCTAAGTCTCAAATAAGTAAATAAAATCTTAAAAAATAAAATTAAATAAAAAAGAATACCTATAAATTAATAAGAAAATGAAGCATCTTAGAATTGTGGAAAAAATATATATACATTCCTTTTATATAAGATATACAGATGATCTATAATCTTACAAAAACGTGTTTGAATTTTCTGATTATAATGTGAATGTTTATTAAAATAATTAGAAGACTTCCAGTTTGCAATTTTTTGGATTGGAAGTCATCATTCCATCCTATCAGAAAAAGTAAAGTAAACAAAGTGGAAAATCAAAACCTCTTCTTAGATTCATGAGAAAAATGAGGTCACAGAGCAAACTACTGCTCCCAAAAGTAGAGAGACACCAGGAAAATGCAGAGAAGCATAGCTTACAGAAGCAGAAACTCATAAGGAGAAACCCCCACAGGACCCAGTGACAGAGTAAGAAATCCTAACCTATAATCAATGAATTTCTAGAGGCTCAAGATGTTTAACTCTCAGAGTTAACAACTCCCATAGGCCCAATCAGTGGGGGGCCCATCTACTTTTGTGAATTTTACCTATATGACCTGCACTAGAGTCTCATAGTTAACATGGGAGAAAAATCCACTGGTGTTTCAGGTGGAGGGAGAGGAAAAGGAACCATTGTTAAGTATGCCAGAGCATTCTTTTCTCCATAACATTATCTGCTCCCAAGAGAATCTATTTTACCAGAATCTAAACTATCATTTGTTCACTTCTTTATTTTCAGAGCCTAATCAATCTAGGGAAAGAAAAATACCCAATTTCAGCCACTCTAGCCTTGCATAGGAGGAAGGGAATGCTCAATTCCAACCTCCTCTAGCCTTCCATGTAGGAGAAAGGAAATATGCAACTCCAGGCCACACTAGTCCTCCTGTGCCACATGGGGGATGGGAAAAGGCAAAAACTGAGAAGTACATGTTAAGATCACAGTCCAGGAGCACAGGATCATTTAAAGACTGACAGACAGAATCACAGGAATATAGAATGCTTCCCTCCCTCACACTTCACCATCACATTACTTAGGCCTGCTTACAGCAAGCAGTTCCTTCTACCTGGTATATCATGACTGTCTTTGAAGAAAAAATCACAAGACAACAAGACATACCGAAAGGCACGGAAAACAATTTAAAGAGACAGAACAAGCATTAGAACCAGACTCCGCTATGTCAGGGGTGTTAGAATGGTCAGACTGAGAATTTAGCACAATTGTGAATAATATGCTAAAGGATCTATGATAAATAGACAATCTACAAGAACAAATGGACAATATAATCAGAGAGGTCAAATCCTAGTGAAGAAGCAAAAAGAAATGCTAAAGATCAAAAACACCAAAACAGAAATGAAAATGCCTTTGATGGGCTCATCAGAAGATTGGACATGGCTGACTAAAGAATCTCTTAGCATAAATATACCTTTATAGAAACTGCCAAAACTGAAAAAAAAAAAAGAAAGAAAGAAAAGACAAAATAGATTAAAAAAAAAAAGAACAGAACACCCAAGAGCAGAATACTGAAAAAGTTTAACACATATGCAACATAAATAACAGAAGAAGAAAGACAGGAAGCAGGGCTCTTGGGTGGCTCAGTGCATGACCCTGGAGTCCCCAGATTGAGTCCCATATCAGGCTCCCTGCATGGAGCCTGCTTCTCCCTCTGCCTATGTCTCTGCCTCTCTCTCTCTCTCTCTCTCATGAATAAATAAATAAAATCTTTTTTAAAAAAAGACAGGAAGCAACAAAAGAAGTGTTTAATGTAATACATAAAAATCTCCCCAAATTAATGTCACATACCAAACCCCAGGTCCAGGAAGCTCAGGAACACCAAGCAGGATAAATGATAAACATCTACACCTAGTCAAAAAGCAAAAAATAAAGTTAAAGAAAAGAAAGAAGGCAGAGGGTGGTGGGGAGGGCACCTTACCTAAACAGGACCAAAAATAGGAATAACATCTAACTTCTCCTCAGAAACTATGCAAGCAGGAAGAGAGTTAAGTGGAATATTTAAAACCCACTAACCTAGGATTCTTAACCTTGAAAAATTATCCTTCAACTATGAAGGACATGAATAGGTAGAGCACAGAGGATTTTAGGGCAGTGAAAATATGTATAATAAATACTATAATGGTGGATACATGTCATTGTACGTTTGTCCATATGCAGAGAATGCAGAATTCCAAGAGTGAGCCTTAAGGTAAGCCATGGTCTGTAGGTGATCATGGTGTGTTGGTATAGGTTCATTAATTCTAACAAATGTACCACCGGGTAGGGGATATTGACAACAGAGGAGGTAATACATACATGAGGTCAGGAGCTATAAAATAAATGTCTGTATCTTCATCTCAATTTGCTGTGAACCTAAAACTGCTCTTAGATAATTGGCTTCACCTGTTGTGTACAATATCAATCCTTAATAATGAGTAACACATGGAATGTAAATTTTACATTTATCTTCTATACATTGGAAGGGAAAAGGATTATTTTAATTCCTAAAGTCTCTTCTTAATGAAGCAAGTTTTACATTCTAACCATGAGGAATATTAATTAGCTGTTCATTTGAAAAGAGAACACTTAATAGCAACTACAATCCTTGGGGAGCATCTTTCAAGTCAGTTGTTAAGTGTGTATTACTGCGCATTATTTTTTCAGGTTTTACATTATATTTAACACCAACATCATTAAGGGGCAATATAACAAGACTGTGACAACCCGTGTTGATTAAAACAAACACATGAGGAAATATAGTAGAGAAAAACAGGCAAAGTGAAGTTTATTGTTCCTCTTATAAAGACCACTTTATAGGATGGTCAGATTATTTTCTATCTGCAGTTTATATAGTGAAATATGTGACCACATGTAGCATGTGAAATAAATATGGTATCCCTAATGATCATCCAAGTTGTCAGAACGAACAGTAAAAGTTGATATAGCCTCAGTGTCCTCCAGAAAAGTCCGTACTTAACACAGAATAGATATTATGGTAGTGGAAGCCCCCAACACTCAACCAACAGAGGACAGCCCAAAATATCCTTTCCTAACCTTCGTCTTATTTATTATATTTTAATATCATTCTTAGCAAAATGTTCCAAGTTCTTGCCAAGCCCCCACCAATTTCTGAAATTGCACTTATAATTGAGAATGTTTGCAAAAACAAAACAAAAAAAAAAAGAATGTTTGCTACAGTTTGACTAGCATCTGCACATAGAATGGACTCAAGATGCCAGTATTGTCTGTTACCATTCTTGAATGCAGACAAAATCAATTTTAAATCTTCACAGTTTTCTGGGTATTCGTCTCATAATGATTGCCAGTCTTGGTTCATGCACCATTACTATTTCTACTTGGCTTCTGTGACCATCATTCTCTCTTAGTTTTTCTTTGACCTCTTTGGCGCTTTTCTCTTGAACACCCTTGCTGGCCCCAAATCATTTTGCTGCCTTCTTAAAATTGAAGTGGCTAAGCTCAGGGTCATCCTTTTCTTCCTCTGTGCTTTCATCAAGTTTCCTGGCTCAATGTTTTCTATACACTGGCAACTCTCACATTTATATCTCCAGATAGGACCTCTTCTAGGAATGCTAGGTTCATACATGCATCTATCTCCTTGTTTTCTCCTCTTTGATGTTGAACAGACATGTAAAACTTAACAAATCCCAAACTCAGGTCGTGATTTTTCACCTTGAAATCAGCCAATCCCAAATTCTTCCAACAAGTCAGTAAATAAGAGCTACCTGTGTCAGATGCTCAAAAATCTTGGAGACACTTTTACAGAATCATTTATCTTATATCTTATACCCTACAACCTATACCCTACAACCAGTCTATGAGGTAAAGCTTTTTTTTTTTTTTTGCCAATACCTTCAAATTACTTGGCTTCTCAAAACCCTTGACACTACCATTCTGATCTAAGCCACTAACATCTTTTGCCTTGAAAATTAAAGCAATCCCCTTGATTCCCTCTTGCCCCTCACAGAGCCAGAGACATCCTGTTAAAACACAAATAATGTTGTATCATCTTTTGCTCAAAATACTTAAAAGGCTACTCATTTCAATTATATGTAACAAATAATTCCCAAACAGTGAGACTTAAAAAACAATAATCATTTATTACTGCTTCTCAACATCATGGGAAACAGGTTGTTTTGTCTTGGGAATTCCCATATGATGCAGCCAGATGAGGTTGGAACTCATGTCACCTTGAAGTCTTCCTCATTCACAGATCTGATGCCTGAGCTGAGCTAACAAAAATACCTGGAGACTGGAACAGCTGAGGCTCATTAGAAGTTTCTCTTACTTATTAGATCTTTCCAAGTGGCTTTTCTAATACAGCGACCTCGGGTTAGTCAGATTTCTTACATGGCAGTTGGCTTTCTCTACCATGTAGTTCCCAAGAGAATGGTGGAAGTTGCATAACTTTTGTGACTTAGTTTCAGAAGTGACACAGCATCATTCCCACCAAATTGCATTGATCGAAGAAGACAGAAGTCCGGCCAAGTTCAGGGTGAGATGGAGCGCCATCCCTCACACATTGTGTCTGTCATGACTTTTGTAGTGCAATTATGATGGCTTTTCCAACTCTCTAGTACTCTTTTCCTCACTGATATGCTTTTAACCTACTTGGTACCTTGCTGTTCCCGCCACCTGGAATGTTCTTCCTTCAGATATCCAACTGGCTCATTTCTTCTCTTCTTTCATGCATTTGTTCAAGTGTCAGCCTTCTAGCAAGTTCTCATCTGAATACTCAATGTAAAATTCATCTCTATTCTCAAAAATTCCTTATCTGCTTTCTCTGAGTTATTTTCCTCCATAGTACTTACAATATTTTCATGTGCTATAAAATTAACAGATTCATTTTATTTATGGTGTGTCTGTAATCCACCAACACTTGAGCTCCATTAGGTCATGGATTTTTGTTTTTTGTGTTCACTGATGCATCCCAGAGTCTACAAAAGTGTAAGCACATGATAGGTCCTCAATAAATATTTGGTGAAAAAAAATAAATATTTGGTGAATGAATGGAGACATGAGTGTAGTCACTGATGGAACAATAGAAGATGAATATGTAAAATTCATAGACAATGTTATTAAATAAAATTTGTTAGCTATTTGAGCTCTGTAAGTTGTACACAGAAGGGAATTAAAGCTTTAAGTAAGAGGGAAGATCCTAATGTTAGTATTGATTCCCTTTTCTCCACAATGAATGATATTTTGAAGATCTTGATGCTAACATTAGTTTAAGCTCATTCAATACTGTCGTAAGAGGGAGAAAATCGTTTGAGACCTCATATATTAATATTCCAATCCTTCACTTTCTGTCTGTTTGAACTCATCCATCACTTTGGAAGTAAAACTGGAATAGTGTACAAATTCATGATGAGGTCAGGGGTTTTAATATAAAAGGCATTTCTTCTTTCCAGTGATGTCTCAGAGTAATGAAGTCCTGATGAAGCCAGGAGGGGAGAGGAATTTTGATATTTGTATTTCAAATTTCTAATTATTTCTTATTTTAGGGTGTGTGATTTTGTGCCAGGATAAAACTAAGTCCACATTTCAACTCTATAATCTCTAGCTATGCGTCTTTGGAAAAAATTCCTTAATGTTTCTGATCTTCAAATTTCACTCTCATCACGAAAATAAAGACAGTAATATCTACCTCATACAATATTGGGAGGATTAAATAAAATTAGATATTATGATAAATACTATATTTAAAATAGCACCTGGTACATAAGTGTCAATAATAGTAAACAGAATTTGTCCTACATTTACTTGCAATGAACTTATAAAGAAAAAATGTAATCTACGTGGAATATGTAATAAATGAAATAAATGAATATTGAATGTGATATCCTTTCCAGAATGAAGCCCACTTGCAATAAGAAATAATAAAACAGTTAAAATGAGACACTAACAGTGAAACATATTTTTCTTCCTATATAGGGGACACAACTTGCTCACTTGAGCATGCAATTCTTCTCAATAACTTAGACTATAAAGAAAGTTTGGATCAAATTTTTCAGAAATTCAATTGGCTACAGCCTCAGGCTTTTATTTATTTGTCTCATGCTTGCTTTGATTTTGTCTTTTTTTAAAGTCTCTTATATAACAGAAATAGTACCAGAGAAAAGGGGTTATGCACTTCAGTCAAAAACTCAGATATTATTTCAATTTATTTGTTTATTTATTTTTTAAGATTTTTATTTATTTATTTATTTATTTTATTTATTTAATCAACTTACATATTAAGTGTCAGATATTATAGGAGACACTGAAGATAAAATGGGGAATAGAACACACTTCCGTCTCTCCCAAAGTTCATTGGTTTGCTGCTTAACTTTAGAGAATACAATTCCTTGACCAAAGTGGCACAATGTACATCAATATTCAACACTCTGAGAAGTCCTGCAATAAAGAAGTCTATTTGACTTCCTAATCACTGAGTATCAAACCTACTTGGCAATGAGACTCTTCCTTTGTCTAACATCTACAACTGATGTGCTTCATGTTCATTCATTCATTTTATCCTACATCCACTTATTTCTCCTTTCAATGGGATGGTTTTTAATTAAAAATTTTAAATAGACATCTATTTAATAGAGAATTTTGAAATTCCTTCTATATGCAAGAAGTGAAGTTAGCCAATACTGTGGGAAGAAAAGATGAAAAACAAGTATAACCAAACTCAAAGTTTCTTCTTTGGTATGTACCAAGAAAACAATTTTTATATTGTTACAAAGCTGATTATACATTGAAATACAAAACTGTACTGATTAGAGCTCCTCCAAGTAACCCTAAACTTACCTGCTTTACATATCTGGCTTCTAAGTAAGCAGTGATTTAAAGAATGAGTGTCTGCCAAAATGACTTTGAAAACCACAAGCATGTATTTTATCCTTTGAACTGCATGAAATGCATGTGAGAAAGGCAAATGACTGGCATGGGATCACATTCCTCGAAAGTGGTGGATTTGGAACTCAACCCTATGAAAAAAACAACCGTAAGAAAGACAAACTGAACCCAGATATTTTATTCCACCTTTGAAATAATTTCCCAAAGTGCTAGGCTAAATAAAGATTTATATTTGTATTATCTATAAGAAAGTAAAGAAAAGCAAATTTGAAGTGAAATTTCAAAACGTTTCAAATTATTTTCAAGTATTTTAAACATTATATTTCCAGTACTCTCATCTTCATACAAACAATTAAACTGATTTTACAAATTATCCCCTTCAGTAAGGCTATTCAGAAAAGATAACCTATTCAGAAACATTTGTTAGCATGTGTTGTATGTTATTATAACAACTGCCTTAATGAGACAGGTTCATTCAATACACATTTCTATCAGTAAGAAGAATAATAGGGTTTTCTGTTGGAAGACAATGTTGTCCTTTCTGATATTATCATCCAGAGGTCAAGGATGAAACAAATATTTCTGTCTTCCTATATAACACTCTAGGAAGCTATCATCAATCAGTTTGCTTTTTGAAGAGATATCCCATTTTATAACCTAGTCATTTCCTTTCCCTGAGAAATTGAACTATTTAAGCGTCATACCACTTTGAGATAATTAGTTTGTGATGAAAATTTTTAGAAGTATATTGTTCATAGCTCATTGTTCCTTTCTCACATAGAAGCACTAGAGTATATCACTGACATATCTGGCATTGGAATTGTACTCGTTATATGGGAGTTGGTTTTACTATTAATAATACACATAATAATAATAATAATAATAATAATAATATTCAAAGAGTATGCTAGATACCATGACTCTGGATAGAGTTAGTATTTCTTTCTTAGTGCTCCAACTTACACAGTATATATTTTTCTGTTATATTACCTACAATATCTTATTACTTTTGTGTGCTTACTTCTGTCTCCCAGATTGTAATCATAACAGGGATTTCTTCTAGGCAGATATACAATCTTTGATCTCTGTGTCCTTAAACACACTCGATAAATGTTTGCTGTAAAAATTAATGAAAAGAAATGTTAATTTGTTCTTTTTTTAAGGTAGCATCTGAATGAATAGCCTACTCAATTTAAAATGCATAATGTTTAAGCACTATATAAAAACAGCTAGATTGGCCTTCCTCATAGCTTGGTGACTTTAAGGTATTTACTTCTTAAATTGAATCACCTTAGAGCAAGCATTCCAAGCAAGTCCTTTCAGAACTGGCACAGTGTCACTTCTACTATATTATACTGGTTACAAAGCCACAAGGCCAACTCAAATTCAAGAAGAGAAGAAATAAAGTACATCTTTCCACAGAAAGAATAAGAAGGAAGTTGCTGCCATCATTAGTTTCCCACAATTTAATCTGTACCCCTATTAATGACATTTCTCCCATTTGACATAATGTTTGATCTGACAATTAATAAAATCAAAATTGCACAATACACCACACAGTAGTAACAATTACATTTACAATTACATTTACATTTGTGTCTTTGTTCTCTATTACTCTACAAATAAGAAACAATTTATCAAGGAAACAAACCATCTCTATAATTGTTTTCTGAGATGAGAATCAATGAGTTTACCATTGGCTACAAAATACATAATCTTTTTTTAATATATAGACAATTAAACACTAATTTTTGGAGACAAAATTGCAGACAAAGGATTCTGAGCTACATCCATGACTCAATATTAATAAATGAAGTTGGAATAAGACCTGTGATTGGTCTATGATGACAGAAAGCAGATAGCTACTTCTCCTAGTAAAACTGAAGAATACCTAACTAAGCATTCATTTCAAGGACTGGGAAGGAATTTTGTTATAACATAGGTCTGTATGTATAATGAAATATATGCCTTGAATACTCTTGAAACAAAGAAGGATAAATGGAGAAAATGTACATAAAGGGAATATATTTTAAATGCTGAAAACATGGCACAATCTTTTTTTATTAAGATAGAAATTAAAATAAAGCATTATGTTCTGTAAACAAAAAGTAGTGGAAACCAAATTATTTATCAGAAAGACCCGAAGAGACCACGAGACAATTCAAGTTCTTTGAGGGATAAGGTTGAAAAGAAAAACATGAAAAATGAGATGAGTACTTTAATAGACCCTTAGGAAACACATTTACTGGTAATAGGTAAGTAAAAAATGAGATTCTCTACCTTAAGTAAAAGAATTTTAAACTAATATTACAGTGTATGTTAACTAGAATTTAATTTTTTTAAAAAAAGGAGACTTTATAGAACTTCTGGTACCACTGTAGTTAAAAAAAGTAAGTATTCTAAAATATATATCTGAGTTGACTGAGTAGCTCAGCTAAGTATCTGACTTTTGATTTTAGCTCAGGTCATGATCTCAGGGTTGTGAAATCGAGTTCCATGGCAGGTTCCTCACTTAGTGGGGAGTTTGCTTGAGAGTCTTTCTTTTTCTCTCCCTCTGCAACAACCCCCCTACTCATGTATGCTCACACTCTCTCACTCTCTCTTAAATAAATAAATAAATAAATAAATAAATAAATAAATAAATAAATAAATAAAATCTTTAAAATATGTACCAGATAATATGTTTGCACATACATATAATATGAAGCACAAAACACAATCAGTGAATCATAATGAACCAGGCAATGAAAGCAGAGGAGATATTGGACAAAGCCAAGTATTTACTTATTCTATTCCTTAGCCTGTGAGGGTGAGACTAATAGTAACAGAAAACAAACACTATTTATATGCAAAGTTATTAATAGTTTCAAGTATGTATGTATGCGTATTTATGTATTCATACACTATGCACTGGCATATATTGATATTCAGTTAAATTTATATACTTTATTCTAGGGATTGGCAATCTATGACCTATCAAATCCAATCCACCTCCTGTTTTCACAAATGAAGTTTTATTAGAACACAATCACACTCACTAATTTATGTATTGTCTACGGTTGCTTGTGTGCTACAACTGCAGAATTAAGTAGTTGTGACAGAGAATATAACACAATCAAAACTAAAATACAGACCATGTGCCCCTTTATAGAAACAGTTTATTGACCCCTGATTGATCCAAAGACTAAATATGGGACTCTCAGTATATCCTAGTAAGTAACTGTATCCACAATAGTAGTAATTTCTATAATTATTGAACTCATAGTTTTTGGTAAAAATCATGCTTAGCTGGAAGGGCAGCATCCTATTGATTAGGAAAGATATTAGGGTTTGAAGCCAACCACCAAGAAACAATTGAGACGTCGCTGGTGCAAAAAGGTGGTTTTATTAAAGCAAGCCCAGGGGCAGAAAGAGCCGCTCTGGGGTCATGAGGGGTGATTCATTTACTTTCAAGTTGGGAGTGGGTTAGGGATAGCATAAGGAATTTAGAAGCAAGGTTTCTTGGACCTTGAGGGGACTAGCTATTGTTGGGAAAGGTCATATATGACTACTTAATAAAACCTTTCAGTGGGTCATATGCTTGGCGTAATGATTGCCAATATTTATCTTGGGGAGCAGAGATTAAGGAAGTTTCCAAAGGAATTTTTATATGTTAAAGTAGACTTACAGGATCCTGAGGATTGGGCTAAGATTGTCCTTTGCCCTTAGCAAATAGGCAGCTGAGTTCTTAGAGGAATGTCACTCTGCCCGTTTCAAGGATTTGTCAGGGGGTCGTAAGTAGTAAGGAAATTTAATAATTTTTCTTCTGCCTTTGTTTTCCACAGCACTATGATTGGCAGCCTCATCAGAATCACATAGAATGGGAAAGGAATGGTTAGCCAGAGGATAGAATGAGAGTTATTAAAAAAAAAATTGTGAATATCCACTACTATCAATATATAAAAATGTTAGCCTGCAAGGACTTATTCTAATGGATACCTAATCTCACTCAACATACCAAATGAAACTGGGTAATACCTCACTAATATAAGAAATAATCAGTGTTGCTGCAGAGGTAAATATTTCTTTGATGGTGTGCTGAAGGGAACCTCTGTATTTTATTTCCAGCCTTTTGCGACAATCAAATGAACAAACAGGACCTTATTTGAATAATACCAGATAAAACTCAGTGTCTCTAAATGTGATACACATGAAGATGATCCACAGGCGTGGAAATTCCATATTAAAAATTCTGTTTATATCTATTTATCTTATCAAATGTTTTGTATATATTTTTAATTTGCATATTATATTGGAAAAATAGTATCCATATATATCATTATAAACAAGTACAGTATTAGAGTTCACATGCTCAAATTTTGTTACTAACAAGGATATATCATAACAGTTTTGGAAACCATTGACAAATTACTCATCCCAAAACAGTAAATAACCTAAGCATCGTAATAATCCATATAAGGTTGTAATTGAGTAGTCCTATAGCACAATCCACAATTTTATAGAAAAATCAGTATATCTAATTACAAATGAATATAGATGACTCCAAAATCTGAAAGCCGGGACACCTAGGTGGCTCAGTGGTTGAGCATGTGCCTTTGGCTCAGGAGTCCCACATCAGGCTCCCTGCATGGAACCTGTTTCTCCCTCTGCCTGTGTCTCTGCCTCTCTCTCTCTCTCTCTCTCTCTCTCTCTCTTTCTCATGAATAAATAAATAAATCTTTAAAAAAAATCTGAAAGCCACTGACATAGAAAAAATATGACACTGGAGTGTACCTTCATAAACTTAAATTCAATACATCTTTCTAAAGAATTTCTCTTCATCAAAGGTTTTCATTTTGTATTTCAGTGTCATTTTAATATCAGTCCTAATCACCTAGTAATGAATCCCTAAAACTATGCTGGCCTCTAGTTCTGCCATGGGTACCCCATCACATTACTCACTGATATTGAAGATTTCATCATCCTTGATAAGGCCTCCCATACCCATCATTTCCTTATCTTTGCTATTTTTCTAGTCCACATCCCAAACATCCTGTAATGGGCTTCCAGTCAACAGATTCTGTCCTTTCCGGTCCTCTGCACACAGAGGCTGGTGGGTTTATTAAGGAATATATTCCATGAATACATTCCATGAAAGGTACTCACTCCTTTACTTTTAATTTTACACAAGTTAAAATCCAGGCTCAGCATTGCTTTAAAACAAAGTTGTAATCTCCATTCAACAAATGCTTCTGTAAAAAAAAAAACAAATGCTTCTGTCACATTTTTCTCTCTCCCAGTTTAGGCATCCCTGTTTGCAATGTATTCATATAATGATCCTCTAAATATTCCTTACTGTTTTATACTTCCTACTTTATCATTCATCTTCTCCTTCCTCCCCTCTTTATTATCCATGTAAATTCTAACCTCTAAACTAGACAGGGTACCCCCCCGCCCCGGGAATAAAGGACCCTACTCATATTTGAATTCTCCATAGCTTCTATCAGAGTATATTATTAAACAAAGACTCAGTAAATATTTGCAGCTTTGTGCTGTGGCTGCTTTGCCATAAGAAACAACGGTTTCCTAGTGACATTCACTGCTCCTACTGCCTGAGGTAAGAAACACATTTTAGCAATTGTGGACCTAAAAAGGAGAGGTAAACGACTTCATCAGAAACCTAACAACAAAATTGAATGCCACTTAGTCACGGTCTTACTTTTTCAGCTAATCCAGGTCTTAGGAGTCACAGGCAGTTTTAACACTATGTTGCAACTCTGGTTCTGTGTACACTAAATAAGAGGAAATAATATCAGACGCGTTCACTTTAACAATACCATACTTTGGAGGTAATTAACAACATAAATAATGAATTAGCTGTTTAGGAGAGTAGAAGCTCAATCTAGGTCTGATTTTTAATATTTTTTCTCTATAATCCTAAAATGATCAAATGATTTTACTATTCAAATTTTAAGATTAAAACTAATACATTATGCCTATAATGAGAGCAGAAGACACTGGGAGGTCTTAGCAATATGCTTAAAGAAAATGTTGGCCTTTACTACATTATTTACCATGCTCATATATCCTTTCAGTAAAATTTAAGAGAACTATAATAAAGAATAATATTTTACATGTTCTTTATTAATTTAAACATAAATTTTCAGAACTCAATTATACCTATAGCATTCCAAATGAATTTTCTGTGTATGTCATTAATTTTAACACCAAGGCACTGATCATTTTGACACACACACACACACACACACACAAAAGTTAATAAATTTAAGAGAAATCTAGTCAAGGAAAAAAGAACAGAGCCTGCAATTAAATTTTAGTTGATAATGGGCTATTTAATAACTATGTTATGCAGCTATGCAGATTAAAAATGCAATGATTCATAGTAGGTATATCCAACATCTAATGATAATCAACATGCTTTTTGGGAAATGAGGATAATACTCCCTTATTGAAAAGAGTTAAATGAACTTCTTCACATAATATGTTTAAAATTCTCTTTCTAGTGTGTAGATTTTAATGAAATGCAGATCACTGCAATTCTTCATGTTAAATAACATCTGGGATTGTTCTTTAATCGAGTAAATTGGGTTAAAATATTGCATTTTTATTACTAGCTTAATAGCTTAAAGAGGTATTAAACATTTAATTATTAACCTTGACATGAAAGAATTGGAGAGATTTCACTGATGATTTAAGGATTTCAAAATTCTCTCTTCTGAGTTAAGTTCATATGTAAGGATGAGATAGCTCTAACTAGCCATCCTGAAATGGGGGTTTGACCTTAATTGAAAGAAATGCATAACATACCATGTATACAAATGATATGTATAACATTAGTTGAGCAAATCATTCATGGAGGAATATGTGTTTTATATGAAAAATATCAAGTAATGGATGTTAGATATTAGAAAAATCCATGACTAAACAACAGAAAAATATAGCCTGATTATTCCTTCATTCAGCAAATATTTGCTGTACACCTGTCATGTGGAAAGTGCTTTTCTAGACACTGAGAAGAAAGCAGTGAATCAGTTCTCATAACGCTCATATTCTACAAGAAATTGACAAGACACATATAAATACAGATTTTTTAAAAGACAAATGATTTTAATAAATAGTACAAAGAATAAAAGAGTTATACATTGTTAGGTGATGTAGGCAATGGTATGTTGGTAAATGTTCAAAAATCAATTCTCAAAAAATAAAAATCTCTGGTTATAGTGTTTGCCATTCTCTGTTGTGTAAATAATCCCAGCATGGCTGATTTCAAGCCATGGAACATGACATTGCTGAATAGAGAATTGGGAAGAGATGTATACCATGAACTCTAGTGAGCTGTTCTAAGAGGGCTCCAGCATACCATGATAAGGCTAAGTTAAGTTGAATAGGTCTCCCTGGGAAAATGACATTTAAACTAAGGCCTGAATAACCAGAAAAAAATCATGGGTGAGGAACTATATAAGCCATATTCTGAGCAGAGAAAACAGCTCGTAAAAAGTCCCAAAGGCAATACAAGCTTGGACTATGGAGGAACAAAAAGACGGCCAGTGAATCTGAAGTGTAACAAGCAAACGGAGGATGAATCATGAGGTTGGAAAGGCAGCCAGAGCCTTCACAGGGAACCTTGTAATATAGGGTATATAATATGGCTGGGATGCTACTAGATGATCTATTAATCATATTGTAGTGATTAAAACTCTTGTAGTGAGACACCTAGGTGGCTCAAGGGTTGAGCATCTGCCTTTGGGCCAGGACGTGATCCAGAGATCCAGGATCGAGTCCCACATCCAGCTCCTTGCAGGGAGCCTGCTTCTCCTTGGGCCTATGTCTCTGCCTCTCTCTCTCGATGTCTCTCATGAATAAATAAATAAATAAAATCTTTAAAAAAATAAATAAAACACTTGTAGTATTTACTCTGTGCTGTTCATAGTAAGGTAAAAAAAGTTATTGCAGAATGAAGGACAGGCCTTGGCTCTTTGTGATAGGACAAACATTAGAAAATATTTGGGAACTAGGTTAAATAAAACTTTGGAATTAGTAAGTGTCAACATAATATTACTAATTGTGGCATTCAACTTAATACATAATTTGCTTCATGCAAATTTTTTTCTGCTTTTGTTTTCTATAGCGAAATACTATTGTCATTCATGTTGTCACTACTGTCATTTCTAGAAAATGATTCTATCATATAAAATAGCATAATATAAAATGACTTCCTAAGATCCTGACCTAAGAGCTTATATATAAAACAAATGTTTTTTAAATTGTGCCTATAATGGCACATAACAGCAGGCATTAGATGCCATGGACGTAATATCTGGCAAATAAAATGTTATGGACTCCAAGGGAACTGTAGATATTTCTAACTCTATTCAAAAATGTACTGTAACTGTAGATAGAATTTCCCTGGGCTATAGAAAAGCACAGATGGTATTAGTGTTTATTAGATCCATGAAAGTTGCTTTTAAAAATATATCTGAAAAACACTGAAGTTCTGCTAATATGGCCAGAATAAGGAGGTCAGAAACAACAATGCAAAGTAGAAACTCCTCGTAGGTGGGAGTGAATAAAAATATTTCTATTAACAAAGTCTAAGGGTAACAGACTTAAAAAAAAAAAGAAAGAAAAGAAAAAAACAAAAACCAGGAAACATTCACTTACATTGGGCTAAATAATAAAATCAGTTGCACACTGTTTTTATAAATTCATTGGACTAACAGAGTCTCCTCTGGACTAAACCTGGAATAGCAAGTACCACCTGAGTTTGCAGTCTAAGGGAGGACCAAAGGAGGGGAAAAAAAAGCAAAATTGGTAAAAGTTCTCAAGTAGAAGTATCATGGAGGGTAATAGAAGAAACAGTAGGAAGAGCACTTCAGGTTTGAGAAAGATTGTAAGGAAGAGAAGTTTGGCTCAGGTATTAAAAGATAAGTAGGGATCTGCCACCAAAAGGTTGGAATAAGGAATTCCATGCATACCTGTGAGGATTTCAGAATGGCTAAGATATAAACTACTTGTAAGAATTAAGAGGAATGATACTTAAGGAAGTTAAAAATGATCTGCATTAACATGTATGCTTTGGTAAGAGTCTGGATTTACCTCTCTGCACCTTGAGGAATCAGAAGCCTCCCTCATCTTTTTTTTTTTTAATAGTTTATTTTGAATTAGCTAAAGATGAACAAGTTTTGAAATAGTACAGAGATTCCTATGTACCTGTCTTATCAAAAAAAAAAAAACAGAAAATTAACTTTCATACAATGCTATTAATTAGACTGCAGACCTTATTCAGATTTCATCAGCTTTTACAGGAATTTCTTCCCTCACTGTATAGTTCTTTGAAATACTTTCACACATACATATTCATAAAAAACAGGTAGTCACCACAATCAGTATACAGAACTGTTTGTTCTATCATCATAAAGAAACTTCCTAGGGTTATCCCTTAATAATTACACCTCTCCCTCACAAAACCATTAATATCTAGCAATCACTGATCAGTTCTCCATCACTACAGTTTTCATTTTGAAACTTATATAAATGGACATATAGGAAGTAAGCTTTTGAGACTGGCTTTTTTTTCACTTAGCATAATGCCTAAGTCATAGTGTGTATCAGTAGTTCCTTTTTATTGTTAAGAAGTATTCTGTTGTCATGATGTGACACAGTTTACCTATTCACCCACTGAATGCAAATTCTGTTGTTTCAGTTTGGGGCTGCTATGAATTTTTGTGTACAGGTTTTTGCAGTGAATGTAAGTTTTATTTCTTTAGATAAATACCCAAGGGTATAACTGCTTGTCATTGGTCAATGTATTATTAACTTTGTAGAAGACTGCCAAACTATTTTTCAGAATGGATGTGTCAGCTTACATTCCCACCAGCAACACAGAGGAGATTCCACTGTTTCACATCCTTGCCAGCACTTGGTATTGCCAGTATGTCTTTCCATTCTAATAAATGTGTAGCAGTATGTTATTGTGGGTTTAATTTGCATTTCCCTAATAGCTAGTGAGCTTGCATTGGAAGCCTTTAATGTGATGTCACAATATAAAGGAAAAGTAACTTGGGGAACTATGTAGATAATAGAATGAAATATCCAGGGATGTAAGGTTAAGGAAGAACAGAGGATGGGGAGATAAGTCAGGATGATCAGATATAGTCCAGGTAAAAGATAAAAGTTACCGAAAAGAAAGCATTTACTAAGGGCAAAGAGAGGGCAGCCCGGGTGGCTCAGCGGTTTAGCGCCACCTTCAGCCCAGGGCGTGATCCTGGAGACCCGGGATCGAGTCCCACGTGGTGCTCCCTGCATGGAGCCTGCTTCTCCCTCTGCCTGTGTCTCTGCCTCTCTCAGTCTCTCTGTCTCTCATGAATAAATAAATAAAATCTTAAAAAAAAAAAGGGCAAAGAGAGAAGAGATAAGATTTGAGAAGTATTTGAAAGTAGACTCAAAAAGATTTGTGGGAATGAGTAACAGAAACAGTCAATGGTAACTCGTTTTAAGCTGGAAATAGTGGATACAGATATAGTAACAAAATTAAAAATAATGGAGGGAAAACAGTTTGGGAAAGAGAGAGATTTGGAGAGACTTTTTTGGCCATATTGAAATTGAGGTATCTATAGAGGATACCAAAATATTTGGCTGAGTGGGGAGAAACATTACTCCAAATGAACATTTGGTGTCACCAAGAGCAAAGACCCGTTGTAGTAAGTGGGATATTTTGCTTAAAATCACTGTCATAGCTTTTTTAGCGATACTGTTGGCAATTATTTCTCTTAGACCAGTTCACACGGAAAGGAAGACAAAATCTCAAAATCCATTTTGGTTTAGGAGGTGATATGAACCAATCTTAGGGAGAAAATTATAATAGCCTACTATATTGTTACTTTGAAGGGGAATTAGAAAGCCAATAATTAATGGAGAGTTTTCCCAAAGTTATAGAAGACTGGGAACTCTATTAAAAGAATAGATGACGTTTGCATTTCCACTCACATGTTCTTTTCATGATTAGAAGAATCATTTAAGACCACAAATTTAGCAAAATCACACCTCAAAAGCTGTTGCTACCACAGCATTTTTTCAATGTAAGAAAATGATTTTATATATTTATATAGTCTTATATTGATCTTACATATATACATGACTATAGTCTTATATTGATCTCATATATATGTATATATAAGTATATAAATATAGTCTTATATTGATCTTATTGTTTATATTATATACTTCAAGAAGACTCGATTACCTAATAATATATGGTTAATAAGATCAGCAGAAAAAATACTCTACTATGAATATTGTGTATTAGGAGAGCAAATTGGGAAATGGCTAAATTAACTATGTATCTAATTCATGCAAAATAAACTGATAGACCTTAAAAAAAAAAAAAAGAATGACTCAACTTGGGGTTAATGAAGGTATCAGAAGAAAAAAAACTTCTCTCAATGTAGAAACTATAATTAAGGGAAAAAATGACAACAAATATGCTAAATGAGTGGGAGGCTCAGCTGTTTGAAAATGGCCACAGCACCATTCACAAGTGGTATCAGAAAAAAAAAAAATCAACAAGTGCCTTTAGACCTTTTCACAAAGTTTCCAGTTTTTGAAAGCATTTAAAAAATTACAAGTATAAGGGGGAGTGGTAAGGTATTAAGGATACAAACTATCTTGTCCTAAAAGCTTGAATGAGAGTATCACTGTTGAAAATTTGTAAAAAACATACTTTAGTCACAGACAAGTTTGCTGTTATATGAATAACAACTGTACACCTATGGAACTACAAGTATGTAAAGAGGAAAAGTTATGTATCACTCTTTATAATGGAAATGCAAAACTTAGTTCAATCAACTATGAATTTCAACAAGTGCAAAAGTTTCAAGCAAAAGATAGTTTCCCAGAGGAGTGTAAAAGTATGTCGCTATTAGAATTTATACGTATATGGTCTATATCAACATAGACAAAGATATATCAGAAGAAATAAAATGGTTGCTATTTAAGTATATTCATTTTTCCCAATGTACAAAGTTTTAAATCACAATATTTATTCAAAAAGTAAGTTGCAAAAAAAAAAGTAAGTTGCTACGGTGAAGTGAATATTTATGTAAGTGCTATCAAAATACTGGAGATAGAGATGCTGCAAATAGACACATAGGCCAATTAGGGACCATGTTCACAGTGACTTAAATACCACAGAGTTCCTATATTCATTCATTTAATAAAGACTTATAGAATGTATGGTAAACAAAGTAAACAGTGAAAATAAGCCGACTTCATGGAAATATAGGATTATGTTGAGCAAAAATGGCATGCATGCCTTCTTTCCTCACTCACTGGAAAACACACACACACACATACACACACACAAACACAAAATAGTTGGAAACCTGAGTAAAATATATTCATTTTAAAAATAATATGAACCTACTATGCAGACCAATAACTAAGAAAGAATTGCTGCCTGTTTTGATTATGGAGACTCCTGGAGTAAGGCAATTAAAACTAAGAAATAATTTGGCACCCTGTTGGAAGCCAGAGAGAAAGAAAAACACTACAGACCTAGCCAAGGTAACTGTGGAATAGTGGTAAGAACATCAGCATTTGTAACAAACTCAATTTTCTCTTCTTTAAAAATGAAACTATTATATTCCACCATATTGTGGTATCACTTGAGCTAATATATCTCAGTGGTTTGAAATTGGAAAACACGCACACATAAAATACTGGTATTCTTTTTTATAGATTTAGACCTAAAATAGGAGTTGTTTCTTCTTCCTCTGATATAAAAAGTGGCTCACATTTCAAAGTTTCACTTCCATGTACTTAATAAGTTTTGCTAACAAAACAATCATAGTAAAGGTTCCTAGTAGTATGTCTGACTCAAAACAGATGCTCCTTAAAATGTCTGTTGAGCCTAAATTTGTTTTAAAATATAATTGGAATCTTCTGAAATAAGAGCGTTTTAAAAATTAGAATCAGGCATATTTGCTGCAAAGAGTTATGAATATCATTTTCAAATAAATCAGCCAATATATCTTTTCAAAGGTTGTGTTACTCAGGGACAAAGCACACCTAAATGAAACAAGATAAATATGCTCTCTTTTAGAACCCAGAGAAATTAATTATAGTGGATTGTCATGATAAAGACCATGAAGAGTACGGAGCTTAATAGAAAAAAAAAATGAGAATGAAATAGCAGAAGCCTGGAAGAAGCCAAAAAGGACGGATAGGAAGAAAGAAAGTATCTGCAAAGGTCAAGTAAAGTAGAATTGGAATAAAACTTGGTGATCTTAATCAACATGTATAACTAATAGAGCAAGTTTCCAGGGGGATATATTGGAGGAGTAGATAGAGCATAGCCCTATCAATCTTCTTGCCCAAATTGTACAAGGAACATGCATGAATATATAGATCAGTTCTCAAGAAAAAAAGAAATGCGACTCCATAAAATTTGTTCCATATTATTCAAATTCCTTTTATGAGTAAGTATAAGGCTATAAAACACAGGTAATATCAAAGCTGTTCTTCATGTAGGACTCTGTAAACTACTTGTTTTTTCCCATGTGACTAGTCTTTGTTTCTGAATATTATTTTCGTATGTTATATCAGAATACATACAGAGGAGAGTGAGTGAAATGATCAAAAACGAATCTAATTAGAAATGATTTAAGGAACTAGGTACAGACACTTAGTTGACAGAAGACAACATTTCAGAGAGACATCATGATTGTCTCTAAGATGTGAATATGTTACTATAATAGATCAGAAACATTTTCTCTGTGATTCCTAACAGTAGAACCAGGATGGACGGATCAGTGTTAAAGGGAAATTTCAGCTCAGATGTGAGGAGAAAATTTTTCTAACAGCTCAAATTATAGTTAGGTGTTAAACAATAATTCTATAGGTATTTTACAAACTAATACTTGTAAAACTAAGTTAGAATCACTATCTCAATTGCTTTTGATAAGGAATTGAGTTATGGTACCCTCACAAAATCTTGAGGGAAATGTAATTTGTTAAATGCAATTTGGTACCATCTCTCAAAAAAATTTTAATGGTTCTGGATTTTGGTATTCACCTAACAATTCTTTCATTTTTCCACACATGATTATAAATACATCTGTTCATATTTGTTCAATGAAGCATATTGGTAGTAGACTGCTTAAAACAGAAATATGCCAAATACTCCTCAAATAGATGGTGGTATTTTGATTCTATGCAATAGTATGTGATCCTTCATCAAAATGAGTTGGATTTCTGTGTAAAAATCTAAGACGTTATTAACGGGGGGGGAGTAGGGGAGGGGGAGCCTATGAACAGAAATGATTGAATAAAGGTTTAAATAAAATCCATATATGTGAATTTGAACACACACACACATATATATATACACACACATTCAAATTCTTATAAAATGATAGAAGAAAATAGGTATTAAAATGGTAACAGTGGTTACTACTAAAGATCAGTACAGATTTAAAATCAGACGAAGAGAACTATGGGGGGTGAGGGATTACTTTTAAATCTACACAATTCTACATTTTTTCAGCTATATTATTCAAGGATTGCTTGTGTAATTATTTTAAAAAAATGAAACAAAACAAAAACACAAGTTTGTCTGCCTTTTTGTTGTAAGAACCATCTCACATGGAAAGTGCTGCCTGAGAGCTCATGGACTATTTATTCTCTTAAAAACTCTATATATTCTCCACAACTAGAAATAGGTATATGTGTGAAAATGAGCTGCTATATTTTGAATGTTCTTAAGATTTTATTTATAAAGTAAATAAACAAGGCTAAGCCAATATTGAAAAGGAATTAAACTTAAGTCAGCATTAATTTAGTTGTGTACACTTTGCAATATTTGTATTTTATCTGCCCTATCATCCTCACATTTAAAATGTTCCTCCTCAACAGTTTAGTGTTAGGTATATATTTACTGTTGGAACAAGGAAATGCAAATGGAGGTTTCCAGGAAGATGAAATGGAGTGTGCCACATTTTTAATAGCTTGCCTGTGTTTTCATGTGGTCTATAACGCTTTCATCTGACAATCCAAACTCCAGTTTTTTAGGAAATGTTGGAGCTCTGTCCATTCCGCCCCACGAGCTTCAGGTTCCCTCATCAACCTACCCCATACATATAAACCATCTGTTTGTGATTTTTCGGCTTTATCTGAACATCTTCACAAAGAGGCCATCTGTTCCCTTCTTTTAAATATCTATTTACAGTACTTTCTCTCTTACCGACTTTACAACTATTTTTGCATATGTCAAAAATTCAATTACACAGTCACATATTAGTATGTCATCTTCTCTGGAGAGGTCTTAGACAAATTCCTGGGCGATCCAAAGAGCAAGGATAATACTAAGAGGCTAAAAAATTTCACCTAAAAGCAAGGGGTGGGGGACACAAAAATAAAAGTCTCACAATGCATGAAATCAATAATAGATCAGAGATGTCCTGGAGAGCCTGTGCACATGATTTCCAAAAAGCTGTTACTTCACTATGTACAAGAACAATATGAATTTGCATTGAAATTTATTTCTGCCATTAGTAATATATGCCTATTGCAAATGTGCACTTTAGGGTAAGTATACTTTCAGTTGAAATAGAAAAAAAGAGAGAAAAGAAAAGCACAAATAGATGTTTCAACAGCATTTGTATAATGCTGGGGCAAGTTTTTAGGACCAGCTTACCGAAGGAAATTCCTAAGGTTAAATATGAAGCAAACTTTTAATGTGTGGGGGTGTTTGCTAAAAGCAGAACACTATGATGGACGTAAAAAGCTGAAACATTAAAGGCAGTCAGCTCTTTATTTTCTCTGCTTCCCTAGGAGCAAAACACCAGCAGAAGAATTCTGCAGATAAATGGTATTTCCAACTATGTTGGGAGCTCAAAGTTGTGAGATTATAATTGGGACAACAGATTCAGATACCATCACACCAGCTCTTTTCACTCACATTTAAAAATAAAAGTTTAAAAAGAATTTACTAAAAGTCCCGTGTGTGTATATAATCATATATATGATTAAAGTTTCATATATGTATATATATACTATATAACTGCATAATCAATATCTATAAATGTGTAACTTTTACCTACATAGATCTATTTCCAAATTGCATGTATCATAGAAGAAATGAACAAATCAAGAAAAAATGCAATATATCTAACAAACATAATTAATTTTATTTAGATATCAACACTTCTTTTTTCTTAAGATTTTATTTATTTATTTGACAGAGATAGAGAGAGCACAAGTAGGCAAAGCAGCTGTCAGAGAGAGAGGGAGAAGCAGACTCCCCCCTGAGGAGAGAGCCCAATGCCAGGCTCGATTCCAAGACTCTGGAATCATGACCTGAGCCGAAGGCAGTCACTTAACCGACTCAGCCTCCCAGGCCCCCTAACATCAACACTTCTAAAAAAAGATTTTGGTCTGATAAAATTGATAGGGAGAAAGAGAACACAAAATCGAGATAAAAAAAACCCACAAAATATGAAAAAGTTGTCGCAATTTTAAAAAGGCAACTATGCTAAGTATAACAGTAGCTGTGAGCCAGTATAAAGCAAGCCAAGACTGAAACTTCCTAGCAGCTCAGCACCCTGTTTCTTAGGGTGGAGGGCAGTTGTTTTAGTATTCATGTCTGAGGGAAATTTCTTACATTGAGTTTTACACAGATAAGCAATATTCTTTTTTCCTCCCAGAAGACCATAGACCAGCAGCTCTTAAATGATCATCAACAGTACATTACACTAAGTCATTTTACAAATGGGCTCCCAAATTTTGACCTTAGATAAGGTAGCCAATGTTCAGGTAGAAATATCAGCACAGGGGATCCCTGGGTGGCTCAGCGGTTTAGCGTCTGCCTTTGGCCCAGGGCATGATCCTTTGAGTCCTGGGATTGAATCCCACATCAAGCTCCCTGCATGAAGCCTGCTTCTCTCTCTCTCTCTCTCTCTCTCTCTCTCTGTGTGTGTGTGTGTGTGTCTTTCATGAATAAATAAATAAAATCATTAAAAAAAAAGAAATATCAACACAGATATGTGCAAACAACATGTATCTTGCTATTAGGGTAAATATGAATATAGCATTCTAGGTCTAGAGCAGTCCTCTATCTCCATCTGCCTAGAGCACTCATAATTTTCTTTTCATTCGATTTTGGTGGAAAATCCAGCCTGGCGTGATTGTTTCTGTGATGCAATCCAATTACTAAAATTTCACACTTTTGTCTCAAAGTCCCCAATACCACTCTGTCCCAAACTCCTGGCCCCCAAAGCGATCTACCTTCCATACTCTTGTTGCTAGGCTCCCCTTTATCAGAGTCCTTGACGAGTACTAAGAAGATGGTTAAGTCCCAGCTAACTTCTGTAGAATAAGGTTCACTCTTGAGAAAACTCTAGTGTCTTTGCCATGGCAACCTGAGGGAACACAGGCTGCTTTGGGATTTCCTCTGACACTTTAGCCTCTTTCCTTACACCTTTTTTCATGTTCTGTAGCCATATGTGAAAGGGAGGGGTAGGAGACAGTTCGAATCCTTTTCTGTCCCCTTAGCATGGACAGAGGTAAGATTATGGAATTCTCGGCCTTTCCTCTACCTCTAAATGCCCAGAGACTTGGGCTTCCAGAAGTGATACTTTTTCAGTACCTTTTCCTAGCAAGCTCTGCAGTCGCTGACTGGCACAACAGTGGGCATTTTTCTGAACCTGGAAGTGTGGAACACTTAGTTTACTCTGCTTTTCAGTATTGTCAGGAAAGCAAGAAACAGTTTTCAAAAGTGCTTTCTACCTGACACCATATGAAAACCAATTTTTGCTACGTTTGAGACAACACACTCTTACAGTGTGCTCTCTGGTAGAGCATTGCTCATTCAGCCGGGCTGGGAGTAAGTTGCTGCAAGGAAGCGATAAGGCTTAATATAAAGGCACACTAGTGTTAAAGAAAGATATCTTGTATGCTAGACACTGTAAGAAATTTGCATCACGACTTGTTCAAGAAAATATGGTCAGGACAGTAAAGAGTTCTTTAGCTCTTCAAAAATCACAAACAAATTTTTCAATAATTGCCAAAGTAGTTTTTAAATATTCAGAAACTTAATTTATTTTTACTTTAGTTCTTCCTTCAAGAGTGCCATCAAATTATCCAGTTTTTTTAAACTGTATTGATTATACAAGAAGGTTGACAACCAAGGTTTTAAATTGAGGGTCTGTGATCATTTCCCAACACATATTATGGCCACTGCTACATATAGGGCCAGTAAGTCAATGACTGACATCTTTGTATAGACAACTACCTAACAATTCCATTTTGACTGTCCTCACTGTGTAGCTTCTTCTCTGGATGATACAGTGCTGTGCCAATTTTTTAAACTGTGTTTTATTGTAGCAAGAACACTGAACATGGGCTCTAACCTCTTAAATTTTTAAAAATGTACATTACTGTTGACCATAGGTACTGTGTCATACAGTGGATTTATAGAGCGTATTTATATTGCTTGAATAAAACTTTGTCTGTTGATTAGTAACTCCTCATTCTCTCTCCCCCCAGTCCTTGGTAACCACCATTCTGCTCTTTGATTCAATGAATGTGATGATTTCAGATACCTCATACAAGTGGAATCATGCAGTATTTGGCTTTCTGAAATGGCTTATTTCACATTCATTAACATAACATCCTCCAGTCTCATTCATGTTGTCACATATTGCAGAATTGTATTCCGTTGTATGTATATGTCTAATTTTCTTTATGCATTGATCTGGAACATTTTGTTGTTCCCACATCTTGGCTATTGTGAATAGTGCTGCAAAGAACATGGGAATACTAATATCTTTTCAAGATCCTAACCTCAATTCTTTTATATCAGTATCCACAAGTAGGTTTGCTAAGTCATACAGTAGTTCTATTTTTAGGTTTTTAAGGGCATGTGCACAAGTTCTTCTGTTTTGGAACACTCTTTTCCCTTCATCTTTTCATCCTTTGGATCTCAATTTAGTTAAGGCCTCCTATTGCCCTCTCTTCATTCATCAGCTATGCCTCCCCTGCACTCAGACTGCATGGACTCAAAATCCAGCTCTGTCAGCATTAATTTGCAGTGTAAACTTAAACAGAGTCATTTAATCTGCCTTTGCCACAATTTTCTTTATTGTAAAATAGGGATAATATTAATACTTTTTAAAATAGGGTTGCTGGAAAAACTAAATGAGTTAATACAGGAAAAACATACTACATAAATGCTACATTGCATTTAGAGCTATGTAAATGTTAACTATTAGTAAGTTCAGTATTGATATTGGTATGCTATTATTACTGTGGTGGTGGGAATACAGATTGTTTTGGGATGAGCCACGATCATGTTAATTTTTCTCTGCATTTTGTTTTTCAAGCACCTAATACAATGCTAGACACACAAAAATATAAGCTTAATAAATATTTATTGACTAAATAGATAAATGGCATGGCTTACTGATGTTTGACTATCTAAATTGTTATCACTCTTGGATACCAATAAAATCCATTAAGAACAACAGTGCTGTGTGCCAACTATATTCAAATAAAAAAATTAAAAGAGCAAAAGGAAAGGTGACAATGGTGAAATAAATGCAGATAAAATTAAGAAGTATCTGATTTTACTGCCAGAGAATATGTCTACACAGGGAGAGTATCTAATTATTGTTAGCTATATATTAATCGATAATGTTCTAGATACTTTGACACCACAATAATTTTCCTCACTTTAAATGTTGCAATTTTTATTTCCATCAAAATATCATGCATGAAGCAGCAAGGTAAAGAGGTAAAGAGAATATAATGCGTATCACTCAGAAGACATACTCAAAATTAGTCATCTAAGAAGAGTCTAAAAGCAGAAACTCTTTTAAAGGTGTGGGCAACTTGTAGCAAAATCAGAAGGGGTGCCAGTACCCAAAAGGCAGTGTGTTACCAGGATATGAATGAAAGGGTGCAGGGAGAAAAGAGTTTACAGAACCTGGAGGGACAGCTCTGTGGAGAGGCCCACGTGGCAGGAAGTATGATCTTTGATGGAAGGATACAGGATGTAAGAAGGAAGCCAGAGAAATAATCTTGACTTCACTTCCCTCAAACCCTTCTCCCTCCCTCCTTTCTCCAGAGGGTGCTCAGCACTACTACAATACTACAAGTCAGTAGAAGGGAAACCCAATGTTATAACCCATCCAGGGTAGCTCCATGAATACAGAGGTGGAAAAATAAACCTGGAGGGGCAAAGGAAAGATGATAGCTAATGCATAAGGTCAATGAACTTTGAGAAACAATTTTCCATACTGCAGGATTTCTCACAGCCTTGAAATGCTAATATGAATTATGACTCAGATGTAATTATTACAGAATCTCTGTTCTTAAAAAAACACCTTGAGACTAGGAAATGCCCCTTGAGTGACACTTTGGAAAATGGCAGATTCTCATAAATATCAAGAGTTAACCAATGTTACCTCAAGTATCAAATTAATTTTGCCTGGAGAGATGCTATTTTAATTGGAATGGTTCATATAGTCCACCTCCCTGAATCCCAAATTAGAGAATTCTTTGAGCCCCAAATGACTATGAACATTCAACTACTCAGACAGTACAACTGGCAGTCAATATAATGGAGACTTTTAGAAATGGAGACATCTGGCCAAACACCAGAGGTAATACTTTCACACCAATCTCTAAACTTAAACTTGCTACTTTCCACTTGTATTTATCAAGTGTAGAACACTGTGGAGTTTTTAAAACTAGATGCAGAAACTAATACATACATAGTTCACGCAGGTAGATGGCCATCCCATTTGCCTCACTGCAAAGATTTTGACTAGGCCTATATTACTTCTATTAGAAGCAAATGAATTTGCCCTTTTCACAACTCAATGTGGAATTCAAGAATTCACTGCTCTCAAAATTGGTTCTCACAATTTGACTTTTTTTTCCATACTAAAACTGGGTTCTAAATAAAGTTCTCAGTATATAAATGAACACAGAGTGCTGTGCAGGTGGGTTTGCCCTTGGTAAGACACAGCTGTGCCTATCAAATACAAAAATATGGTATTTAATTTTGGAAAATTGCTAACGGCAGGCAGGACTGTATGAGGGAAAGTCACCTTTAACTGTCAATCAGGAAGAAACAAAGATATCAGGAACAGGATTAGTTTTCCGAATGCTTCCAGGCTAGAACTGCATCCGATGCCCTTCCAGAAGCACTGAACAATGAAATGGGTAGCTAGTTGCCAAGCACATACAGCTGTGTGTCTATTTGCCGGGGGGTTTGTGTTTTGGGGTCTGAGAAAAAATGAGGTTGGGGAAGTAAGCATTGAAAGTAGCGTCAGCCCATCATCTGTTATATGCCAATTCTGCTGGTCAGAACAAACTCCGAGATAGAATTTATATTATAATGCAGTCCTCACTTACTTTTCATTGATATTCTTCATTTTTTATCCCTTACTTTGGCAGAGCTCAAACAGCAGTGTCTCACCATGGTGCAATTACTCTTTTGGCAACTCCAGGCAGTTGTTAGTAGTGGAGAATGTGTAGTGGCACGGAACACCTCCGGGCTTATAAATACAGGTGGCCTAAGTTAACCAATTATTTAGAGGCAGATAAGTCATGCAGTTTAGCAGTTGTCTGATTCACATCTCTACTCCACATATAGAGGATTCCTTTTTCCCTGGTGAGATTTTTATGGAGCTTTACTAGGAAGACCAGATGTCCTGGTACTTGCATCACATGATAGACTGGAGTAGATTCAAAGGTGCTCTTCCAGTGTTTCAGGTGTGGTATATCAGTGCTATCACTGACTGACTCTCCAGCAGATAAATAAAGATTGGGACATCACAGAAGCAGCTAGCCTAGCCTGGAGTGTCCTGCTTTCATGTCGTCTTTTTATTGCCATTTTAACTGAAAGTACAGACCATCCTTGTTTCAAACATTTTTTACTTTACAATGGCAACAGATTCCATTTAATGACACTTTACTTCACAAATTGTTGCTTCATGCATATGTCTTTATTCTCCATAATTTCAATGAAGAGTCCATTGTTCTGCTTGTTAAACTCACTTTCCAACCTTCTTTGTTCCCTAGAAACATGAATAATAAAGCCAATCTGAAATGGTCATCTAAGTTAGCCCAATTAACATATGGTAGATACATATGGATTACAAAGAAAAACTAGATTTTCCTGGGCTTCATATCCCAAAAATGCCCAAAAATATCTTATCCCCATGAACATAAACTTCAAAATGTCAATCGCATTTACAATTATGAATAATAGGGAACTGTTGCTCCCAAGGGAAATAATAAGTGAAGAAATGTTTCATAGATGTTTTTTAGCAAAAGCAAATGATTTGCATGTTTCTACCAAAAGGGAATAAAGCCTTTAATATGGAGTATCCCTCAGGTCTCCTTTTTGGAAACAAAATTCATAACCACCTGCCATTTGACGAAATCTAATTGCTAATACAGCGTACACTTCTGCAAAGTGTTCACTGGCATTTTCAAAAAAAAAAAAATTTTAAAAATAGAGAGGCATGCTAGCCTCATCTACACAGAAAGAGAATGACAAATGTAGCATGTTTTTGGTGTATGTGTTTTTTCCTATTAGAAACAAAACATACCAGAAATATAAGTGAGCATGATTTCTTCCCTCAGTAATAGCTTTAACTAAACCAGACAGATTCAATTTTTTAAATGGGTGTCAACTCTATTCATAACCTTTCAGTTTGGTTTTTCACAAGGAATATGCATAAATACTGCACTTTGTCTCATGCTGTGTTATTCTTATTATTTATACTATGCATAATTAAAATTTGGGAGACTAATAATAAAAATAGAAAGTGCATTTGAAATATATTTGCCTAGGGAAGTTTCAAAGAACACAAATTTAGGCTCTAGAATGTAGAGTTAACCCAGGATCTCAATGGCAATGCTAGAATGTGATAGCATTCACTCAGCCCATTTATGATTGCAAATTGAGGTGTCCCATGCCTAAACTTCTTATGTACATAAGCATATATCCTTTCCTGATAACATAGGCTGAATTTTGCAATAGAAGGGAGGTTACTGACTCATTAGTGGTTAAATAAAGACCACCTAAAAAGGTGTTTGGGAGAGAAAAACTGCCACGCCCAGAAAAGCTGAAATAATGGTTATTTCCATAAATATTGAATATTGAACTGAAATAACATCAGCCTTTTATGTCCAGTTCTGCTACCCTCCCATTATGGCAACTGCAGAGGTTAGTAAATGGTTCTGTTTCTATAGGAAAGTGACCATGTTTGATATGCTTTATGCTAGACCTTGTGTAAACATTTTAAATACATTATCTCACTTCTCTTTTAACAGTCTGTGAGGTTTATAATTTATTCCCATTTCACAAGTGGAGAAACTAAAACTAAGAAGAACTGAATAATCAGGGTTCATATTTGAACCCTGTTTTTGATCTATTCTTAGACTCATGCTTCAATGGACATATATAGTAAAACTCTAACGTGAGAAAATCGGAATTTTATCATAAGCATAATTTATTTGCTGATTTCAAAATAGGCATCTGTATTTTTCCATCATTATGATTCCATCCAGATATTTTACAACCAGCTCCAAAAGGTGGTTTCTGGAGTTTTTCTCCTTATATTTCTCCCACATGGTCTTAATGTAGTTGTTTCTGTGTTTGACAAATAAACAAAAAGTTTTTTTGTTGTTGTTGTTGTTAATCTCCAAATAAAAGGAAAGATGTGACCAGCTTGGGGGGGTCCACAAAAAAGCTAATTAGTTTCAGAGCAAAATGGAAGTTTGCTATATTCATGAACACATTCAAATTGTGAAACCGAGTTAGGGGCATAAAATAGTATCTATAAAAAGTCTTTAAGATAGCACAAAACTTTTTACAATGCTAACAGTAAGAAATAGATTTTATAATGCCTAAAATCTTATAACTACTTCTGTCTACATTTTTTAAACTTCCTTTATGCCATAATTTGGCTTTATTTGTTATATGATAATCAAACTCTTATCTTTGTAATGAATTTTTAATGAAAAGACATGCAAAATATGCCCATGGAAAGTGGGCACATTATATGTTGTGGATGCTGTCTCTTGATGAATTAGCATGCTGTGGCAGTATGCAACTCCTCTAGATGGGGCTCTGAGCCTTGAACCAGCCTATTCTATTCTTAAGGGGAGTCATTTGTGTTTCCTTACTTAAATAAAGTGAGTGGATTCAGGTAATAATGGCATAATTTAACAGAGAGTGTAACCATTCTGAGGGCCTTTTCCTATTGACTATTTGCAACACAAAGCCTCACTGTTTGAGGAGTGACCGTAATAGAGTGTTGAAGTAAGACAAGCGCAGGGTGGAGTCTTGATTCTACCTTGGGAAGCCACTAAACCTCAGTTTCCTCATCTGTAAAATGTGAATAATGATAGTAGCAATGGTGTGAAAGGGTTCTTTTGAGGAGTAATATGAGTGCACAATAAATGCTGCTTCTATAGTTATTACTACTGCTGCTGCTACTCCTTCCTCCTGTTAGCACCTCTATTTCTTATTCCCATTATTCCCAGGTTCACAGTTCTAGTTAATAATCTCCTCGATTCATGACTACATTAACATGGTCATCCCTGCATACTCATTGTCTCCCATCTCTACTTCCTTTAATGTATCCTGAAAATCACTGCCTGATTGATTACATGTAAAGATTGTATTTTGAACTCTAAGCAACTTATTTCTCTTTTTTTTTAATTTTTATTTATTTATGATAGTCACACACACAGAGAGAGAGAGAGAGAGGCAGAGACATAGGCAGAGGGAGAAGCAGGCTCCATGCACCGGGAGCCCTGATGTGGGATTCGATCCCGGGTCTCCAGGATTCGCGCCCTGGGCCAAAGGCAGGTGCCAAACCACTGCGCCACCCAGGGATCCCCCTCTTTTGAAATTATAAACAGAAGCCCATCCTCTAAACTAGTGGTTCTCAACCAGGGATGATTTTAACCCACAGAAGACATTTGATAATGTCTGGGGGAAAATTCTGGTTGTCACAATGAGGAAAATGGGGTGCTACTGGCATCCAGTGATAGAGGCCAGGAAGCTGCTAAACATCATACAATGCCCTGGATTCCTCCCACCTAATAATGAATTATCTGGTCCAAAATATCAATAGTGCTGAAATTAACAAACCCTTCTCTAAGTGGAAACTGATGCTGTGCATGCAATAGACTATAAAAAACTAAGAAAAGCATATGGACTCTAATCAGTGTCCTTGAGAGCATGGCCGAAGTCATCTTATCTCCCCCTTTACTGTGGAAAATTCCCTCCATTTTTTTTAAAGCTGGACATATATAATCAGCTATATTAGAAAGGCATCTAATCTTCTGAAAATAAATAATCAGCTGCTATTATCAAATAAGTAAAAGCCCTCATATGTAGAGGGTTAGGCCAACTGATCTCTTAAGATCCTTCTCAGTTCTGACATTTACAATCGCCTATTCAAAATCTCCAAATGTTCTCCTTTGCCTACAAATGAACTCATTTCTTGGTGTGTCATTCAAGGCCTTCCACAACTTGTTTCCTGCATGCCCTGTCAATTCTACCTCCCATTGTTCTCTGACATGAATGTCCATTTCAGAAAACTTGTCTTGATTATTGGTGTTCAAACAAGCCCTTCTCATCTCCTCTTTTTTATTAGCACTGGCCAATCTCCTCAATCCTCAGGGCATATGACCTCCTATTGATTTTAATACCCATTCTGTTTATTTGGCCCTTAGTAGTATAAGTACTATTTTGTTTTGTTTTGTTTTGATATACTTGCTTTATCACTCAGGATTCATTTTGTCTCTTTAAGATACGAATCCTGTAATATATTGTTCATCTTTTACGTCTATCCTTTCTGATTTCCTTTAAGACACTAAACTTGCCCCACATATGACATGGAAGGTAACTCCCACTTAGAATGCTTTTCCTGGGATTAGTTCTAAACCATTTTTTTTGACCTATTTGTGATAACATTTCCCACTCTAAATGTAACCCAATGGAATGTTTTGCCAAAGTTTAATATTTTTAATTTTTATTTATTTATGATAGTCACAGAGAGAGAGAGAGAGGCAGAGACACAGGCAGAGGGAGAAGCAGGCTCCATGCACCGGGAGCCTGATGTGGGATTCGATCCCGGGTCTCCAGGATCGCGCCCTGGGCCAAAGGCAGGCGCCAAACCGCTGCGCCACCCAGGGATCCCTGTTTTGCCAAAGTTATTCAATGAAAAGCATTCTAAGACTGCATCTGTATTCAATGGGAGAAGTTTTGATTGATTAGTAATGTCCTTCAAGGGTGTAACATAAGGTAGTGCCAGCAGACATACCAAAAATTTGCCATGTCTGTTCTCTCCCTTGCGTGGTGCTGTCAATATATGTCTAAAGTTCATAGTAGATGTGGTCTCATAGTGTATTTAAAGTATGGAATCTGCAAATGTTCATTTGTGTTCTGTAGACAAGATAGACTAGTTCATGAGTCCCAGAGATGATCTAATAGTGAAAAGCAAATTGATTGTTATCTTAATCAGGGTACTTAAGTTACCAGTGAAAGAAATCTATCATATACACTCTCTATTTTATCTTATCTCAATTTCACCCTGAGTGTCTTCTCTCTCTTCTAGATGGGCTTTCATGTCTCTATCTCTATCCTTTTCCGATTCTCTCTACTGAAAAGCTATTACTTCTTTTGTCATAACCAAGGGCAAACATGACAAATACATAGTCCCTCAACTGAATCTTTATTATTTTAAAAGCTAAACCTAGGACTCACAAACTACTCAGTCTCAAATCTAAATAGGCTCAAATTAATCCAAATTAATCAGTGATTACCAGAGCACTAAAGTAAGGAGAAATGTTGGCTGAGTGTTCTTTTCCTTAGATAGCAGTATCCATGCAAATTTCAGTAACAAAGCGTGTGACCTGCATAAATTTCCCTAAAAGCATTTTACTTTATATACATTTTCACATGGGCAACAAGTCCATGAATTAGAAATTATCCCCTCCTATTATATAATGAAACTTACTGCACAGTTTTAAGGACAGTCCATTTAGTAAGAGAAAGACTCATGTGTAACACAATCTGTCTGATTCCAGAGCCTAGTCTTCTCACACCCCCCAGGAGACCCAGAAACCTATTCTTGTAAGAGAACAATTCAAATGCTTTTGTATTAAAGATGGCCAAAAATGAAAGGAAGGAAGGAAGGAAAGAAAAGAAAAGAAAGGAAGAGAAATAAAGACAGAGAAAGAGAAAGGAAGGGGAAGGGGAAAGGAAAAGGAAGGAAAGGAAAAAAGAAGGATTAAAAAACACAGTATAATTTTAAAAAATTAAGGGGAACCTGGGTGGCTTAGTCAGTTAAGTGTCTGACCTTGGTTTTTGCTCAGGTTATGATCTTGAGGTTGTGGGATCAGGCCCTGCATGGAGCTCTGGGTTCAGCTCAAAGTCTGCTCCAGATTCTCTCTCCTTCTCCCTCCCATGTGCTATCTCTCTCTCTCTCTCTCTCAAATAAATAAATAAAATATTTTTAAAAAATAATTAATTAAAACAATGATAATAACTGTTAACATTTATTGAATGCTTGCCATGTATGGGCATATGCTATGATTTCATACATTGAATTCTCTTATTGACACTATGAAACAGGGACCATTATTATCCCAGATGACAAAATATATGCAACAAGAGACTAAGTGACTTGCTCAAATAACCAAGCTAGTAAACTGTGAATTTAAACTCAATGTTTAAGCATAAGCAGTGTGATTCCAGAGTCCTGTCCTTTTAAAAGCCAAAAATTGGACCGAAAGTCTCTCTAGGGAGAGAAGGAAGAAAAAGATGACTTCTTATTAAATCGTATATGCCCACTTTATTAAAATCTACATATGTGTACATATATGTATTATGTTAACATATGTATATGTATATATATGTATATATATATATGCACTCATATTCTGTACAAGTGTAAAAAATACATTTAGTCTTTCAAATATTCAAAACTGAAAATGCATGCTGGTATGTGGATTTTTTCCTATTTCCTTTGCATAGGAAAACTGCCTACTGGTACCTCTCCTTTTGTCAGAGACTGATAAGGGCTGTACAATCTTGTAGTCAAAACATCTCGCTAAAAAGCTTCTTTGGCGGCAAAGCCTAACTTGGAGTGTGTTTGGTTTCCTGGCTGCCTTATTTGTTTACAACAATGCTCTTAAAATTGTCTCTACCATCTGTGTAAGGTCTAGTTCCTTGAATGAGAATGAGATATTAAAATGCCATCCAGATGTCTAGATGCATATCTGCATTAACATATTATGCAAATTGCCACTAGGCACTTTTTTCCTTCTTAAACAAAAAATATTTTTAGATGGAGTGTAAGAAAGTGAATCTGTGGAAGCAAAAGAAAATTTTTGAAAAGGTAAAGAAAACAAGAAACACTGGATTTGCATTGCTTATCTTGTTATAATCATATCTTAGGAAAGAAACCATGACCTACAAATGATTTTGTCTGTCACTTTGCAAAGAAAAGATCAATGTCAACAGAAAGAGCAAAATTCACCTTGAAAGATGAAAAACATGAATTTGGTTTCTACTATTTTTATTAAAAAATCATATATTAGAAACATTAGTGAAAATTCTAAGAACAATCTTTGATTCCACATCCCAATTCATAGGTGGCATATATCATCTCCTATAGTTGTGTCTCAGTTCTATACGACAATAAAAAACTAGCAAAAAAACCTAGCAAAACAGTATTTCAGATTTATTTGTTTGTCATTTTAAAATTTTAAATAATGGAACATTATTGGAACATTAAATGGAACATTAAATAGTTCCATGTTTACAGGTTTATGGACTGTATGAGGTATGTGTGCTAAAAGTTTAAAATGTTACAAGAATTTCCGTTAAAAGTATAGCATGTTGGCACATAATAGTCAAATTTGAGAAATGGATATGATTTATGAAGGTAAAGTTGCCTGATCCCTTTCGTAATTAACCTGCACTAAACCCGTTATTTCTTCTAATCACTATGTTCCCTTTATAAATTCTGAATATATTTCCTTGGGCAGTGAGTACATTTTTCAGCTCTCATATATGTAAATTTAAATTCAAAGGTTCTTTTTTCTCTGCCACATTAAAAAAAAAAGAATAACAGGACTATTTAGAAAAACATTTGGCAACCTCGGATAAATATTCCTAAATCAGAATTGAAATTTGAACAATATTTACTTACAATGAACTCCAGAACATGTTCCAGAGCTAATTAACTCATTACTGTCACTGAAGACCTTGACATAGAATGCATAGTTCAATATATAATCAGCCAAGCAAAACAAAACTATGCTAAAATTGTTTTAGGGTCATATTACTTCTGAGCACACCTACAAGAATAGATTTTTCTCTTTGTCTCAATGAGTGTTGATCCAAAATGCAGAAGCCAAAATGTCCCATCAAACTTTTTGAATGGAGATATGACATAATATAAATTAAAAAATTTTAAAGATAATATTAATGGGCACCTGGGTGGTGCAGTTGGTGTAGCGTCCGACTCTTGATTTTAGCTCAGGTACTGATCTTAGGGTGTTGAGATAAAGCCCAGGGCCAGGGCTCTATACTCAGTGTGGAGTCAGCCTAAAACTCTCATTCTTAAATAAATAAATAAATCTTTATAAAAAGATAACAATGAGAATCTGAAATGTGGACTGAAAGTAGAATTGCAACAGCAGAAAGGAAGTAGGAAGGGTGTAGAGACAAATAAGAATTAAAATTGTTCACTGATATACAATGGATCAGCTTGCTGTCTGTTTCATTACTCTACAATTAAACTGTGTCAAGTAGTGAAAAGAGAAAATGAAGACAACTGTCTAGTAGATTCACTTCACCTAACACTAAGCTGAAAAAAATAAGATGATTCAGACACCCTTTTCATCCAACAAGCTTTTCTGATAAATTGTCTCCATGTTTCACCTGCCACACATCCCTGCTTGGATTTGGGAGCTGTATCATCCCTCCTACCCTCTTTATATGCAAATGGCCGTCATCAATTGTCACCAAATGTCCCCAAGTTCTTTCCAGTATTCACAATCAAGACTAAGTTTGACAATGTAATTCAACACAAACCGACACAAAACCTTTCCGTGAAAATTGACACAAAACCTAATAAGTGGTTAGAATTCTAAGGGAAAACACTAATGTAACACTTACCACCATGGAGGTTTTTTCTCAAAATGTTGGAATTAGTGACCTTCAAGGGAAAAAAAAAAAAAAAAAAAAAACGACTTAAGAATTACAGTGTAAACAATTCCAAACCAAATAACCCAGAGTTACTCACTGTTGCTTTTCTATGCAGGACAATTAACAAGAAAGAGATACAATATTCCACCTGAGGGAAGTTTATATTTTACTTCAAGATGCATTTTGACAGAATTAACAAAAAGATAACACATCTGGCCCACTATTGTGCTCAATATACACTGTGGACCTCAAGCAGTTAAGATTCAGTAATCTAAATGTCACCTGAGATTGTGGGGGAGTTTACCACATGATACAGATCTGATTTCAAATGGCATTACCTAACAGAAAACAGATTGTTTGGAAAGATGAGCCACCAGAAAAGCAAACTCATTCCTCAAGAATGCCAATTGACACAGTCTAATACAAAATCCTATTCTTTCATGTATTGCTTCTGTTGGTATTCACTAAGTAAATACTGAGTGCCAACTATGTGCCAGTCACCATCCCACTGCTGCTAGTTGTCCAGGGCAGATCTGCAGGAAATTCCCTTTTAACACCACAAGAGTGGTCAGATCTTTGCCCCTTTGGTCCCTCCACTCTCCAAAGCTCCATTTCCAGACTTCAAAAGCAAACTTAGGCCATTCCATAGCTCAAAAATTTCCAAAGACACCTAAAACCTAAAGAAAAAATGATAAGTTTGCATATAGTATTTTTGTTTCATGGTCTAGCACAAACCTAACTTAGTACTTTCCCCTTTATACTTTTCCAACTTTGCTCAAGCACTTGAAAATTCATCTAACTGTTGCCTCATATTTTTCCACTTCTTTGCTTTTGTTTGTACTACTTCTTTCAGGAATGTTTTCTCTTTAGACCTCCAACCCTTCCCGATTTATGAAGAAAACTAAGGCAATGACAACTGATAGACATAGCCCAGGCTCTTAAGAAGACTTCTTCCAAAAAGGTATCATCTTCTTCTGCTTAATGACACTGCCTCATTTGGAAACTCAAAGAATATCTATGCAAAAAATGCATACATCATACATGTGCAGTGTGCGAATTTTCATAAACTAAACACACAGCATATAGCTCAAAGAAAAATGATGCCAGCACTGCAGAGGTTCCCTTCTGGTCCTCTTCTAAGTCACTATGCCTCTCATAGTAACTCTCCTGACTTCTAATGGCACAGAAATATGTCTGCCTATATTTTTCATAAATAGAATCATATCATAGAAATTCATTTGTGTCTATTTTCTTTCAACATTAGGTTTATGGCATTCATCCATGTTGCTACATGTACTTGTGACTTACTCATTCTCATAGCTGTATTATACCCTATCATGCAACTATGAGATGGTCCATCACTTTACTGTTGATGGACATGTGGATAATTTCCAGGTTTTTACTTCATGATAGTGTTGTTATGGGTATTTTAGTTAATATGTAAACATTTATATTTAATTCATATATGAACATATATATGCATTTATTTGGGGTATAGAGTTGTTTTTAAACTGCCTCTTGCCCATATGAAGCTATGAGCATCTTTAGGGCAATGTCTCTAGTTGTTTTCTTTTCCAGGTTTTTGCCTAGAGCATTCATGCAATGAATATAGATAATTATAAGTTGAATATGTTGGTGTATAAAATCCATTGGAAAATGCCACTTTCCATAAAATGAGAAATCAGGCAACAAACCATTTTCCTAAATTTCTATTAGTTATTGTCATTACTACCTTAAATAATCTAGATCACCATTGTCCTCATAGAATCCATGGTTGGCACAAGCTCTCCGTGCTGACCCTGGGGAAGGTCAATCATCTTGTCCTAATTGCTATAATCTTCAACCTCAAGCAACAGAGTTAAGGTGATAAAAATTGCAAAGAAAAGCTGTACATTAAGTAATAACTATGTTAAGAGTCACAATTAAGATAATATAGAGTATCCTAAATACAGAAGTCCATGTAATTTTCTAAAATGAGCAAATCTCCTAGTCAATGTAGCTGATTCTGGTTCCCATAAGACTAATAAAGTCAGTGTATGGTGCTCACTAAAAAAGAGATTTGTGTATCCCCACATAGCTCAAGAGACCCAAGAGAGATACTGTAAATTTTTCCACTAGCAAAGGAAAAACGGGCAATGAATTTTGCTAGTTTTAACACCAGATTCACACATGCTCTAAAAATGCTCAAGGGCAGCCAGTCCTTATTTATAGTAAGGCACTCTTAACACCAGACCCAAACTTCCCAAGTCTTAAATTTATGCCTAGATTTGTGACCATTCATTATCACAGATGTAGTTAAATGTGTTGTTTGGAGCCAAGGTAAATCCATGATGGGGCACATACCTGATATCGTTAGCATTTTCTGTGAAATAGCATGCAGAACCACAAACGTGTTCATCTGAACTACCTTGACAGATGCTTCAGGGGATTTTAATCAAGTCCAAGTACTCCTTCTAGCTAACTCTCCCTCACTACATTCTTTAATAAAATGACTTGACAAGCTTAATTTCCCCTTACCCATCACTTTCCCCAGCCCTTCAACACTCCTTCTGGGTACCAATCTCATTATATTTGAGATTTTTTAAAAATTGAGCCAGTGTGCTGCTTTTTAAGGTCATGCACAGGAGTCAAAATATCTTATTTAACCAAAAAGGATCTTGTCAAAAAGCGTACTGATAGTTTGGCTTTTGATAATATTGCAAAGCACATGTAATATATACCAAACAGATATTCTAGAAGAATGCACAAATAACTGAAAATTTTCAAAATAAATTTAAAATATTTAAAATGACATTTGACCACAAGAACGTTTTTTGTGAGCAAAAAGGTTGATGATCATTTGCATTTTTACATTTCTCAGCAGTCCTTTCTACTTTTAATTAAAAAATACTATGTTCATTATGTCTACCTACCTCCTCAGATAATATATCCAATCTCCCTATCTTTTCTAAGAAAGATAGATTTGAAAAGGTCTTAACTAATAGATACATATCTTGATGAACACTATCTATGTGCTTCTAAATATTTTAGCATAAGAAATAAAAATTTAAATATTATGAAGAAGCATCAAAGAAAAAAGACAAAAGGAGGCACTTTCTCAATTATGGATTAAAAAAAAAAAAGCTATGAATGATCTACAGCTAAGCTTGCTAATTCATTATTCACAATGATTAGGAAAAGTTCAATGTTCCAGGTGAAGCAACTGGGAATTAAGAAAATAAGTAGGTGTAAATGTCAGCCCAAACTGCTTGCTTTATTTGTGGGTTGAAACAGATCTAAAACTTTTTTTGAGAAACAGATCATACTCACAGATACTCTCATTTAGCTCACTCTGTATGTTGTATGCACAAGCATTGAGGATGTGAAGTTATCCTATTTAGTTACATATACTGTTCAGGCATCTTTGAGCCCACAGGAATTTGTTAGCCTTTCCATCTCCTGGATGCTTGCGAGTCTGGGGACTCTTTGGACATTGGTCAAGTTACAAATTAATTCTTTCCTGTTCCTGGGAAGAAATGGAGGTGGAAGATGGTCATGACTGTTCCTAGAACATGGTACAATGGAGATCTGACCATATGATTCTAAGACACAAAGTATACATGTTATAAGAAGGGAAAGAAAAAAAAAAAAGAAGGGAAAGAAATATACAGACATGATTTTCTGTAACATTTTTATAGACCTCTGCCCAGAAAAGTATACAACTCTGTTAGTTAACATGTACTGAGTGCTTACCATGACCCAGACAATGGGCTAGACATTTTGCACACATTCTTTCATTGAATTCTGTATCAATGTCTTCCCAATGTCATATCTCCTACTCCTCATTTCTACTTCACCTGGTTGGTTGTAGCTGGCCTAGGTGTCACAACAAACCTCCCAATTTCTGCCCTGGGCTTCTGTGCCAGAGCTGGGAGAGATTCCTATGAAACTATTCTGATACATGTATGCAAACCTATAAGTGTGTAACAGTTAACACTGCACAGCACAAATGTTGGCCAAGAGAGGAATTATCATCTTAAGAAACATTCTCCCGGGATCCCTGGGTGGCGCAGCGGTTTGGCGCCTGCCTTTGGCCCAGGGCGCGATCCTGGAGACCCGGGATCGAATCCCACGTCAGGCTCCCGGTGCATGGAGCCTGCTTCTCCCTCTGCCTGTGTCTCTGCCTCATTCTCTCTCTCTCTCTGTGACTGTCACAAATAAATAAAAATTAAAAAAAAAAAAATTTAAAAAAAAAAAAAAAAAGAAACATTCTCCCCCTCAATCTTGTGGTAGACATTTCAATGGGATAGTTTGCACAGGCCTCAAAGGACTTGCAGCAGGGTGGAGGCTCCATCCGACAGTAGCGACCAGCTAAATAACATAACTTTGGATTAGCTTTTACCTTTCCACTGTTATATTCTTCCTAAGCCCCAACCCTTTGGGATCACTTCACAGAACAAACCAACTGCATCCCGATCCTTAAAAAAAAAAAAAAAAAAGATTGTATTTATTCATGAGAGATACAGAGAAAGAGGCAGAGACATAGGCTCCCTGCGGAGAGCCTGATGGGAACTTGATCCCAGGACCTCGGGATCATGGCCTGTGTCAAAGGCAGATGCCCAACCACTGAGCCACCCAGGTGCCCCTGCATCCCAATCCTTAGTTAAGGTCTGCTTTTAAAAAGAACCCAGACTATACATGTCCTAATTTACAATGGCCTAATATGATTTAACCTATTTTTAAGATGAAAGATGCATAGTGAAGTTAAGTAACACGCACCAGGTCATATAGTAAGTATTAAAATCTGGATGTGAGTCTTGCATTCTTACCACTACAGTGAATGGCTTTTCTATCCCTATCAGGATCATGTGGAATGCAGGAGAATATTCTCAAAGGAGATGGGACTATGCTACCTATAGAAGTTAGATAAGATAAAATGCTGAGTAAACCAAGTAAATACATACATGAATACATAAAATAGCCACACTCTTCTACGCAACCTTCTTTTTGTCTGCTATGTAAATCTCAAACTCTACCACACTATTTCAAACGTGTCCCACAGGTGTACTAATAAATGTATAAAAAGTCACAGGATCCTTAGATCTGAAAAAATTATCAGCAAAGATTCTCCCCTTTCATATCTGTATTCATTCTACTGTCCAAGGAAATAAAGAGATATTCCAGCTTAAATAACAGTTATTTCTTGAGATAACAGGCCTAGAAACTCAGCCTTATTCCTCAGCGTCCTCAATGATACACACTCATCAATACAAAGGTATTCTATTAGTATAGCACACAACAGCTTAGCAAATAAATCACAAATCAGTTTTTTAAAAGTTGGATATAGAAAGCCTCATAGTTACAAGTTATCGAGCACTTACTCTGTACATATCAGTGAATCTGAATATCTAGAAAACATGAGATAAACTCTTTATAAAGGGATATTATTTGCATTTTCAAGTGTTTTCAGATATCTTGTTCAGGAGGGTACTTCTAAATTTAAAACAATGAGTCCAGTTATAAATAATCTGAGAAAATTCAATGAATGCTGCTCAAGAAGTCTGAAATTATAAGAAACATACTGCATTTGTTTTACAGTTAGTAGCCATTGTGATAGAATTCAATGTGCGACTCCAAATTCAGCACTTTACCATGAAGCCATCTATTAGTAACCGAGTATAACTTAACAGTATTGGGAGTCTCTATTTCATTTTATTTTATTGTCTATGAGCGCCTAGCATAATCCTCTTGAGGGCTAGAACCCTCTCAAGCAAATAGCATGTTGAAAAGAAATTTTCTTTCTGTGGTCACCAGACTGTCCCCTAAAATAGTTAAAACCTATAAACCTTTGTTATAAAGCTGGATAATGCAAAATGATTAAATTCAGCAGTTTAAATCTAGGCACCAATGCTCTCTGAAATGTTTAAGGGTATAACTGACTTTGAACTATGTTTTAAAAGAGTTAGTGGGATTTTTTTTTTTTTTTCCTCCCAGGCAGCTCCAACCACAGAATGTCAGTCTGGCCTTGATGACATCATGTCCTGATGTACAATCTTGACCAAAGTCAGAACTATACCTATCTAGCCTCATAATGAAGAACGTTCAAGGCCATCTCTTCTGACACCTTGGGAATCTGAACTCACACAGATGGTGCTATTGTTTTCATACCTGCTGAGACTTGCTGATGGAAATGTTGATTTTCTGGCAGGCTTGTGTATCATCGGGACATTTCCACCTACCCATTGCATTGCACAGTGTGAGAAGCCATAATCCTAAAACCTTTCTTTCTCCAGGGACCCTTCCAGTGGTTAAGAGCACGTGCTCACAATATACTACCTGGGTTCCTATCGTGACTTCTCCCATTCCCAAGGTAGATTACTCAAACCTCTTACTGTTTCAATTTCTCCTTTTTCAAAAGACAGTTCATAAAATAATGCTTTTTCCAGGGATGTTGCAAGAAATGAATGAGATGTTTCAGATAAACTACATTATACAGTTTTTGAAAAATAGTATGAATCTATCAAATTTGAGTCTTATTAGGAGACCCTCTCTGACTCAGATCCAGGATCTCCAGTTCAAGGCTAAATTTTAGTTTCTATACACTAATTTCCACATTTGGTTCTGACACTCAATCTCAATTTCTGTCTGTCTTTAAGTGCTCAGTTCAGGTCAAACCAGGTCCCATATAATGACTTTGTCCTCCTTGCTTTATAGTTACATCCTTCCCAGTTCATCTCCTTTACTTTTTCCATCAGGTTTTGCTTTCTATTTTTATCCCAGTCTATCTGCCTCATAATATAAATCTCTTTCTCTCACTTATATGCTACACTTTTAATTCATAATTCCTGACTCCTATACCATTAATTTATTCATTCTTTCAATGAATATCAACAGTTTGCCATATGTGAAATAAGGAAATACTACAATAAGATGGAAACAGTCCTATTAATATTCATCCCTTGTCCCTCAGGGTCTAATCATCTTCAATACCATCATCCTAAAGCTCATATGTGAATCAATGTACATTCTCTTTGAAACATCAAGTATTGTAAGAAGTTGTATATACTTAGGTGACATCATAAAAGATCTATAGGGATGTACACATTCAAGTATCAAACTATCACCACTGATTTCTACTATGTACTTTTCTTATTCTGCCCCCCAAAGTATGGTGACCTTTATCCTAAGGTTATCAAGAAAACACATGTGTACATAAATACAAAGGTACAAAACCCTGTAACATCCTACTTTCACCTACCATCTATTCAGTAAAATAAAACAAGGATTTATAGGTCACTTTCTTACTCCATTCAGGCTGCTATAACAGAATACAGTAGACTAAGTGGCTTATAAACAATAGAATTTGTTTTTCTCCCAGTTCTGGAGGCTGGAAAGCTTATGATTAAGGACCCTATAGATTAGGTATCTGGTGAAAGTCCTTTTCCTGGTTCATAGCTAATTTCTCAATGTCCTCACATGAAGAGGGGGCAAGAGAGCTCTTTGAGGCCTCCTTTATAGAATCACTAATCCCACTCACAAGAGCTCCACCTTCATGACCTAATCATCTCCCAAAGGCCCATCTCTTTTAACACCATCACCTTGGGAGGTAGGTTTTCAACTGATCAATGGGGGACCTGGGGGTGCATCCATTCTATGATAATGATACACTGGCATATTTATTGAGTTCCTACTACTTCTCAACTTTCTTCATTATATTCTGGCAAAATGGCTCAGATTATAATAGTTTCCATCCTAATATAACTAATATAACTACCACAAAAAAATAACAGAAGAAATACAAAAACTCTCTATTTTATAACCCCTCTCCACACAAATATATTCTCCTCCTTCACTACCTTAACCACTTTTATAATCAGCATTAAGGCTTTAAGAATTAGGAAACTGACTGTCTTTCAAATACTGCCAAGTTCTTCTTGTCCCTGAGTGCATTTGCTTATCAGCAGTCAGTATATTCTGAATAGTTTTGCACCCTGATTCTGTTTGCAAAGCATTAGAGTTAACATTGAGCAATTAAGTGCTTCACATGCACAAAATTACAGTTGTAAATGCATTCAGCATATTATTTAGTGATTAAAATATATCTTTGTAGATTAGGTAATAATTTTTCTTTGGAATGCATATAATGAAGACACATTTAAAGTCAAGAGGAATGAATTCACTGATTCACCTTAAATCATCTACTTTTTAAATGTTGGAAGTAGAGTAAAATATTGAGTTATACAAATAATTTGTAGGTTAGAAAAGAAATAAATGTGTGTTTTTATTCTGAGGAAAGCATTTATCATTACCTTAGATGCTACCTAGATTATAAAATAATGAATCTACATCTTCCCAGCTTGAATTGATTGGAAGGATTCTAACAACGTGAACAGTATTTTCAAAATGTAATTGATCTTCCCTTTGACTAAAATAAATTACAATAAGGTAAAAACATGTTCAGTAATGCTAATGATTATCTCAACTGTTTACCAGAAAGTAATACAACTTTAGTCAGATATTTTCAGGACCAGACCAGTTAATGATCAAGAAAATTATTGGGGTGCCTTGGTGGCTCAGTGGTTGAGCTTCTGCTTTTGGCTCAGGTCGTGATCCTGGGGCCCCAGGATCGAGTCCCACGTCAGGTTCCCTGCATGGATCCTGCTTCTCCCTCTGCCTGTGTCTCTGCCTCTCTCTCTCTCTCTCTCTCTCTGTGTGTGTCTTTCATGAATAAATAAATAAAATCTTTTTTTTTTAAAGAAAATTATCCACATAATTGAAGTAAAAACAACAAAAGCAATACTTTAACCTAAAGGCTTGAACAGTGGGGATTCTACATTTAAGTCAACCAGTCTTTATTTCATAAGAAACCAATTTGGTCATAAGTATCTATCTATCTATCTATCTATCTATCTATCTATCTATCTATCTATCGGGAGAGAGAGAGAGAGAAAGAGGGTACGGGGAGAAAGAGAGAAATGTTTTCCTATAATCAATGAAAAATGTTATATTTTTACAACATTTAGCTATTTATTTTAGCGGGGGAGGAGCAGAGAGGGAGAGAGAATGCCAAGTCTACTCTCCGCTGAGCACAGAGCCCGATGTGGGGCTTGATCCTAGGACTCTGAGATCATGACCTGAGCTGAAATTACGAGTCAGAAGCTTAACTGACAGCCACCCAGGCACCCCAAGAAATTCATATTATTAAAGTTCAGCTTCATGTTGCCTAAAATTTCTACTGGACAAATTGGAATTAAAAACAGAAATCTGAGGCACTATAAAATTTAACTTTTTTTTCCTCCAATTTTATTGAGATATAACTGACATACAACGTTGTGTAAGTTTAAGGTACAGAGTAATTATTTGGTACCTGTATATATTGCAAAAATGATTACCACAATACAGTTAGTTAACACATCCATCATTTACACAGTTAAAAAATTTCACATTGGTGCTTCACTTATTCTGTCATGGCTCAAGGAAGTATACCTTTCTTGTCCTTGACTTTGGATACGGCTCTATCACTCACTTTGCTCAGTGATATATGGGCAAAAGTAAAAGCATGCCAGTGCCACGCCTATGCTGAAAGAAGACTGACATGCTTACACTTCCTCTTTTGAACCTCCACTGCCACCATACAGAAAGCATGGTCCAAGAACCATGAGAGATGTAGGTAGTAGAGTAGCTATAACTAACCTATAGTCCTGCACTGAAAGAACCAACCAGTCACTGCAGCCACAGTGACTAAAACCACTGCTTTAGCAGCATGTGGCTGCCTAACTAAGCTTAGCCTTAATAAGCCACATCCTAGACAACCTGCAGACATATGAACAATAATAAGTTATTATCATAGTTTTAAGTCATTGAGTTTTTAAGGTTTATTACATAGCAAGAATGACTTGATAAAACAAGAGAAAACATAGCTTTAGGTAACTAAACTTTATTTTTTAAAAGATTGTATTTATTTATTCATTAGAGACACAGAGAGAAAGAGAGAGAGAGAGAGAGGCAGAGACAGAGGGAAAAGCAGGCTCCATGCAGGGAGCCTGATGCGAGACTCTATCCCGGGACTCCAGGATCACGCCCTGGGCCGAAGGCAGGCACTAAACCATTGAGCCACCCAGGGATCCTCAAGTTAACTAAACTGTAGACTGTCCATGAATTTCGGTAAGGGATCAAAATAAGAAATAATTAGAATATAGCTTGTTAAATGTTGAGGAGAGAATTGAATATGCTTAGGATTCTCAATTCTTGACTTAGCTGATCAGTCAAGAAATACTTCCTGAAGGAAATGACTTATAAGCTAAGTGTAAATAATGGATAGAGATGCAGCTGCCTCTCTGTTCTACTAGCAGCAGTGGTCTGGAGTTTGCATTGACAATCTTATGGGACATAACACACTTCAACTAGCACCATGTTCAACTTTAAGAAATGGCAGAGGGGTGCCTGAGTGGCTCAGTCAGTTAAGTGTCTGGCTGTAGATTTTGGCTCAGGTCATGATCTCAGGGTTGTGAAATTGAGCCCTGTGTCAGGCTTCATGCTGAGTATAAAGTCTGCTTAAGATTCTCTCTCCTCTCCACCACCCCATTTTCTTTCTCTTTCCAAAATAAATAAACAAATCTTTGAAAAAAAAAAAAGAGAAGGAAAAAGAAGTAACAAGTAGGCATGTACAAAAGCAACACTATAGAGTTCTCATGACTCCCAGGCGCACTTTCCTTGACATCCCAACACACAAGAGAAGCATTCTCAAGAAAGGCAAGCTAAGTATATGCAGAGCTTCAGCTTTGAAAAGTCCCAACTCTAAGCTCAATTCATCTTTTCTGCCTAGTTTATTAGGCAGTCACTCAACGGTATGTAACTTTCTCTCACAGTCTAGGGTAGGTACACCTTACCAATACTAGTTATTAAAAACAAAAACAAAAACAAACAGGTGCTTCAGCCAGTACTATTGTTCCCAACTGGAATCTCACTTATTTTGACCCAATATGGGTATATTACCAGCAGCTCCCTCAGTTGATGTCATAGGAATAATTGACTACAAGGAACCCTTAGGGGTGCAGGAGCTACAGAAAGTTTACAGAACCGGCTTTTTCATCCATGGAGCTATCCAGAAGTAAGAGTGGAAATGCAGGAGAACACAGTTTGAGAAAGAAAAATAAGTTGCAAACAGAAGGAAAATCAAGCTCAAAACACCCTAAAGGAAGATTTGGCAGAAGAATTGGGTTCAAGATGTTGGTGTAGGAAGATTCTGAACTTACTCCCTCCCACAGATACAACAAATATACAACTATATATGAAATAATTTCCTCTGAAAAATATCAGAAAACTGGATGAACAGAACCTACACAATAAAGGATGAAAAGGACAGCACTGAGATGGATAGAAGCAGAGATACCATCTTGCAAGAAGACCCCTGCCCAGGCACATAAATCCATAACCAAGAGATATCTCAAAAATATGAAACTTTTCCCTAGGTAGTAATGGGTTTGACTCCACATCCAGCACTCCAACCTTAGATCCTGCCTGAGAGAAATGAGTCCCCTAAATGACAAGCTTTGAAAACCAATGAGGCTTACTTCCAGGAAAACCTTACAACTGTAGAAAACAAAGAATCCCCTCATAAAGGGCTCTTGCACACACTCAACTGTCCTGGGGAGCCAGTGCAAAACACCAATTTGAAAAGTGCCTGGACCATATGTGAAGGAGATCAATTTACTAATCTTTAAGCACCTGCAGGAGAGGCAGGAAATCACTGGGAAATTCTCCATGGATGGAGATACTGGTAGATGCCAGATTTGCAACCTCATCTTAACTTGCTAGTAATGGTGCCTGCCAGTGCCTTTTTGGAACTATCCATTTAACCCACCAAAGCTAGCAGGCACACAAGCCAAGAACCGACCAGGACAGACAAACTTCAGACCAAGCCAGAAACCAACCCTACCCACCCCCAATGGTGTGGCACAGCCAGGAGTTTCAGGCAGTTTGGGCACCACCCCTTATCTATCCTACCCTATAGACATGACCTTGCCACAGCAGATGGGTACATACAGCCCTTACAAGGGTTGCCTCTTGAGTGCCTATCTTTGGTGGTAGGGATACTGTGCTTCTAGGTCCCATATGACATCTCCAACACAAGGCTACTCCTTCTCCTGGGAGAGGTATTTGATTTGCCTAATACACAGAAACAAACTCAGAGTCAGGCAAAAATCAGGAGACAGAAGAATACATTCTAAAAGAACAAAAATACAACATAACATCAGAAAGTATGTTAATAAAACAAAGATAAACAATCTACCCTATAAGAGTTCAAAGCAATGGTCATAAAGACACCAAAACTGGGAAAAGAATGGACAAACAGTGAGATCCTCAACAAAGAGATGGAAAATATATGAGAGTCCCATATCTAAGCTACAGAGCTAAAGAATATAGTTAACTGAACTATAAAATACACTCAATGTAAAAAAAGGTAAAATTCAATATCCATTTATGATAAAGCTCACCAGAAAGTGGATGTAGAATGGACATAGAGGGAACATATCCAAACATAATATAGGCCATATATAACAGATTTGTAGCTAACATTATTTTCACTGGTAAAAAGTTGAAAGCCTATCTCCTATGACCAGGAATAAGACAAGGATACCCAATCTTTCAACTTTTATTCAACATATTACTGGAAGTCCTGGCTACAGCAATCAAGCAAGAAAAATAAATAAAATGAATCCAAATTGAAAAGGAAGAAGTAAAATTGTCACTATTTGGAGATGACATGATACTATATATATAAAACCCAAAAGACTCCACTGAAAATCTGCTAGAACTAATAAATGAATTCATAAAAGTAGCAGGATACAAAATCAAAACAGAGAAATCTGTGGCATTTATATATATGAATAGTGAATCATCAGGAAAAGAAAGTAGAAAAAAATCCCATTTGTGAGGTAATATTTTTTTTAAAGTTTTATTTATTTATTTATTTATTTATTTATTTATTTATTTATTTGAGAGAGAGAGAGAGAGAGAAGGAGAAGCAGGCTCCATGCCAGGAGCCCGACATGGGACTCAATCCCAGGACTCCAGGATCGCACCCTGGGCCAAAGGCAGGCGCCAAACCACTGAGCCACCCAGGGATCCCATGTGAGGTAATATCTCGTTGTGCTTTTAATTTGCATTTCCCTGAAGATGAGTGATGTAGAACATTTTTTCATGTGTTTTTTGGTCATCTGTATGCCTTCTTTCTGTTCATGTCTTCTGCCCATTTTTAATTGGGTAATTTGATTTTTTGGTGTTCAGTTGTATAAGTTCTGTATATTTTTCAGATATTAACCCTTTATCCATATATCACTTGCAAATATCTTCTCCTATTTGATGGACTTTTTTTTTTACTTTTGTTGATGGTTTCCTTCACTGTGCAAAAGCTTTTTATTTTGGTGTACTCCCAATTGTTTAATTTTGCTTTTGTTTCTCTACCAAAAGACACATAGCTAGAAAAATCTTTCTATGGCTGATATCAGAAAAATTACTATCAGAATGGATATAATCAAAAACAGAAGAAACGAGTGTTGGAGAGGATGTGGAGAAAAGGGAACCATCGTACACTGTTGGTGGGAATGCAAACTGGTGCAGCCATTGTGGAAAACACTATGGCAATTTCTCAATAAATTAAAAACAGAATTACTATATGGTCCAGTAATTCCACTACTGGGTATTTACCCAAAGAAAATAAAAACTAATACAAAAAGATATATGCACCATTAGGTTTATTACAGCATTATTTACAATAGCCAAGATATGGAAGTAATCTAAGTATCCTTCCATAGATAAATACACACACACACACACACACACACACACACACACACACGAATCTTATTCAGCCATTAAAAGGAATGAAATCTTCCCATTTGCAACAACATAGATGGATCTACACGATATAATGATAAGTGAAATAACTCAGAAAAAGACAAAAACTATATGATGTCACTCATACAGAATTTGAGACACAAAACAAAGAAAAAAAGAGACGAACAAAAAAACAGACTTTTAAATATAGAGAACTGGCAGCTGCTAAAAGGGAGGTGGTTAGGGGGATGTGTGAAATAGGTAAAGGGGATTAAAAATACACTTACCATGGTGAACACTGAGTACTAATGTATAGAATTGTTGAATCACTATATTGGTACACCTGAAACTAACAGAATACTGCATGTTAATTACACTAGAAATAAAAAATAAATAAATAAAAATTCCAAATTTCAAAAAAGAAAAAAATCCCATTAAAAATGTATTCATTAAAGACAGGGGCACCTCGGTGGCTCAGTGGTTGAGCATCTGCCTTTGGCTCAAGTCATGATCCCAGGGTCCTGCTTCTCCCTCTGCCTATATCTCTGCCTCTGTCTCTGTCTCTCATGAATAAATAAATAAATAAATTTTTTTTAAAAAAAGAATAAGATACCTAGGAATAAATTTAGCCACAAAGTGATAAATATAACCAAATAAGTTAAGAACATACAATGAAAAAAAAGACAGTCTCTTCAATAAATGGTGCTGAGAAGATTGGACAATCACATGCAAAAGAAGGAAAGAGAACCACTGTGTTGCATCGTACACAAAAATTTACTCAGAATGGGTTGAAGAATGTAAGACCCTGAAGTTATAAAATTCCTAGAAGATAACATAGGTGGTAAGCTCCTTAGCATCAATCTTAGTGATATTTTTGTGGATCTGACTTCAAAAGCAAGAAAAACAAAAGCCAAAATAAACAAATGTTATTACAGAAAACTAAAATGCTTCTACACAGAAAAACAAAGCAAAACAAAAACCCAATCAAGATGAAAAGGCAAATTACTGAATGGGAGATTTTTGCAAAAGATTATATTAACAAAGAATTAATATCCAAAATATAAAAAGAATTCATACAAATGAAAAAAACAAATAACTCAATTAAAAAATAGGCAAAGATTCTGAATAGACTTTTTTCCCAAAGACAGTGATGACTAGCAGACACATGAAAAGATACTCAAAACATTAGGGAAATAAAAATCAAAACCACAATGAAACATCATTGACACCAGTTAGAATAGCTATCATCAAAAAGACGGGAGGGATGTAGAGAAAAGGGAACCGATAGACACTGTTAGTGGAAATGTAAATTGGTGCAGTCACTGTGTAAAACAGTATAAAGATTCCTCTAAAAAATTAAGAATAGAACTATCATACAATTCAGCTATTTCACTTCTGAGTACTCATCCGAAGAATACAAAAATGCTGATTTGAAAGATATATCCACTCCCATGCTTTATAATATGTGTAATATTATTTATAATATCTAAGTTATTAAAAAAACTAATATCTATCGATGATGAATGAAAGGCCAAAGTGGTATATGTACACAATGGAATACTATTCAGCCATAAAACAAGATGGAAATCTTGCCATTTGAAACAAATTGGATCGACCCAGAGGGTATAATGCTAAGTGAAGTAATTCAGATGGATAAAGACAAATACCATATGATTTCACTCTTAGTAGAATCTAAAACAAAACAAAACAAATGAACAAATATAACAAAAACAAACTCATAGATACAGAGAACATATTGGAAGTTAATGGGTCGGTGTAAAATGATTGAAAGGGGTTAATTGTATGATGATGGATGGTAACTAGACTTTAAGTAGTGATACAGTCGTCTGTATAGATGGCAAATTATAATGCTGTATACCTGATACATATAATGCCACCATGACTATTAAAAAATAGGACACTGAAAGAAGAAGAAAACATGTTATCATTATTCTGGAACTCAAAATAGGAATGGCTATGGATACTCAAAATATGGATAGGCTGTAAAATTTGGCATGATACAGTATGAAACGGGGCTGAATAAGTAAACAGAAATAAGTAGAGATAGCCAAAATTGTATAGGCTTTTTATAAGCTAGAATAAGTAATTTGGAATTTTATCCTGAGAGGAAACCAGGAACTTTAAAAAAACTATGAAATCTCACAAACACACACATACACACACACAATGTATGCCTGAATTTTACATATATATATATATATATATATATATAAACATACGAATACATGTAATTTATATATATGTGCTTGTATGATTCACATACATATATATATGTGCTTTTATGAAAAATATTGTTTTGTCTACAATGTGGAGAACAGACTCGTAAACAAGAATGAGGACACATGGACACAGAAATAAGATATATTAGAAAAAAAATATCTAAGAGATACCAGTCACCTTAATTATTGATCAATGGCATGAGCTTAGAAAATTAGTTGGAAGAATCAGAAATATTACTCAAATTTCTGGTTTGGTCCACTGGTTACTATGTGAAAAAGCTAAGAGAAAGTCACTGAGTTCCACATTGCAATGTTGACTTTGAGGTATCTAGGGAACATTCAAATAGAAAAACCATTAGCTAGTTAGATAAAGAAGTCTGGAGCCCAGAGCTGCCTAAAAGTCAAATGGGATGGAGACCTAGTTACAAAAAGTCCTTGCTCATCTCTGAGGATTATTTTAGCCATATTATGGGAGTCAGAGCCATCTTTCAAAGATTGAAGAGTGATAGGGACATGAAGATGTAGAGTGAACAATTATGGCTATGGTTTGAATGTTTGTATCTTCCCCAAATTCATATGTCAAAATCCTAATGCCCAATGTGATGATTTTAGGATGTGGGGTCTTTGGGATGTGGTAAAGTCATAAAGGTGGAATTCTCACGCATGAGATTAATGCCCTCATGAAAGAAATTTCAAGGCAGCACCTTCTGACATGTAAGAATACAACCATGAGTCTGCAACCTAGAGAACGGTCCTTACCTGACCATTCTGGCACCATGATCTCAGACTTTCCAGACTCCAGAACTATAAGAAATAAATTTATTTTGTTTTTAAGCCATTGAGTCTGTTGTGTTTTATTATAGCAACCTGAAGGGACTAAAGACAAGTGTAGAAGAATACGGCTGGCTACACTGAAGATGCAATTGATATACATGATGGGAACTCTGTCATGGTCAGTCATTTGTTAGTGACTTTTTTTTTTTTTACTATATGTACAAAAAAGTAATTTTTTGTGGGCAATTAAAAACAAAAGTAAAAAATTCATTCTGAATGAGTTTCATCTGAGATTATGTAGTTGTGCTAAATTTGTCCACATATTCCAATCTGCTCATAATTTCCAAATTCTATGTCATTAAAACCGAGTAACAAAATGATATAGCATATATGGGAAAAAATGTATTTTTCTTCATGAAAGACATCTCTCTTGCACTACCAGAACCTATGGTAACTCTGATCTTTAAATTTCTGACCCAAGCTATCCCTTTCCTGGACATGTATTAGTAAATAATTTAATTCAGACTTCTAGTCTCACAATGATCATTGCGTTTTCTTTTGTTGATTATGACCCTTAGTTTCATCTGTAAGAGCTAACTAGCTGCAAATTAATCAAATTTTATTACTTATTTTCTAATAATTCTAGGATTTGAATTACTAGACACATTTGATGTCAATGGCTAGGACAAGAGTATAACAGAATTATCCCTCAGTTGTTTCAAATGGTATCAACTTTCTGAAAGATACTGTTTTGAAATGAAACCCTTCCAAAAAGTCGAATCTGGTCATTTCTCCCTCCCCTTCACCATAAGCATTCTATATTTCATTGTTGTCTCACCACCTGTTACTCCATCTGTTTCAATTGCTGTGGCTATAATTTATAAACTTTCCCTACATTACATCTCACTTCTAGTCTGCTTCTTCCAGTAACAACTTCTTTAAAGTCTGTCCCTTACATTAGACTTTCTCCTCGTGTATTGTCACCAATATATTCTCCATTTTAGGAAACCAGGGAATAAATTAGTCTCATAGCTATTTTTTTCTTTTTTATATTCCATAAACCAGAATGCTTCATGAAATAAAGACACACTAAGAAAAAAGAAAGCATGATGCAGAAGCCACAAGTCTATGGTAACTATCCATAAATAGTTTAAAACTAAGTAATTGATTATATCTACTTCTTTCTTGGCAAAAAGTAAAAAATCCAAAAACATAGACAAAAAACAAAAACAAAAACAAAAACAAAACAACAGAAAAGAATTACTTTAAAACTAAGTCCCTCTCATCTATTCTTTCTAGACTGCTTTTAAGAAGGAATCCCTTTTGATCATTTTAATTCTTCTCAGGTTCACCACCAATTTTCTGCATTATATGCTTATACCATTTTTTCTTTATCAAATTATTCAAGACCTATTCTCTCTATGTTATGAAGATGAGGTAGTTACTTCACTGAAATAACTTCACATATCCTCATTTCATACTTCTGAGTATCATACTTCTGGTGTTAGTCTGCTATGGCTGTCATAACTGAGTACCACAGACTGGACGGTTTCAATAGCAGAAATGCATTTTTCCATAGTTCTGGAGGCTAGAAGTCTTAGATCAAGCCGTCATCAGGGTTGGTTCTTCTGAAGCCTCTTTCCTTGGCTTGCAAGTAGCCTCCTTCTCTCTGTCATCTTCATATGCTCTTTGTTCTGGCCCCTCAGGTCCTAATATCCTCCTTTTAGAAGGACACCAGTCATATTGTATGTGGGCTCACTCTAATGATCTCACTTAAAATTAATTAGTTCTCTAAAGGCCCAATCTCCAAATACAGTCATATTCTGAAGTAACAGAGGTTATATGCCAATATCATTATTATGTGAGTATTATTTATTACAGAATCATGTAACATTACACTGATAGCATAAAAGTATGTTACTAGGCCTGGCAGCTCAGAGGAAAGGTTTTCAAGTGTAAAACCCCACCATATCTTTTCATTTTTGTTTTTCTAAATTGCTGGCAATTGTAAAAAATGATAAAACATTTTAGTGTATCTCCTAGAACCATGACTTTCTTGTCATTAGATATTTCACATTCATTACTGTAGTATAAAGAGGAAAACACTTTTTTTCCTGAAAACATTCTTCATCCAGACCATAGATTTGCTTTAATTTGAACTGATTGCTTTCTAAGTATGCTTCACAGCTACCATTCTATTTCATAAAATTCCATTCTCATATTCTCATGTATAATAAGGACTTATTCTTTTTAACTCCTCTTTTCATTGTTTATTATAATTTGGAGAAGGACTTAAATAATTTGCTCAGTTAACATAATTGAGTGTAAAGTCCATAAGGCTTTTAGAAAGATATTCTTAATACTGTTATGCTTCTAATAGACTATTGTCATGTAATACTTACTGTGAACTGACCAGAATAATGGTCTATTTGGAAAAAGTGCATATATTCATATTATTTAATTAACAATTTTAATGCAATTAAACTAAGGAAAATTTTGTACAAGTTTGACAAAATTTTATGGTGATTATACATAACTGTTTCTTGATAATGAAGTATTCATTTTAATAAATTCTAATTTATTATTCACATGAGGAGTGAGCTAAATTAATTTTTGGTTACAGTCACCACCTTGACTTAAGAACTGGTGAAACAACAACAACAAAAAGTAACGTGAAACAGGAAAATCTAAAGAGATTGTAAAAATTTGGAACAAATAATTTGATTGATATAAACAAAAACTTGAAAGTTGGAGCAAGAATAATTTTATATCTGGAATGATTTGTTCATGTTAGTATTATGTTAGTATTATGGAAAATGTGGATTGTTTCATTGTTTGATAAATTTTAATGATTTCCTAACTGTTAATAAATGACTCCTCTCTTTTCTAGCCATGAAATAGTTGGCTTCCATGGCACAGGTTTACTTTTATTCTTAGTTCTTAGTATACAGATAAATTGATCTGTATACCACCCATTGTTCTCAGACTTTGAACTAAAGTCAACAACTGGGTGAGATGCAGAGGCTATATCCTATGGGACGAATGTGTGTGTAAATTAAAAGAGGGGAGAGGATTATGTGAATATAGGAGAACCTAAGAGGCCAATGATGACAACTGCAGCTTGTTGCCTGGAAATATCCATTTTTTTCACCCCTTACTTCCCAAAAGATTCCTGATTTTCTTCTTGTTGGACAACAAGCTGAGTCTCCTTCGCAGCTAAGAGAGGCAATCCAACATAACCAAGGCCACTGTGACATAGGAGAGAGTCATGGAGAGGGTTTTTCTTCTTAATATAAACAGGAAAAACTAGTCAAAGTTAAGAATGTTGACCTCTGCCCTTGATTCTTATTCCTCCTCAAAATATGGTTGCAATAGTTGGTCGTGCAGCAGTCATCATGTGAACATGAATATAAAAACCTATTATAATAGTGAACAAAACAGTAGAAGGAGCTAGGACAGACTGTGTATTCCATCAGCAAGAAAACCAGCCTTCATCCTCCTAAAGCATGTTTTTATATGCAAGAATATGTATTTGCCTTATTATTTTTGTTTCATTTTTATTATTTGCAGCTGAATTTAATTCTTACTGATATATAGATATTATAAACAATGTAGTGATTTAGTTAAACTCTCAAAGCCTCAGTTTCTCGTCTAAGAAAATAAAAGATAATAACAATAGTATCTGACTACTGTTATGATGATAAAATAATGAGCATAAACAACTTGTGCACATTAGTTATTTATTGCTGAGTAACAAATTTCTGCAAAAATTAGTAGCTTAAAAATAACAATAAACTTCTAAAAACGCTCACAATGACAATGAGGCAGGAATGCAAGAGTGGCTTGGCTGGACATCTCTAACTTAGAGTTTCTCATGAGGTTTAGTTATATGTTTAAGGGCTATAGTCATCTGAAACCTTAACTGGAGCTGAAGATTCTGCTCTCAACTGGCTCACAGGCATGGCTGACAAGTCAGGGCTGGCTATTGGCAGGAGGCCCCAGGTCCTTCTCACACAGAATACCACATAGAGGTATCTTTGTTACCTCAAAAATGACAGCTGTCTTTCCCCCAAGGCAAACGATCCAACAGAAAGCCTTAGAAAAGGTATTCTTTTTATGAATTACTCTTGGAAATTACATAGCATCATACTTTCCTCATTCCATTCATTAGTAGAGAGTCAGAGAATCTAGTGTACTAATTCTTGTACTATAGACAAGAATTAGCTTCCAACTTTAGAAAAGAAGACTATTCAAGAATTTATGAGTTTATTTTTTAAAATTTTTTAAAGTATTTATTTATTTATTAATGAAAGACAGAGAGAGAGAGAGGCAGAGACATAGGCAGAGGAAGAAGCAGACTCCCTGCGGAGAGAGCCTGACTGGATCCCAGAACCCCAAGATCAGGACCTGAGCCAAAGTCAGATGCTCAAGCACTGAGCCACCCAGCTGCCCCAATTTATGCATTTATATTTTTAATTACCACAGAGAGACTGTAAAGGGTCTTTCCTCTCCTGCAAACTTCTAGCCCACCTTTCCATCCATGACTTCCCTACCTCCACATCAACACACAGACACACATATGCTCTTCCCATATTTTCTCTATCCTCAGATAGAAAGCCCAGGTTTCATGTAAAAAATAGCAGTGGTTTTTGTTGTTGTTCCACAAAGCACTTAGATAAGATCAGGCTTTATTTCAAATAATAATTAAAAAAAAAGATTCAAGCTTTCCAGAGAATTCATTATCAAGGCAATGGCAAAATACATCAAAGGTCATGGCTTGTTATTATAAAAATTACAGCACACTTTGACTCAAATCAAATTCCTCAAAATGTAGCACCTATATCAGCAAAAAGTAGATATAGTAGGGTTAACATATGGCAAGTATTGCCCTGACCCCTGTTTCTAGAACTAAATGATGTGTGACTATAGCAGAAAGAGACTGATTTCCATAAGCTTGATGTGAAGAGCAGTTTCTTTACAGTCTCACCATCTGGTGATAGTTAAATTTTTTGCACTTGCAGAATGATATTTTTACTCCCCACCCTCTACCCCTTTAAGTGCTGTAATGAACAAGAAGAATTATTGAAAATGAGAACTATTTCTATACATATTTTAAAACACTCATTAATGGGGGTAGAGTACCAATTTCATTTTTGAAAGCATACTTCAACTTCCCACATACTGGAAAAATTTTACTGATTATTAATTATAGCATCATGTTAAAAATGCCTTTTGATACTCCAAGATGGTAGGGGAAAAATCACACTTCTATGTTTTAATCATTAGTTATAAGTTTGACAAAAATCTTTGCATGTTTTAGTATGATAGCTTGGGCACAAATCTACTTAGCTTCTATTATTAGTTAAGGATGCACTGGTCTTCATATTATTTCAAGTGACTAAAGTACACATAGAGGCACATGTAAAAAACAGGTTCTACAATTAGAGGAAGCTAACTTGACATGGGATGTACCTAAGTGTGTGGAAGCTGCACAATCATCATTGAATGTCTTTTGTATAGATCATCTGCTACCATATTGCTCTGGTCACTTTTCCCCCTTGAAACCATTCTCATTCTCCATTTTCTCACTTGAGGGCCTTTGGCTGCCAGAGAAGAATCTTAACTTTTTTTCCATTAGTCCCAGGTTAAATTATTGAGTAGGATTTAAGAACAGCTTGACTGATTTTCCTCTCCTCAGTAAAGGATAGATAAGGGGATAGAATTCCAGAGGGAATTTAAAGAGATCTCCGTTTACATATACTGAGATTTGAATTAATGTCTTCCTGACACCAAAGCCACACCGTGCCACACTTATTAGTTGTCATTATCATTACAGAGATGAGAATTTTCCACGAAATAAAATGCTCTTTAAAAAGGAAGAATATTGGGAGGCCTGGGTGGCTCAGTGGTTAAGCGCCTGCCTTTAGCTCAGGGTGTGATCCTGGAGTCCCGGGATCGAGTCCCGCATCAGGCTCCCTGTATGAAGTCTGCTTCTCCCTCTGCCTGTCTGTCTGTCTGTCTCTCTCTCTCTCTCTCCCTCTGTGTCTCTCATGAATCAATAAATAAAGTCTTTTAAAAAAGGGAAGAATATTGAGAGTAAGTATTATTCAGGAAAATTCTGTGGCCTCAAGTTAAAAGCAAACAAACAAAAACAAAAAGATAACCAAACAAACAAAAACACTATTATCCCTTATTATGATAAAATATTTTACAGGATAGGAGCAATTTTTCTACTAGGAAACAGATGTCTATACCCATTTTGAACGACTTATTTCCTTTCCAGATGTTACTTCTGCTGTGTAGTCGTAAGTACTGAGAATGATCTAATGTCCTCATCCAAAATACCCAAGAACCAGCTAAAGAATTTTAATTGTGAAATGCTTCTGTGTTACCAATATTTTAGGACACTTCACTATCCTATAAAATTACTTATTTTATGTAGGAGACAAATGTAGACAAAGCCTAAATCTTTTAGGCTAGCTAGTTTTCCTTGAGTTCTCATGAATGCTAATTTTGAAATTTATTGATGCACCAGAAAAGGAATTAACTGCCAGCCTAGCATATTATAGAGTGCAGATCTAGGAACTCAATTACCCTGTCCCAAATGTAGGCAGGTCTCACTGTGAGTCTATCCTGCTATACTATAGACAATGAGCTCTGCACAAGAAATTTAAAGGGTTTTTTTCTGTCACAAAACTTAACGTTATCATGCCATAAATTAAACCAAGGAAGTCACTATTTTTAGGTGTATTATTGGTAAATTTATTACTTTTGCATGATCCAATGGAGGAAATCTTTTTTTTTTTATTTTTAGTTCTGGGTAATCTAAGGTCTATTGCATTTCTATATCATTTTTCTTTATTTTAAATAATAAATTTATTTTTTATTGGTGTTCAATTTGCCAACATACAGAATAACACCCAGTGCTCATAATGGAGGAAATCTTCTATACATATGGGATATATACCCTTCTCTTTTAAACTCATTCCCCAAAGAGAGAGGAAAGGAAAAGAAATAAATGGTAAGTATTTGGAGGGAAAGAGTCATATTTTTGACAATTGAAGTTTATCTTACTTGCTGTTGGTAAGGCAAAGGCAGTCTAATGTATCTCTTAATCTCCTCCCAAGTAATCATGGGTCATCTTCTCCTACATCTTACTCTATAGGGCTCTCGATGGTTCCTTATCCATATTTCTATTAATGTTTTTTTTCTCTATCATTAGTTTATACTCTATTGAAACAAGCCATATGTTTCATTCATCTTGGTATCCCTACAACATAGTAACAACCTTTGCATACAATAAGTCCACGATAAATATTACTGAAAGAAGTGTTTTATGAAATAAAGTGCAATCTCCTTGGAAGGTCCAGTTTCATTAACTCAGCTATAGATTTATCTTATTTTGAGATATTTTTGAAAATGAAAGTGTACATAATGAAATAATATTAAATATTTTGAAAGTTGCTTCATATTTTATAGCTTACATTGATGTTTTATACCATTATCACAGTGGGGAAAAATTCTCTGATGCTAGAAAAAGCCACAGTATAATGGATAGCAATTTCTTTTTAGTTTATGTTTGTTTCACTATTCATAATGATTGCTTTGCTACTATTCTCAACTATTATGGATGTTAAAATGCAATTAATAGCTATCACAGCACCAAATATACTCCTCAGTCATTTAATAAGTATCCAAATTTATAGTTTTTATTATAGTTTATTTTCCTGTTTCTACAGAAATATGTAGTAACTACAGTACTTTATTCCTCTCTTGGAGAATTTAATACTTTCTCAGGCATGAAAAAAGTCAGTACTAAGCAAAAGATGCTATTTTTTATATATAGGAAATGAGTATACTGTAGCAAATACAAGCTAGAAGGTTCAAGCTAGAAGGTTCAATCACCACTAGCATTTTCTCTCACTCTGATTCATACAGCCATGCTAATCAAATGGCAAGTCATCTGCTTCAACCCATGGCAAATATGGATAATATCTTTGAGAAGGAAAGCTAAAAATGCATATAGACTAATAAATATTTGGTAATAATACTGATACTTCATTGAAAAAAAATTGTAGGTTTAAATGGCTAGAAGGAATTAAAATCCCGGACAAAGGATATAGGATAAAAAATCCGAAAGACATTGAATTTTTGGGAAGAGGGGAATTGGTAAGGTTCATGATATAATTTGGAAATCATCTACTTAATTAGATTGCAGATTGTGCATTACTTCCCTAAAAATTTTACAAATTACATTGTTTTCCAAATAACTAAGAATTTCTTTTAAAAGCTATGCCATCTTTTGCTGTAATGCCCAGCATTAGTCATTGGAACCACTGATATGTAGACGAAAGCATATCCTGGGTAGTGAAAATGGATTTGTGATAAACACCTCAGAATTATCAAATAGCTCCTAGAGTCCTGGTTGAGCTCAACAATGCAACAATGTGAAACCTTTCTTTTAGGGGGGAGAGAGGTAGAGGAAAGAGAATCTCAAGCAGGTTTATACACTGCCCAAAGCTTGACACAGGGCTCAATCTCACACTCCTGATTTCATGACCTGAGCTGAAATTGAGTTGGATGCTCAACCAACTGAGCTACCCAGGCACCCTGAAACTAACTCTTTAACATCAGAATTGATGTCATAATTTCCAGCTTATTTTTTCTGTTATCAGAGACAACACAACTAACTAATCTGCCAAACTTAGAGATAATGAATGACCCTAGAACAACAGAAAGTTCTCACAGAAGCAACTTCCCAAGATGATTCCCTTCAAATAATTTTATAAACCAAGTTAAGTCTCTTTCCCAAGGCTCATTTTCCTTTCTGATAGACAGCCTGAAGGAATTTCCTCCAATTTCAAAGCTATCATTTAGGAAAATGTATGATAATAGCATTTGTCATTTTGTGTGCATTACTTTGTATCTTCGTGAAACAGAACATTTGTCAATAAAATATGGGTAAATGTTAATAGTGACATAAAAAAAATCAAGCTGAAATAAAAGGTAGAATTTTAAAAGCATGGTTATAAATAGTTCCTATAAATGGATGGCCTGACTTCTATATACCGATCATATATTCTTTTTTGAACACACAGTATCTTCAATAAGAACACCACCAAGTAAGTATGAGATATAAAATGTAAGGATAGTTTCGATCACCAAGAGCTATTTACTAGACAGGATGGTCAATGCCAAACATCATATTAATAGATCCACTGTATTTTTAAATGTGGCCAGAAAGACTAAAGTTGCTGGCTGAGATATTAAAAGGAAGATTATAAGCACCATGAACATGCATGATAACTAATTAATGGAAATTCATTTGAGCACTCAAATTCAATATTTTCCTACCAGATCTTTTCAATATTCAGAACTCAAAATCCAGGAACAATTTAATGTATTTGCCTTGTTTCCTTAAAGTATTATTTTTACAAAAGTTATTTTGAAAATCCCCATCCCCCACCAAATGTTCCTTTATACTTTTTGCTAAAATTCGTCTCTAATCTGTCTTCAACCATGTTTTACTCTCAAGTACTTGAAAATAAACGAAAAAGAAAAAAAAAAAAGAACAACAAAAACTTTATTAAAGTGTAACTTTCAACTAGTTACAGAAAATTCCATTTCCACAGAATTTGGGGGGCAAGTCTACATTTTTAAGTGCAAGTAAAAAGCATGGTTATTGAATAGGGGATAAATGACCTGAACAGTTAAAGTGGTATAAACATTTCAATTGCGCAACAAACAGACCAAATGAAGTAGGTTTTTCTCTGTGACATACACACATATACACACACATTCATGCTTGCTTTTATCTCTTCTAATCATATAGAACATGTGATTATGTTCTCCGAGACCTGCATGGAATCCCAGCAATGGATCACAAAATTGGAACACAGCAGAGAAATTTTGGCTACTGGAAAATAATTTTCTTATGTCTTTGTTTTTCTAGCAGGCACACTTATTCAAGCAAACCATCACCCTAAAATACTGGCTACAGATGTTACGGGGGTAAAAAATTCTCTGAAAATGCCCCCTTGGTTCTTCAAGTTTTAATGCTGATTGCTTCTCACAGTAAACATTATGTTTCTAAAATGTGTTCTGTAGCTGTTTCTTAGGAGCTTCCAGGAGAGGGAACATAGGATGAAGTGAGATTGGTCTAACAATAACAACATTCTAAAATGACCTCTTCTTGCAGTATCAAAACATATCAGAGTCCTCTGAGTGTCTACTGGTCATTCCATACAGATACCAACCCACATTTAGTAAGTAGATGTCTTGCCTGCTGTGGTTCATCCTGAGTTCTAACACACAGGCAGAAGTTCTCAACTCAGTCTACTGCACAGAGACTCAGAAAGACTCAACAGTGCAAACCAGACCTTTTCTCCCTCTGCTTTACCCTTTTACCTTTATTTGGCAACCCCTTGTTGTACAGTTCAACTAGTTAGGGAGATAGTGTTAATAGTGGGGAGATACCAAGTCTCTACACTTTGGGTCTTCTCTTTGCCTACCCAAACATGCCTCCTCTGGTACCCTGGGTTCTAAACCTCCAAGCAAGAAGTCTGGCAAGGGAAAGTAAGGCAGCCTTCCTTTTCAACTTTTGTGTCTCCTCTCTTTAGTCTAGTGAAGAGGACAGAGAAGAATGTAAATGAGAAATGACATAATAAAATGGGAGTATAAATTGAAAGATGAAATATAATACGATGTAATATAATAAAATATAATAATCTTATCACTTCTGTTTGGAGAAAGGGTCATAAATTTTTACCTGCATTTATCTTTTCTTGCGTTCTTACTCTCTTTGCCATCTGGCCCTAATTTCTAAGAAACATTCATATACACTTTCCAGAACATGCAGATAAGCAGGTGCTCTTAAAGGTTAGTGGGCACAAAAAGCATTTAGAAACAGCTTCTTCAAAATGCTGATTTCTTATAACTGCCACCCTTTTCTCCTTTCATTATTCAGTAAATGCAGGTTGCAGTCATGAGAATCTGCATTTAAAAAAAATACTCTGGTGATTATGATATACATACCGGATGATGGAATCACAATTTGAGAATCTTTACTCTAAAAGACAAGAAAAGTTAGAAAAGAGAAACATTAAAGAAGACAGATTTCGAAGATTTTATAACATTTCAGTGAAAATTAGTCTCATAAATAGTTATAGAGCATTTAAGAAGAGCAGAAATATCTTACAAAAGAAAACACTATGGGTAAGAAACAGTGGTGAGTTACTGTATATGAATGATTACTGAGCTTTCATATAAAACCCACTGAAGTGTGGAACTGGAGGAAATCTTAGGAGAATGTATTCTGGCCAGTGATGAACCCAGGTTTTGCAAATCTAGGAATGCATTCCATTTAGGAGGCCTCTCCTAAGGAAAAATATTTTTAAAATATGAATATAAAAATACTCAAGTAACAGAGGGTTTTGGAAGTGACCTGTGCAAGAGTCCCTGAAGCTTAAACTTCATAAGCTTTACAGTAAATTCCTCTGTGATTTCCACCATCCTTTAGGAGGGTAAAGAATGGAGGTCAAAAAAAAGCTAAGAATATTGACCATATTCTCACTCACTAAGTCAGAAGTAGGATTGAGAATAACCTCTAGATCTCCTGACTCCTCATACTGTACTCATATATTTATATATTCAACATTGAGTTTTATATACATATATTTCTTTTTCAACTTCCATAAAAGGAATGATGAGAACACCCACAGGGCATCCTTTGAAGTGGAAAGGAAATGCTTTAAAGTATCCTTCTCTCACTGCTGAATATTAAAAAGCAATTGGCTGTTAAAAATCCATAGGCGAAGCAGCAGCTTTTGGTCCATTTTGAAGTCTTTTAATTATTTGCAGTGTCAAGTATCAGTTTTATGCAACGCCATCACACCTGGTCCTTCGCATTTTAATTAATAGCAGCTAAAATTTCATTTAAATTGTGAGAGTTTAAATGTGTTAAATGTATTTAGTGAAGATAGTTTAATGGTTTCTAGGATAGTTTAAGTTTTCTATTTTAACATATTGTTTTGGGCATAAAGATAGAAATGCTGCAAAGTATCCAAAATATATATGAGTGTTTGGGAGGATCAAATATTCTAGATGACAAACACCAAACCATGCTGAAAATTAGATGCATTTTTGAATTGGCTTTCTAACATGCAATTATTTATTTTACTATTTATGGATAATATTGTTCAACAAATTAAAATCAAAATAGTGTATGTGAAGAATTACTGCAATACATTACTCACTTAGAAATTGACAGAAAATGAGTATTATGAGAACAAAAAATAAAAATATGCATAGTGTTTTTTATAAATCAATTCATTTATTTTTATAACACCTTTTAGAATTGAAAAATCTCCCAGAATAAAAGCCAAACACACCATAATAATTGTAATTTATGGAAAAATAAAACTTTAAAAACCTTATTGGGACTTTAATTCCTAGGGATATAGAAATACTTTATTTTTGAAAGTTGATTTGAAAGAATAATATAATCTGAGTGAACTACAAATTACAGGTTCACTGAAAAAGTAGCCCATCACCAATCTGTGTTGTTCGGCCTTAATTGTTTCCACACCAGACTAACTCTTTGTTATTCTAATTTCCCAGATAATGATTAAATCTTTTGCTTATCATAGACAGGTCAGACAGAGGACTGTTTTAAGAACGCTTCATTCAAATCAATAAGAAAAAAAACTCTTTTAATTGGGCAAATGATATGAACAGATACTTCACAGAAAATGAAGTACCAATAATCAATAAATATATGAAATGGACTTGAACTTCTCAATTAAAGAAATCAAACAGAAAAGTGGTACCAGTTTTCCAATATTTTAAATGTGATAAAATACTGTAACAAACTTTCACCACTTTAAGTTTTTAAACCTACAGTTCAGTAGAATTACATATATTTGTATTTTTGTGCAACTATAACCACCATCCATCCCCAGAACACAGCTTGCAAAACTGAAAATCTATTAAATAAATCCTCATTCTCCCCTTACCTCTAGCCCCTGGTGACCACTGTACTACTTTGTCTCTATGAGTTTGACTACTTTACACATTTCATAAATCAAATCGTACAGTATTTGTCTTTTTGTGACTGCCTTATTTAATTTAACATAATGTGCTCAAAGTTTATCCATGTTGTACCATGTGTCGGAATTTCCTTTCTTTTTAAGGCTGAACAATATTCCATTCAATATATATACCACATCTTGCTCTACTCATCTTTTCACAGATGTTTGATTTGCTTCCACATTTTAGCTATTATGAATAATGCTCAGATGCAAATGGGTATACAAATATTTCTTTTTCTTTTTTTTTTTTTTTACAAATATTTCTTAGACATCTTGCTTTCAATTGTTTTGAGTATATATCAAGAAGTGGAATTCCTGGATTTTTATAGTAGTTGTATTTTTAACTTTTTTAGGAACCTCCATGCTGTTTCCCATAATGGGTGTGCCAGTTAAGGCTTGCACTAACAATGAACCAGCATTCCAATTTTTCCACATCCTTGCCAGTACTTGTTTTTTCCTATTTTTTTGATTGTAGCCATTCTAGTGGGTGTGCAGAAATACCTCACTATAGTGTTGATTTGCATTCCCCTAATGATTAGTGACATTGGGCATCTACTTATGGGCTTACTGCCATTTTGATGTCAGAGAAATGCCTATTCAAGTCTTTGCCCATTTTTTAATTGAATTGTTAGTTTTTTGTTGTTGCTGAGTTAAGAGGTACTATAAATGTTCTGGATATTAATCTCTTATCAAATATATGATTTACAAATACTTTCTCCCATCCTGTGGGTTGCTTTTTACTCCATTGAAATTATCTTTTGATGGACAAATGTTTTTATTTCATGAAGTCTGATGTGTCTATTTATTATTTTGTTTCATACATCTTTGATGTTATGCCCAAGACATCATTGTCAAATCAAGTGTCAGGAAGCTTCTGCTCCATGTTTCTGCTAGTAGTTTTATAGTTTAGTTCATACATTTAGATCTTTGATCCATTTTGATTTAATTTCAGTAAGTGGTGTCAGGTAAGGTCCTAGCTTCATTCTTTTGCCTGTAGATGTTCCGTTTTTCCAGTACTAATTACTGAAGACTGTCCTTTCCTCATTAAATGACCTTGGTACCCTTGTTAAAAAATCATTGGACCATAGGGACACCTGATTTGCTCAGTTGGTAGAGTATGTAACTCGATCTAAGGGTTGTGAGTGTGAGCCCCAAACTGGGTATCAAGATTACTTCAAAATAGTATTTTTGGGGGGGCAGCCCGGGTGGCTCAGTGGTTTAGCACCACCTTTAGCCCAGGGCCTGATCCTGGAGACCCAGGATCCAGTCCCACGTCGGGCTCTCGGTGCATGGAGCCTGCTTCTCCCTCTGCCTGTGTCTCTGCCTCTCTCTCTCTCTCTCTCTCTCTCTATCTCAATCTCTGTCTCTATCTCTCATCTTTTTAAAAAATAGCATTTAAAAAATCATTTGACAATATATGTGAGGGTTTATTTCTTGACTCTCTCTTCTATTCCATTGGTCTATTGTCTTAATAACAATATCACATTGTTTCATTTAGCTTTGTAAGAGTGTGGAAATTATAGTGTGAGTCCTCCAGCTTTGTTCTCCATTTTAAAGATTGTTTTGACTATTCACAGCCCTACAGATCCCATAAGAATTTTAGAATAGGTTTTCCTATTTCTGCAAAAAAAAAAAAAAAAATCATTGATATTTTTGATAGGGATTGAATTTCATCTATAGATCACTTTGGATAGTATTGACATTTAAATTACATAAATATATGGTTATATTACATATATATGTGTGTATATATATTTGTAGTAGGCTCATGAGTGGAATTCTTTTGGTATAATACTGAGTTCTGCTTTCCAGCATTGTGTTAAGGATTTTTGCTATCAGTCTTCACAAGGAATATTAATTATCAATCTGCAGTTTCATTTTTTTTGTAGTTTCTTTGGTTTTCATATCAGGATAATGTTGGCCGCCTATAGTGATTTTCAAAGTGTCCCTTTCTTTTAAATTTTTTGGAAAACCAATCTTGGTTTTACTTCTTTAAATGTTTGGTAGAGGGATGCCTGGGTGGCTCAGCAGTTGAGAGTCTGTCTTTGGCTCAGGGCGTGGTCCTGGAGTCCCAGGATGAGTCCCACATCGGGCTTCCTGCATGGAGCCTACTTCTCCCTCTGCCTATGTCTCTGCCTCTGTCTCTCTCTCTCTCTCTCTCTGTCTCTCATGAATAAATAAATAAAATCTTTTTTTAAAAATGTTTGGTAGAATTCATTAATGAAGTTATCAGGTACGCAGCTTTTCTTTGTTGAAAGATTTTGGATTACAGATTCAATCTCTTTACCTGTTACAGGTCTGTTCAGATTTTCTATTTCTTCATACTTAAGGCTTGGTAGGTTTTAAATTTCTAGGATCTTCTCTATGTCATATAGTTATCCAATTTGTTGGCATACAGTTGTTCAGAGTACCCTTATAATTCTTTATTTCTGTAGAATCAGTAGTAATGTCTCCACTCTTATTTTTGATTTTAGTAAAATGAGACTTCTCTCTTCCCTTTTCTCCATCTTTCCTTAATCCATCTGACTATGAGTTTGTCAATTTTGTCACTCTTTTCAAAGAACCAACTTTTGGTTTTGTTGATATTTTCTATTGTTCTTCTATTCTCTATTTTATGTATATCTCCTCTAATCTTTATAATTTCATTCCTTCTCTGAATTTGCACTTACTTTCTACTTTTTCTGGTTCCTTGAATTGTAAAGCTGGTTGTTGATTCGAAAATCTCCCTTCTTTTTTAATTAAAACAATTTTAACTATAAATTCCTTCCTCAGCATTCCTTTGCTATGTCTCCTAAGTTTTGACATGTTACGTTTTCACATTTTCATTCATACCTATCCCCCTTGTGGCTTCCTCTTTGATCCACTGTATTTTAAAATCCAATGTTCAATTTCCACAAATATGTATATGTTCCAATTTTCTTTTTGTTACTTATTTCTAACTTCATCTGGTTTTTGTTAGAGAATACACTAGTCTGTATTATATCTATCTTTTAAACTCTATTGAAATTTAATTTGTGACCTAACGCGCGGATCTAACCTGAAAAAGAACCCATGTGAGCTTAAAAAAAGCATGTATGTTGGGGCAGCCCGGGTGGCTCAGCAGTTTAGTGCTGCTTTCAGCCCAGGGCCTGATCTTGGAGACCCGGGATCAAGTCCCACGTCAGGCTCCCAGCATGGAGCCTGCTTCTCCCTTTAAAAAAAAGTGTATGTTGGTGGTGAGTAGAGTGTTCTGTATATGTCTATAAGATCTACTTAGATTATTGTGCTGTTCAAGTTTATTGCTTTACTTATAGTCTGTCTGGTTGTTCTGTGGGGTATTGGAGGCTCCAACTATTATTATGGAATTGTCTATTTCTTCCTTTGATTCTGTCAAATTTTACTTCATATATTTTGTTGATCTATTATTGGGTGTATAAATATTCATAATTATTATATCTTCTTGCTGTATTGAATCTTTGCTAATAGTGTCCTTTGTCTCTTGTAAATTTTTATTTTTAAAAGACTCTGTTAGGGGATCCCTGGGTGGCGCAGCGGTTTGGCGCCTGCCTTTGGCCCAGGGCGTGATCCTGGAGACCCTGGATCGAGTCCCACGTCGGGCTCCCGGTGCATGGGGCCTGCTTCTCCCTCTGCCTATGTCTCTGCCTCTCTCTCTCTCTCTCTGTGACTATCATAAATAATAATAAAAAAAATGGACAAGATAATCTCAATCAAACTTGTCCACTTACAATGTCAGTTTCAGGATAAGTTAAATGAGAGGTTGTCTACATGCTATATAAGGGATGCTTCTCCCTATATCTCTTCAAACGTCATAATCTTTTAAAAAAAAATTAAAAGACTCTGTTAGACTCCTCACTTTTCTTCAACATTTTTCCCTTCTGTTCCTAAGACTCAATAATGTTTATCACCTTAACTTCAAGTTTGCTGATTCATTCTTCTGCCTCAAATCTGTCTTTGAATCTCTCTAGCAAATTTTTCATCTCAATTATTGTCCTTTCTAGCTTCATAATTTTTTCTTCTTTCTAGATTTCCTACCTCTTTATTGATATTTCCATTTTGTCTATTAATCACTTTCTTGACTTTTTCTGTTTTCTTTAGTTCTTTGAATATCTTTACAACAATTGTTTTGAAATTTTGTTTAGTAGACCTGCTATCAAGTGTTTTTCGGGAATAATTCTTTGTTTTCTTTTGAATGAGACATTACTTTCCTATTTCTTTATATGCCTTGTGATTTTTTGTTGTTGTTGTTGAAAACTAGATATATATGAATCTAATTATGTAACCATGGAAATCAGATTTTTCCTCTTCCGCAGGGCTTGTTTCATTTTTATTTGATTTTTATAGACTGCTCTGTGCCAAGGATCAGCCTAAGGTATACACTTAAGATATACTCGTGTCTTCTACTCTGCCTTTCCCTATGTATGCACAACAACTTCCCAATTTCTACTAAGTGTGCAGTTGCTTTTGAATGTCCTAATCTTTAATGTTCAATTCCCAAAAGGAGGAAAAGAGAAAAATGAAGAGAGAGTGGGAGGCACTGGCTCTTTAAATCCCAGGAAGTCACTCTGTCTGTAGAGGCATGTTCTTGCAACAATTCAGATAGGTGCAACAATGACTGTCCATCTCTTTGTCTGCACCTCTATCTCCAACATTTGGACCAAAGTGTCCTTTTTGCCTACCTTGGCTCCCAGAAGTAATATGTAAGCTTCTCTTGGAGTATTTGCACAGCTACCAGCCACAAAACTGTAGGATTGGGGTAGGCAGCTGTTACTATGCAAAGAGCTGAAATATAATCAAAATATTTCTTTTCTTTAACCTGCCAAATTACTAAGCATGGCAAGGATGAGGAATTTTTTTATAAATGCCAATTGAGATAGTATTTGTGTGTCTGTATGTGTGGAAGCACAAATCAGGGCAAATTTCTAGGAATCAAAATGACACTACCTAAGAAAATTTTGCCCATACTCATTAACTCAGTTTGACATTACCCTGAAGATAAAGCATTATATAAGCACTCAAAGATATATTTGTAAGAGTTTTTTCCCCCAATGGAAATAACCTATAAGGCTCCTCACTAAGGAAAAATAATTGATGGGGGAAAATATGCATATACATGTTATATCAAAAATAAAGTGTTGGGGCACCTAGGTGGCTTAGTCAGTTAACCATCTGCCTTTGACTCAGGTCATGATCCCAGGGTCCTGGGATCCAGACCAATGGCTGGCTCCTTGCTCAGCGGGGAGTCTGCTTCTCCCTCTGCTCCTCCCCCTGCTCATGCTCTGTTTTTCTCTTTCTCTTTCTCTCTTTTTCATTCAAATAAAAAAATAAAATAAAACAAAATATTAACAGTTATTTTTAAAGAGAGGGATTTTATTAGAGGAAGCTTTTATTCACTAATTTATTTTACCTTTTTAATATAGGTTGATTTTTTTGAAACTCTTTTTCCTATACCTTAGATTTCCATGGTAGTAAAATTATGAGCTATATTTTCCTGTGGGAGAAAAGTTTACCTCTACCTTGTTAAATATCTCTTTAAGCAAATAACTGTGTCTCCATGGTGGTAGTGTTTATTCCAAGCACCACACTATTTGTAGCAATAGTGTTCGGTAATGTATAAAGTCCTCCTAACTGATATATAAGTTTAAAAAAAGATTAAAAATTATGTTTGATAAAGAAGGGTCAGTATCAGACATGTTTGATAAAGAGTGAGTCAATATCAGACTAAAAGTACAAGTAAGAAGGGAGATGCTTGGATTCAGAGTAAAAGAAAATAATTCGAATCATAAAAAATAAATTTAATATTTCTTACTGGATTCCATCTTATATGTAGGCTACTGAACATACACAAATATTGCTATATCAGATTTCACATAGAATAGTGGAAGCCCATGCACTTTTTTGCAGTCACTGTCAATTTTATCCTTGTTCTTCTATTTACTAGCTAGTTAAATTTTATGTACCAGATCCTTAGTTTTTCAAGCCTCTGTATCTCATTTGAAAATTTGAGATTAATAACACACCACAATTACACTGGTGATTTTGGCCATGTAAAGCCACAACAAAATGTTTTGGCATATCACAATAAGCATTTCTTTCTCGTATGTCTAAGTCACTTAGCAGATGTAGTTCAGGCTCATTTGCTCTAGGCTGGGCCTTAGGTGATTCAGCTCTGCTCCATTTGCCTCTCATCCTTCACATGGGATCAGAGAATCCCTAGAAATGTCTTCTCATAGCAGGCAGCAGAAATGAAAAAGTAAACAAGTACTTAAGGCCTCTTGAGGCCCAGGCTTAGAACTGGTACACTGGCATTTCCATTGAATACACTAGCCAAAGTAAATAACATGTGGGAAGGAAATATATTTTTATTTATGGAAATAGCTTTAAGGTTACATCACAAAGGATGTGTATACAGGGAGCAAAGAAAAAGTAAACCATTAATGCCATCAGTCTACCTCAATAATAGAAGTTAATCAAATGAACAGTCTGATTTACATTTCATGCTCAAAAGTTACCCAGCTTTGGTATGCCTTGGTGGCTCAGCAGTTGAGCGTCTGCTTTTGGCTCAGGACATGATGCTGGTGACTCAGGATCGAGTCCCACATCGGGATCCCTCTGCCTGATGTCTCTGCCTCTCTCTCTCTCTCTCTCTGCATCATTGTCACTGTTGAAGCAGCATAGAGCCTGCTTCTCCCTCTGCTTGTCTCTGACTCTTTTTCTCTCTATGTCTCTCATGTATAAATAAATAAATTCTTAAAAAAAAAAAGAAAGTTAACACAGCTTCTTGATTTGAGATAATGGAATATGGCTGACTTTTTTTAAGTAAAAGGGAAGTGCAGTAGAAAGACACCAAAAGCTCGAAGAATTGCCATGGGTTTAGAAAATCAGTCTGAGAAAGTAGGAAGGAAATAAGGCCTATAATTAAAGAGTATACATAACAAGAAGTATACCTAAGGTTATGATCCAAGAACACTCTAAAGTTAGCAAAAGGAAGGAAATGATAATGACTGGTGCAGGAGTATACAAAATAGAGAGTGAAAACCAACAGAAATAAATCAAGAAAACTCAGAGTTGTTTTTCTGAAAAGATCAAGAAAACTGACAATTCTTTAGTTAGAATTAGGAAAAAGAGAAAAGATTCATTTAAACAAAATCAGAAATGAAAGAAGAGACATCACAGCTCATGCCACAGAAATAGACGGGATTATGAGACTGCTATAAATAAATACATGACAACAAAATGGACAATCTTAAAAATGGATAAATTTCAAGAAACATGTAATCTACCAAGAGAGATACATAAATAAATAAACTGAACAGATCTATAACTAATAAGGAGATTGAATCAGTAATCAAAAATCTCCCAGCAAATAAAAACTATGATGAGTTGGCCTCACTGGTGAATTCCATTAAACATTCAAAGAAGAATTAATGTCAGTCCTCGAATTCTTTCAACATGCTAAAGAGCAGCCAACATTACTAAGCTCACTTTATGATACCAACATTACCTTGATACCAGAGCAAATTAAGACACTACAAGAAAATAAAATTAAGGCCAATATTCCTTATAAACATCGATACAAAAATCCTCAACACAAACCAACTCAATTCAATAGCAGATTAAAGGGTCATTTGGACTGTGATCAACCTAAATTTATTCCTGAGATGTAAAGATGGTTCAATATATTAAAATCAATCAGTGTATTACACAAGAATAAAACTCCATAGGCATATCAATAGATATAGAAAAGAATTTGACAATATTCAACATACTTTTATAATAAAAATAAAAAAGCACTCAACAAAGTAGGAATATCAAGTAGAAGGAAACTTTCTTAAATAATAATGGCCACATATAAGTTAACATTACACTCAACAATAAAAAACCTGATTTTTTTTTTTTTTTTGGATCAGGAACAATGAAAAAACACCCACCTTTACCTCTTCTATTCAACTTAATACTGAAAGTCCTAGCCAGAGTAATAGGCAAGAAAAGGAAACAAAGGTCACCCAAAGCAGAAAGAAGAAATAGAATTTTCTCTACATGACATAATCTTTTCTTTTTTTAGATTCTATTTATTCCTTTATTTGAGAGAGCACATGCACATGCACACACACTTGTGTGCATGGGCAATGAGGTGAGAGGGAGCAGACAGAGAAGGACAGACTCCACGCTGAGCAGGGAGCCCAACTCAGAGTTTGATCCCACAACCCTGAGATCATGACCCAAGTGAATATCAAGAGTCGGATGCCCAACCAACTGAGCCACCCAGGTACCGCTCTACATGACATAATCTTATGTGTAGAATACCTAAAGATTCAACAGTGACAATGATGAAACCGTTAGAACTCATAAATAGATTCAACAAAGTAGCATGATACAAAATCAACATACAAAAATAAACCACACTTCTAAATAATAACAACAAATAATCTGAGAAGGAAATTAAGAAAACAATCACATTTACAACAGAATCAGAAAGAATAAGACACTTAGAAATACACTTAACCAAGGTAATAAGACCGAACACTGAAAACTATAAAACATTACTTAAAAAAAAAGAAAGAATATACAAATAAACAGAAAGATAGGACATGTTCACTCCATGAATTGGAAGACTTGATGTTGCTCATGCTATGCAAAGCAGTTTACGAATTCAATGCAATCCCTATTAATACCTCAATAGTATTTTTCATAGAAATAGTAAAACCCTTTTCCTAAAATTCATATACAACCACAAAGGACTCCAGATAGCCAAAGTAATCCTGAGAAATAAGACATGGATGGAAGCCTCCTACTTCTTGACTTCAAAACAAATTACAAAGCCATAGTGACCAAAACAATGTGGTACTAACATAAAGACAGACATAGACCAAAAGAACAGAACACAGAATCTGGAAATAAACTCACACATATACAGTCAAATGATCTTTGACAAGGGTGCCAAGAATACACAATGGGGAAAGGAAAGTCTTCCTAACAGTTTGGAATACTGGAATATCTGCATACAAAAGAATGAAGCTGGATCCTTATCTCACACCATAGACAAAAAATCACTGATTTGATTTTTGGATTAAAGACTTAAATATAATACCTGAAACTGTAAAACTCCTAGAATAAAATTTGGAGGAAAAGCTTCATTGACATTGGGCTTAGAAATGATTTATTTTACATGACACTAAAAGTAAAGCAATGAAAGCAAAAATAGACAAGTGGGGCTCATCACACTAAAAATCTTCTGTACAGCAAGGGAAACAATCAGCAGAGTGAAAACCTAACCTGAAGAATAAGAGAAAATATTTGCAAATCATACAACTTACATAAAGAATTCTTACAACTCAATAGCAAAAAATGTCCCAATTTAAAAATGGGCAGAAGGTTGGGACAGATTTGTTTGTTTTTCCCAAAGAAATCATCCAAATGGCCAACAAATATATGAAAAGATGATCAGTATCACCAATTATCAGGAAAGTGCAAATCAAAACCACAATGAGATATCATATACCCATTAAGATGGCCATTATTAAATAAATATAACAAAATGATAAGGATTGGTAAGGATATGGAGGTAATGGAACTCTTGTGCACTGTTACTAGGAACATAAAAAATGGCGCATCCAGTGTGAAGAAAAGTATGGAGATTCCTCAAAACCTAAAAACAGACCTATCAGATGATCCAGCAATCCTATTTCTGGGTGTTTATCCAAAAATATTGAAATTAGGATCTCAAAGAGCTATCTGCACCCCTGTGTTCACTGCAACATTGTTCACAACAGCCAAGAGATTGAAACAACCTAGATGCCCCTCAAGGGATGAATGAATTTTAATATTTGATATATACATACAGTGAAATACTACTCAGTCACAAAAAGAAGGAATTCTTGTCATATGCTACAACATGGTTGAAGCTTGAAGATATGCTAAGTGAAATAAGTCAGTCACTGAAGGACTAATACTACACGATTCCATTCCATATACAAGGTATTTAAAGTAGTCAAAATCATCAAAGCAGAGAGTAGAATGGTGGTTGTCAGGGACTGGAGGAAAGAAAAATATGGAGTTTCTCAATGGGTGTAAAGTTTCAATTACGCAAAACAAAAAAAATTCTAGATATCCACTGTATAACATTATAACATTATGCTTATAGTGAACAACATGATACTGTGGTATATAAAATTTGTTTCAAGGGTAGATTTCAAGCTATATGTTCATTATCATGAATTTAGAAAAGGGAAAATCATAAGGGAAAGTTCTTGTGGTCTGAGTTTTACGAAAATGACATAATTTTTAAAAAGGAATTCATTTGTTCATTTAGAAAGAGAGAGAGGACACAAGCAGGGGGATGGGCATAAAATTTCAAACAGACTCCATGCTGAGAGGGAGCTCAACACGGGGCTCGATCTCAGACCTGAGTTGAAACCAAAAGTTGGCCACACAGCTGACTGAGCTACCCAAAAGCCCCACAAAGGACATAATTTTTATTATGTTCCAACTTGAAGTTTACTGAAAATCAACATAAAGCAGAATAAAGGACATGAAAAGACAATTGTCTTTTCATTAATATTGGCTTAGGTTAATATACCCCACAGAGATCTCCCTTTCTGATCACTTGTTGTTGTTGTTTTTTAACTATAGCTTTTCTCTAAGTTTTCCAACCACCACGGACAAGACATTCAATTTGGAGACTTACTAAAGTAAAACTTGAATAGAAAACAAATTATTTCAGGGGATGTTGAATTATTTGTAATTAGAACATCTCAATTTTCCACTTCTCATTGTGTATACAGATGCACATGTGTGCATGTGTAAATGTGTGAGAACCAACTGAACATCCTTCTGGAGGAGAAGATGGACTTTATTACCAATGCAACATTTTTTTAAGATTTTATTTATTTATTCATGAAAGACACACAAATAGAGGCAGAGGGAGAAACAGACTCCCCGTGGGGAGCCTGATGCAAGACTCGATTCCAGGACCATGGGATCATGATCTGAGCCAAAGATAGATGCTCAATCACTGAGCCACCCAGGTGCCCCTAAATACAACATTCTAATTTTGAATTTAAACAAGAAATAAAATGCCTTCACAGATATAAAGTTTCAGAATTAAAATTTAACATTTGTTCAGAAACCTGAACTCTACTGCACTTTGAGTAGAATAAGAAATTATAGATCTATCAAAATGGAGATATGAGTTCTTAACGGGCATTATTCATCCTAGAGTTTCATTGTTTATGTCAAAGGAGGATTCCCTCCTGAGTCAATGCATAATTCCCTAGTTCTAGAACTTCAAAGCTATTTAGAAATCAAACATTCAAGACAGATACTTTAGCTACCTATTAGAAATCAAACTTTGTATAAATCTCTCCCAATAATTGATTTCTTATTTTACTAATCCACTGTCCAGAATTACATGGCATAAGCAGTTCCACTTCACAATATTAGTGAGCTCTTATGTATGTAAGCTTTGTGGAGAGTAATATGGAAATTTCTAATTCTATTTTAAAACTTTACAAACTCTTGGAATACTGGGTGGCTCAGTTGGTTAGGCGTCTGTCTTCCGCTCAGGCCATGATCTCATAGTCCTGGGATCAAGTCCCATATCAGGTGCTTTGCTCTTGAGGACTCTGCTTTTCCCTCATTCTCCCCCTCTGTGCTCCCTCCACTCCAAATAAATAAAATCTTTAAAAAAATAAAACCTTTCAAGCTCTTAACAGAATTTTAATATCAAAAGTCTTGACCACTTAAGAACAGAAGAGACACAGTAACCCCTCTAAGTTCAGAAGCCACAACACAAATAAACTAAATATTGAATAATGCATTGTTTTACTGAATTGAAAGTAAATCATCAAGAATCTTTACAACCTATAGTTATACAGAGGGTATAGGGAAACATTATCTGTACTTGCCCCTCCAGGCACTATAAACTAAAATTTTTCCATCTGAGGAGCCTCAGAGTTTCTGTCATGATCTCATCCCTCCTGGAAGAAATTTCTTATGATTGAGTATTTGGATTTCAAACCATGTGATTCCATCAGCTTTGGCCATAACTGGGCCAAAATGGACACCTGACCTCAAGGCATCTGTCCATGGATTGACTGATAGGCCCCCAGCTAAGCCTATCCTAAGTGTCTGTCCTAAAAATTCTACCAAGAACAATACCATATAATATGAATGGTGACTAACAGACTTAAGATCTTCCCTCCGTATGAGCTTGAGCTGATGCGCAAGCAATAAAAACCATGAGACAAGTAGCTTATGCAAGTCAACAGTGTAGTAACAATTACAAGATAGAAAAATTCAATAGTAGCATACAAATTTTGTGTTTTTTTATTTTATTCTGTTTTTTATTTTATTTTATTATTATTATTTTTTTAACATACAAAATTTGAAAGTAAAAAGCTGAGAAAGTAGCAGGGTAACATAATTGTATTAGGAAAAAAATGAATGCCTGTTTCAGGAGGCAATGCTAAAAGAGGTGATGAATCACCACAAGTTCAGAAACTTCTTTCTGAACCAGAACAATAGCATTCTGTTCCTCTATGAAACCCTACTCTAGCTGTTGAGGCTTATTCCTGTCTTCCTTACCTCATTACACATCTTTACAAGACACCTCCATTTGACAGCAATAAAGCAAGAATTCTTCTTTAATCCCTTGTGATTAGGAAGGGCCTGAAGAATGCATTGATTACTATTATTTTGACTGATTTCAATCAGTCAGTAGTAATCAAAGATATCCTGACACTTGGATTAATTAGGAAAATGGGTCAAAACTATTACCAGAATTTAATTTGTGCTATATTCTAATTCTTCCTTTTTTTTAAATCTATTTCTACTTTTGAAGATGGGGGAGCACACAGAGAAGTTGTAATGAAGAAAAAGGAGTGATTGTCAATAGGACAAGTAATACATAGGCAATAAGTCTCATAAATGATCTCTATAGGTACAGTTGGAAATTGACATTTATTCATGCTAGCGTTTGTATCTAGTAATAAGAATATGTGTATTGAATTTTTCACTGCCATTCTATTCTAGGTAGGAATGGTCAGTGAACTACCACTCAGCTAGCTGGCCATAGAATCATGTCTTCAAGAAGTCTATAGATTCTTCTAAGATCTACTAGTCCTTAAATTAGATGCTGTGAAATGGTGGCCCTTTGAGTGGAATGGATCCAAAAAATGTTTGGCTTTGTAAACATAATGCTGATAGTCATGTTAAAATAAAATGAATTTGTTTCCAATTAAGAAAACTGTACCAAAATATTAAATTTCCATATTTATTTGAAAAATATTATCTGGCAATACTGGGCCTACATCTCACTATTAATAATTGGCTAAGGATGGGGTACCTGGGTTGTACAATTGGTTAAGCATCTGACTCTTGATTTTGTCTCATGTCATGAGATCCAGCCCCTCATCGGGCTCTGTGCTCAGTAAGGAGTCTGCTTAGATTCTCTCTCCTACTCCTTTGGCCCCTCTCCCCACCAAAATAAATACATAAACCTTTTTTTAAAGTAATTGGCTAAGGATGAAGTATAGCTATCTTTCTGGATGAAGCATAAGCTCCTCCATTTGTCATAGTTCCTCCACTTCACATTGCCCCCTGACATTGGGATAGACCATCAGGTATTATTTATCATTATATTTATGTACTTGTTTAATCTATCTCATCCCTCCTGGAAGGAGTTTTGCTATGACACCCACAAAGAACTAATAATCTATTTAGGAAGATAAAATGAAAATATAAAAGTGAAATATGTCTTAATGTTAATAAATACCAACAATTATCATTTATTGAGCAAGAACTAGGTTGGAAGGCTACTTGTTTGTGTTATACTCCATTTTTAATTCAATCTTTATAAAGTGGGCATTATTAATTTTAAGAATGAAGGATTTAGGGCCAGAGAAGTGAAATAACTTACCAAATTACAAAAATATTATTTAATGTTGGGAGCTGGAATTTGAATAAGGTCTGTTTGAATCCAAATCCTATACTATATCCAATACATCATGTTTTCTATACTTAAAATATGTTTTTCTGGCAAAAATTTATCCATTGATATTTATATCATTTGATATCACAAGAATTTTTGGCCTCTCATCAAGATGAAATATATTAGGAAATGAGATGAAATGTTAGAATTAAATTGGTTTGAGACCTCCAAATCCCATTGCTATGGAAATCATTTTGCACAATGCAAATATTTTAACTGGCTAACACTCAAGTTTTCCAAATTAAATTCTTTGCCTTCTTTCCACAGAGTATTAGTTATTTACCTTTGTATTGTTCATCCATGGTTAAGTCTCTTAATATTTGTGCTGATGTATCTTTAAATAATTGGTCTTTGTAAATGAAAGCACAAATATAACAAGAAAAATTTCTTCCCCTAAAACACACACACACATACACACACATAGAAAATAACTAAAGTCCTCATTTAAGCTTCTATTACAGTATTATTAAAGAAAATCTTCATGTCATTATACGTTTGATATTATCTCATTCTTGATTTCACAACCCCTTCTCTCTTTACAAAGGATCTTAATTCATTTACTTTAGAAATTCTATTTCAGATTTGCATGGCATCATTTGTAATAACTTGAATAATTCTTTACTAAACCTATTGGTCATTAATAGATTCTTTGCTATTTAAAGAAATAACCTGAGTTTACTTTTACATAATCAGAAATATTATTTAGTGAATGCTTATCAGAGAGGTGCATCTAACTTATTCTGTTACAAATATTTTCCCTATTTTGCAGATGAGGGACTTAACAATTTAAGTCATTTGGCCAAATGTTCCTAACCAAGAAGTAATGCAGTCTGGATTCTCACTCAGATCTAACTTCCGAGTCTAATCTATGATAGTATACTACTTCTTATCCCAGTGACTAAGCAATGAAAATGAATCACAGATGAATAAAACCATCTGTAATTTTGATTGGGTACTTAGCTGGATCAGCAAGGAAAGTTACTTAGTGCCCCATTTGCCACTTACCAGCATATATGTGCTCTGGGGAACCAGGCACGCCCAGAAATCCAGGGGGAAAATCCAGAAAAATACTCTAGCCAAACACAAATTGCAGTCAATACTATCTTAAAATGACTTTATTTTATATAACTCCTGTCAATGCTGGAATCTACCGCAGCCCGGTTAACTAGACATTCCACTATTCCTGACTGAGAGTATTTGGCTCTGAGAGGCAAATGTGGTTCAAAATCCAGCTTTTGCTCCTTTGACCAAACCATAGCCAGGGCCATGTTCATAGGCATGTAGCCCATGCAGTCACAAAGGTCCAAACCTAGGAAGTTTTTGAACTTAGTTTAATGCTCTGCTATTGTTGTCTTGAAATTATTAAGACTTTCTTTATATAAGATTGTATTTATTTGAGAGACAGAGAGAGGGAGAGAGACAGAGAGACAGAGCTGGTGAGGACAGGATGATTCCTCGATGACCTTGTTGCCCATGCAGGCCTCAATCTCAGGACTCTTGAGATCATGACCTGAGCCAAAACCAAGAGTCAGACACTTAGCTAACTGAGCCACCCAGGCACTCCAAGATTTTCTTTTAACAAAGAGCCTCACATTTTCATTTTGCACTGGGCCCCACAAAATACCATGAGTCCTGGTATGGTGCTGAATGTATCCAGTAGTATTTTTTTTTCTTTTTTGTACAAAGGTACATTATGGGCTAATAGCACATTATATGTGGAAGGTAAAAAAAAAATGAGAAGCATCTAATACATGCAAAAAAGCTATAGTCGAAAGAAATGAGCTGGTTTGGGAAAACACATACTGACAGATGTGTATTCATCATGATAGCCATTTATAGACATTCTAGGCCTCATCAAAGTTACTGAAATAAATGTTAACTTGGGCCCTTAAATGATCCACACTAATTTGCACATAATCTTTCCCCATTCCCATTGCCTACTACTACTATATTACTAAATAGCTGCTCAAAATGTCCAATTTATTTTGCCTTAGAGGACCCATGGCTAAGTAGAAAAGCAGGTTCTGATCTACCATAATTTGTAATTTGATTATGGGAACAAAGAGGACAAGGGTCTTTAAACTGTGGTATTATACTTGTTAAAAGATAAACTGAGGCATACTTAAAACTATAAGTTTTTTGAGCAAAAAATCTAATTCAGGCAGCAGCCAATCCTGAAGAAAGAAAGCTCTGAGGAGGTACAAGATCAAAGACTTTTATAGGCACAAGGGAGTGGGAACAAGGAACTTATATGAGCCGAAAAAGCAAGTTGACCATTGCGAAGTTGCTTTGCTTAGGAGATAGCAGGGATCATTCAGGTAAATCACCTAACTTGTGCTGATAGTTAAAGATCTAGGGAAAATTCGTTAGATAAGGAAATGCAGTTATTTCTGTGGTATATAATAATTTAGGACAATTATAATAATTATAACAATTAGATAATAATTGGACAATGAGAGTAATGTTGAATTTCTGGTATGTCAATTTCAGGAATACTTGTATTAATAATATACATCCATACACATATAACCTAAAAAAGTTTATCATCACTTATTTCCCACATAACTTAACATACCAAATAAGCCTAAAGAGTTTATCATGACTCCTTTACAAGGTAAGAGACAAATCATTTGAGCTTTTCCAGAGACCTTGTGAGAAATCTCAAAATTAGTTTGAGACCAAAAACTCCATTTAAAATTTGATTTTGAGAAAATGTCAAAAGGTCTGAACATTTGATTAAATAACATCACAGATCATTATAAAATAATGTCCAATTATATATTTAACCAAAATGACAACAGAAGATTTTAAAGGCAAATATGGAAGATTACACGGTTGTGAACAAAACTTAGCTCTTTTTTTTTTTTTAAGATTTATGTATAAGAGAGAGAGCGCGTGAACAGCGGGGAGGGGCAGAAGGAGAGGGAGAGAGTCTCAAGCAGAGTCCACACTAAGTGCAGAGCCAAATTTGGGGCTGGATCTCAGTACCCCAAAATCACAACCTAAGCCAAAACCAAGAATTGGATGCTTAACTGACTGAGCCACCCAGGCATCTCAAAAACGTAGCTCTTCTAATATTGAGAAAGCTGGGTTTACTTAAATAATCCAAGACAACATGAAGCACACTGAACCATTTTGGTAAGACACAAAATCTATGCTTTCCAAGTGTATTACCTATGAGGTAAAACAAAAACAAAACAACAACAAAAACTTTCACACAAGCAGACCGCTAGGCCAAGAAAGTTGTCTTGTCAGCAATAGACAGTCAAATTCTAATTTTGCATCAGTGCACTTTTGATGTTAAAATTAATTCTTTAAAACTTAAATCCACTCCTATCTTAGCCAGCTTGACCACACGCAAAATTCCTTTCACAAGATTCTTTCTGCACAGAACTCTCTATGACTTTTTTACAGCCATTCAGATTTTGTCCTATTTTTTCCCTTTGTCATTCCAGAACATTTTACTTTCTTTGCTTTCTTTTCATACACAGTTGTTTCTTTTCACCTTTGTTATTTCTAAGTAGCCTTAACTATACATATTGATTAGAATTCTTAACACTTTGATTTCTTAATTCCTAGTGAAAACGAAGAAGTAAGCAATTACGGACTGTTTCACTAGCGTTCTGTGGATTGCCAAATTTATAAATACCATACCTTTCATAATTTTCAGAAGTATATTGTTCCTCATAGAAAACTTTTCATGTGGCACAAAACATGTGTACTAGTAGACCCACATATCTTCAGTTTCTCTGTAAAAGGAAGCCAAAAGTAGGTAAACTTGGATTTAGTAATTAATGTTTCAGTATTTCATTTTATTTGGAAATGATCTAGTCAATGAATATGTATCATTTAACTTATTTCTGTTTAAGATTTCAAGTTGCCAAAAATTTTGGAAACTATTTTTTAAGTAGACATGCCAACAAAACATAATTATTGTTGAAAAGTTCATTTATATCCTTCTGTTATTTATATCTATTTAATTTACTTGTTCTTAACAATTATGTTTGGATTATTCATGAAAATTTCATGAGACATTAAAGAACTAACCATCATATGAAGTTTGCTTTTTGCTGACAAGTTCTGTAGCAGAGATAACATAAGCTTATTTGAATTTTAGTAAACCTAGGTAGAATAAAAGTATTATATTTAATGCTGATAATTCTAAAGACATGCCTGTTTTAATTAAACCAATGGATTTAAACTAGCTTTTATTTACTGAAGATTATCCTAGATCACAGAAACTAATCAAATTCACCAAGGATGACTATTCCCCAAGTCCAGATCTTCTACAATATCTGCAAAGCCTTTTGTGATTAATAAGGGAGGTCTTAGGATTGGGTTTAAAAAAAAAAAAAAAAAAAAAAGGTAAGTAGGCTTTGAACTGTTTCCAGAGCCACATTTCTGTTCTTATAGAGACCAGATTTTGTAGTTGCTTTTAATTCCTCAAAGAATCAAACTGCAATCTGAATAATATTAAAAGGCTGCCCACACATCCAACTATATTATCCTCAGTTTCCTGCTTTATGTCAGGGAGAAAATATTCAACTAAAATGGAAATCAAAAATTCCCATGTTCTAGGTTTAAGGCTGGGTGTCTTTGTAATGTAATATTAATAAATACTCCCACAAAGGCTTCAGGTTTTTCTTTCCTTCTAGGTACACAGTTTCCTCTTAGTTAGGGGAAAGGGCCTTTAAGAAAAGTTCCTACCAGGTTCTGAGTATTAGCTTTCAGTGTGACCAAGTTTGGACCACAAAAAACTACTTTAAAAAAAAAAAAAAAGAATCATTCCAAATGCCTTGTCAGGTTTCAGACAGGACAAACAGTAAACATTCCTGGCAGTATTGAACAACCCCAAAGAGGGTGCAAAAGATACTATGCTTCCACCATTGAGAGCCCCTCCAAAAAAAAATAACTGGCTTAGACAATTCCCTTGAGAGCTGACAATAGTTGGTAGGACCCTAGCCACAAAAGGAGTGTACCCCACATTTCTGTCCAATCATATTTTGAGGGCCCCCAACCTAATAAGGAACTGTGTGCACACACAAGAATCTCTATTCTGCGTTCAGGCAAAAAGTCAAGTCAGGTTCTTGGAACACAAAACAAGACAAACAAGAAGGCAAGAGCTCTCCCTGGGAGAGAAAAGTACTGGCAAGGGATGTGTACCCAAAAGTAAAATCACAGGTAACAATTCAAAGATCTAATTGTCACAATTGTTTTTTGCCTGTCAATCAGAAAGGAAGAGACAGCATGGAATTGTACCTTTCTCTCCTAAATGTGGTACAGCTGGCTGATAAGAACTGTTACCCTTTGCCAGTTCTTGCAAGTTTTCCCAGGATCTTGTCACAGAGTCTAGAGCAACTGGAATGTCCCTGTGGGTCTCATAATGGTCAAGAGAAACTGTAAAGGACAAAAAAATAATTTTGCTCTAATGCAAATTATATAATGCATTATAGTCAGAGCTTGGCTGAGATCCCTTTTTCTCTAGTGCACCCCATAAATGGATAAATTACTTTGGATTAAAAGTTCTCCACTATGGCCACTGTAATTTAAAATTATCTCTGGTAGAATTAATCTACTTTTCATCCTTAAAAACAAAATGGTACTTGCCTGACGCCTCACACTGACCCAGTCCAGTGCAAGTTGGGCCCCATCTCTGGCCCAGATATGGTCTAATTTCTAAGTCATACCCAGTCTGCTCCAGACCAATTCTGGCTTCCAAGTTAGACCAGCCTCACACTGGTTTTAAATTGGACCTGGTCCAACCCCAGACTCAATCTAAGCTGCATCAAGTCCAGTTTCTAAGCAGAACCTAATCTCACCTCACCCCACACAGTTTCTAAATCAGACACATTTGGACACCGGTCCAGCCAGCACCAAATCCAGTCTCTCAGTGGGACCCAATCCAGTTCTAGACCCGGCCTGGCTTCTAAGTTGGTCCCAGTCCTGCCTCACTCAGTCAACCTCAGTTCCAGTTCAGCTTCTAAGTCAGACCTTGTCCAACTCCAGATCCCGCCCAGATTCTAGTTCTTACTCAGCCCAGCCAGAGACAGCCCTGGTTTTTAAGTCGGTTCCTCTCTGACCCTGGACCTGTGTCTAGTCCAAGCCTATATCAGGTCTGCTGTCTAAATGGGGCCCAGTCCAACACTGGACCCAGCCTGGTTTCTAAATCAGATCCAATTTGACCCCAGTCCTGAACACCCCAAGTCCAGCTTCTAAGTGAGACCCAGTTCAGCCCCAGATCTCATCCAGTTTTTAGTCAGCCAGTCCAACTTCGGATCCCACCCAGATTCTAGTTCTTACCAGCCTGCTAGAGCCTGGCCTGGTTTCTCAGGTGGACCCATTCTGACTCTGGACCCACCCCAAGTCCGACCCTGCATCTGGTATGCTTTCTAAGTGGGGCCCAGCGCAACCCTGGGTTCCCTCCAGGTTCATTCCCAGTCCAGACCCATTCCTGTTGGGTTTGTAAATTGGACTCACTCCTGCACCTCACTAACCCAGTTTCTAAATCCCACACCATCCCACTTGAACCTAGTCCACCCTGCACCTAGTCCAGTTTCTAATTGGGACCCAATCCAGAAAAAATAATGTTTAAAGTCCAAAAGCCCATAATGCAAAAATTGCAGAGCTAGGATCCCAGAGGGATTTAAGCACCCCTTCTATAGATAGCAAGAGAGCAGCAGGCTCAAGGAATTCAACAGGTACCTATGCTGGGTTGTTCCAAGGGGGTCTTGGGATGGGGAAGGAGGCCTCCTTTGGATCCCTCTTCTGACAACAGAACAGTTGAAAGGTAAACTGAGGCATATTCAAAATTTTAAGAGTTTACTTGAGCAAAAAATCAGATCTAATTGGGTAACATCCCCATCTAGCCGATAGAAAGAAGCTCTGTGGAGCTGCGCAAAAATGACTATAGGCAGAGAGAAACAGAACAAGGAATTTGGACGAGGCAAAAAGCAATTTGGTTATTGCCAAGTTTCTTTTCTTTGGGGGATGTCAGGAGTCTATAAGGCAGACCTAACTAGACCTACTAGTGCGGATCAGAGGATTCCTGATTAACTGGTTTAAGATCACATTTCTGGGAGAGCTGAAACTATAGTTAAGTCTCAATATGGTGATATGGAGCTTAGCATGAACAAATCTATTCTGGGCCTGTTGTCTTGTTTTTAACATAACTTACCATTACATTTCCCATTCAAAATAAACACAGATACAATTTCAAGATACTCAAAATTATATATACGTGTGTGTGTGTGTATGTGTGTATTTTATAACTTGAGTTTAGGTTGCCAAGATTTCCCAACTTTACTAGAAAGACATGTGGTACTTACAACACTCCTGGCTTTTAATATCACCCAGGGAGATATAAAGCCCTGCAGGAAACTGTTTTCTGTCAAAATTACAATGGGCCTGCATATTTTAGCAATTTCTGCTACATTATGTAGTCTGATCAGGCTGGTCATTGACCAGTTGCTCACCCCTATCAGTTGCATTAGCATTTAACTTGTCACTTTAAATTAGAAAGGTAACAAAAGTTTAAGAAGGTTACAAAAGATTTAATCCCCTATTAAAAAGAAAAAGGATATTACTGAATTACATAGAGAAGTTATCTTCTTCCTCTGTCCATGTTGGTGATATATCAGGAGTTTTCCTTCAGAAATTTTATTTTCATGACATCCAAAAGATGCGAGCTCCAAGAACTATTAAGAACCAACATGAGTTGCCAGTGTACTATCTGTCAAAAGAGAGGAAGAGTTAGTAAATATTTGTGAGGGTTTTCTGGTTCAAGGAAAAGAAAGTGAGTGGCATGTGTCAAAGTAGACACAGAGTACATTTTGAAGCTGTAGAATCCCAGTTTACCTTCCAGTGACAAGACCAATGTGGTAAGCATGCAAAAGAAGGTAAAAAACAAAAACAAAACTTTCGCTCATAAAGATGTTGCTGTGATGGATATCCATATATAAGTTTATAAGAAAGTAGAGTTTACAAATTAACAAATAAGACCACAGTCAATAAGATATATCAGACGCTTCCCTTTCTCTTAGAATCTCAGAAGAGGAGCTTCACCTATCCGTCATTTGAAAAGGACTTTTCCAAATGGGCTATTTTAGTATATTTGTCTCCCAAAATAACTTTTCATCCAGTGGTATTTTGACCAATGTCAATGGGCAAGTCAATTAAGTTTTTAAAAACCTGCTTCTTTGACATTTCCTTTTTTAAAACTAAGTGCTTGTTTTGTTAAATGCATACAAAACAAGTGGATTTGTTGACCTGTAATTACGTGGTATTTAGGAAGTTCTTGCATAAGCTAGTAGCTGTATGAACACAATGCTCAGCAGAGATAAATAATACACTGTTGGGTTGTTTCAAGTGTAGAGGAAGGCGTGAATAAAACACACAATGTGAAACCATGAACCCATGCATATATAATTGAGTGGTAGATAGAGACATAAGTGCTGAAAGGAATATCTTAGCAGGAAAAAAATTGCTGTGTTCAAGACAAGAATATGTTATCCTGGAGACACATTAGCTGTAGCTGATTACTGAATATCTTTTTCGTTTGCTAAGGAGAATTACCTCAAGGTATCAGCTCTGCTTTACATATGCTATCTCATTGTTCCATAGTCTACAGAGCAGCCTGCCTCTCCAGGTGATCTCAACAACACAAAATTACCAAAACAAAATAGCTCCTAGAAGTTATTTGTTCCTTAGCATGATCCCAAGCCAAGTTATATAAAATAACCATAGGACTCTTAGGCAATAAATCTCATTGTCTTCTGTGTAGATACCCAATGAGAGAGTTACAGTGTTACTAGCAACACATAAGCACATTATCTACTGACAACAATTGTTGAGAGACCATGCTGATGTTACTTACAAACTTATTCTTTAAAAACAATGAAAAATTACTTTAACATTAGAGATACACCTTATTAAAAAATATGGGAGGGGAATTGTCAGAATTGCCAGGCTTCTGTAGTCTGAAACATCCTGGTGGTATTCAAAAGATGACTTTGTCTCTACATTGTGTATTTGTTGTCTTAGAGACTGACTGATGCTATAGAAATGCAAACCAGTTATATAGCAAAACAAAAAAAAAATGTTTATCTGTCTTTAGTAATTGGGAAGAGAGTCTTTCTAAACTAAATATGTCACAGTGAATTGAGAAAATATAATACCAAAGTCAGAGAAACATCAGAAAAAACGCAAGTTGGAAAAATACACTTTCTTTTTTAAAAGGCATGCATACTTATAAGGACTGGGAAGTAGAAAAAAATTGGTTACCACCACAGAAATATCTTCATGGCATATAATTGGACATAGTAATTCAAATAAGCTTAATTAAAGAAACATACACACACATATCCTAAAGTCACTCTCTGGCCCTTGGTATTGGGAGAATAATGGTTAATAAGATAGTCTATCCAAAAAAAAATTCACAATTTAATATATACTCCACAATTATATTTCAAGCAGAACTGTATTTATTTATTTAGAGCCTGTTTCATTTCCTCCAAATTTAAAGATTGCACAAAAAATGCCATCAAATGAAAGTGAAAATAAGTGGGAATATGAAACAAATAAGGTTGGGTCACTTAAAATAAAGCTGCAGTAAATTCAGTTTAAAGTATTCGTTCTAGGATGGCCCTGGTGGCTTAGCGGTTTGGCGCTGCCTTCAGCCCTGGGCGTGATCCTGGAGACCTGGGAGAGAGTCCCAAGTTGGGCTTCCTGCAGGGAGCCTACTTCTCCCTCTGCCTGTGTCTCTGCCTCTCTCTCCTTCTGTGTCTCTCATAAATAAATAAATACAATCTTTAAAAATAAAATAAAATATTCATTCTATGTGTTTATAATGAACAGAAGATGAGGGAATAATAGAAAGCCCAGTGTTGACACTTTAGAATACCAGAAGACATTCAGAAGTAAATATGAATCTTTTCCAAAAATATTCTTCTCTCTCCCCTCCTGGACTCTTCTACTACCTTTCCCATTCTCTCTCTCCTACTATCCTTCTTTCCTCCTGTTCATTCCTTTCTCTTTTCTCCCTCTTTCCTTTCTCTCCTTCTCTCTTCTCTTCTTCCTTCTTTATCCTTCCTCCTGGCTAGGAAGTTAGTGAACAGGGTGTCAATAATCAGCATTTTTTCAACAACATTCTCTGGTGGCTTTCCTACATACTGATGTTTGAGAACCACTGATTTAGAATGAAATTGTTGTATGATTATTTATTTTTCCATTTTCTTAAGGAAAATAAAGTCCAGGAGGTGTCTATGTTCCAGTTCCTAAATGTTTGGGGAATTGCTTCTCTGTGGTCTTAAGAAATTTACTGCTAACTTAAACATTATTTTTTAAGATTTTATTTATTTATTCATAAGAGACACAGAGAGAGGCAGAGACATAGGCTTAGCTGATTTGCATCTCTTGAGAAATCTTTATGTTGTATAGGTAAATCACTTGCAGAGGCAGAGATAGAGGTAGGCTCCGGCACTGAGGGACTGGAACCCAGAACCTGGGATCATGCCCTGAGCTGAAGGCAAACATTGAACCACTGAGCCACCCAAGCATCCCCTTAAATGTCTTCTTTAGGCAAATATAATTGTAAATTTTAGCTGGACAATTGAAAAAGAATCCTATTATTTGGTAAGGACATTGCTTAGGCCAGATTTTCTTAAATTCTGAGTCTTCATTTAAGATCCCACTAATTGAGATTTATTTTCAGTGCAGTTAAATAAATTACCAAAATGTCTCCCTAACTGAAAAATCATGTGATATTTTTATCTCAATCACATAATCTTTTTTAAGAATTTATGTATTTATTCATGAGAGACATAGAGAGAGAGGCAGAGACATAGGAAGAGGGAGAAGCAGGCTCCTCGCCAGGAGCCCTATGCAGGACTCGATCCCCAGACCGAGATTATGCCTTGACCCACCTAGGTGTCCCTCAATCACATAATCTTTAGAAAAGTCTGTTATCCTTAATTATAGTAAAATGACAATAATAGTAAGAAAAATAATTATTACTGTTCTTTATATTGGCAAATACCTATTGCCATTTTAAAATACATATTACAAGCCAGAATATTACTAGAATCTTTACATTAAAGATTGGTTGATATTAATGTCTGTATTTTCAAATAAGAATCTGAAATCTATAGAATTTGAGTAACTAGTCTAAGATTCCAAAGTTAACAAGTAGTTTAGGTAGAATTTGAATCCAATTCTATCTCTTTAATAATTTTTTTTCTCTTTTGTCATGTGAAACTTTCCCTCCATGATTGTAAATTAGTATATTGAGATTTCAAAGAGGAACAAGTCCTCATTAAATGAACCTGTTTATAAAGAGAACTTCATATATACTAATAGATAAGACTTTTATTTTATTACATCTAGTGATTTATTCACTCAGAAAATATTGACTGAGGTCCTAATTTGTGCCAAAGGTAGCCAGGAAATATAATATGTGAGCTCTGGGGGCAATGTTTTCCAATTAATTTTCAGCTTATTTAGGTTAATATGTTGTTAGCCTTGTAGATAATGATACATATTTGTAAAGGAAGAAGCTATGTTGTTCCTGTGTTGATAATACAGGTCTGAAAAAATTGTATGGTCACATGTAGTGTTGTACTAGCAAATGCTCAACAGGAGGTTTTCTATGGATAGAAAAGAAAGGATGGGAGCCCTGATTTGTACCATTTTTTTATTCCCATAGCATAAATACTCCTGCTATGACCCCTTCTCTACCAACAATGTGACATCACTGAACGTGGATTTGGATAGAAATTCAAAAAATGTACAAGCTGTCTCTAGCACACCACTGGATAGTAACTGTATTCATTATGCCTGGTCATTAAATTAAACCCTAAACACCTAACTGGACTTTAGGTATATCATTTCCAGGATGGGACTTGAGAGAATATGAATCTGGCTATTTCCAAATATTATTATTTATTAATTGCAGTACTGTTTTGATCATTTCACTGGTACTCCAAAGCTAAATAAACTGTCGATTTATAAGGAAATCATTTAAGACAAATTCCCATTATTCCACTTTGCTTCTTGGCTGTCATTATCTCCATCCAACACTTAGCTCTGGGCCCAGATTTTTTTCCTTTATTTTTTCTTTATTTTGTCTTCTTATAATAAGGTACACCTAGGCTTAATGATAGCAGGGAAAAAGGGAGTAGAAGGGATATGAAAATGTAAAGTAGCCATCAATATAATTCATGCCAACAAATATTAATTCAGGTAGAATGTGATTAATTTGGTTTAAATGAACTAGTTCCTCCTAATTACAAATGTGTTAGAAGTAGGCAGTGGAGAGTGACAGCTGAATCTTAATATATAACATATTAAACCATGCAAAATATAGAGACTACTCATAAAACTGCAAAACCAGCATAATTCCATTACACCACAATAAAAAAGAAAAAAAGAAAGAAAATCAGTAGTCCTTGTATTATTTAACAGCAACAACAACAACAACAAAATAAGGGGTAACAGTGAGTCTTCCATGCAGAACCTATACAGGAGTTTCTAATTTCTGTGATACCAAGAAGATTCCTGTTCAAGCCTCCAGCATTAATGTTTTTTTCAATTGAAAGTACTTCCAAAATGATGGTCTAGATTCCCATTCTTTATTTCTCAATGGGGAGTCCAACCTCTAACCCAATTAGATAAAAGTAGTCACTCTTCTACTTTAACAAGACCCATGTGATTGCAAAACAAAGTATACATTAGTCATTTTAAAGGCCCTCAAGGGGTGTACAAGGTTGCCTGTCTTACATTTTCTGCTTTAAAAGTTTAGCTGTGAAACAATGAAAAACATGAGTGTCTGGCACCATTGGCTACTGTCAGTCAGGCCTCTCCATCTTTGGCCTTCAAGGATATTTTTATTTTTTCAAGGAAAAGCATCAAGTCAGAAAGTAACACTCAGAAGCATCCTGTGGAAAAAAAGGTAGGTGTAGGAGGAAGGGAATGATGGCAGTGGTTACATTCTGGCAGACATTATAAGCATATTCAAACTTTCTTTTCATTCTCTGTCCCTTGGGAAAATTAATTTTTGTATTGTCATAGGATGGAAACTTACACTAGTAAATTGGTATTGCCTATGATAGAATATCATACTCCTTTTAAAACCAGGCCAAAATAGGGAACTTGTGCATATTGAAAAATACTAATGTTCAATCTTGTTTCTTAAACCTCCATGGTAGAAAAGGTGCATGACTTGGTCAAGGGTGGTACTGCCAGAATGAGCTTTTCTGTATTGTTTTTGAGGCTTCTTTATGTGGTGTTTGTTCACAGTTATTCAACAATCAGAAGCTTTACAATGACTCTCATATTTAGGAATATACGCACAGGTACACACCCTGGGCATTGGCTATGATTTCTGGATCTAGTCCTTCTTATCTCTCTGATCTTGAATAAGATACACAAGACATTTCTGAGCCTCTGTTTTTTGATGTGCAAAATGAAATAACACATATTATCTAGTTCATAGAATTTTTAGTAAGTTAAAATGGATAGTGAAATAGAAATGCACAGCAAAGTTGCTGACATCCTACAGTGCTTACTAAGGCCTATTTTTAACCTACTAATACCTATTTATAGTACTAGCTAGTGCCTGAAATATATGGACAATAACAATTAGATGGAATGATTAGCCTTTTTTTTTTTTTCAATGATGGTGACATACACGAAGATGGGCATACATATACATACATATTCTGCTTATGGTCTGAAACTGTATCTTCACAATTTGTTTTCCCATATTCCCTGTACTCAGACTATGTTCTTCACATAGGGGTTCAACTAATATTTGTTGAAAGAACTAATTCAGGTCAAAATAATGTATTCATGCTTTTTAAAAAACAAAAAGCAAAAAGAATGTGGTAAAATTCCCCCTTGGATTTAGTTATTGGAAGAATTCTTACTTCATTAAGCCTTTAGAAAGTACAGTAGAATGAGTTAATTTGATACAGTAGAAGGATGAATTACAAGACCTATATAATCAGAATCTGGTTTCCATGGTGCTAAGATTAATATTCATCTAGAATTTCTTATCAATATATTCAACTTCAATAGAGTATAAGTGATTATATATACATTTTAATTCATTGTAATTAAATGATTGATGAACAGCCATTCCCCCTTAAAGCTATGTAAACAACCAAGTAGCACAATATACAATTTCAATTTTGAAAGAAAATGATCTTATGAGGACATCCAGATTTGAAGTAATAACACGGTCTGAGATACTCATGTATAACTACTAATACAGTTAGTGATTTTTTTTCTTCTGGATTTAATGCCAATTAGTATCAAAAGATAATATGATAGTATTAATAGAATACATCCTAAAATCTTCTAAGCCAACTGATATGCCCTGAAAAATGCCAGTTTTATACATAAACACCAACAAACATAGAAATCAATACATCTGGTAGTTTTATAGATCTCTATAATTCATTTATTATAAGAATCATGCTTTTCCTGAACGTAAATCCCATAACATAAAACTATCTGATACCCCAGAGTTAAGCATTATCTCTTTAAAAACTCTTTATTATGTTTTTAAATATCACTTTCATCAATGTTTGGGTTTAGAGAGCCTATCTCATTTGATTACCGATTTCTGTGATTTAGCATAGCAAATTAGTTATAAATATCTGTGACAAGAAATAAATGATGCAGTGTAAGTGGAAAATATTACATTTTATCAAGGTTAGGCTTATTCTATTTCATAGTGTCAAAACAACATAAAAAAAAAACACATCATGTAACCCATTGCTTCCTGAGCTTTAATGTGCATTGGGACACTTGGGGATTTTGTTAAAATATAGAATCTTATTCAACTGGTAAGGGTAGGGAGATTCTGTACTTCCACAAACCCCTAGATGATGCAATTGCTGCTAATCTCTGGATCACACTTTTTGAGTAGCAAAGATCTAAAAGATTTCAGTGTAAATGATTCTGAGTTTAAAATATGGTGATTTTATGTTCTATAAGTAGAAGTATAGGGTTGGTACTCAAAAGTGTAAGAAAAATTTCCTATGACATCAAAGAATATGAAATTTATGGTATATATCGACTTGATTTGCTTTACTCACTCACAACATATTGCTGATTATATATCAGGGGCTTAGAATGTCAGTAATTCTCACCCTCCTCTCCTGACTGTTGTGACCCATTAGGAGATGGAACGATGTTGAGAAGCCACAAGTTCTTCTGATAATAAACCCAGGAGCTAAGTCTGACCTCAGAATAGAGGCAATAAAAAGCATGTCTCACTCTAAAGGTAAGTTTTTATAAAGATTTTATAGATGGATGCAAGTTTTTACTTTCATATCACTGTCTGCTTCCTCCAAAATCCATCTCCATTTATGACCATACCAAACCATATCTCATTATTAATTTTAAAAAAATAATAAGGCTTTCACCGTATAGGGTCCTATATTCTCTACCTCATCCCAAGAAAAATAAAACCCTCAAGTCAATAATTTGTTTCTAATTTCTAAGCTTTCTATCCCAGTAATAAATTACTTCCCATATACTTTGAACATTGTGTGTGCTTGTGTGTGTGTGTGTGTGTGTGTGTGTGTTCATAGCAAAAGTGTAATTTGTAGGAAAGGAAAGGATGTCTGTTATCTAAGCAAAGGATGTCTGTTTTCCTTAGCATTCTTTTGGTGTCAAACAATGAAAACCCATCTGAGTTTAGTTCAAGCAAGAAGGGAGATTTAGAATGAGGATGTTGGATTGGGCTCAAGAATGTCTACAGTAAGGGACTGGAGTGCTGTAAAGAATCGTGGGATTTTGTGTAATTTTGTTATTTTTTGTGTACTTTCTGTTTTGTTCCTACACGCATGATTTATTCTTTTGTCTTACTGAATAGTAGCTTTCTCTGCTACCTAGTTGAGAGAGTAGCCACTGGTTTCAGCTGCTAAATTTTTATCTGACTTCGTCAAGCAAGCATCCAAGAGGGTGACTAGCCTCTTTATCTTCATTCTTAATTTCCAAGGAAGGGATTTGAGTGCTTAATCAGGGATAAAGCTGTCCATTTTTAAATCAATTAACTGTGGCTAGGCGATTTGGTCACATCTGCAACCAGCTACCCAATAACATGTGAGTAAGAACAGGTTGGATACACTAAGAAAGGAAGAGGTAGGCAAACACCAAAACACTGTCTACCATAAGTGGTGGATATTGTAGCAATGACCCCCCGCATCCTTTCAACCACCTCCCAATTTGTAGCAGCCATATCATTGGGGTGGAATTAGCCCCAGTTCCAAGAGGACTCTGATATGCTTAAATTATTTATCACAATTCTATTCCCCTTGCCAATTACTGGTTAAGGAATGGAGGTTCTCAGAAACTGTGGGTCAATAAGATAAGAGGAAAAATCTTCTGGGGCTGTTTGGAAGAGATGCTACCTCATTCTTGAGAAAAATAAACAAACAGGGATGCCTGGGTGGCTCAATGGTTAAGTATCTGTCTTCAGCCCACGCATGATCCTGGAGTCCTGGGATCAAGTCCCACATTGGGCTCCCTGCATGGAGCCTGCATCTCTTTCTGCCTATGTCTCTGCTTCTTTCTCTCTCTCTCTCTGTGTCTCTCATGAATAAATAAATAAAATCTTTAAAAAAAGAAAAAGAAAAAGAAAAAGAAACAAACAGAAAGCCAGGCTAGTGGCCAAGGTGAAAATAGGTGATGCAGTAGGAGATCACTTCCCTCAAAATATCTTCACCGATATTGAGTAGAAATCATCTAGATGCCTTTTGTTAATCTGATAATTTTAAAATACCTCATGTCTCACATATTCTCAAATATTAATATATCCCTTGATGACTTGGCAATAATTTAAGTAATCAATACACAGGACCCACAATAGCTTAAGCAGGAAACTTAAGTCTGAGGCAAGGCTTCTCTTTCGTATTTTTCAGAGGGCATAATTTAGTCTCAGAATGCCTGTTGACTAGGATTGCAAGCAGTAATAAGTAGATACACCTGGCTGAAGACAGAGGATAAGTTTTCTCACAATTTCCAACATATCACAATCAAATGAGGAAGTGAAAGTTTTACACTGCATATATGTTGTCTTAGAAAAGAATCAACAGTTTGATCAAATGTTCTACTATCCTTCCCTTCACCCTGAATTCCTTCCACACATTGGCCTTGAGAGAGCAAATTCTGAGTGTTTTGTTGGTAAATGTAAAGATACTTTGAGTGTCCTTAGTCCTTAGATCAACCCATACAGGTTGCATTCATGTATTAAATAGGATGAAGAGAGGTTGGAAAAGTTTCTAAACAGCCTGTACTGTCTCTGACAATTTACGTTAGTTTCAATTTTTTTCCTTCAAATTGGTTGTTGACAATATAGACAGTTTTTAAATAGCATATGTTTTCAAAAATGAATATGCTAAAATAAGTGTACAATACGCTGTAAGACTTTTAGCTTCTTACTCCAATACATGAGCCCCAATAGTCAGCTTTGAGACAAAATTCATTTGAGACCATTTTTATTATAACAATGGGTGATTAAAACACCCAGTATATTTCATGTGCCTACTATATGCTACATTATGAACATATTCACTTCACCTGAATTATCTCCTTCTAATTCATCAAATCACCATGAAAGAGAAGCTTTTTAATCACATTACAGAGAAGGTGAGTGAGGTTAGTTAACTTGCCCCAAAATCACAGAGTTAATAAAGAATATACCACAGATCCAAATCATATTTGTCTGTTTCACTCTAAAGCCCAAGTTTTAACTAGTAAATATCACTACCAATTATTTTACAGACTCCAAATGTCCAATCAGAAATTTGTAGGCTTTGTTTCTCAAGAGTTCATGAAATTAATGTGGCAGTTGGCAACCAAACTTTACTAGAGGCTGTAGCTCAAGGCTATCAGCCTCTTTTTATGAAATTGTTCTTTCAAAAATCACATGAGCCTATGAGGAAAAAAGCAAAGATTTTCCAGTCCACTGTTAATGTATTGCCCAATATTAACTGTGCACATTTCCTAACATTCATACTCATCATACTTGAATTTGAACTTTTAATTTTTAAACTTTATTTTCCACAAATTTGTAAGTTACACCAGTAAGTATTTTATTGGTCATGACAGTTATAAAAATTTTAGGCAAGCTCAGTTCTTTTCAGTACACACCTTCTTCCAGGAATTCTAAGTTTATATGGTAGAATTGTTTTGTTTACATATAATATATGACATATATACATGTGTGTTGAACAGGAAAGTAGGATGGAGGTGATGGGAAGGGTTATATACAGCCTCTTCAATTAAATTCATCTTTGAACTAATGTCTGAATGCTAGTATGATTCCAAAATGACAGAAACATAGAGTAATTATTGATAAAACAATCTTCTTCTGTTGATCCTTTGACCTACTCTTTGTTATTAGATTTATTATAAGAGCTTATTTTAAAATCATTTTCTAAATGGCAGTACCTAAACACAAACATAAGTGTATTTCCTTCCAGTGCCTCAATTTTGAAATAGTAGTGCTGATCTTTAAGCAAGCATTAAAAATGCAAATAGATTTCAGAATCAGAATACCCACAAGTGAATTTTCATTTCAAAACATATTACCTGTGTGACCTTAGGCAAGTTATTTAATGGTTTAAGCCCTAGTTTTCTGAGAATTATAGTAACATTTCTTCATAAAGTTGGGAGGATTATTTGATAAAATAATGCAATAAGGAGAAGCAAAAAACCCAGAATAGCTAACATTGTATTGAAGGAGAAGAGCAAGGTTGGAAGACTGATGATACCCAACTTCAAGATTTACTATAAAGCTACAGTCATCAAGACAAGTGTGATATTGGCAAAAGAATAGAAAGTAGAACATTGGAACTAAAAAGAGCCCAGCAATAGATCCTCAAAATATAGCCAACTGATCTCTAGGGAGAAAAGCTAAGACAATGCAAGGGAGCAAAGATAGTCTCCTCAACAAACGGTGCTTGAATGACGGGATATCCAAATTTGAAAAATGAACCTTGACACAGACTTTACTCCCTTCACAAGTATCATCATAAAATGGATCACAGACCTAAGTGTAAAATGCAAAACAGTAAAACTCCTAAAAGATAACATAGAAGAAGACCCAGATGACCTTGGGTATGGTGATGCCTTTTTAGAGACAACACCAAAGACATGATTCACAAAGGAAATAATTAATAGGCTTCTATTACTTATAAAATTAGAAACTTCTGTTCTGCAGAAGACAATTCAAGAGAATTAGAAGATGAGCCACAGACTGGGAGAAAATATTTGCTAAAAGACATACCTGAGAAAAGACTGTCATCCAAAATATACAAAGAACTTGTAAAACTCAGCAATTAAGAATACAACCCAATTAACAAATGGACCAAAGACCTTAAAAGGCACAGGATACCCACATCTGGTATACCACATCTTTTTCAACAGAAAAGATAAACAGATGGCAAGTAAGCATACGAAAAGATGCTCCACATCATAGATCATCAGGAAAATGCAGATTACAACAATGAGATATGACTACAAACATATTAGAATGGTGAAAATTTGGAGCAATGACATCATCAGATTCTGTAAAGTTGTGGAGCAACAAGAACTCTCATACATTGCTATGGGGATGCAGAATGGTACAGCCACTTTGAAAGACAGTTTGACAGTTTCTCATAAAACTAAACACACTTTAATTATATGAGTTAGCAAGTGCATTCTTTGGTATTTACTCAAATGAATTAAACTAACTGGATTTTTTTAAAGATTTTATTTATTTATTCATGATAAAGAGAGAGAGAGAGAGAGAGGCAGAGACAGAAGCAGGCTCCATGCAGGGAGCCCGACGTGGGACTCGATCCCAGGGCTCCCGCCCTGGGCCAAAGGCAGGCGCTAAACCACTGAGCCACCCAGGGATCCCCAACTAACTGAAATTTAAATAAGAATTCAAAAGAAACTTATGTCCATATATAAACCTGCACACCAAAGTTTACAACAGCTTTATTCATAATTGCCAGAATTTGGAAGCAATCAATACGTCTTTCAGTAGGTAAATGGGTAAATAAACTGTGGAACATCCAGACAATATAATTTTATTAAGCACTAAAAATAAATGAGCTGTCAATTTATGAAAAGACATTGTGAATCTTAAATTCATATACTAAGTGAAAGGGCCAGTCTGAAAAGTCTACATACTAAGTGATTTCAGCTAGATGACATTCTGGCAAGGGCAAAATATGGAGACAATAGAAAGAACAGGGGTTGCCAGGGGTGGAGATGGAGAAGGGATGAATACGGAAAGCACAGTAAATTTTTAGAGCAGTAAAAATACTCTGTATGGTGTTATAGTGATGAATATATGTCATTATAATTTGTCTAAACCCAAAAGATGTACAATACCAAAAGTGAACCTTAAGGTAAATTACAGACTTTCAGACTTTTAGTGGTTATGAAGTATTAATGTAAGTTCATCCTTGGTTAAATAAAAAGAAAAGGAAGCTATCTTTTTGGTAAGTGGTATTGATAATGGAGGGCTATGAATCTGTTGGAGTAAGGGGAAACATGGGAAATCTCCGTACCTTCCTCTCAATTTTACTGTGAAACTAAAACTACTCTAAAAAAAAAAATGAATTCTCACACACACACACACACACACACACACACACACAAAATGGAAGTCAAGTTATTGATGAAGGTCTTTGGTCATGATGTTGCCAGCATGTGAAAAAGGTTTTCTGATATCAGGCACTAGCACTCATTCTGTGCTTCTCTTTGCCTGAAATGAAAAGGTACCCTTTTATGGAAGTGCCTGGGTGGCTCAGTTGGTTAAGCGTCTGACTCATGGTTCAGCTCAGTTGTGATCTTGAGGTCAAAGGGATCTGAACTCAGTGCAAAATCTGCTGTAGATTCTCCCTCTCCTTCTGCCCCCCTCTCAAAAAATGGATAGATAGATAAACAAACAAACAAACAAGTAAGTAAATAAATAAAGTATTTCTTAAAGCATCCCTGGGGCACCTGAGTAGCTCAGTGGTTGAGCATCTGCCTTTGGCTCAGGTCATGATCCCGGGGTCCTAGGATTGGATCCTGGGATCAAGTTCCACAAATCTCCCTCTGCCTGTGTCTCTGCCTCTCTCTCTCTGTGTCTCTTATGAATAAATAAAATATTTTTTAAAAAGTTAAAAAAATCCGTATGTTCACCCTTGTTATATAAAGGATGGTCTTTAAGGGAATACATTTTGTATCCAATACCAACACTGGAGAAGAGAGGAAGTAGAAAATAAAATATGTTCACTAAAGTTTTTTATCTCTAATGAAGTTTGACTATTGATGTAAAAAAGATGTAAGAAATGAATTGTACAAATCCAAAGGAAGTGAGACATCACCTACTATAATTGTGTCCCCATTTATCTCCACTTAAGAAGAGAACCCACTTTTATTCTTATTACAGTAATTTCAGCCTCTTACTTTCCATGGAAAAAGGTAGAGAACATTTGTGATGAATCTCAATTATTTTTAAATATTTTTTCATCAAAAGATTCAGATTGTCCATCCCCTTGTCAGATCTTCCATCTTCCAAAGTCTTTCAACAGGATACCTCACTGGCAGAAATATCTTTCTGCAAAGCTTATTTTATCCACATTATTTGCATATAGCTCATAGATTTCTTAAGCCATTATATCATATTATTATTGCAAAATTTATCTTTTGAAAGATTTATTTATTTGAGAGAGAGAGGGAGAGCATGATTGCAAGCAGGGTGGGGGAGGGGAGGACAAAGAGGAAGAAAAGAATCTCTAGCAGATTCCCTGCTGAGCAAAGAGCATGAACCAGGGCTCTATGCCTGGACCCTGAGATCATGACCTGAGTCAAAATCAAGACTGCGACTCTTTTAACTGACTGAGCCACCCAAGAACCCCTTTTTGCAAAATTTCTTGATGATGGAATACTTATCTAAGACAGTTGAAAATGTATTGAGTTTTCAATAATATAATCACACACAACCTGTGAATTTTATATGCATAAGCAGACCCACTGGATTATTATTTTGTTGATCTATAGCTAATACTTGAATTTAAGTCCAGAGTTTATGGGATTAAGAGTCTCAGGAATGGATATTTTATAACAACCATAGGCATCTGACATCAAGGCAATAGACTCTAGAATTAGGATGTCAAAAAGACTGCATATTTGAAGTTCATTGTAACTTATATTTAAGCAATCAGAAATGATTTATCACATGAATCACAATACGTCCCCATAATTACAAGAGGATGTTATACAAATTAAAACTTGTTTACATGGGGCAGAAGAGTAGATTTATATATAACAACAATGGAGCACAAACATGGTTTATATATTTAAAAGGCAAATATTGGTGATTTTGTAAAATATTACTTAAGAACTATAATAACTACTATAATTTAAATAAAAACTATAATAAAAACTATAATTTCAATAAAATTATTAGTTTAGTGTGTACACATATTCAGTATGAAATCTATTTTGAAACTAGACATTAAAGAACATTGAAAATATTTTAGAAAGCAATCCTTTATATGAAAAGTATAGTATGGGTCCAAAGTATAAGGATGGAGATATTTATAAATGCCTAAACATTAATATGGAGACCATAATTTAAAAGTTGTAAACAGTAAAAATATGGTTTAAGTTATTTGATTTGTGTCTTTTTGTAGACATTCTTAATGCTCTCACCTCTCACATATATTTTAAATGATGCATTCAATCATTTACTCATTCATTCACCATTATGTATCGAATATGTATTTTATGCCAGGAACTTTGACAGAATATAGAGAACAAGCACTCAACAAGATAAAGTCCTGCCTTCACACATCTCATTATCTGGAGGAAAACAGACAAAGCAAACCAGCAACTTCAACACAGCAAGTGTTCTTCTAGGGAAAATCACAGAGGAGAACAAAGTAGCATGGTACACAGAGCAGGATCAATACTTGGGCTTCAGAAATGCAAAATGAGAGGTCCTCTAAGCTGAGACCTCAAGGTAAAACATGAAATGAAAAGTAGGGATAGTTGTGTGTGTAAAAGAAACAGAGACGAGAGAGAGGTTGAGAGAACATTCTGATTTCTGCAGCTTCGATGAGATTTGAGATGAAATGAGATTTGAGATGAAATGAGCCTGGAGAGGAAAACAATAGTCATATCATGTCCCATTTTGTGCTCTGAGGTTGAAATGCCTGTCTTCCTAGCAGCAATGACCTGAGAGTCCCAAATTAACTTAGAAAAAAGTAACTTGGAAAATTTATCCATAAGGAATAGGAGATTTCACAGGAAAGAGCAATATGCAATCTTAAGATCTTCCAAAAGGAGGCCACTTGGACCCCAGTTTCTAGAATTCACAGAATTGCATATGTAACAAGAGAGAAAGTTTTGATGTTTGTCTTTTTCAGAGTTGTGTTATATTCTCTCTGACTTTCCATGGGAAACCATACCTCCTCTCCCCACCAAACACACACACACACACACACACACATACACACATACATACACACATACACACATATATACACATACACCACAGATTTTCTCACTGCATCTCAGATTTCCTACAGCAAAGACTAACATCACATTTTGGCAGATCCCAACTTAACCTGTCTCTTCACATACAGAGGGAGTAGAGCAGCTTTGTGGGTGCATGACCTCTGCAATTACACAGGGCCTTGTGCTCAGAAGCACCCAACTTTGATTTAATGCTCTACTGTTACTACTTTGGAATTCTTTATGATTTTTACACAGAGAACCTGGAATTTCCACTTTGCACTGAGCCTCACAAATTATGTTGTAAGTTGTGAGAAAGAGAGAATGGGAACAGAATCATGAAATCTAGAATATATCCGAGACATAAAAGGCTATAGGAGAAAAAAAAAAAAAAGGCTATAGGAGAAAAGATAGGGAACCAGGGGTTCTCTGTTCTCTGTCTTCCACTTAACAACCTCTTAACTATTATTTCTACATATGTGAGTGCCCTAAACATTTTTAATGAGTGCAAACTCACTTTTTTTCAAAGTTTACTTAAATGTTGATTTGACTTTACCTTAAGCAATAATTCTCGTGAAATCTTGAGTTTCATGATCCGGTCATGTATTTTTCTAATATATTTGGAAAACAAATCAGCTTAAAAATAGGAGTCTCTGGCATACCACCTGAAATCATTCTTAGTACTTCCAGGAGTATGCTGGAAATGGTGAGGCATATAAGAATAGAATGTGCACTTGAAACCTTCTCCCTTAAGGTAACTATAACATTAGTAAAGGTGCATATAGGACAGGCAAATGTTTCTTTGAAGTATACTTTATATTGTTTTATCATCAAGCACCTATAACTTTCTGTACTGTCCTCACATTTAACAAGGCATCCTAACACTGTGCCAGCTCCTCCAGGCACCTGGTAAAGTGATAGTGACAAGTCTCCATTCCAAGACACATTAGTTTTAGCTGAAGAGTTTAACACACATACTCTGCTCTATTGGGGAGTACACAGGTCCAGCTTTAGGTCTGTGATTTTAAATATTTCACTATGTCATTCTGTAAAAATTCCACTCAAATATCCCCTAACCAGTTCAATGTAAGCCACTCTGACTTATTTATTCCTCCTCAAAATTGATTTCTCAGATGAAAAGATGTCCCAGAGTTTCTCATGTCCTCCATGACAGTCTATTTCCAGACTCCTGTGTTCCCACATACTAGGGTCTCCAGTTCATTCAAAATGCTCCTTGAATTTTTCCATATTTCTAAATTAAAAATATTTCCCTACAGCCTCAATACATTTGTGTTTAATTATAAGACTTCTGATGTTCTAAATTCCCACATTCTCTCCTGCTATAAAAAAATAATCTACTCATATATCCATCCTGCATTTCCTTTTTCTTAGCTTTGCTATTAAAATGGTTTGGGCATTTAAACACAGAATTTGGGGGTTTTAAAAACAATACCCAATTATTATTTTTATTACCATCATCATCGTCATCATCATCAATATAAATTGAGTTTAATCCATCATTGTCAATTTCTCAGGTAACAAATCAACAATTCTAAACTCATGAAAAAAAATACTAAATAATTAAAATATCCATCACATTGACATTTTTAAAAAATGTGATATGGTATAATACACTCTCTTGGGTCTTCCCTTCAAAAATTCTTTAGAAAAATCCTAGGAATCTTAAATAAAGTAAAAGTATATTTAAATTAAAAAGGAAATTTAGAAGTCTATATGACTTGATATATTTAAAAGTCTTCTTCTCCCAAGGCTATATTTTCTTCTGGGTAAGAAGTGGTGAAAAGCTCTATGAGCAATTGCAATTTTTATTTGACAAAATTATTGTTGATGAACTCATTAGTTGAAAATTTACGCTGAGGTGTAAACTAATGTTAATACATGAGCTTATTATAAAATAACTATTGAGTTTATATGAGTCTTTCTTTATATCCATTTTTAAATAATTAATTGGATCGTGTCTCCAATACACCCTAACCCACTCCAATCTATCCCCATACCAAGATATATTGGAGCCATGCAGGTATAATTACATGTTTTAATTAATTAGAACAGATTGTTGCAGACAAAATTTGAACACTTTGTTCTCTAACATTTGAAATAACATTGTATTTCTTAACTATATTTTAAAGAGAAAACAAAGAATAAATATAAATATTTTGGTTTTACAATCACTATTTGGCCCTTTTGTTTCGGTCATACAGTCTTTTATTAAATGATTCTTAGTCTTAACATCAAGAAGTAACATTCACCTCGGTGATCAATAGATGATCTTTTTTTCTTTTATATCTTCTAGACAAGAGAAGAAAGTCCAACTGTTACCAACATTCAGATCCCAACTCTAAAACTTTTGAATTTCTCAACAACCTGCTTGTTTTACCAAAAAGAAACTGTTCTTCCATTTGGCTCCCTCAAAGGTTTTATTTTGTTTTGTTTTATTTTTTAGGTACTTATTTTCCCTAAAACTTTATTATTGAAGGTTGCATTATAATGAAAATATTAAGCTCAGGTAGGAGTTAAAAGAAGGTGGGTCTTAAAGCTGAATTTAGTGATAAGTGTAAATTTAATCCCAAGATTAATCAGCACATCTGAAAGAAAATAAAATGTTGAAAGACAGTTGTTTTTTTTTTTTAATTCAGATGACACACACATATTTAAGAACAGATTTTGAAATATCAGTATTAAAGATCATTTTAGAATACATTATCACCCTCTATAAAACAACAGTTGTTAAAGCATCCATAAATAGGGATATGCTAAATAATAAGGCATCTCTAACCCATGTACAAATCCCTAATTCCAGATGTTTATTATGAAAACTTAGTCTCTGGAAATACCTACTCAAACTAGTATTTACAGCCTATCTTTTCTCAAGGATATAGCAGTGGGAAGTTACAAAAAGTCCCCCATGTTGCACCATTCTACAATTGTACGTGACTGGCTCCCATAAAACAGGAAGTTCCAGTTTCATTGATTTGGCCCTTACCTTTCCCCCTGAGTTGTCTGTATTGAAAGATGTGTTTTCTACCAGGGTTCACAAGGCCCTCAAGCCTTTTGACTCTAGCCATGTCATCTTTCCCTCCACTAAATGAAAAATGTATTTTTTTAAAGCCTGAAATGAATTTTTTCCCCCAGCCAAACCTTCAGTTCCTTGGAATGAGTTTTTGACAGCTAACCTTATTTTACCAAGTAATACATCATCAAAGCAACACAGACCTGATAGTATATCACACTGGTCCAGATGAAGTATTACATCTGTAGATCATAAGAACCACGTCACTCAGGTGATGCATTCACTGTACTAGCACCAGGCCTTCAGAAACCTACACAAGTGGCTTAGACCTTTCAAGGTTTATTTGAAGGAATATTATTTATTTAGCAAATGCTGTCTGATTCTGAAGAAGAGGATCCCTTTCTACTGTACCTGGGGAGACAGGCAGTTAGGGTTTTTCTGGGCTTTAAGAAAATCCGAGTGGGGAAATGGAGCCAGATCAAACAAAATGATGCCCCTTCCTTGCTTAAAAATAGGAGTCCAGCTGTTATTTTTCAATCTCCTTCTGAAACTCTGCTGTGAGAGAAAATTACAACCCTCCACCAGAGCCAGGGGTGCAGGAGATGAAGTTTGTCTTTGGTGTTTGCTCACTCTTACTTTCTGCCTAACTTTCTCTTCAGGTGCCAGGTCCCCCATTGGAATTTCTGAGCTCTCCATGGCCCCTCACTGTGATCGCCTTTGATGCAAGGCTACTCATACTCTCAAATTTCTGCAATACAATACGACCCTAAAACCCTGACTCTGCCACTCACTAGCTGCATGATCTTGGGGAATTCTTTATTTCTCAGCATGCATAAAAAGGGGATATGATAACTTATAACCTGAGATCTTTGTGAAGGTTAAATGAGATAATGCATGCAAAGTCTGGAAACAGTGCTTGGCACAGGGAAAGCAAATAATTAAGACTAGCCCTTATTATTTTCACCCTCATTTCTTTCCCTAATTATTCTACCTGCTTTCTAATTACTACCGCCTTGCATTTTATGTGGCACTCAGACATGGAGTCTGTCTCATCTTTAATATTACTTCCTTAGGGGGTCCTTTCCTAATTACCTCCCTCTGTTTTATGTTCTCACAGCACCAGATACTTTTGCTTAGTGGTACTTATTGCAAGTGTATTTAGTTCATTATTAAATATCTGTCTCACCCTGTGGTAGATTAAAGATGGCTGAAAATTCTTTGCTACTCCGCCCACTGAGAGTTACAGGAAAAGTCTCCACTTTATGAATCTGAGACAGCCTCTATGACTTGACTGACTAATAAAATTTAATGTAAGGGATATTCTGTGACTTCAGAGGCTAACTCAGAAGGATGCTAGCCTACGCCTTGTTCTTCCAGAACACTGTTTTTGAGGAAATCCAGCCCCCACATAAAAAGTCAACTACCCTGAGACTTCCATGCTGTATGGAACCCAAGCAGCCACTGGAAAGCCACATAGACAGGAACCAGGCCCTCAGCTGAAAGCCCGACTAAAGCTTCCAGCTGACAGCACCAAGCACCAACCAGCCTCTTGACATTGGATTTCCCAATGATAGTTAGTTGCCCGAGATGATGCCATATGAAACAGAGACACGTTGTCCCACTAACCCTATTCAAAGTGTAAATTTGTGAGCAAAATAAATGATTATTGGGCTTTAGTCCAACAGTTTTGGAATGGTTCATTACCTATCAATAGATAGCCAGAAAACCCACCTACACCATGGGTTCCAGCAGGATAGGAACCATTTCTGTTTGCTCACTGCTATACCACCAGTTCCTTACAGAGTCCCTGGCCTATAGTAGGAGCTCAAGAAGTATTTCAATGAATAAATGAATAAGTGAATGGGGACATTAAAGTACTGAAGAGTTTGAAGTAGTATTGCAATAAATTAACCTTTGTTATTTTATTAGTAAATTAGTTCGTTTACTATACCCAAATAACAATGTCTTTATTTAGATTTTTAAAAACCAAACAGATAGTAAGTCACATTCATTGGATTCAGCAGTAGTTACTGAGTACCCATTCTGCTCTGGTTGCTGGAATTATAGCCATCAACCTGATAAACTAAACTCACGAATTCATGGCTGAGATCTTTATCTCTCAAATTTTGGTCTATATACCTGCATCAGAATTACCTGGAAATGCTCATTAAAGTTTTGATTTCTGGGGCCTTACCTCAGATCTGCTGAATCAGAAGCATTAGAGGTGAGACCCTACAATTTGCATTTTTTAACAAGCCTCCCAGTGATTGTTATACACTTTGAAGTGTGAAGCTGGATCTAAATCAGAGAGAATTTCTCAAACTTTCCTTATAATCAGCAGGACCTTTTATAAAAACAAAACACTATAGGTTTATAGACTTTTCTCTAAACCCACTGAATCATAATCCCCAGGATCTGACCTGAGAACGTTTTTTGTGTCTGATTCTTATTAGAAGAGTTTGGAAAACAATGCTGTACTTCTCATTCCTTTTTTTTTTTTTTTCTTTTTGACCTAAGGGAAAAATAAGCACAAAATATCTTTGTGTTCCAGATAGCTTGGTATTTAAAAATAAATAAATGAGAAAGTAATACTTCCCAAATTTTGATTTTTGGCTTCCTTATGGTATTATGGTAGCATTTCTTATGTAAGATATATTTTATTAGAAAAATTAGGGTTTTGATGTTATAACAGGGTAGTAGTAAGTTAGATGATTTTACAAAGGCTCCTCAAAGAATATTACTTAGTGATCTGCCTTCCCCCTTTATGATTATATATGGCCTACAAAATGTGTTTAATACTTTTCCATTCTATACATCCATTATCTAGCAATGTCTGACATGAATTATATGAGTGGAAAGTGAGTGAATGAATGGATAGATGGATGAATAAGAGAAGACTTTTTCAGAGTCAATCTGATGTTCTTAGGGATGCTGGTTACTGGATGTTGTTACCAAATTAGACATAAGGTGGTTTAGTAGGAGCCATGCAGATATTTTGACTCTGAACTAACTCCCTAAAGCAATGGTCATATTTTTCTTCTTCTCCCTCTCTCCAGCATACACAGATTTAGACTGTGTGTGTGTGTGTGTGTGTGTGTGTGTGTGTGTGTGTGTGTTCTACACCAGCAAACTAAATTGTGAGTCCTAGGCACCCAAACAGCTAAAGGCATTGAAGAAAGACAAAGCAGTATTTGAAATAATCAGATCTCAGTATCTGTCTTAGCTTAACCCATGCTGAATGTTTTGTTTTTTCATTACTACCATGATTACATTTTTTCATTATAGAAAAATAAATATTCAATTATCAGATTTTTTTTTTGGGGGGGGGGCAAATTTACCATGTGAAATGGACTGTTTTAAGTGGGATATAAAGTCAAGAGCATGGCCCTTCCTTTCCAGGAGCTGGTCAAGTAGGGAGCAAAGAGAGCATATGTCCAAATGAATGTAACACAAGGTGGAAAGTGTGCCCTTCATTTGCCCAATAAAGATCAAGATCCAGTGTTCAGGGATATTTGATTAAATGCTTGCTTAACTATAGCAGGTAAAATCTGGAAAGCCTTTAGAAGAAGCTGTGATATTTGAACTGAGCCTTGAAGGATTTCAAGAGGAGTGGGACAAACATTCTAGGAATAGCAAATCAAAGTGATGGCAAGAACAAGTCCTATTCTGAGAACATTTTTGCATAATCATAGTATATATGATAAAGAATATAATAAGAGAGATTACTGTGAATAACAGAATCAGACCTAGGTGGACTCTAATGTTAGATCAAGAAATATGAACTTTGTTCTCCCATGAGCTTGTAAAAATTGTTTTTTGTAATTAGCAAAAGGATATAAACATTAAAGAATCATATTAATAAGAGTGGAGCATCTCACCCTTGTCTGGACCAACTCCTCTTGACACAAGAAGCAGCTTCAGTTTCCAACCTGGTTGAAGAATTTCAGTGAAGGGTTTTGTTGTTGCTGTCATCGTTTAAATGCACTCTGCATTTATCTTAACTTTATAGTTTCCAAAGCTAACATAAATGTCTGCTTTAACCTCAGGCTTAAGGTTAAATCCTTTGCAAATAGCCCTTATCTGCCCTGAGCCTATCAACATACTACATCACTTAAATTCCACTGTTCCTCAGATCCCTACTGCAACTGTGTCTCTGCTTCTGTTTGGTGAAAAAAACTCCATGGTTCTTCCAGTATGCAGACTCAATGATGCAGCAAGTTAAGCCTAACATAGTTGGATTATAGGTTATGTCTGTGGTGGTCTTTATCAGATAGACTTTAACACCATAGATCAGCATTGTTCAACACAACTATAATGTGAGCCACATATGTAAATTTAAATTTCATAGTAGTGACATTTTATAAAGTAACAAGAAACATGTGGAATTAATTTAAATAATATATTTTATTTAGCTGTATATTAAAATTATCATTTCCATATGTAATCAGCACAAAAAATTATTGAGACATAGTATTCTTTTTGACTTGCCTTCCAAATTGGGTGTTGCATACTTATAGCACATTTCAGTTTGCCCTAGCCACATCTCAAGTGCTCAATATCCATTGCAGGTAGTGGCTATCCTATTGGGTAGTCTAGCTCTGGATCCAAGCTATCAAATAAAACCTTCTGAGTTGATGCAAATGTAGAGTCGCACTGTCAAATATGTTAGCCACTAGCCCTCTAAAAGCACTGAATACTTGAAATGTGGCTACTGTGACTGAGATCTGAAGTTTTTAAATTTTAATTTATTTAAATTGAATAATCCTATATGGCTAGTGGCTATAGCATATTAAATAGTCCAGTTCTGAATAACAAGAAGTTACTCAAGTGCTTTGTGCAGGGAAGTATCCCTTGGAGACCTGAAGTTTAAGACTATTAGTAGAATGGGGAAATACAATTTTAAATGGGGCATACCCACAGTACCTTAGACTGATGTTCTCTTATGTTAAAGGGTGATTAAAGTTGTTATGTTTTCTGACCCAATCTGATCTATCATGACATCTATAACAGCAATGCCATTTGCCTCAATTACCCAGTCAAATCTCATGCTATATCAAGCAATAACTCAGAAAATAGCTTGTGTCACCCCATGTAATTTTAACATTCTCACTTTTCTACAGTTGGTTCACGTCCTACAGTGTCTGGTGACCTTTAAATATTTTACCCCCATATAATTCCATCGGGGTAAAACTGATGAAAACTGATGATGCTTTAAAAACACAATTACAGAAGCTTCATTAGAGAATATTTCAAGCAACTTATCCTTTGTATCAATACAATATACAAGTATTCAAGTTAACGGTCAAACTTTTTCCCCCTCTTATAATGAACCGTAAAATTACAGTTGGCAATCAGGAGTACTGTAGCAGATAAGTAAGGCAATTTTCCTCATCATTTTTCCTTTTGTTGTCAATCTTGTTGCAAAGTCCATTGCCTTTTCAATGAACCATGATGTGAATATTCAGGATTGTGCAATACTCAAGCATATACACTTAGGTCAAGCAAGGCTGGTTTTGAGCTGTTCATTTTAAGTTGGTTACACCAAGAAAAAGTATAGTCTGGAAAGTTTTTATTAGGTGATATACCCTTGTATTCTGGAGTTATTTTAACAGGAGAGAACCTTTCCCTTTTTTATTATGTTCAAAGAGATTCTAGCATTTGACCTTTCTTATGCATGTTAGAACATCTAATTAAAATGCTATTCTGAATTATAATATTGTAAGTTATTATATATTAGATATACCTGCTTCAGTTGATTTATACATACACATTTAAAAAGGAATTAAGAACTTACTTTTGTGCTGAAGTTGGAATCACAAAGAAAAGGCAAACCTTTCCGGACTTTGTTTCATAATGATGTCTTAGGTGAAGACACTACTAGTTTCCAGATGGCCTTTGGAAAGTTGCTATAGAGTGTTAGGAGCCAGTTTGGTAATAACTCTGAAACCTACCTTTCCCCATTGGTAAAATGGGCATAATAACTATTTCATGAAGTTGATAAGAGAATTAAGTAATAAAATAGTTATATAGTGAGTGGTATTCAATAAATCAATGTATAACACGTATCAGTACCATGACAAATATACATTTGTTATGATGTATAATGTATTTGTTACTATTTTGGCTAACTTTTTATAGATAAACTTGAAAATTTCAGAGATTTAAAACAATAGGAAATTTATTTCTTACTGATAAAAATTTCTGATTGTCAGATTGCTCCCCGTTCAGGTGGTGAATTAGAGACACACACTCCTATCTTGTGACACCATTATCTTCAACAAGTAACTTCCAAGTCTGCCATATAGCCATTGTATCCATTCCAGCTAGCTGAAGGGAAACAGAATATAGGAAAACATTTGGAGGTTTTAAGTCAGATATATCATTTCAGCCCACATTCTTTATTACTCATGACCTCACTTTACAGCAGCAGAGGATGTGAGATATAGTCCAGCTTAAGTACACAGGGGGAGGAGAAAACAGGTATTGTGAACTCATAGTCAATCGACCACAAATATAGTCAGTTTTCCAAGTCAGATAAACAATTCTACCCATGAACTATTTGACTCCTTATTTGTAGGAAAGGGCCTATCTTCAACATGAGTCAGTTAAACAAAAAACTGAAATGGTTTCTGAGTAGGAAATAAACAGAAGGCCCTTTGAAAAGGAAGGCTGCACGCTAGAGATTTCTCTTTCCTCCTGAAACATCTTTGGCCAAAGGAGAAGGCAGGTAGCAAGCAGCAGCCTCTGGGGAATGTCTGCTATCGAAGAGGTGACTAGGAGCATTTATAATCCCAGTAGGGTTGCATTATTATTGTTTCCAAATCAGAAATAGTCCCTTTTGGTTTCTGAGTGACAGTGCTACCTCTAGGGTTAAATTCTCGTCATTTTTGACCAACTTTTTTGTATTGTCTGCAGTGGCACCAAATAAGTCTAAGGAAAACAACAGAAGTTGGGTTTGTTGTAGTATATGATTTGTAAGACATGAAAGTAAAAATAATCACTGTTCAGGTTGGATCCATGAAACTTGCTCAGCTCTGTTACTCTCAATTATTTTTTTTCTCTTCAACCTCACATTTCCATTTTTGTCCAGTTAACTCCTCTTTTTTCTATCCCTCCAAGATATATGTACCTTCACTCTCTTGAGTATTCACTATGTACTCCCTCTTCAACCCACAATTATCAGGCTCCCCCATGTTGGCCATATTCTAAACATGTTCACCAATGTGTTCTATACCTTTCTCCATCTTTGAATGTTATTTCCTTGCAATATTTGGGGTAGTTTACTAATCCCAGCAAACAGTCCCTCTGTCTTTTGTGTGGTATTTTTAAGTCAGAAATTCACATGCTTTTCTTATTATAACTACTCCGATTCTCTGAATGTCTATATCCAACACAAACTCCTGTCTGTTCATATATACTTTCTTAAATTGTCTTCAAGCGATGTCACTTCTTTCCAGTGCCACATTTTGGTTACCATTATCTCTCCCTAAATTATGACAACTGAGTGGTCATTTTCCCCATGCTTCCCCATCTTATTTATGCTGTAGTCAGAATGGTTTCATTAAGAAATACATCTCATTTAGTCGCTCCATAATTAAGATACTGCAGTTGCACCTTGTTGCTGCTATGACAGAGTGCCAACTCTCCAATTTGGCCTCATGTAGTCTTACTCTTGCTTTTTACTTCTACTAGATCACTTCACCATCTGACTTTTCATTCTCTTGGATCCAGATGGATTGAGCTTTCAGTTCCTTCACAACGATCTAAGTTCCTTTGCAGAATTTGAAATAGCAAAATTATACAAAGTAAGGGATTCCTAAATAACAATGAACAGAGTAAAAAATTTCTAAGTCAGTAGGACTGATGAACAGTAATCTAAAAATTCTTCTTTTCACCGTTGTTATTTTCAATTGGTCATGCTAAATGTAATCAGTGAAGCCTTACCTGGTGTCTTTTATGAGAAGGGTATGTTCTGAATGTTGTTAGGCTCACAGAAAACTGAGAGAATTAGAATTAGTGTTTTTTTAAATGAACTTAGTTGTTTTTCTTTGTTCCTATTTTTCCTGAAGTCAAAATGGCTTCTTTCAAGATGCTATTGTTTCAATACAGTAAATAAACCCTCTAATTTATGACCATTATTTCTGGATTCTTGAGGTAGTATAATAAATGTCATTTAGGATGCATTCATCTCCAGGTAACCACAACAATAACCAAATGAAGAGTGGCTTTAATCGTAGAATTTTTATTGTTTACTTAAGAAGTCTGTAGGTAGACTATACAAGGCTTATTGAGAGCCTCAATTATATCAGGATTCTATTAGATGAGAACATATTTCACATTTATTGGCCTATTTCTCATGGCTGCAAATATGAGGAAGTCATCAATGCCTTACACAGGAAGGAATGGAAAGGAATATAATATAGCAGTGGGATTGCCTCTTATACATAGGTCTTAACAGAAAGCACCTCCTCCCTAGAAGCCCTGGTATGGACTTCCACATATACTTTATTGACTATAATTTTATTGCATGGTCAATTTTAGCTACACATGAACTGGGAAAAGCAGATTTCTAGAAAAAAAAATAACAAAGATACCACGGATTAAAGTCCATTATGAACATCCCCTGGGGCTGGTCACATTGCCACTCCAAAGAAATCAAACACCTGTTAGCAAGGCAACAATTGGAGAGTGATACTTGGAAAAAAAGGATTCATCCCAGGGCATGCCCTATTTCTACCCTGTAACAATAAAGGATTTGGAATGCATCAGTTAACAACATTTGTGGGTAATGTCAAAACACAAAAACAATTTTCCATATAATATAAAGCAAAAATCTGTGTTCCATAATAAACTTCATGATTTCATTTCTTTGGTAATTTAAAATACATATTTTTAGTAATCTCTAAAGAACCAACTGGTACCCAAAAAGATATTCTACATCACTAATCATCAGGGAAAGGCCAGTGAAAACTATGAGATATCACTTTACACCTGTGAGAATAGCTATCATCAAGAAGACAAAAGATAACAAGTGTTGGCGAGGATGTAGAGAAAGGGAAACCCTTGTGTACTGTTAGTGGGAATGTAAATTTCTTTTGCCATTGTGAAAAAGAGTATGGAGATCCCTTTAAAAAATTAATAGAACTAACATATGAGTCAGCAATGCCACTTCAGGGTATTTATCCAAAGGAAATGAAAATAAGATATTAAAGAGATAGCTGCACTCCTATTTTTTTGTAGCATGATTCAAAATAGCCAAATAACCACCAGTGAATGAAGGGATAAAGTAGTTATGGCATATATATGCAATGGAATATTATTTAGCCACAAGAAAGAAGGAAATCTTGCTATTTGTAACAACATGGATAGACCTTGAGGGCATTATGCTAAATGGGAAACGTCAGACAGAGAAACATATACTATGTGATATCACTTATCTATGAAATCTAAGAAATTGAACTCATAAAACAGAGTAGATTGGTAGTTATCAGAGTCGTGGGGAGTGAGTGGGAGAATTGGGGTGATGTTTTTTACGTGTACCTACTTGCAACCAGTTGGTAAATAAGTTGTGGAGATCTGATGCACAACCTAGTGATTATAGTCAGTAGTACTGTATTATATAAATCTTAAAGGTGCTGAGACTAGATCTTAAATGTTCTCACTAAAAAAAGTGATAATTATGTGACTTGATAGAGATGTTAGCTAACACTATAGTAGTAATCACATTGCAATATATATATAAATTTATCACACCAGTGTTGTACACCTGAAACTTACACAATACATATCAACTAAGGCTCAATAAAACATAAATAAAAGGATATTTAGGACTTTGTTTTTTTAAGAATCAGTAATATAGGTGCCCCTGGGGGGCTCAGGTGGTTAAGTGTCTGCCTTCCACTCAGGCCATGATCTCAGGGTTTTGGGATTGAGCTCCTCATTGGGCTCCCTGCTCAGCAGGGACTCTGCTTCTCTCTCTCTCTCTGCCCCTTGCCCCTGTTCATGCTCTCTCTCTAATAAATAAATAAAATCTTATTTAAAAATTGGCAGTATATACCACTCATTCTAAGATGAGTAGAAATTAGTCTAGATTTAAAAGTAGACAATGACACCCGATAATATATATTACAAAACACTTCTATTTACATTATACCATTTAATCAACCCTATGAGGTTAATATTACAATCTCCATTTTATAGAGGAGGGAGTGGAAGTTTAAAATAAAAACATTTAGGAATTTGCCCATTCTACGAAGAAGTATATATGAATTTTGAACCACTCCTTTCCTTATTCTCACTTCATGGTTCTGTGCAAAATAAGCCAAGTGGCCATTATATGACAATTACTCTGTTTACTTCTAAAAGAAATTGAGCCATTTGAGTGCCAAATAAATATAGAGAATATACACGTTATAAGATTATTTTTTACATCAGGATTTTTAGACCCCACTCATTAATTTAAAAAGTTTATCAAACTAAGGGATAGAAAAGTATGATCAGTCATGTCCTGGGAACAAAAATTTATAAATTAGGATAAAATATGCAAATGTCTATTGCAATGATCCAGACACATATGCAGACATTAAGAATTATATGATATTCCTTTAGTAGTACACTTTTGGCAGCCACTCTCACAGATAATTCATTTGAAACTTACAGTACCCCTCTCAAATAGGTATTATCACTCTACTTTTACTAATGGGGGAAATTAGGCTCAAAGAAGTAGAATAGAGGAATCAGAAGGTACTGTGTTCTCTCAACCCAAAACAATCTTCTTTCCACCTTGCCAATATAAATGATTAAAATACACCATAGAGGAAGATTGAGAGCTTGTTTGTTCTTTGGAATCAGGCAGGATCAGTTCTAAATTCCAGTTCTGCCTCTAAGATGCTATGTAAAATAAGGACATAATAACAATATCATCTGATATATTTTTGGGGATATTAAATAATACTCCATATAAAGTATTTGGTGCGTATGAAGTATACCATCAATGCGAGCTATTATTTGGAATGATATCTAATATTGACTAAGCATAAACCATGTGTGTTGCACTATTCTAAGCAGATTTCATATATTAAATCAATTAATTAATAGTAACATTAAATGGAATTCAGCTGAGCTCTGGAGAGAAAATATTCAATAAACAAATCAACTCAACCAGTACTTGTAAATGCTTATTCTTTGTTCAACAGTTTTTGAGTCACTGGTGATGGAAAAGTAAAGAAGACCAAGTCTTCCCACTCATGTCCCTCTAGTAGAAGGGGCAAAGAGTGTGACTTCCTATGATAAGCAATGTTAGGAAGAAATATTAGGATGCTGGATGAATACTTGGAAAATGGGATTTTTTTTTTTCACAAAATATTTGCAAACTCTTTGACATTCTTCCTCCAAAAGTTGGAAGTTTAATTCCCCCTCCCCTTGAATATGGGGATCCTTAGTGATTTGTTTACAGTAAATAGAATTTGACAGACATCCAGAAAGCAGAAATCATAGTGTGTGAGTAAATTCCAAAGCTAGGTCACAAATAGCCATTTGACTTCCACCTGGCTTTCCCCCTCCCCTGTGCTTTTGGAATCTGGCTAACCTGAAGCAACTCTGATAAAGAGACCATGTGGTAATACCACAAGAGGCAAAAACAGATGCCTGAGCCCAGCTGTTGAGTCTTCTCAGTCCAGGTGTCAGGCATGTATATGAATGAGGCCTCAGATGATTCCAGTGTCCATCCTTTTGGCCATTTTAGCCAAGCTGAGTGGAACAGAAATAAACTGTTTTTACCAAGCCCTGTGCAGATCATAGATGTGAGAACAATACCAATGTTTTTGTTTTAAGTCATTAAAATTTTTGGTAATGAGTTGTGCAGCAATGATAATTGGAACAGAAGGCATTTTACACATGGATGGAGGAGGTTTTTTAAAGAGCAGATATTGAAACAGAGATCTGAATAATGTTACAATGAGTTGTTCAAAGATAAGGAGGATAATCTTTCAATGAAGAGGAAACAGCAAGTGCAAAGGCCCTGAGGTGAGAATGCACTTGGTATTTTAAAGGAATAACAAGACACTTTGTATGGCTGGAGTGGAATAAAAGGCAGAGAAAGCGTATTTACTTTCTCTGGAAAAGGAAATGGGGCCACTTAATAGAGGATCTTCTAGTTGGAAAACAGTTTAGATTTCATTATAATAAGTTACTTTGCTATCAACTGGAGGATAATTAGGAGTCAGTTTGCTATGATTTATTTATGTTTGAAAAAAGATTTCACTACCATTTTTATGAAGAACATCCTAGAACAAGAACTAGAATCAAAGAGAGAGGTTGTTTGCAGCATTACACACACACATACACACACACACAGGATGAAATATTCAGCCATAAAAGAAGAAGGAAATCCTTTCACTTGCAAAAGTGTGGATGGATCTTGAGAGCATTATGCTCAGTGAAATCAGAGAAAGACAAATACTATATAATCTCACTCGTATGTGTAGTCTAAAAAAAAAAAAAACAAAAAAACTCAGATACAGAGAATGGATTGGTAGCTGTCAGAGATGAAGGGTACACAGGTGAAATGGGTGAAAGGAGACAAAAGTACAAATTTCCAGTTACAAAATAAATAAGTCATAGAAACCATAGACATATAATGTATACCATGATGATCACAGTTAATACTGTATTGTATATTTGAAAGCTACTCAGAGTAGATCTGGGAAGTTTTACCACAAGAAGAAAAATTATGACTATGTATGGTGATGGAGTTAACCAGGTTTACTGGTTAACATTTCATAATATATACAAATATAAAATTATTATGTTACAATACTGAAACAAATGTAACTTTATATGTCAATTGTATATCAGTCTTAAAAGGGAGAAATGCCATTTAGGAAGCCAGGAAGCAAGGATGGTGGTTAGGAAGGATATGATGGTGGCTTGGCCTAGCGTCCTATTTATGTAGCTAGGTGAGATGGTGTAATATACAGGGTAGAATTTAAAGGTAAACCAATAGATTTGCACCCGGACTGAATGAGACCAGAGAGATGGTGAAGCTGGATGTAGCAGAGCTCCCCTGCCTTCCTACACAAAGGGCAGTTTACTGGCGAGCAGCACAGATGTCTTGGGAGCTTGTAAGAAATGCTGAATCCCAGGCTCAATTCCAGTCCAGTTAAATCAAAATCTGCATTTTGACAATATGCTCAGGTGATGCATGTAAAAAGGCATTAAAGTTAAATTGAACTTAATTTAAAGTTTGGTAAGCATTGTTTCAGACACATGGATATGTCAAGTAACAAATCGATTCGTCAAGTCTGACTCTAAGGGGATAGATCAGGACTGGACAATTAAAAAAAAAAAGACAAGAAGCTGTTTTTTCAAACTCTTGAGATAGATGATACATATCCACAGAATTATTATTTGATACCTAGTAATAGAAGTACCACTATTACTAGAAGAATCTATAATAATTCCTTCTTGGGATTATCTGTCACTCAGTTTTTAAGGAATTTAGGCTTTCCTGAAAAAAATGTATTCAGAATTGCTATCTTGAATTGCATTTTCTGTTTTAGGTCATTTCTACCAGTGGGGCACAATATAACTTTATAAGGCCCCAGATAACTGTTAAATTTTCAGTTAGGAATTTTCACTAGAAAGCAATAGGCTACCCTGAAAATGCCTTATGACCCTTTTTCGTTTCGACTCTCAAACTCTTACTTAATGGCCTCTTTGCAGCTCCAACAGAAGTTGAAAACTCTTAATTCCCCATCACTGCCCGATTCAGTAGTTTTCCTTAAAACATGAGCGCCAAGCTGTTAATAATAAAATAATAATATTAATAGTTCCTTCAAACCTTAACTTTTCATCTAATCCCATCTGCATGACATTTCAGGCCTTAAACAAAGGTTTTTAAAACCATATACTAAAAGATATGACAAAATCTTCACATAATACAAAGGACACCAAAGTGCTTCAGTAATGATTTTGGAGACCAAATTATCCTTCAGGTTCCTGCAGTTTGTAGATAAGAGTATTTTTGAAGTTTTATGCAAAGTTCACAATTACTAAAAATGTAAATTTCAGATGGGTATGTTCACTGTGGAGGTTGGAAGACAAGATTAGAAAGATCTTTTTAAATTAGCCTTTTTTCCCCCCTAGCGGGTTACAAGCAAGTTGAAGGTATTGAATATAATGCATTCCTAGATAAAATTTAAGACCTTTAAGGTTACAGAAAATAGATACTATAAAACCAAACCCAAAATGTATATTATTTCTTCTAGGATACAATTGTACCAAGCCATACCTGATGGCAAAAATCCAATTACAGCAGTAAAGTTTGCTCTCAGTTATTCCTTTCTTCCAGTAAAAGCAAACAGCAAAATGAGGTGAGCAGGAAGGAACTGCCTTCATAAATACATGGACTTACATTTGGTATCAATTTTTTGTTAGTAAGAGAATGAAAATAGATAAAAGCATCTAGTGCATTGCGAGTGCCTTCGATATAGATTTTTGCATTATTTTCAAGAAATGGTCCAGAGAAAGAAAATGTAACTTTTTTCATGATAGTAAGACATTCTCTAAGGAACGCAGGATAGTGTAATGGTGACTCAGTGATTGAAATCCTAACTCTAGAGAGCTCTATAAGTTCTAATAGCCATAAACTTTCTCAGCCTGTGTTATTCAGTAAAACAGGGCTAATTATATACTGCTTACTTTCTATCTCCTTTTTTTTAGTTAAGTTTAAAATTGGTAAATAATATTACATTAGCTTCTGGTATGCAACATAGTAATTCAGTGTTTTTATACACTATAAGGTGATCACCACATAATTCTAATTTCCATTCATCACCATGTAGCTGTTCCCCTTTTCCCCCTAATCCCCAAACCCTTCGCCTCTGATAACTATTCATCTGTTCTCTGTATCCGTTTCGTTTGCTCATTTGTTTATGGTCTTTTTTTTTTTCAAACTCCACATGACTGAAATCATACAGTATCATTTGTCTTTCTCTGTCTTATTTCACTTGGCAAAATACCCTCTATGTCTACCGTTGTTGTCCCAAATGACAAGATTTCCTTTTTTTAAATGGCTGAGTAGTATTTATGTGTGTGTGTGCATGTGTGTACACATACCACATCTTCTTTATCCATTCATCCATTGATAGACACCAACGTTGTTTATGTATCTCGGGCATTGTAAATAATGCTGCTGTGAAGCTGGGGGCCCATGTGTCTCTGTTTTGATTTTCTTTGAATAAATACCCAGAAATCAAATAGCTGGGTCATATGGTAGGGGTTTTTTTAGCTTTTAGAGGGGCACCCATACTATTTTTCATTGTAGCTGTGCCAATTTACATTCCCACCAACTGTGCACAAGGCTTCTTTTTTCTCAACATCCTCACCAGCACTTTTCATTTCTTGTCTTTTTTTATTCTAGGCATTGTGACAGTTATGAGATGATACCTTACTTTGGTTTGGGTTTGCGTTGTCAGGCGTCTTTCCATATGTCTAGTGGCCATTAGTAGGTCTTTGGAAAAAGATCTACTCTTATGCTCTGTCCATTTTTTAATCTGTTTTGTTGTTGCTGTTGTTGAGTTGAGTTCTTTGTATATTTTGGATATTAGCCCGTTATCAGATATTGTCGTTTGCAAGTATCTCCTCCCATTCAGTAGGTTGCTTTTTCTCCTGTTGATGGTTTCCTTTGCTGTGCAGAAGTTTTCTGTGTTACTCTCTTAACGTGTATTAGGATTAAGTGAAATAGTGCGTATGACCATTCGTCAAATTGTCAATGCTCAATAAATGTTAGCTATTAGGATCACCTCAGCCTTTACCAGGCCATTAGTTCTTCTTGGCAGGATGAGTTTCACTTTGCCTACACCAGCTTGATCTCCACTGTTTTAAGGCTTGCTCATTTAAAGCCTAGAAAATTACAAAGACGCCATGAACACAATTACATTGACACTTCCCTGGTTTCTATGCTAGATAACAGTAGGGGTGATGACAAAAGAGATAGCTTTGCTTTTCTCCAGAATCCAGTTGTGGAGAAAATGACAATGCATTAAGCCCAAGTGTCTGAACCATGCTGATAAATTCTGCTTTCTCTCTAACTTTTCTTTTGGGCTTGATCTTTTCTAATGAACCCAGTTTGTCTAATCAGCAGAATATTTATAGTTCTAAAGCAGATATTTTGTTGCTGAAAATAGGCCCCAACCAGAGGTGAGAACAATGAAACATTCGTCTTATTAAGATCACAAAAAAGAGGCTGTTTTCTGTTATATGTGTTCTCTCTCTCCGAGCACAGCAAGTGTGATTTATTCAGCATCCCATGGCTGTCCAAGATGATGTCCCTGTGCCCAAGCCATCAGCTCTCTACTTTTTCATTGATATAGCTAATGACCACCTGAGAACCCACTCACTGACTGTTGGACAGTCACCAACCCCCAGACCCAGAATGCTCATCTGCCAGTGACATGCATATCAAACAGACTGAACAAACCCAGGTTCCAAGGTCACTTCTGCCTCTTACCAGCTGTGTGAGCTCAGCAAAACTGCTTAACTTCTCCAGGTCTCAATTTTTCTTCTATAACATGGGAATAATTCTGACTCTTGCTCAGTTATTGTGAGAATTAAATGAGGTAATTATATGAAAGACTATGGCATAAAGTAGGGGCTTAGCAAATATTTGTTTATATGAAGCTATATTCCAAGACCTTATCATTTAACCAAGAACACTACTCTTTTTCTTTCTTTTTTTTTTTAATCAAACAAATCTTTACTGTTTGTTGTTACACACTCTTGGGTTCAGAGATCTCTTCTGAGTTCAAGACTGTCTCCCAGGGTGATGACAAAAGCTCTAAGGTTGCCTTAGGCTTTTTAAAAGTAGTTTTTCAGGTAATTCCCATAATACCACTATACCATTTGGGCCTTGTAATTTCTGGATTCATCTGATAGTATGAGAAACACGGAGAGAAAGCAACATTATTTTTTGGTGCTGAGTCTTTAAAATCTGTGTTTTATACTTAACAGTGTGTGTCAATTAAAAATAGCCATGTTTCATGTGCTCAACAGCTACACTTGGCAAATAGCTATTGAATTGGATAGTTCTGGTATAAGATTCGGTTTGAAGTTGTGTTGAAAATGATTATGTTAAAAAGTTTTTTTATTTTTAAGATTTTCTCTATTTGTACGAGAGAGAGTGAGAGGAAGATCACAAGCAGGGGGAGGGGTAGAGGGAGAAGCAGACTCCCTACAGAGCAGGGAACTCCACTTGGGACTCCATCCCAGGACCCTGAGATCATGACCTGAGACAAAGGCAGAGCGCTTAACTGACTGAGCCACCCATGCGCCAAATAATGATTATTTTAAATCCATAAACCATTTACCAAGGCCTGTGTACACATCATTTTCAAAACTTTACTTCCACTGAGAAAATGGCTTGAAGAGAGAGAGAGAAAACATCTAAAAGCACTGATCAGCTATTCATTCAGTGAACAAGGCTTCTGATTTTAAAAGCAGTGATGTTTGATCAGTGCCCCCTGCTGGTCATGTGCCAGATTAAATAATAAAGAAAAATCCTGTCCCGGGCTACAATAACCTAGATTGAAGCACTGAATAAAATTTATTTTATTTTCCAGAGAACTATCAACTTAGATATATACAGTCAGTTAATAAGCGCTGGACTATACCATATGTCTCACTGTCAAAAGAATGTTAGTTCTTGCTCACCTTAACGAAATATGCTCTTATCTTGAGCCAGTGGTGTAACTAAAATTTGGAGCAAAACAATGGGATCCAGGACTACTCATTCAGCAAATCTGAATGGACATTACTAATGTCAATGTGGCTGTAAGAAATTTAAACACGATAAGAAATTTTTATATGCGATGACTAGACCTATTTTATGCAACTTTGTGTCTGGAAGCAATCAAGACTACAGGCTGCTGTTAATTTAATTTGGAATCTCAAAGTCCAAATTTGAAATGATGGCTAATAAACAACAGCTGCTCAGGTGGGATTTCCTGACACTGCTTTTGGTGGTGGGGAGGAATGAATTTCAAAAGAAGTTTAAAAAACAAAACAAAACAAAAATAAAAGGAAATCTTCCACTGCTGCAAAAACAGAGTTACAATCATGTTCCTGTATTTTTCCAAGTTTGGGGAAAATTTCAGTTTCTTGAGTTTTTCCTCAAGAAAGTTTATAGTCCTTGGTTAAGTGGCTTCACTTAACCACTTAACCATACATCTGTTGCTCAGATGTATGAGCAACATTTAGGAAGGTTGTAAATAGAACCACCAAAGGAATGTATAACCTTCATAGTGAATTTGTCCCCTCTTGGAGCCCATCCCATCTTTATCTCCCCTCAAAACCCTGCTTTCAGCACAAGCACACCTCTGGCTTCTGTCCTTATATGTTGACAATTTTTTTTCTAAACAAGGTTCTGATGATGCTTCACAGGAAGCCCTAGAATCGACTGGCAAAGATAGAATCCCCTTAGATTTGGAGAAAGAGAAGAGAACTGAGAGGTTGATTAATTAAGAGTAAATAATCTGTCATGTTTGCTAACTTAGGCTGGAAGTCCACGTCTACATTTATTTTTCTGTAGCTTTCGTCGTTCAGAAAGGGAAGATGTACCATTGATATACCAGGGAAAGAAGTTCTTGAAAATGAAGAAATGGTATACTGCTTCTTTTGCCTGCCACAAAGAACAAATAAAGAAGATCTTAAATTACACAACAGGCTTTTTTGAAAAAATGTAGTAGAGTGTTTAAAAGTAGTGTCTGGGGAGTCACATAAAGTTCACTCTGGACCCTGGTCCCACCATTTACTAGATATTTGATGGGAACCAAGTCCTTAACTCAACGAGCCTTGGCCCCTTCATCTATGAAATGGGATGATACCATACCTTGCCTTATAATGTTATTGAGAGTTCAACAAAATATGCTTGGAAAGTGCCCAATGCATGGCACACACTTAATTTAAAACCTACTAAGATATATAAGGGTTTTTGAATCCTTAAAGAGATGTCCAAGTGTAAATCATCAATGATTTATAAGTTCAAATCCTTTAGGAAACTTCAGAGATTGCCTAGCAAAGAACATAAAAGCAAACTAACCCCCACAAAGCTGTCCATTCTCACTAACGCTACCCTAGTTCAGACTCTAGATTCGTCCCCTGGACTTTTACAATAACCTCCCTGTTCTGTATTACCACATAATAAGCCACCCCACAATTTAGTGGCTTAAAACAAAGATTCATTATGCCTCATGATTCTGTGGTTTGGATGGGAGGTTCTGACTCTGGTCTCATCTGGGCATATTCTTGTGATAGGTAAGCTGAGAGCTGGGCTTCTTTCTCTTAATCATCTGGGTACTTCTCTTTCCTTGTGGTTGTTCATCCTCAAGGAGATATCCTGGACTTCGTACATAGTATCTAAATTCCAAGAAAGCAATCCCTAGTGCAACAAGCACTTTATAAGCAGCATGGGTGTCGTGCTTATTGATGACACTTGGCCAAAGCAAGTCACATGGCCAATCCCTGAGTCAAAATGGCAGGGAACCACATAGGTATGAACAAATGGGAGGCTTGACTCACAGGAACCATGAATGTAGAAGTCTGCCAAACCTCAAATGACTTCCCTCCTCCAATCAGCATTAGCATCTCAGCTTTCCTCATCCACAGTTAATATTGCCTCCTACTTCCACTCAGAGAACACATTTTTGATTAGCACATGTGGGAGAAGGAACACTTCTAGAGGCTAGAGACCAGGGATGCTGCTAATCTTCCCACAGTGGGTAAATCAGCCTATTACTACAGAGGATTATTTACTCTGAAATATAAATAGTACTATAGTTGGGAACCTCTGTTCTTGATAAAAGATACTGAGATAACACTAGGAATGAAATTAGACCTGATCTCCCAACTCAAGGAATTATTATGGGGGAGGATAGATAGGTAAAGAACAAGTGCAGTGATAGATGCTCTAAAATTTGAGGAGTACCTGATGGCTTAGAGGCCAAAGTCTGTTCTACTTTAGATGAGAAGTCAGGCAAGAGTGAGGAGGAAAGGTGAGAAATGTAGCCACAGAGAATCACATAAGTGAAAGCTGGAGGGTGTGGAATAGATTGACATATTCTAGGGGTGCCTGTATAGCTCAGTCAGTTAAGTGTTTGCCTTTGGCCCAGGTCATGATACTGGGGTCCTGGGATTGAGTCCTGCATCAGGCTTCCTGCTCAGTGGGGAGTCTGCTTCTCTCTCTACCCCCCCCCACTTGCTCTCTCTCACGCTCTCTAATTTAAATATATATATATATTTTTAAAAAGAAGATTGACATATTCAATAATTTATCATTCTCACAATGTGGCTAAAGGATAAGCTATGGACTGAGAGTGAGATGAGGTTGAGAGAGAAACCAGAGATGTAAGCAATGGGGAAACCATGGACAGCCACATGAGCTCATGACAGTGATTCTTGCCCATAGCTGCACATCAGGATTACCTGGGGAGCTTTTAAAAAATAACCATTTTGAGGCTCACACCAGACCACCTGACTCTCTGGGCATTGGGATTCTGAAATCTATAGATTTTTAATTCTCCTCAGGAGATTGCACTGTACAGTTGGAGTTGAGAACTGTGCTGAATATCTTGTGGGCAGCAGGGAAACAGTTTTAAGCAGGAGGCAGCATGGTATTTTAGAATGGTGTATCACAGTGTGGAAAATAGATGGAAGAGGGGCAAAACTAGACACAGAAAGAGACCTACTCTACTGGGAGATGACCTTCTAACTCTCTCAGAAGAGAGTCAATGAGGAGCCACACCAAGAGGCAGGGATGAGGCTATTAATAGTTTGAGTTAACAAAACTCAAGTATTCATTTCAAACTGAAGGATAAAATGGAGGAAGTGATGATAGAGAAGAATTTAGATGGAGGACAAAGATTGCATGATTCCACTTACATGAAGTATCTAAAATAATCAAACTTAGAAATAGTAAAGTGTGGCTGCCAGGGGCTAGGAAGAGGAGAAAACAGGAAATTGCTGTTCAGCAGGCATAGCATTTCAGTTATCTAAGATAAAAAAAACTCTAGTGATGTGCCATACAACATTGGGCCTATAAAATTAAAGGGGGTAGATCTTTAAAAAAAAAAAAAAGATGGGGGTCGTGGGGAAGAGAGAGAGGAATTTAGGAAAACTTCGGATTTCCTGGTGTGCCCATTTGATGAAAGAGTAAGGCCAATTACTGGTTTGAGACCATGATATGGGTTGGAAGATTGTAAGTCATATTTGGATATATAGAGTTTGAGAGTCCTCTGCTCCAAGCTGCAGTTAGCATGCAGCATTAGACTGCTCTTCAGCATACATTTGCTCATAGTGATTTGTGAGTCATGGAAATGGATGTGTATAGAGAGTGGAAGAAGGAAGTCAAGGACTGCCTCTTGCATCAAAGCAATATGGGAAGAGTCTGCAAGAGAGAAATCAGCAAAGAGCACTGCTAAGGAAGGTTCAGAGACACTCCTTTCTTCCCCATTCCAAGTCATTTTAGACTGCTCGGTAATAACAGATGACTGTTCAATAATGAAAGTATGAGTTTTTTATTCCACTGTTTACACTCTTCAGTGGTTCTCCACTACTCATTGGCTAAAGGCCAAGCTTGACTTTTAAATCTCTTCCCATTCCAGAATTTGCATGCATTTTGTCCTGGTTTTATCCTCCACTATGCCCCAAAATGTATGCCATCTCTACTAACACCAGATGACTTTAAACTCTTTAAACGTGTTGAGATGCTTCATGCCTCTGGCCTTTGCACTAGGTTTTCCTCTGACCTACCCACTTTCCTTATTTTCTTTGTTTTCTTGCTGAGCTCCCATAAGCCGTTCAAAACTCATTTTAAATGTCTCCCTCTTTCTGCTCCAATTAGAAAGCTCCTTAAGCATATTATATAGACCTTTATGCAGGATGGCATTTCCCAGGAAAAGGCACATAGAATATAGCTATTAAAAACAAGACTCTGGAGGCAGAACTGATTGAGTGCCTCATAGGATCTCCCACTGGACAGTGAGCTTCTCTTGAGAATAGACATGCCTTCTTGCTAATATCACCAGCAGGTTAGCACAATCCTGCTTACATTTTTTTTTTAAGTTTTAATAATTTAAAAAATCATTTCTTTTTTTCCTATTATTTTCTTAATGTTTCCTAGTACTATTTTCTATTATTTTCCCATTATTTAAAAATAATCCTTTTAAAAAGAGTTTATGTGGAATATTTTATAGAAATATTTATAAGCATATATACATAAATACTTCATTTTTAATGATTTTAAAATTCATACTGAGTATTAAATTCAAACAGCTTATAATTAATTTCAACTTAATCATTAACAAAAATAATAACTTTCTTTGTATATGTTAGGTAACAACATATCTTCCTGTCTCCTTTTGTCAAGGAGACATATTTTCTGTCTTTATATCCTCCATAACTTATAAAAGGTTCAATATCCAGATGTACTTTCTTAATGTAATCAAGACCGTAGTAGGCCAGTTAATTAAAATACTGATGCAAGTAAGAATCATCCACCTCAACTGCTGGGATGAAAGTATTTGAAAGTAGTCTATTGGATGCATGAGTCAGCTTATTTTTATTGGAGGAAATGGTATATTGCTCTGGTGAGTTAGTTAAGTGGAAAGGTTAAGAGAGTCTCCATAGCTCATTTATTTTTTTTTTTAATTTTCTTTTTTTTTTTTTTTAAGATTTTATTTATTTATTCATGAGAGACAGAGAGAGGCAGAGACATAGGCAGAGGCTCTTCCTGCAGGGAGCCCAATGCAACACCTGATCCCAGGACCCTGGGATCACTACCTGAGCCAAAGGCGAATGCTCCACCACTGAGCCACCCAGGTGCCCCTGTTCATTTAATTTTTTAATGTAATTTTCAAGAGATAATGGGATTCAGATTCAGAGTGACTGGGTTCAAATTCTACTTCTGCTACTCCCTACTATATTTACTTATTCATGTTACAAATTGTCTCTTGAGCTCCTATTATGCATCTTGATTTCTGTGCATAGTTGAATACTGGAGATAAGAATGGCACACTTATGATTAAATATTTCTAATACTGCTAACTACCTATAACACTTTGGGTAATGCATTTAATTTCCTGTTGTCTCTGTTTCCCTGTCTATAAAGTGGGGATATAATATTACCCGCCTCATAAGATTATTGTGAAAATTACCTAATTTATAAGTGGAAGTTCATCAGAGTTAGCACATTTTTTCTACAAGGGGTCACATAATAACTCGTTCTAGTTTTCTAAGCCATATTGTCGCAAAAAATCAACTCTATGTAAAAGCAGCCACGGAATGACTACACTGTATTCTAATAAAACTTTATTTACAAAAAAGATGGCAGCCAGATTTGGGCCACATTCTTTTATATGCCAACACCTAGAAAGTCAGTTCTGGAACATACTAAACTTTATCTGTCCTTATCATTAATTATCATTTATTTTATTATTATCTTTATCTTTTATTTTCATTATTTCATATTTCTGAGGAAATGTTTTTTTCATTAGAGGTATCTCACTTCACTTTCAGCCAGATTTGTGTTTGCTTCTGCCAGTTATTTGGAGCACCACATACCTGACAGCACTTTAAATTGTCTGTTTAAGATTTTGAACCTCTCTGGTAATGAGAATATATGTGAGAAATCCATGTTAATAAGAGCTTGTAGTCCTAATTCTTAGGGCAGTTGTCTTTTTCTTCCTTTTATCCTGTGCCAAGGATGAAACATGAAAGTTCCTTATTGCTTTTTTCTGCATGGTGGTTTTATTACTCATTTGTTCTGACACTAAGGATTTAGCTTTTAGGTGTCCTAGTTTTATGTGGAGTTTTCCTATTAGATCCCCATCTTGGGCATTTTTTTCTTTCTTTATAGTAGTTAAAATAATAGTGCATTTTACAATCTATGGGGTCCTAAATTTGATGAAATATGTTAGTAAGCCTCAGGAAATACTAGCTATTGCTATTTTCAATCATTTCTGCAGTGGACACTATAGGGTGCTCTGCCTTAATTCCCTTTCCCAGCCAGTACATCTATTCATGCCTTAGCTGTTCTAAGTGCTTTCAGAGACAACTAGAAGGTTACTCCTCACCCTCCTCCACAGATGTGGCCTACAGCCACTGAATGACAGATTGGTGGATGTTATGAGCTGAATTGTGCCCCACCCCCATATTCATACATTGAAGCTCTAACCCCCAGTATCTTATTTGGAGACAGCTCCTTTACAGAGGTGACTAAATTAAAATGAGGCCCTTAGGGTCAGCTCAAACCCAATCTGATGAGTGTCCTTATAAAAAGAGCATATTTGGATGGAATAAAAGAGAAACCAATGTCTCTAGTGAACAAAGATAGGACCATGTGAAAAGGCAGCAAGATGGTGGACATCTGAAAGCCGAGGAAGGAGTCTGGAACAGATCCTTCCCTGTGGCCCTCAGAGGAAATCAAGCCTGCTGTGCCTTGATCTTGGACTTACAGCCTCCATAACTGTGAGACAATACATTTCTGTCATTTAAGTCACCCTATCTGTGCTATTTAGGTAAGGCGATTCTAGCAAACTAATAAACTGGGGGTAGAAAATGCTGACCCTCTTGCCTCAAGGTAGAACAACTCTTGCTGATCCATCTTCTTCCTATCTTGCTTCCCTCAGTCCTTTCCTCCTAAGAGCACTCCTTCAATATGTTAAGTGCATTCAGACCTGGGTCAAATTCTCCTTCTAGATAACTGCTTCTAGATAACCAGATAACTGGACTAAAATAAGGTCTATACTGTCTTAATCTGTTCTGGCTGCTATAACAGAATATCATAGACTGAGTGGGTTAAACAATAGAAACTTATTGTTTACAGTACTAGAGGCTGAAAAGTTTGACATCAAGGCACCAGCAGATTCAGTGGCTGGTGAGGGCCCATTTCCTGGCTCATAGACAGCCATCTGGTTGCTGTGTCCTCAGATGGTAGAAGGGACAAAGGAGCTCTCTGAGGCCTCTTTCATAAGAGCACTGAACCCATTCATGAGGACTCTACCCTCATGACCTAAGCACCTCCCGAAGTCCCTATTTCCAAAATTTCCAAATTTTAACATTCAAAATTGGTGGGGAAGGGGACAAAAGCATTCAGTCTATAGCAACACTTCAGAACTTTTCTACATTCCAGAAGCCTCTCGGTTTTGGCAGACAAATGGTAAATGAGGACATAAATCAGATCAAATTATAAGGATCACTGTTGTCAATCATCTTGTAATGATAGTGTGTTTTTACATCTGTGCTGATATTCCCAGCATACCAGTACATTAGAGTGATGTTAAAATACCACGTGTACGTACTACCACTGAAATAGAAGACACATTCAAACAGTATCTGAATTGGCAAAATGACTCAGGAAAAACCTGGCATCCTTAAGCACATGTGGGGAGCAGATTTTTAAATACTCACATCAATCTAATTACAAAAAAGCAGGGAAAAATATTAATATCCTAGGCATATGTAGGAATTTCAATTATCTTTTGCAATATGTTGTAATTTTGCATGTTACAAAACATTGTTATTTTTAACCATTAGATCATGATTCATCCTGATAAACTTTAATTTTTGTGGACTTTTTCAAAGTTTTCCTTTATTAGAATGCATTAACATAAATAGCTACATAGTGTGTGTATAAGAGAGAAGGAGAGAGAACAGAAAGATGTACATACATGTTCCTGAGGGATCCCTGGGTGGCTTAGTGGTTTAGCGCCTGCCTTCAGCCCAGGATGTGATCCTGGAGTCTCAGGATCAAGTCCCACATCAGGCTCCCTGCATGGAGCCTGCTTCTCCCTCTGCCTGTGTCTCTGCCTCTCTCTCTCTCTCTGTGTCCCTCATGAATAAATAAATAAAATCTTAAAAAAAAACATATTTCTGAAAAAATTAGATATTTATTGCTCCATGGTTTTAGAAGCAAAGAAATTCTAAGTGTATAGGAAGAGGTAAGGCATTTCATGTATTTCTTTATAAGATGCTATGGTCTGTGATAAAATTGTACCTTATTAAAAGAGAACAGTGCAAGCATTGTTAAGATCACTCAACCAGGAAGTAAATTATGGTTAGGTCTCTACAGTCTGAAATGGAAACTTGAAACAATTATCAGGTAATTCAATGAATTTCAAAATAATTGCCACAATTCTCCACTCCCACTTTATATAAGGCAGGTGAACCATTCCAAATGAAAAACAAGAGGAATATAAGACCCTGATGGAAATTATATTCTATCTCACTCTTGTTTTCCTGGACAAGTCTATGTCTACCTTTTATTTTCCCAAATTTGTCTCTAGGCTAATAAAAACACGTGCATGCAAAAAAAAAATTGCAAAGGACAAAAGTAATCCTTTGCCTCTATTATGAAACAAGAATTTGCTTAGTTTCTTTACCACTCTCTTCCACCCTATCACATACACAAACATACTCACTGCTTACCACTTACCTTGGAGCTGCAAAAGATGTTTGATATTAAGTCTGGTCCTTAAGGTTTCCCAAACTTTAGTCTTTAGAATCACTTGGAAAACTTTTTGAAAATCTGCATTTCCAACCCCCAGCATTGACAATTCTAATTCCATAAGTACAAGAAACATTGCCCTAGAGAACAAAAGTTAAATAATAGGAAAGTGTAGTCAGTATTGCTCTTTGACTTTACATATGTCAGGAAGGCAAAATGTTTTTACAAATACATGTGACCACCCTCCCTCTCAAATTCATGATGGGTGTCATTAGTTGGTTATGATAATCTTTCCACTAACTTCACACAGTCAAAAATTCTTGTTACAGGATGATTGGTGGCTACTACCAACTGAAGTTGGGTGAGAAAATCAAACCTATTTGCTTTAAAAGAGAAAAGAGAGAGAGTTGATTCAATTGCCATAAAGACAATAAAAACTTTAACAGCAAATACATTTATATCAGAGTTCTTCCACTTGTGGTATGTAAATTTGTTTTTGCATCTTTTATTCTTAATGTCATATGCCGATTTAAATATAAAGTATATCCCTTCCGGGGCACCTGAGTGGCTCAGTCTGTTAAGCATCTGCCTTTGGCTCAGGTCATGATCCAGGAGTCTTGAGATTGAGCCAAAGATCAGGCTCCCTGCTCAGCAGAGTCTGCTTCTCCCTCTGCCCCTCACCCCACATGTGAACGTGCACGCGGCTGCGCGCTCTCTCTAAATAAGTTAATTAATTAAATACTTAAAAAAAAAAGAAAAAGAACCTCTTGTTTACCCTAGAGTGATCCATTTCATATGTTATTCAGAAGATACTTCATAAAAGTCAGGTCAATAGACAACTGTCTCATTAAGTAGCATACAATCTTAAATCTTCATTAGAAGAAGGAAAAAGAGAGCTATTAAAATTTGCCAATCTCCCTTCCCATTTTTTCTTCATTCTAAGAACACATTAGTCTTAAACCATTGATGTTAAGAAGATACTGATTTCTGGGGTACCTGGGTGGCTCAGTCGGTTAAGCAGCTGCCATTGGCTTGTGTCGTAGTCTTGGGGTCCTGGGATGGAGCCTCACATCAGGCTCCCTGTTCAATGGGGAGTCTGCTTCTCTCTCTTTGTCTCCCCTTTCCCATAGCTAATTCTCTCTCTCTGTCTCTCTTTCAAATAAATAAATAAAATCTTTAAAACAAAATACTGATTTCAAGCTTTAGTGAAAAGGTTATAGTTTCATAAACTTATTTGAGGAATGCTACCCTTTCAAGAGTAGAATAAGATTTTGACTGAGAGCTTGTTCACAAAGACAGTAGAGACTGCAGTGTGAAGATAAAAGTGATAATGGAAACACAGAACCAGCAACAGTAGCACGGGGCAAATTAATCATGTGATGTAATATAATAATCAGAGGGGGGTCTGATATTAAAATCTAACTGAAATGGAATTCAGACAGAAATATTCAGCTTCTACACTTCTTTTTTTAATATTTATTTATTTATTTATTTATTTATTTATTTATTTATGACAGACAGCAAGTGTGTGAGAGTTGGGGGAGGGGCAGAGGGAGAAGGACAAGCGGACTCCACACTAAGTACCCATCATAGGGCTCAACCTCATGATCCTGAGATCATGCCCTGAGCTCATGACTTAAGTTGAAATCGAGTCAGATGCCCAAGTGACTGAGCCACCCAGGTGCCCCATCAGGCTTCTGTACTTCTAACATGAGCTTCTCAGGGCAACATATCTTGAGAGGCCACATATCTCCATAATGCTTTTCCTTTACTATTTTCCTTGATAAATAATTGAATTAAAATACTTTTGTGAAACAGTAAACCTCTTGAACTATGCATCTAGGAAAGGCACCATAAGAAAGGCACAAGCAGGAATGTGAGAAACATAATGGATATTTGTTTGGGCTTCTTGGGGTATGGCATGGACCATAGTGTTATTTATGGCCTAACTGAGGAAGCTTACTCCCCCCGAAAAACAGATGAAGGTTTTGACCCCTAGGCCCCATGTTTTTTAGTATGGGAGTGGTTAGGCAGGAAATGGAAAAAGTGAAAGAGATGATATTAAAATGTGTGAGCTTATTAAAATGGTGTGATAGCCTATTTTTCTTAGTCAGACCTGGCCCTGGACAAAGCTTAATTTCCATAGGTGGAGGAATGCCACATGGTTAATAAAATAACCAAAGCTTATGCAAACCAAATAGGTTTTGTCTTAATTCACATTACTCTAGAGCCAAAGAGCACCTGATATACTGGGGGTACTGGGTGTGTTTCACTCTAACAGATGATAGTGAAATGTTGGGGTTTGCCCTGAGCTCATATCCAGGTAACTGCTTCTGCTTTAATTTCTCGTGGGCTTTGTAAATTCTGCCTTAGTTAGGGAGTAGATGAAATGGTATTAATAACTATTAATTTGTTATTAATAACTTATTATTAATAACTTGCATTTGTTCTTCCTATGCATATGCTCATATTTTTTAAACTAACGTTCAATAATTATTTTCTTACACAGTATATTTGTTGTTATTTACCATTTAAAACCCAAACCCAGCCTTCAGGTGGCACTTATATAACATGCTTAATATCTGTTTGAAAATAGAAAGTTTCAGCCCAATTGCCATTTTTCTTCTGTCAACCAGTTTTAACTGATAATTTTAGTAAATAGAACTGAATTTTTTTTTGTTCTTGGAGGAGTATATAAATGTATGGATGTCCCACCCCCATCACCCTCAATGCACTCCTATGGAACTGACATTCATAAGGTAAATATTTGGTGACAGGGTTATCCCCTTAAAACTTAAATTCCAAAGTTATATAAGCCAGAAGGAAAACAGTAATGTAGAATGTCCTCTTCAAAAAGAGATAAGTTCTTTATCTGAAGTGTGGGCTCTGCTCTTTGAACATAAGGGTAAAATGAGCCTCTGATCTATCCAATGATAAAATCTATTTTTTTTTTAATTTTTAACATCAAGTCAGCTTTAAAAGGGCCTTTTATATTTAATATGTTACTGAAACTTATCCATGTATAAACATGTTTGATATTGGTGTGGTGCCAACTTCCAGAAATGGTCGATTAAAGTGAAAATTGAATATACTAAAGTAGGTAATAGTATGATAATTTAAAGTTTTTGGGTTCCAATCCCAGTTACAGCATCTATGTGAGGAAGAAATTGAGGTCTAACAACTTCACATTTAACATCTGTAAAATGAGAATAATAATAATAATAATAATAATAATAATAATAATACCTATTTCCAGGAATGATGTTCAAAATATTTAACAACTGGTTGGGCACAAAAATAAAAAAGTCAGAACATTCATTTGTTCAAAATAAATGCTGGCCAGGACGCCTGGGTGGCTCAGCGGTTGAGCATCTGCCTTTGGCTTCAGGGCGTGATCCTAGACTGAGGATCGAGTCCCACATCAGGCTCCCTGCATGGAGCCTGCTTCTATCCTGTTTCTGCCTCTCTCTCTCTCTGTTTGTCTCTCATGAATAAATAAAATCTTGAGAAAACAAACAAACAAACAAAACCAAAATAAATGCAAGTCAATGCCTGTACCGTTGGGGATTAACTGAGTATCAGCCACTTTTATCTCATGGGATTTTTGGCACATATAAGACCATAAGTCCTAGCTATATGTGATAGCCATTGTGTAACTTGTCCCCCAATGATTTATACTTTTTATCAGGATTGGTCTCTGTGACCAATAGAAAGAATACATCAGAAGGAAAGGCACATAAATTTTTTCTAAGGTTATATTATAAAAGTCACTGCAGCTTCCATCATGGTTGCCATCATCCTTCTTTTTATTTGTTACTCAGTCTGGGGTAAGCCATATTATAAGTAGCCCCATGGAAAGGTCCATGCTGTGAGGTGCTAAAGCCTCTGACTGTAGCCATCTGAGAGGGTTAGAGGCAGATTCTCCAGCCTGAGTGAAACTTCAGATGACTGATACCCTAACAGCTTGATTATACCATCATGAGAGATGCTAAGCCAGAACTACCCAGCTAAGCTACTCCTGGATTCCTGACCCACAGAATCTGTGTGAGATAATTTTGTTATTTAAGGCTCTACGTTTTAGAATAATTTCTTATGTAGCAAGATAAGAGAAAGATAAGGGGGAAAATCCCATTAGGACATAAAGTATGCAGTTCTTCATAAAGCTGAAATCTGAATAAAGGAGAGATCTTAAATAAGAATCTTTTTTGGAAGCAGTAGTGTGGAGGAAAGATAATCATATTCAGTTCTATAGGTTGTACTCCACATAAGAGGGACCTAACCATCAGAGGGATGAACTGATGGTTCAGAGGGATGAAATAAGTCAACTGAGGTGAAAATCAAACCTATACTCTATTCTCCAAGATGCGTAATCTGACTCAGGGTTGTACCTATCCAGAAGAAGAGGTACCTTTCTCTAATTCACACCAAGGTTTAATTCTTTTGACAAGAATTGGAAAAAGAATGGAATTGACAAATCCATAAGGTTTTGTCCATATGGGGGAGACATCTCTTCCTAACACAGAGACACCAAGTGGGCTAAAAGTGGTACCAGTGTTGGTGGAGGAGGGAATTTAAACCTTTTTGAAGATTTTTTTTTAGCTTCAAATCTTGCCTACCTCATTTACTTTATGTGCCTCTTTGGATGTGTTTTATAATGTCAGTTTTTGCAATAGTAAAATAGAAAAAAGAAACATGTTATCTATGTAATTGGATTATGGCAAGAATCGTATGATGTAACTTTTGAAAATATCAAGCTTGATGGGCTGGTACATAGTAAATGCTCAATAAATGCAATTTTTCCCATTTACTTTTTATCTCAATTTTGGCAGGATGAGAAGGTTGTTTAATGGAAGAACTTGCAAGCTTGCCAAAGAAGTCAAAACCCATAGTGCTCCGTATTATAAAACTTACTAGAAAAGAAAGCTTAGGAAAATGTGTTATGGGATGAATGTTTGTGTCTCCCTCCCAAATTCATACGTTGAAAGCCTAATCCCAAAGTAATGGTATTTGCAGGTAGGGCATTTGGGAGACAGGTCATGAGGACAGAGCCTTCCTTCATGAATGGCTTTAGTGACCTTTTAAGAAGAGACCAGAGAGGTAACTAGTTCTCCTTCTGTCATGTAAGGCATAACTTGAAGATGATCATCTACAATGTGGAAAAGAGCTCTCACCAGAACCCAACCATGCTGGCACCCTAATCCCAGACTTCTAGCCTCCAGAAATGTAAGAATAAATTTCCATTGTAAAAACCACTTAATCAATAGTAATTTGTTATGGCAGCCCAAGCTAAGAATGCTCAACAGTAAGTCCTTAACTATGTATCTGCCAGCATCACATAAATGAGATATATCGGTAGATGTTGGATGGATGGATAGATACATATATAAATAGATAGATACATACATACTTACCTACATATATACATAGAATTTGTAACAAATAGATTTATATATATGTATATCAAACATTTATATGTATACATGACACAGAGACTAAGCTACATTACATTCCTATTGTATAATAAATGTGTAATAAGCTTCCAATAAATAAGAATTCAGTCAGCTTTTCTCTAGATATTTAATTACTGGATTTACTCTCCAAAAATCAATAGAGGAAACAATTTACATGGTATAACAAGAATTGAATAGTCTTAATTAAATATTTCTGTATCAATATTACATATACTCCAAGAGATGCAAAGCAATCTCTAGGAGATGATAAAATTCTCAAAGAAAAAAAAAAAAAGCCTTATTGTAATGAATTTCTCTGCACTAGCAGCAATTAATCTCATATTAGAGAAAAAATGTAAAGACTAAAATTATGCCCTAGTTTATTATTCAGGGTTTTTAATGAGAGCAAATACCGAAAATTATTAACTTTGACAAAATGAATCTATTAGAAAGATATCTCTAGGAGGGAGTTGGACAAGAGCTGTTGCTCACTGAACTTACTAGTAGTAGCCAAGGGATTTCTGGAGGTTATGAAAGAATTAGGGAAGAGAATTGAGACATTGCCTTGTCACAGTCAACACTGCAATGCATTATCTGCATCATTCCCTCTTATCCCTTTTTCCTTTACTCACGATTCAACTTAAAAGAAACCAATATGTCATTGCTGAGCTTTGGTGAGCTTTGCTTTGGTCATTTCTTTGGCAAATATGAGAGTTGGGAGGATAGAACTGGTACTTCAGGCTTCTGTATGAGATGACTATTACCTGGATCTATATTCACATCAAGACAAGAGATACTAGGACAGAAATACATCCCCAGTGGGAAGAGGAATCATTTCCATATAGTCTTCAACCAAAAGCCAGCAAGGACATGAGGTTTTCCAACACCCATGTGAGTGAGTTTGGAAGTGGGTCTTCTGAGGCCTGCCAACAGCCATGAGAACAGCTTGGAAGATGAGCTGCCTGGTGATCCTGCCCTGACTGCAGCCAGAGTTCACATCTGGGTTGTGGCCTGGTGATCGACACTGAGGCAGGTATAACCAGCTAAGTTGCACCTGGATTCCTGACTCAAAAACTGAGCTATGAAAACAAAACAAAACAAAACAAAACTTGAGCTATGTTTGGGGTTTCTTGTCAGTTGCTATGTTTGGGGGTAATTTTTATGCAGAAATAATTAACTGATTTTTATAAGAAATGACTTTGCCAATTAATAAGCTGTTGCACAAACCTATCCATGTATACTTGACTTTGCAATGCTGAAGCTGGAACTCTGCAGACTCTTTCTCATCTTCCCAAGAGGTTCACCATTAGGTTCTTCCAACAAGGACAATAGGGAGTAATAGAAGGCTTAAGGAGGAAAAAGGGACTTGCTCCTTCCTACTTGCTTCCTATGGGTCTCCTGTTCTTGTACCCATCACCTTAGCTATTCTTTGCCCTGGAAGCAGCTGTGTTTCTGTTCTACACATGTTTCAGCACCTGCAGAAACAGCCTCATTATATCTTCGTTGGAAATACCAAGCCTTGCAAATATTGCAGAATCTTGTAGCAAATACATAATTGTACTTTTAAGTCACTGTGTTCAGGGATGGTCTGCTTTGCAGCAACAATAATGAAATTGAAAATTTGCTACTACCCTTAGGCCTGAAGGAGAGAAGGAAAGTTTTGGTTACTAAAACCCAAGAAGCAGAGAGAGGTTCATGCTATTAACTCCCTCTCCTAAGAGAGGAAATGGGAAGAATAAATCCCCTAATATTATTTTCCCTTCTGATGAGCTCCTGTTGATTCTCTCACTGGGTGAACCCAATGGGAAGCCAGAGGGTAAAGGTGCCTCTTAATAGAATCCATTCAGATTAGCATCAAGAGGCACATGAGAGTAGAAAAAGGTATCATAGTTCTGGAGAGGGAGGGGAGATGTCCAACTCAAAACCCTTCAACTAATCATCAGGGCTCTGTGCAACATAATCTAAAACCCACTTATCTAGATAGGGCACACCTATGGAAAAGACATTCCTCTGGAATTCCACTACTGTTTGAAATTCTGCTGTGGATCATCTTATCTTTGTAAAGTTACATTCATGGATACATGGGTCTATAGACCTATAGATAGATCAATATATAAATATAAAATATGGATTAACATACTATAATGTTAACATACTATAATGTTATTGGCGATTATCATTTAAAATTTTCTTTTTCTTTTTAAGATTTTATTCATTTGAGAGAGAGAGAGAGAGTGAACAAGATGGAGCACAAGCAGAGAGAAGGGGAGAGGGAGAGAGGGAGAAGCAGACTCCCCACTGAGCAGGGAGCTCAATAACCCAAGCCAAAGGCAGATGCCCAACTGACTGAGCCACCCAGGTGCCCCAAATAGTCCTCTTTCTTGTGCCTTTATTTTGTTTTTCTATAATGAGCAAGTATTACTTGTGTCATTCTCAAAATCATTAAGAAAGACTCCATGGAAAGATTCCTTTCAGTTTGTGACTCCTCTTGATTTAAAATGCAAATCATCCAGGAGAGTGAGAGTGGGTTAAAATTTAAGCCATCAATCCTTTAGGGTAATGTGAATATCTTTTTAAGACCTTCAGACTTTGGGGGTGCCTGGGTGGTTCAGTAGGTTAACCTGGTTGTGATTGAGTCTTAGCATTGGATCCCCATACGGGGCTCCCTGCTTGAAGGGAGCCTGCCTCTTCCTCTCCTCCCTGTTCATGCTCTATCTACCTGTCTCAAATAAATAAATAAAATCTTAAAAAAAAAAAAAAAAAAGACTTAAAGGGTTTGATGAGCTAGCAAAGGGGGAGGTACAGGTTAAGAGATACAGTAAAATCACCAGGCATGGATTACAAAGGTTAAGTTTCTGAGGCTAAAGATTTTTGAATATTCAGGTTTGATCAACTGCAGGACTACTGTTTGAAGAAAAAGTGATCACAAAAAGATTACAAAAGTAACAGCAAGTGATCACAATGGCTGCTATACTGTAGGGGTTGTTTGCCTACATCCAACTCAGTTCTTCTCCCAGTTGCTTATCTGCTTGGTTCTCTGAGGTCCTTTGGTATTATCTAAGAGAGGCCAAAACCCCAAGTCTAACAAACAGTAATTGCGCCAACATCTTGAACTCAAGCCCTGTACTTAAGAATCATGTCTCTGTAAACCAGTGACCTTAATTTAAAATACGAACCTTCATTATAAGGCTACAATCCAGCTAGACACAGGTTGAATGGCCTCAAGTGTGTTTGGGCTTTCGGCACATTAATTCTTTCACTGCACTCAGACCTGCTAAGAGATAGGACCCACAGAACTCGGAGCTATATTTTGGATTGTTTGGAAGAATCCTATTAAACATTTCCTCCAAAGCAGTAATCCAGGCTTTTGAGAGTCAGCATGACACTTAAATGAATTATTCATGCAAGACTCTGCAAGATGGGCAAGTTTCCTGCCAAGAGATGCACAGCAAGGGGTGTTATAAAACTGAAATTGGTATGTGTAGAGGGGAGCTGATGGAGAAGATTTCAAAAGATGATCTCTTTGCTGGGGGAAAGTAAAAAAAAAAAGAAAGAAAGAAAACCTCTAGACCCTTAAACCTTGTTTTCACAGCAGAGAGCTTTCTAAATGCTCTGATTCTCCCCTGCCTTCTCTTGTCATTCAGAAACCCAAGATGCTAAAACATAGTCCTCTCCTAAGCTAGTTTAATTAGAATAAGAAAGAAGTTATAAAATAGACCAATCAGTTCTGAAAGGACACGTTGGCATTTCATTGTGTGACTCTGGTTACTTCATTCTGTGCAGATGAAAGGGTTTTGAATGGCAAAGTTATAGCAGTGGCGGGGAAGACTCTATCTTAAACAAACAAGCAGGCGGCACAAGGCTGCATGCCTTCCGTAAATGCACAGGCCCGAAAGTTAACTTCAGTGCCGACATATGGCAGCAGTACAATGACGATTGCCAGTCCAAGGATTAAAGCCTTTGAGTTTTCCCCACATTTGCAGGATTTAATACTTTGATGCAGTGCTCTGCATCTATAAATGAATAAAGCTTATGTCACTGATGGTACATCCCGCTGAGCAGCAGTAAGTAAGCTCACAACAGAGATAAAAGAAGCCATACCCGAGTAAGCAGTCATAAGAATAAATACAAACTACAGATATTACTTATCTGGTCAGGCTGTACAATTTCTGGGCGAACAAATCATTCAGCACTGAATAGTCCTGATAATGACATTATGAATAATGCAAACCGTCAGCAGTGCAAAGGAGGCCATCATTAATGCAAAGCTACTCCAATGCCTCTGAAAATGCTCTTTTTATTTTAATTTATATCTTAGTGAATGTCAAATACACACCATTCACAATTAGGCTGGAGAGCTTAACAACCGTTTATTCTAATTCGGTCTCAATTAGGGATTTGGTGGCAACCCAATCTTCCCTTTGAGCAAAGCACAAAGTGATAGTCTGCAGGTTATTATCCCAATTCTGACAATCTAAGAAATAGCAGCTGGAAAGTAATGAAAAATACATGTGAGTTTGAGGTTCCTGCTCTTTCTAAAATGCTCTTAAAGATTGTGTACATAATCTTTAGAGAAACACAAAAATGTTCTGCTACAAAGAACTACGGAACATGTAAATACCTCCCTGGACTCTAACAATCCTCCCTGTCAAATCCTGTAACTTGGATTGGATGAGGAATGCGGATGGGCCATGGGAAGTGAAATGTTCTGGGTGATGGTTTCACTTTCAAGATATTAAATCACAATTATTTATTTGTGACTGGGGATTTGCTGATTAGGGCTATGCTGATATTACTAAATTTCCCTCTGGAAGTTGTTCTGAGTTGTAAATGTGACCATTTTTTTTTTTTTTCCTCACAGATCAGCATCACTGAAACTGACTAAAAACTGGGTTATTTTTTCATGAAAATAGCATTTCCCTTCTACAAATTCATGGTCATGGGGATGTTTGAAATCATTGAAAGCTTACTTCCATGCTCCGAACTTTTAGAATTACACTTAATTTCTGATCCCCCAACTTAGCTAAATGATTATGATTATTGGAGAAGTACAAACTGCCTTATTTCAGATTTGGCACCCCTTTTGTGTGCTTTTTTCAGGATCTCTGGTCCATAATTTTTGCTGGGTGTCAGGTTTAATCCGATCAGTAGTGCAATCAAAGAGAGGCCAGACAAAAGTTGGTCGAAACAGGCTTTTAATGGGATGGGCGAGGTTCCCCGGCCCACAGGGGAGGGAGACAGCGGGAAAGTTGCGGGCCAGGGAAGTCACACCCAGGGCAAGGGGGCTTCTGGTGGGGGGCAGGAGGGGGTAAGGGGTTGGGTGTCTGTATGAGGTGATAGGTATTAGGCATATTCCTGGTGAAATCGGCCTGGGGCAATAACTGCCCATGCCCTTATATGGGCTCTGGGTAAAGTAAGGGTCAGGTTTCCTGCATAGGTCCAGGCTCCCCTGATGACATGTCCTGGGGGGGGGGGGGGTCTGCTGGTGGTGGGAATGTTCTGAGATGGGGGCCACAAGGTGGGGGGGGTGTCTGCCACCATTTGGTTGGTGCCTCCCGATCCCCCTTGATCCCACCGGCCCAACATTCCAATCCTTTTGTTATTATAGGGCGTCGTTTAGATCTGGCTACTTCCTGCTGAGTAGGGGGCATCGTGGGGTCCCTTGGAAGTGGGCAGACAGGAGTAGTGGTGGAGGAGGAGTTGGTGGACAGATAAGACATTTCCCGAATTCGCTCCTGGATGAATTGGAGAATGGAAGGGGCCACCATTAATACCATATCGATGATTAGGAGTGGGCTTAGAAGAAGGAGCAGCCATGTGGTTAGTGGGGTCTGCCACCATTGGGGTGTAGTTGGGCTGCCAGAGTGATACCAGTTTTGGAGAGATTCATGAACTTTGGCGAGGGTGTGGAGAATGGTCTCAACTATACCTGTTGTCATTGATGTAGTAGCAGCATCCTTCGTTGAGGAACATGCAAGCTCCACCCTTGTCTACGGTGAGGAGGTCCCAGGCACCTTGGTTCTGGAGGGCCACCTGGGCCACTGAGGTCATCTGGCATTGGAGGGAAGCTGGAGACTCTGCTGAGGCCTCCTTGGCCATTTGAAGGCTCTCAGATAGGTCCCTGATAAGTGTACAGAATGGATTAAGGCCCCCATTCCCAATCCCGTGGCCACCAGGGTTGAGGCCAAGGGGACCCCAATAACTAGTGGGAGAAAGAACACTGGTTTCTGCTTTTCCAGGGGGCTGGTGAGGAGGGCTACTTCTGCCTAACTGTAGATGGTTAATCGTGGAACCAGGGAGACAGAAACCAGTGTTCGTTCTATACCCTGGGGCCAGGCTTGGGGAGTATCTGGTATGGGTTCTCCTGGAGTAGGGGTGACTGAATCCACATGGGCCTGCAGGAGGGCTCTTAGAAGGGAGGAGGAAGTGATGATGGAAGATTTTGAGTGAGCAGAAAGGGCTGCCCATAGAGAAGCTTAAAATGACTTAGACCTGACAGCCCTCTAGGGGTAACTCTGAGCCTTATTAAAGCCAGTGGGAGGAGGGTTGGCCAGGAGAGGTGGGTTTCAAGGGTAAGTTTGGTGAGATGTTCCTTGAAAAGGCCGTTGGCCCACTCTACCTTACCCGAAGACTGGTGGTGATATGGGATATGGAGTTTCCAGGTAATATTTAGGCTCTTGGAGACTTGCTGGGTGAAGCTGGAGATGAAAGCCGGGCTGTTGTCAGATTGTAGGGTCCGCAGGAGGCCGAATCTTGGAATGATGTGTTCGATGAGTATGGTGGCTGCCACATCTGCTGTCTCCCGAGCTGTGGGGAAAGCCTCTATCCACCCAAAGGTGTCCACTAAGGTTAATAGGTAGCAAAAGGATTTATGGTGTGGCATGTGGGTTGAGTCAAGCTGCCAGGCCTCACCAGGTCGGCAGCCATGGAGCTGCTGATTGGGTCCCGGCCTGCAAATTCCCCCTTGAGCGTTTATAGTGGAGCAGGTTTTGCAAGACTGATGCACCTCTCTGATAACCTTTCGGAGATGTGGATAGTGGAAAAGGGGTTCTAGGAACTGGTGTAAGGCCTTGGGACCAATGTGCAGGGATTGGGGTATGTCTGAAACGATCATGGGAGCTAAATGGTTTGGAAGAGCAAGTTTCTTTTGAATGAAGATCCAGCCTTTTCCCCCCGGCTATTCCTCCCATCCTTTTTAGTGTCTGAGTTTCCTTGTCTGTGTAAGAGGGGGAATGTAGTGTGTTGAGGAAGAGGAGGGGAGCTGGTGAGGAGCCTAAGGCAGTGGCTCGGGCAGTGGAGTTGGCTTTGTTGTTGCCTTGGGACACTGGGTCCTTGGAGGATTGGTGTCCATGACGGTGGACAATGGCTACTTCAGTGGGAAGGCTGAGGGCCTCTAGTAGTTTTGAAATCAGGGGCCCATAGATTATGGGGGTTCCCTTGGCTGTAAGAAACCCTCGCTCTTACCAGAGGACAGAATATGTATGTGAGATGAGGGAGGCATATTTGGAGTCAGTGTATATGGTAACTTGTTGCCCTTTGGACAGGTGAAGAGCCCTGGTGAGAGCTAGAAGTTCTGCCTTCTGACAACTTGTCCCCAGGGGGAGGGGAACTGCCTCTAAGATGGCATCTAGGGTAACCAGACGGCATATACTACATGTCTCTGGCTATCTGGGGTGATGAGAGAAGTACCATCCACAAAGAGTATTCAGTCAGAGTTCGGGAGGGGTTGGTCAGAAAGTCCTGGATGTGGAGGAATCAGCTCTTCCAGGAGTTGAGGGCAGGAATGGGAGGGTTCTGAGTTAGTAGAGGCGGTAGGTAGGAGGGTAGCAGGATTTAGATGAGGAGTTGATAGATAGATGTCAGGATTCTCATCGAAGAGGAGGTGAGTAGAAACAGTGGGTGAAGGAGAAAGACGAATGGTGGCCTTGAGTTTGTGCAGGATAACCCAACCAAGGAGAGGAGCTGGGAAGGAAGGAATTATAAGGAAGGAATGTGAGAAGGGAACCCATCCAGGCTGCAAGAGAGGAGTGAGGTAATCTGTGGAATAAAGGAGGTGCCATCAATACCCATCACTGCTACCAGAGAGGGGAAACTGGCCCCCAAGAATGAAGGCAGAACAGAGTAGGTCGCCCCCATGTCCAACAGGAAAGAGATGGACTAACTCGCTACCTGGAGCAGGACCCTGGGCTCAGCCTGGGTCACGGGGTGTCCGAGTCTGGGCCCTGTCAGTCATCATCCAATCCGAGAAGTTGGAAGGCTGGACTTACCGGCTCAGAGGATCCTCCAAGACTGGGGCAGTCGGATTTCCAGTGGCCCATCATTCGACATTGAGGGCATGGACACGTTGGCTCCTGGGGATTGGGACATTGACAGGCCCAGTGTCCCTCGGTGCTGCATTTGAAGCAAGCCCCAGGCAGGGTGCAATTGGTTCCCCCTTTCTGTGGAGCCCACCGGCCAGAGGGCTGCCACCAAGGCTTGGGTCTGGAGTTGGACCTTCTGCTGGAGTCTAGCCTGCCTCTTAAGTTCAGCTGCTTCCTCTTGGGTATTAAAGACCTTAAATGCCATTTTCATCAGGTCGGGAATGGGAGTTTGAGGACCCTCCTCGGCCTTCTTTAATTTTTTATGGATATCAGGGAAGGACTGAGAGATGAAATGGGTCGACAAGACAGTAGCCCAGGTCGGGGAGGCATGCTCCAGGCGAATGTACTGGGTAAGGCCTCGGTGAGCCTATTAAGGAAAACTGCAGGGTATTCATCTGGGTTCTGAATGACTTCCTGGAGTTTATCATAGCTGAAAGCCTTGTTAGAGGCCACATGCCAGCGATGAGACGGTGGCCATCCAGGCCAGCCTGATAAGCCCGTCTGGCCGAGCGCTGACCGGCACAGCGTCATCAGCCTAATGGCCCTGGTCGGTGTACTCTCGGGCAGCAGCCTGAATACCTCCCTCTCCTCCGGTGTGAGGGTGGTGGTCTGGACAACATGCAGATCATGCCAAGTCAAGTCCTATGCTTGCGCCAAATGTTGGGATTCCTTGGTACAGTTTCCCACGTTAGCAGAGTAAGAGCCTAACTGCTGTTTAATTTGGGAAAGGTCTTGGCCCCGAACAACCCCTTCAGCTCCCACCACCTCTCCAGGGGGCAGGCCAGGTCAGGGGAGGAGGAGACCTTGTGGGATCTGGTTGTGGGATCTGGTGCACGTGGAGATCGGAGGGGAGGTAGGGTATGAAGGTCGGAGGTCGGAAATGGGTAAAGTGTGTGGTTGGGAGGCAGGAGGAGAAGGAGGGGCAGGGGGGTCTGGATAGGGAGCGGGGAGGGCTGGCTTCCCCTTAGTAGGTGGACAGGCCAAGGTCTCAGGGGACTCCGAGGGAGGGGAAGGGGAAAGGATTGGGGGCTTTTGGAGCTGAGGGGATAGGTGGAGGGGGGGAGGGAGCGGTGCCCGCACCTGAAGGACCTGGGTGCTGGAACATTGGGAGCAGGGTGGGGAGGGCGGGAGCGGAGGTCCCAGGAAGCCTGCACATGTGGGACCTCAGTCCACTTATCCTGGCATCTACAGAGATTGTCCAGGTCCCTGAGGATTGGGTAAAACGGCATTTGCTGAGATCCTGTGAGAACCCCAGAGTCTCAAAATTGGAGGGTAGACAACCCAAGGGAGTTTTGGGGTCAAACTTGGATTGGGCAGCTCCCATGATTCCCGCCAGGTAACCCAGAGACTGAAAAGAGGCCTCCCAGTCTGCAGCTCAGGGTCATGGACAGAAACGGCGGTCACCGTGAGGATGAGGACGTCTCCTGATCCCCAGGGACCGTCAGAGAGCCACCCGGTTGGTGGCTCGGGGAAGGTGCCCTGGTGCTCCTGCGGCTTCAGGCAGGATCACCCGGACGGGGGCACGGAATCGGGGAACTTACCTGGCATCTCCAGGCACTGTGTTCAGTTGAGGGCTTGGTGGTGAGAGGAGAGAGGCTCCCCACCAGCGTGGGGCCTCCATCTCCTCCTGGGTTTTAGCACCAAATGTCAGGGTCAATCCGATGGGTAGTGAAATGAAATAGAGAGGCCAGGCAAAGGTGGGTCAAAATAGGCATTTAATGGGATGTGGCCCGCAGCGGGGGAGAGAGTGGGGAAATCCCCAGGGCAGGGAAGTTGCACCCAGGGCAAGTGGGCTTCTGGTGGGAGGGGGGGGCAGTAAGGGGTTGGGTGTCTGTATGGGGTGATAGGTATTAGGCATATTCCTGGTGAAATCGGCCTGGAGCAATAACTGCCCATGCCCTTATATGGGCTCTGGGTAAAGTAGGTTCAGGTTTCCTGCATAGGTCCAGGCTCCCCTGATGACTTGTCCTTGGGCGGTCTGCTGGAGGTGGGAATGTTCTGAGGTGGGGGCCACAAGGTGGGGGGGTGTCCGCCTTCATTTTGTTGGTGCCTCCCCATCCTCCTTGATCCCCCCGGCCCAACATTGGGCAGTAACTTGGCCACTTCCTAATTTCAAATACTCAAACTTTTAAAATACAATCATAACATTTCTCTAGAATCACTGGGTAATTGAATATATATGCAGGAAGAAAAGTGTTCCTCAAATTAGCTCAATAAATAGATGTAACACTTTCCAGAGGGGTTCTCTACGTATATTAAAGGTCCAAATGATTTCGAGTTGTCATTGGCAGAGTATAAGATAATAGGAAAGATAAGCAAAAACCAGAGTTAGGTACAAATAGTGGCAAATCACGCTGTGTTCCAACCTATTACCCTATCTTTGGAAATTTTGATTTTTGAATTCCTATGAATTTGGCATAGTTATTCATTAAGCATTTGGTCCATGATGTCTCCAATGATTAATATCATAGGCACATGCCCAGAGTATATCAAAAAAGAAAATGCTGCAGTTAGTACTTTGTATATTTTGGTAAACTCTCATATTTGATCAAGGATGCATGTTAAATAACATTAGAATTAAATATAGTCAGCACAATTTTAGCATTTTAATTATATACTTTTTGCATAGGTTATGTCTGTGCAAACATAACAAATTAGATTAGAAATAAATATAAGGCTGTTCCATCTTATTAATATCTAACATAATATTTTTCATTACACACAGGACCAGAATTTTCAATGCATATAGCCTTTATGTTTTCAATTTGTTTTAGGCAAAATGATCCATATCTATGAAAAGTTCATAAAAAGGATTCTAGGAAAATATCTGTGCATCACATACTCTGAACTTTCATAGATTATCTTTTCACTTTGATAGAGTTCCCTAACATGGATGAAAAATTTCTGTAATTTTACATAAACTAAACAGCTACTGGTTGAAATAAGAATGTGTATTAAACCCATTCACATGCTATCTGTCATTATAACACTTAGCCAATATTCGTAATTGCTGAACATACCCACTTGAAACATATCCGAATTCTTTACAACAAAACAGAATCAATAAGCACCTAGAAGGATTTTGTCATCTGCTTATTTTTAGAAATTGACAATATTAAATGATTTTGTTCACACTTCATTCCCATAGTTGTTGTTATTATTGATAACAGGGATAAGCTGGATCCTCCCATTGCCTAGAATGCCACTGGCACCTCTGAGTTTCATAGGCATTATTTTAGGCAGTCAGGATCTTTTTGGCAAGTAGAGTCACTAAGTGATGAATGCCTGCATGATGAAATCTTTCAGGATGGTTTCTTTTAACAAAGGAAACAGTTGACTATGAAAATTAAGTATTATATTAAAATTTTAAATGTATTTTACACATTTTTTTCATTGATTCATTCAAAATGTGTTTAACACCTTGTATGACCCAGGCATTGATCTAGGCTTAGATTCTAGTCGGAAGGTCAGATAAGTGACAATGAGACAAAAAGTGAAAATAAGACAAAAAAGACGGGCATTCTTTGGTTAGATGGCAGGGTGGTCCAAAATGTCTTCCTGAGTAGGAGACTGATGCTTGCATTCGATCTTGAAGGAAAAGTCATGGTCAAACAAAAAGTGAGGACTACAGTAGTCAAGTTAAACAAAACATATTTCCAGAGAGAGAGACAAGTGCAGCATGACCTGGGAAATCTCAGTCAAGACAAACACTGACGGAGGAGAACAAAGTTCATCCTTAACCAGACAAGTAAATGTAGACAGCAAGTAAAATGTACTTTCAGAAATTTGAAAGGCTAAATTTTGAACCAAGTCCTCCTTGTATAGTGAGTAAAAAAAAAACCTGAGAATATTTTGGTTAACCTCAAAGATGTTATAAGTTAGAGTTTCATAATATAGTTTCAAGGAAGATTTAGTTAAATTAATGGTGAGGAGATAAACTCTAACCGTAAAATCATAACAGGTAACAAAAACAGAAATGTTAGATATTTATAATACAGTCAATACACCTTTCTACGTTAACTGATTAAATCATCACAATCATCTTTTGGAATATATATGCTCATTGCCAATTTACAGGAGAGGATATGGGGCCCAGAAATCTAATGGAAGTATGCTAGACTCCTTAGGGATGTGTTTTTGACCCTTTAAGATTGAGAGTGGAGAGGGAGAGCTAAGCCTTCACTTGGGACTTTGCATCAAAATAGAGGGAGAATAGAATTTTTTTTCCAGTCTCTAAGTTTCACTCAGTATAGTAATTTTATCTATTTTATCAAGCAGAGGCCTTTCAGTGATGCTTAGCTCTTAAGATCTGCATTCGAATTACCGGTACCTCTTTCTAAGATTCTGCATTTTGCTGGCTGGGCTTCAATATGCCTGTCATAGAGGTGGATAACCTTGAGGGTATAAAAATTCACAAAGAGGGTTTCCAAACCCCACTTGCCTCAAAGCACAACTTCAGGAACTGCCATCCAAAACCAGTGCAGACACACACACAGCATTGTATAGATTATGAACATAAAATAATTTCCCATAATTACAAATACTTATTTTTTTTTCTCCAGGGCCTGTTTGATTTTGCCTATGTATATTAGGTACTTGGTACTCTAATCTAGGTTGGATATAACATTAAAAATAAAACAATCTCGGGATCCCTGGGTGGCGCAGGGGTTTGGCGCCTGCCTTTGGCCCAGGGCGCGATCCTGGAGACCCGGGATCGAATCCCACGTCAGGCTCCCAGTTCATGGAGCTTGCTTCTCCCTCTGCCTGTGTCTCTGCCTCTCTCTCTTTCTCTCTCTGTGACTATCATAAATAAATAAACATTTAAAAAAAAAAAGGGAAAAAAATAAATACAAAAATAAAACAATCTCATAGGGAGAAAGTTGAATTATTGAGCTATAATTTCAAATTGAGTTTCTGGTGAGCACACAAACCATTTGAGCTTTGCACTCATGTTTTCTATTGTCATCGGCAGCTCTGAGGAATTACAGCATCTCATAATTCAGACTTGTGTATTCCAGGGTTAACAGCACAGAAAGTGAACATCTTTTTATGCTTAAAATATATGGCCACGTATTAAAAGTGTTGGAGATGATGTTTGTCCTTGTATCTAGGTAAAAATAAAAATGGCCATTAGGTGGATTTTATTCTTTCTAAAATATTGATTGTGTGACACTGTGTATACAACACAACTGGATACCATGGGAGCAGAAAGCTACTGCAACTGAGGGGGAAAAAAAGACATGTGAGTACTTGTATAAACATTTATTCTTAAAAATAAAAGTAGTTCTAAAATGACCTAGCAACAAAATTTTAAACATTTCATTAAAAAGTAGAATAATCGTTGAAATTATGAAAATGAGTAGAGTTATCAAAGTGAGAGAGATGGGTATTGTCAGAGTAGAGTTTTGAAAGAAACAGTCTTAATCCCAGGCATCTTTTTAATTAAAAATTCTTGGTATCCAAAAAATAAAAAATAAAAATAAATAAAAATTCTTGGTAGCAAGCGAAATCTACCTTAGCTAGCAGAGTTTATGATAGGGATTTTTTTAAAGAGCATACCTGAAGATCTTGTGGAATCCAAGAACAGGACTATATGTAGCTTGCCTCACATAAGACAGAACTAGGAACCAGAATACCCATAGGAAACACTCTTTAAGAATTTTTTTTTCTTTACTTGAGAGAGAGAAAGAGCATGAGCAGGGAGAGGGGCAGAGGGAGAAGCAGGCTCCCCTCTGCGCAGGGAGTCCGATGTGGGACTCCATCTCAGAATTCCAAGATCATGACCTGAGCTGAAGGCAGATGCCCAACAGACTGAGCCACCCAGGCGCCCCAGAAACAGTCTTCCCACATTCCATGACTCTTTCCTCTCTCTTTCTGTGACTGCACTGGCTCTCATTTTTGCTTCCTGCTAAATATAGGCCACTTCATGTAGTAGGCCAGGGTATGGGCTGTCAAATCAGCCTAGCTGAATCTAAAACTCAGCTTCGTGCTTACTCACTCCTGGGAAAATTATATTTAATTACTATCGCTTTGTCTTTTTCATCCATAAGGTGGGGATCATAATAAAAGTGCCCTCTTCTTATGGTTGTTGTGAGCATGAAATGAATAGGTACCATTATTCTTTATTCTCTAGAATTTTCCACACCAAGACTTTTTTGGAAGATGAGTTTTATGAGTTATTATGCAAAACACATTATTATGTGAGCAAATTAGTGTGGTGGACAATGGGTTACAACTACTTAACTCGGCATCTTAGCTACAAGATCACTCAGAACCTAATTTAGGACCATGGTAAGGCAAGTGAGGTAATTGTCTTTGAAGCAAAACTTCAACAGACCCCAAAAAACTCAGTAATTGAAAGAAATATTTTAATATAATTGTTTTTTTAATTGGTAAACTGGGTAGCCCCGGTGGCCCAGCGGTTTGGTGCTGCCTGCAGCCTGGGTGTGATCCTGGAGATCGGGGATCGAGTCCCGCATTGGGCTCCCTGCGTGGAGCCTGCTTCTCCCTCTGCCTGTGTCTCTGCCTCTCACTCTCTCTGTGTCTGTCATGAATAAATAAAATCTTAAAAAAAAAAAAATTGGTAAACTACAGCCCACAGGCTGGCTGCCTGTTTTTACAGATGAAATTTTATTGGAACCAGGGTGAGTTGAGGAAGGAAGGAGTATAAAATGCAGCCTTGAATCCTGTCTTCATTTGAAATTTTGTTATTATATTCATCATGGGTTTCACGTATTGTTCATTTTTCATTTGATTTTTAATTAATATTGCATTAAATATTTTCTATCATGATTACTGAAATTTTGGGCACCCATCAAGGTTTTAGCTCCAAAATGGGGGCCCCACTCTCCTCACTCTGGTCTTGGTCCCAAGGAAATGTTCATTATGAATCAGCAATAGAGCATTTTACTAAGTGGAGTGATCACAGAACTCTTCTGCATGGAGCATTTAGGACTGGTGTTTGGGAAAAGACATCCAGGGTAACAATCTTGAATTGCCCAATTCTTCAACCCCCTTTGCCTTTGACACAGACCTCCTAGTTCCAAAGAAAGGGCAAAAGGACTTTAATAAAATAAAACTTGGCTGATCTAGGACTTTAAGTCCAGTAAGTTATACCCTGAAATACTCAGAATTAGTTTGGCAGCAAGGTAGAGCCACACATGGGCTGCCCACATACAGTGTAAATGGTCTTGTTCTGAATTAGAACTCATTCCCAACACCTTTCAAATATAGGGCAACTGGAGCCTGATTTATCATGTAAATGAAAAGGGAAAGGCCAATTATAACTGGATTAGGGAGGAATATCTGTAGGGCCAAATTCTTTGGACATTGGGGAGTTCACAGCACTGAGGGCGACTAATTCAGTGCAATCTGTGGAAACTTTCAGGCAGAACTTAAACAAATGAACAGAATTTCAAGTAGATGCTCTTTCCTTATCCCAGCTTCTGATAACACATTCCCCCACTTCTTAATCTGAACTACAATAGAATTTATCCACACATTTTTTTTTTTTAGGACTTATCATAGTTTATGTTGTTTTATTTTTTTTTTATTTTTTTTTTTTTAGTTTAGTTTATGTTGTTTTATAACTGTCAGAAGATCTGAGTTTGAGACCTTTCAGAAACTCCTTGGGAGTTGCCTCCTTGGGAGTTGCCTTGGAAATGCCTCCTTGGGAAAGTATGTAATTGTATCTGGGTATTTCATTATGCCAATTGGAAACTGGACATAGTCTCTTGTTTTAGAAAGAAAGGAAAGTCAAAGTACTATATTAAACTCTTAAACTATCCACAGGTAATACACAATTCAAGCCTCACCTTTCTCAAATGATTCCTTAAATCAGAAATTATACTACTCAAGACCTGTTATAATACTGGAACTAATGGCTAATATGTATTCAGCACTTTGGTGGCTGGTACTATGCCAAATACCAATTATCAACTCAATTATCCTTTCCAATAATCAATGAAAGTAATGCTACTATGACTCCAGTTTTAAAGTGAGAGAACTGTGCCTGACTATAGAGAAAAGCAGACAGATAATCTAGTTGTTTCACTGGAATGCGATTTTACTTTGATGTCATTTTCTTGTCATAATAAAAGATTTTTCCTTTCATTATAATAAACTCAAGTCACATGCCCCCCATCTTTAGCTGAACCTTCTGAGAGTTCCTTAGAAGTGTAGAAAGCCAGAATCAAGTCTTTTTGTCTCACAAAAAGTACAGGAGATTTTATTTCCCTGATGTCACCCACTCACATTTTCTCTAAGCATACAAAGTATATACGTTGCCTACATTTCATTTGAATTGTTCTACCTATATTACCAGAATAGTCCCCCTCCCAGAAAAATACTAAGATTCATTTTGTTGTCCTGAGCCCCTTCTTCACTACTTGGGTTACAGAAATCGCAGATGCTTGCAGCCACCGATGCCTTAAAGATCCTTATGTGATATGCTATTAGCCTTGAAAGGTCTCCTGCACCCACTAATTAGATTATGTGAGTTTCCACAGTGGCTAAACCTGCAGCAAAAAGAAGTGAGAAGGACCAAGCACCCATACCCTCCTTTCTCTGCTTCCTTACCCTCCCTTATAAAGAATGGATGTAAGTGCAAACAGACATTTGATCAGTACAATACTGAAGCATTCTTATCCATAGAAATGAATCTGTGAAAAAAAAAAAAGAATGAATCTGTGCATGTATTATGTGTATGAAAATGGATATATAAAGATAACTGGGCACTCACACATACATACCGATATATATCATGAGTAATTTGAAAAAGCTCTGCAGCCAACTCTGGCTTGGACCACGTTGAGAGCCACTGAGGCAAAGAGAATCTGTACACCTGGCAGCTGCAGTGTTTGTATATGAGTTAGCCTGTTGGCTCAGTCTGTGCATATGGTGTTATTGTCAAGGACTGCTAGCTGCTGGTTTCTAATGATGGACTTCATGTTTCAAATAACCCTAAAGCATCTCCCCAACAAAGCAGTCTTTCTGCATCAAGACCTTTAGATCCACACTAAGCAAAACCTCCAAATGAAGATACTCTTGTGTCATATTCAAAGTTTTCAGGGTGATTTCTGTTAGGAGCCACAATAAAAATTAAGTAGCAGTGTAAGTAAGCCTTACTCAGTCCCCATTATGACCCAAGGGGAAGGCAAATAAATAAATTGACAAATAAAAAGTGACATTTACAGTTCACAAAATAAAGTTCCAAATAAACAAGAAATAGATGGACTTGGAAATTGCTGAACATGTTTTCAAAGGCAGAAACTCCCACTGTTGTCAGCTGAATATGCTCTGTGGCCTCCCTGACCTTTCCATAAAAATATTAAGGAATTATGTTACTTGCAAATTATTAAAGGGGGAAACAGTATATACTGTAGCAATAACATTTAGTATCTCTTATAAATAAAACAAAAGTTCACATTTTAATTAGGAAAGGCTAATACAAAACATGTTGCAAAAAAAGAAAAGCTATCTTTTCTCATGATTTTTGTACAAGAAAGGAGGTGTAAGAATGTTGGATTTGAAGAATCTGTAAGGGAGAAGATCTATGAAAACATAACCTTCTTGGTTACTCCTTTACAATATTTTCACTTCATCCTAAACTGTCCTTACCCTATACTCACATCTTGTTTGACTCCTTTTTGCTCATTTCAGCCTCCAACTAAAGTTCTTCCACCTTTATCTTTTCTGTGTGACTAAATACATCCAAGCTATTTATTTTATTTTATTTTATTTTATTTTATTTTATTTTATTTTATTTTAATTTGTTCATGAGAGACACAGAGAGAGAGAGGCAGAGACACAGGCAGAGGGAGAAGCAGGCTTCATGCAGGGAGCCCGATGGGGGACTCTATCCCGGGACTCCAGGATCACACCCTGGGCTGAAGGCAGACACTCAACCACTGAACCAAACCACCCAGGCATCCCTACATCCATGCTCTAATCTCCATCCTTGGTAGGTTCTCCTACCAGATTCATGAGTTTTTCTTTTCTGTTATTCTTCCTTATACTTAATGTTTTCTCCTCCAAATACTGTATCTGTCACATAATTTTGGTTTTAGGGAACAGAGATTTGATCAAACAACCTTAGGAAAGTGGGGAGGTTTTAAAAGCAGGTCCATATATGGGAACTCCAGAGGGTCTCAGCAGTCATTCTTATGAATGGCAGAAATGCAGGCAACTCTAAGGTCCAGCCACTGCTCTGCTTCTGCCACAGGGATATTGAGTGTTTGTGCTTCACCAGACATTTATTCAATTTTTACCTCCTCTATTTTTTTTCCTCTCCCTCTAATTTTTTTAGGACTTCTTCTACTGCCTATCATTCCCTAAAATGGCAGCCCCAGGACCAGCATCAATATGACCTCCCAGTTATGGCAGCCAAGCTCATAGTCAGCTTTGCTTAGGATTCTCAAATACTACATATGAAAACAGTAAGAGACAACCACCCTTCCAATCAACTGTACCATGGAAACAAGTTATGTAGACTGCTGCCTAGTCAGAAAGGTAATGGATGGACATGGACAAGAATATACCCTTTCATTTGTTTAGCACACAGGCAAACTTCCAAATCCCTCCTACTCTATTCAGAACCCCATTATTATGCAAAGCTATCCTACGTGCATGCCTTTGTGCTTTCTCTCAGGAGTGTTTAGTTGTTACAGAGGCATGGCTTCATGCTATTCCTGCAGGTTACAAATGGAAATGGGGAGAGCTATATTTTTGTCTACTTTATGAACAAACAAAAAATTCTGATTTTTAAACACAATTCTTTTTTTTTTAAGTGGGTTGAGGGGAAAGAGAACAAATTCTCTGTGTATGTATACATGGGAGGGTGCCCCCAAGATGCTTGTAAGAGTATGTCTCCTTAGTCCTCCCAGAATAGACCTCCAACCCCACAGAACCAGGGTGCTGGCTTCCCCTTGTCCCTTCCCTTTGTGGGACAATAGGATACAGACCACTATTAATTAAAGGTGGAAGCTTCATTTGAAGAGGAAGGAAGTGATCTCAAGTACAATCAAATGCCATATTACTCATATTTCATGGGTGTACACTGAAACCCAGAAAAAGTTCAGTGGCTCGTTCTAGCTCTAAAGCTGGTGAAGAGCAAAATGCTCAGGAACCTCAGAGTGTCTAGCAAGAGATTGTACATCTGGAAAAAAAACCCTCAACATCAATTGGAAATAGTTAATGCCACCAAGGCTGGAACTTGTAATGTCATGTGGACAGGGAATATGTAAGGATAATGTTTTCCATATTTATTTATTTTCTGATTCTTGAAAGAGTATTTGTCCATAGTACAGATGATTTCGTATTTCCTTAGAAACTTAAAAGACTGAATGAAGTGAAGCTACACTTCTGGATCAGCATAACAGAGGTGTCCAGCTGAACACCCTTGGGACAGAATAATGAATGCTGGGCTTGAAATCAGGTTAGAAAACGTGAGTCTCAGAGCTAATTTTAACAGTGTACAATGTGAGATGCCAGCTAAGCAGTACTACCAACAATCTGCGATACAGTCATTCAGGTTTAAAGAGATCACCTAAATGACACAGGGTGAACAAGAGCTGTAGGTAGTCACTGAGCAGTTTGGTACAGTTTGAGGTGTTAACTTAATGAGGACTATTGGCATGATGTTAATCTCGGCATTAGGGGTTTTACAAATGGGTAAGGCGGGCTGCTGTCTCTCAATGTCTGCATGTTGTGCATTGTAGATATTTTAATTCTCTATTGTTGTATATATAGCCACCCCAGCTCTTAGTGGCACTTTTAAAAGCAATTATCATTTGTTGGCTCCCAAGTCCACAATTTATCCAGGCTTATGGGGGATGTGTCCTCTCTGCAATGATTGAGTTGACTTAGGTTACTTATGCAGCTGCATTTAGCTGGAAACTTGGCTGAGTCTGGAACATCTAAGATGGTTCACTCACATGTCGAGGGGCCCAGCTGGAGTGGCTGGTGCTATTTCTCTTTCTCTTCATGTCTATAATAACTCACCAAGTTTTTAGCATGGTAGCTGGATCCCAAGAACATAAAAGTCAAAACTGCTAGCCTATACCTGGAAGTCTCAAAACAGTTATGACCACTCTCTATCGGTAAAGGCAAGTTCCTAGGGCCAGCAAAGGCCTAAGAAGGTGGGGGGAAATAGACCCCACCACTTGATGGAAGAAGTAGCCAGGCATTCAATCATTCCCAAAATATTGGGAACCACTTTTACCAAAAATTTGTCATGGTATATAGGAGAGCCATATAACCAAGGATGCAAGATACAAAACATAAAAGAAAAGGTAAAACAAACCACAAATAGTTCATGTTTATTGAGCATCTATTTTTTTCTAGATACAAGAATTATATCTAAATCTGTATCTTGCTAAATCCTAGGAAATAAAATGAATTCTGACAAATAAACACAGCTTTGTAGATTGAATCATGTTTACTATGGGAATAAAAAAGATTAATAAGTATAATTATACAGGGGAGAAAAAGGCAAAGTTTATTCCAAGCCAAGAAAACAGCAGGAAAATGACAAATTGCAGGAGTTAAGAAAGAGGAGTAGACGACAGGGTGCACGCACGCGCACACACAAGTATTTAAAGAGTGGGGTTTAAAGCTGAAATATGTGGCATGGATTTAGTCCTGGGAGATGTGGCTGGAGAAACCTATGTAAGCAATGGTAAAATGTGCTAACTGTTGAGAACGTTACAAGCAGGGGGCCAACATGATCTGTGATTTAGTCATAAGGGATATTTCTCAGATTTTCTAATTTTCTCAGGGTTGAGACCATGCAAGCCTTTTATCATTGAACATTACCTAGGTTTCATTTAATTTACTAAATTTTAAAAAGTATATCCAAATTGAAGTCCATGTCCTCAAGTATATTTCGTGACACCATGGGTACAAATGGTTGTTTAGAAAAGATCCTGTTCTATCCTCATCAAAGCCTTTGCCTCTGACCCACTTATCTTTGGTAAGAGTTCTGAACTTGAAGATTCTGACCCTACTGTGCTGGCATACTGCAGGCACTGAATGATTATTTGCTGATGGAGTGATAAGCTATCTCCTTTCTGAGTCAGCATCCCTTCCCACTGCCTGTATATCCTCTGCCAAATGAGATTATCTGAGGAGTCCATAATAGACCCTGTCATTCCCAAGGAGGAATATTAGGGTGTCTAAATGCCTCCTGTCAATGCTTGCCAGGGCACAAAGCTCCGTTAGCATAGCTTTTAGACTGCCACCCTTCAGATTCACAATTTAGAAACATCCCTGCAAAACCCTGGATGCCTAGGTGGAGGGATGCCATTTTGGAAATCATGCATCCTTTGGAGATATGAATAATTGGCAAGCCTGGTTGGTAGTGTACTCATCAGACATTAGAATGTTGCCAGTAATCAAACTTATTCTCGTGTCAGCTGCTTTTCAACATCATTCTTTTCTATCTTGCAGCAAGATACTTTCTGGGTTGCACTGAAAAGGAAACAGCAACATGCACAAAAGTGAGATGAGGCATTCCAGATCTGGCAGGGACAATTTGCGAATGCACTTTGGAAATGAGATTTTATTGGAAAGTTATGAGGCAACAGTGCATCCTAGTGGATAGAGTTTTATACTAGACTTAAAAAAAATTGTTGGTGTTTTTTTTTTGTTTTTTTTTTGTTTGTTTGTTTGTTTGTTTTTTCCAACCTAGATGTCTAACCTCATGAGCAATTTTGAAAATGGTATTTGTAGTCCATGGCTACTGACCTTCTCTGAAGGGTCCTCTGATAATCCTCTCATAGATAAAATGTACTAATGTTAGGCTCTGGTCTATTAATTTGATTTTGTAGCATATAAGCCTCCAGCTTCAATGAATTTATTTTAAAGGAATCATCCATGTTTTTAAAATGGAAATATATAACAATACTTGGAAAAATTGGAGAACATTATCTTCGTGTGAAACCACAGGCTGCTTTTCTTGCTTAGTATTTTTATAAAGTTCTGTGTAGGTTTGGAGAAGAGGAGTAGAGAAGGGAATAGAAAATCTGAAAGGTGAAGTTTATTAGTGGTTAGACTTCATCTCCCTGCATGAATATTCATGTATTCATTTCAAAAGTTTGTATTGAATTTCTAAGAAGCTTAAATTTAGCTACTGTATTAAATAGGATGCCATCAACCTCAAGTTATAGAAAAATCTAACTCGTGTTAAACAGTAGGAAATACATTATGTCATATAACAGTGTCTTGAACAGGTGGTTTGAGGGTTGGTTAATTCTGTGGCTCAGTGAAATCAGTTATCCATGCCAAATTGTCTATGATTCCCTTGATTTTCACCTTATGCCCTCAATATAGCTGCCAGAGCCCCAAGCATCACATTATCACACAATAATATCCAAAGGTAGGATGTAGCATGTCTCTGCCTTGTATCCTGAGATGTCTCTCTTATAGAATTCCCAGGCAACTCATTTGTCAGTGTTTTATTTTTTTAAGATTCATTTATTTATTTATTTATTTATTTATTTATTTAGAGAGAGAGAGAGAGAGAGCAAGAGAGAGAGCATGGGCAGGAGAGGGGCAGAAGGAAAAGCAGATTCCCCACAAAGCAGGGAGCCAGACTCCATCCAGGGACTCCAGGATCATGACCTGAGTGGAAGGCAGAAGCTTAATTAACTGAGCCACCCAGGTGCCTCTGTCATGTTTTATCTGCTGCCCAGTCACGAGCAAAATAACTGGCATTACTATAAGCTTACACTAATCAATATTTACCCATCTGGCACTGAGGAGAGGCTTATGAAACTTCTATGTACCCAATTCCTGAGGACCATTAGAAAGAGCGAGAGAATGGCCATTGCACAGACTACAACCAAGAGTGCCCACTAAAGGTATTTTCCCTTTTGCAGCTATGGTTGGGTAGCAGTTAAATTTTGCTGCAACAAACCACTTCAAAACTTAGTGGCCTAAACAACACCATTTATTTTACTCCTAATTCTGTCAATCAGCCATTTGGACTAGGCTCAGATGCAGTTTTTCTGCTGGTCTTTACTGTTCTTACACCAGCATCTGCAGGAAGCTGCTGGTTAAACTAGGAGCTGTTTGGTCTAGGAGAGGTACTATTCTAGGGGATGTTCTTAATTGTAACAACTTTGCTCTGTTCCATATGCTCTTTTATCTTCCAGAAGGCTAGCCTGGACTTTTTCACTTGGTGGTAGACAGGTTTCCAGAGCCACAAAAAGGCAATCTCCAGTGTTCAAGTGCTTTTTTTTTTTTTTTTTTTTAAGATTTTATTTATTCATTCGTGAGAGACACAGAGTTAGAGATGCAGAGACACAGGCAGAGGGAGAAGCAGCTCCATGCACCGGGAGCCCGATGTGGGACTCAATCCCCGGTCTCTGGGCCTCAATCCTGGGTCTCCAGGATCACGCCCTGGGCCAAAGGCAGGCACTAAACCGCTGAGCCACCCAGGGATCTCCTATACAAGTGCTTTTTTGAGTATCTGTTTGCATCATGTTTACTAATGTCTCTTTGTCCAAAGAAAGTCACAAAGCCAGTTCTGATTAAAGAGGTGGAAAATCGTCTCAGCTTCTTGATGAAAAGATATGCAGTGTCACATTGCAAAGGTGTGGATGCAGAAGAAGACAAATGTATATTCATTTTTAGAATCTACCACACTGGTTATATAGAAGTTGCTATGCTGAACTGCTTTCCAAATTCCTTACAGTACATAAACAAAGCCAAAAATCAGAAGAATAATAGCAGTTATACATAAATTGTTTTTTATATACCATACATTATTCTCAGTGCCTGACACATTAAATTAATGATTATGCTCTTATAAAACTTGCAATCCTCAGTGGAAAGTAAATGGTATAGTGGAAAGAATATGGGTTTTCAAGTCATAAAGATTTATGTTTGATTCTGGCACTTTCCTTTTACTAGCAATATGTATATGACTTTGGGAAAGATATTAGCCTCTCTCTGAGTTAGTTTTCTAATCTGTAAAATGGGGAAGTGTGAGTTTGTGTCCTATGAAACAGACATCAAGACAGGGATGTATTGGAACAAACACTTGTAAAGGATAAAAGGATGGAGCCAAAGTAGGCAGAACTGTAGACTGCAAAGCAGGTATGGCACTTGTGAAAGGAGCAAGGGAAAGCAATTGAGTATGAAGAATCTTATACCACACCATAGTGCTAAAATGTCTTATGGCTATTGAAGAGTCCTGGAGCCAAATTTGCCCACTAGAAGAATCCTGCAGAGGGCAGAAACAGCCCAGTTCTAGTTCCCCCTCTGGGCTTAGATTTGGGCAAGCTGCCCAGGGAAAGCATGGCCTGGGGCACATTCAAAAGGTGGCATCTTGAAGCTGTCAATCAACAGTGCTCCCTGAAACTGGTTCTCCTGAAGGGCAATCTGAACAGTGCACTTCCACAGATGCCACAGAGTTCAACAATGCTAACCTTGTAGATGGTTGCATTAAATAAGATAACATATAAACAATCTGCCATATTGTCTGGAACATAAAAGAAACAATATAATGATACTTGGCTTCCAAGTGATGGAACTATAAATGACCTCACATTTCAGTTCTTTACCCAAAAGTCAAGCTCAACATTGAATGCAAATTAAGTGTTTAATAAAGTGCTACCCGGGATGCCTGGGTGGTTCAGTGGTTGAGGTCTGCCTTTGGCTCAGGTCGTGAACCTGGGGTCCTGGGATTGAGTCCTGCATCAGACTCTGCAGGGAACCTGATTCTCCCTCTGTGTATATCTCTGCCTCTCTCTGTGTCTCAAATAAATAAATAAATGAATTAAAAAAAAATGCTACCCAACACTCACCAGCTATAGTGAGCATGTATTATACTGATTATCAGGCCCAACCTCAAGTTCAGATAGAGTTCCCACTCTAGCTTCTGTGACTCCTATTCCTCAAATTATGTCAGTACAGCCAAAGCAGACATGTCTATATTATAAATCTCCACCACACTAAGTACAGTCTGTTAACTTGGAGTAGGTATCTAACCCAAGATAAACTCGTGAAATCTCTTACCTAAGAGCTGGAAGATGGAAATAGTCAATCCAGTTGCTGTCCAGGTAGCTGGACCAATAAACGGAAAACTCAGGATATCATAAAAGCTAAATTTCTAACACGTGGCCTGGGAAACAGAGGATGCCAGTATATTACCAGGAAGAAAAGGAGCAGATACAAAAGACAGAATGAATGTCCTTTCAGTATTTGAAATCTTTCAGTTCATTTCTACATTTCTGATGCATTTCTATCATTACACCTGTTTATGTGATACATAAAATGAGTACTAAATTTCCCTCATTTTCTTTACACTGGCTCAAGTAAGTTTATATATGTAAATAAAAGTGTGCCAACCAATATAACAACATATGTATGTGCATAGTCTTGTTGCAACTAAGCACCAGATAGTTTCTTTCCTTAATATGTTATTTGGAAGCTATAACAAAAATAAGATATAATAAACATGGAAAGAGGCCATCTCTGTAGCAATCCTGCTTTTGAACAAATGGGAACTTCCTAAATATGAGTTCTTGGTGGCATCAAATTCAGAATGAGGATATTAAATATACAAATTGAAAGCACATTGAAAAATATATTTAAACTCTACGAAAACAAATTGCTTAAAAAAGCTTCCCAGCGTGTGATTATGAAAATGAATACAGAGATTTTAAACATTGGGGATTACTAAATAAAGAACAATTGTTCACTGGACTATTTGTTAGTTCTGAGAATCCTTCAATATTAAAAGATATTCATGGGGTGCTAGTAAAAATTATTTAACTGCAAGTATTTAAATAGATGTTGACTGATTTTTCTCCTGTGGCTATATAAAATGGATTCTACTGTGTACTGTAGATTGAGCAGATTACTGTTAAATCCGTAAATTCTCTGATTCAAAAAGACCACCATAAAAAATACAATGTACGGGATTGTATGAGAAAAACTGAACAGATTCCAATAAATGTATAAGATGTTCAGCCTCATTAGAATCAAAGAAATGTAAACAAAGCATGAGTGAGAAGAATATTAAATAATTATATAGCATTAAATGTTAGCAAGAATAGTAAGAAATAGATCTTACTCTCCACTCATGGAATATAAATTAATTCATATCAATTTTCTCATGTTAAGAAAACAGGTTATAACACAGGAAAAATGATAATGTACATATACTGCAATCCAATAATTTTTTTAAAAAATTTATTCATTTGAGAAAGAGAACAAGAAAGGAAGAAGAGGCAGAAGCAGACTCCTCGCTAAGCAGGGAGCCCAATATGGGGCTCAGTCTCAGGACCCTGAGATCATGACCTGAGCCAAAGGCAGACACGTAAACAACTGGGCCAGCCAGGTATCCCCAATCCCAATTATAAACTTAATTCTAAGTTTATAAACTAAAAATTACTCTTGCACGTGAGCACAGTATGACATGTACACAGTGTTCATTGAAGCACATCTTATAATAGCAAGGAAAAAATGAAACAATATAAATAACCATCTGTAAAAGAATAGGTAAATAAGATGCAATATATTCATAAGACTGAGTCATATAGATCAGTTTAATGAGCTAGATCTACATAAAAATGGCCAGATAGCAAAGGCATAACACTAAATCATGTAAGCTAAGGTAGGATTCACATAGTATGAAATCATCTCAATCTGGGTTCTCTAAGAAGCAGTCACAAGAGAGGACAGAACATTCAAGGAAGTGTGCTGGGAAAGACAGGGAAAGCTAACAGACTGTCATGCTAGTCTGACATTGAGTGAAGGACAAAGAAGTTTGTGTGAAAAAGACCTGCACTATACTGCTGTCTAGGGAAGGTTCAACAAAGCCAACAGGAGTCCTTGAGTCAAAATCAGTGACATGTGTATCAGACCAAGTCAGCTTTGTATCCCTTCAGCGCTCAGTCACGGGGTGGCGAGGAAGGCGGGGATTGGGGGGGGGGGGGAGGATCAGCCTATGGAAGATATGACATCAGCACAAACACTACAGTAGACTTCAAAGTGTAGCAGTTGAGATTTTCCCAGCAGAAGGAGGTCTGTGAGACACATTCTCACAAATGCTATATGCCATAATCAAAACAATCAAACACCAACTATACCAAATATTGTTCATGGAGAAATTTATGTGTATGAAACATTTTTTAGTGAGATATTTTTTAAATGAACACCAAAGTCATAATAGTGGATTCCTTCCACAAACAGAGTTAATGGTAATAAGACACAAATGGGGATCCAACTATAACTGTAATGTTTCATTATTTTTATTTCAAAACAAAACAAAGAAATAGAACAGACTCTTGTCTATCTCTAGTCATTTCTGACTAGTACAAATGATGTTTTTTTATCATATTCTATGGATTAGTTCATTTTTTATTTATAAAATTTTAATATATTTCAGGTGGTATTTGTTGAATGAGAATAAATATCTCCTACACAAATGAGCCAATTCTAAACAGCTACCGTTTTACACTATTTCATAATGTGAACTGGGATTTAATGGCATTAAATTATAACCTGAATGATGAGATTTCTCATCTTAGTGAAGCATATATTTCTTCTGACATAAAGGTAATACAAAAACACTAGCCTAGATAGATTTTGTCCAAGGAAACCATACCCAAGCTATAATACATAATATGTGATGTACTTTTCTGTAAGAGAAGTTTTATGATATCTCCCTATCTCATTGAAGCTCCATATGTCCCTGCCTTTTCCATCCCAAAGAAATAATTATCTTTCAAATGTATAAATCTTTGTCTTCTGACCATTGATAGTGAAATGGCTAAAGAGAGTCTTCAAAAGTCAATAACTGATTACAATTTTGGGGAATGAGAAAATTGATTCCATAACTATTTACATAAGAGGGCAATTCTAAAGAAATGCTGAAGGTCTTAAATAGGCTAATTTAATGCAACCAGTTTTTCTCGTTTAACAATGGAATTTTGAGAAATTAGTTAATCTCTTGGAGTTAAATTATTGTAGACTGTATTCTACTCTAACCCAATTGCTTATATTTTCCCTGATACATACAAAAGAAAAGGATATTGGAAAGCCTGCAATTAAATCATTACAAGAACATAGAAGATAAAAAAAAAGAACATAGAAGATATATATTGCATTTCTATTGGAAAGATCAGTATCAATCCATGCAAACCCAAGCTGTGAAGATACGTTACAAAATAGTATATTTTATATTCTAATAAAATAGTACATCAGACACTGTTATTGCCTGCTTAAAAGTTCAATCCTTCCAAGTATTTCCTCTTTAAAATAATTACATTGCTGCTCGTGTTTTTGTTTTTGTTTGCATTTTCATTCTCTTTCTGTAAGTCCTCCTTCTCCCTGTGAGTATGACAATATCATCTGATCAAGGGTCACTCCTGAATTGTTTAAGCCAATTATTGTAACCCAATTTCTGGCAATGATTAGTTCAAAAGTGAGCCTACGGCCTCATTCTGGACAATGAGGTGGGAAATTCCACTGCATGACTCAGGTATATTGTCTTTCCACAAACAAACAAAAAACATCGCTTTTGCTGAATTTTGATAGTATTCTCCCTCTAGGTGATTTTCCCTAGAAATGGTGTGATCATCTTGCTATCAACCTGAAGATGGAGTGAGAACAAGAAGGAGGACAGATTCCAGAAAAATACAAAGGAAAAGAGAAGGAGCACCATGCCTAGAATTGCCCTATATGTGTACTTAGTACAGCTTTAAGATAACACACCCTTTTGTTGTTTACATCATTTGAGTGATGGTTTTCTATTATTTGCAGCCAAAATATTTTGGAAAATTATATTAGAGATTTTTGTTGCTTAGTTTCATTTTGTGTATTATTTTATTTTAACCTAGTATGTGGCATTTTTGCCAGGATGAAATATCAGGATATAAAATTATTATTATTATTATTATTATTATTATTATTATTATTATTTCTCATTGGTTCACTATAGAACATGTGAAAAAATCTAGGTTTCAGCTTTTTCCTCATTTTTTTTCTTATCATTTCCTCTTTGGTCATTTCACTGTTAATTGGCAATATTTTATGACATTGACTGTTAGGAAGAACTCAAAATTGGTGCAGACAGTTCCGAAGTTTCTTTGCAATTCTAATAAACTTATATATGTGTGTATAGAATTGTTTTGTGCATTGATAATTACAATTTAGTAAAACTTTTCGCTGAAAAGAGATTGAAAATGTTTTGTTATGCTGCAGATGTAACCTTACCATAGCAAACAGTGCATGCAGCCCACACAGGAGATGCTCTTTGTGTGCCTACCTCTAATGGCCAAAGTTGATTGTGCTTCTGGGTTCCATGTAACATATCCTACACCAAGTACCTCCTTCAAGACAGGGAAAGTAGTTGATTTGTCTAATACATAGAACCAAATACAGAGAGTCAAGCAAAATGAAGAAATACAGGAGTATTTTCCAAATGAAAGAACAAGAACATCAGAAAAAAATTTTAATGCAATGGACATAGGGACACTTGGGTGGCTCAGCAATTGGGCTCCTGCCTTTGGCTCAGGTCATGATCCCGGGATCCTGGGATCCAGGATCGAGTCCCGCATCAGGCTCCCTGTGAGGAGTCTGCTTCTCCCTGTGCCTATGTCTCTGCCTCTCTCTCTCTCTCTCTCTCTCTCTCATGTCTTTCATGAATAAATAAATAAATCTTAAAAAAAAATAAATGGAGATAAACAATCTATGCTGATAAAGAGTTCAAAGTAATGGTCATGAAGATGCTTACTGAACTTGACAGAATAATGGATGCACACAGTAAGATAATCAAAACAAAGATTAAAAAATAAGAAAATTCCAAACAGAAGTTACACAGCTAAAGAACACAATAGCTGGAGACAACTGGGTGGCACCACAGTTGAGCGTCTGCCTTCCACTCAGGGCATGATCCTGATCTGGGGATTGAGTCCCACATCAGGCTCCCTGTGAGGAGCCTGCTTCTCTCTCTGCCTATGTCTCTGCCTACTTTGGATTTAGGAAAGTTACTCAAATCATGTTTACTCATAAATTATAAATTTGTCAGGTCAGCCTTCTCTGGTGCTGGGAACTGGAACCCTCACTAGCCTGTGAATTTTATCAGTCCAATTTGGAAAGCAGGTGTTTTTATAGACCACTGCATTTCCTAATTTATATCAGCATCTGAGTACAGGTAAAATGGACTATAAATTTTGAGGTAGAAATAACCTATTGATATTTGTAACATTCAAAAATGGAATTAAGATCAAACAGAATATAATGAAAACATTGATCTATTTTTTTGCTATTATGGTATTACTGTTTTGGAAGCCATTTAAAATGTCTGCTTTTGGGGGTGCCTGAGTGGCTCAGTCAGTTACATGTCTGCCTTTGGCTCAGGTCACGATCTCAGAGTCCTGGAACCAAGCCTTGCTTTAAGCCCTTCCTTGGGCTCCCTGATCAGAGGGGAGTCTGCTTCTCCCTCTCCCTGTGCACCTCCTCCCTGCTTGTACATGCTCTCTCTCACGTGCGTGCAAGTAAATAAATAAACATCTTAAAAAACAGTAATAAATACATTTTTAAAAATTTTAAACATATGCTTTTAATTCAACTAAAATATTTAAATATACATTAATGGGCAAATATATTTCAAAACACATTTTAGTCACATTTTTCCCCAATTTTTAATGAATACAATTTTGCAGTCTTAATTTATATTTTATTAAAGTTATATAAAATTTATATTTTTAATTATACTAAAGAACACTCCGGATACTATTTGGGCAATGATGAGAGGTAATATAATGTGACTAATCGGAGTTAGGAAAATTTTTTCTATGTAAATCATAAGATTATATGTTGTCATAAGATTATATGAGAGTGGGAGAATAATTCTAATAAATACAAAGATTACAAAGATTAAGTATTAATGTTGAAAGCTATCATACACTGGACATTTTCTAAAATTGTCCAGCCTTGCATCCTGTGAAAAATGCTTAATAGAGGATTATACATTGGATTTTTAAAAATCTTCTTGTCCTTCTATTGACTGGCTAATCAATTTGCTGGATTTCATTCAGTTATGTTCAGCTAATTAATACCACACAAGAGAATAAACCATTTAAATTCGGTATCTTCCCTTTTATAGAAACTGCACTGAAGAAATGTTCTTCATTGAGAAGCCAGGAAAAGTCATTTCTATATGAGAGCAGAACTGCACTGTGCATGAAAGTAACATAAAATAAAATGCTTTGCCAGGGAAACACTGAGCATGTGGTCTGTTAGATTGATGAACATGCTGAAATTGGAATTGGGATGTAGATTTATCCATTGACAATTCCCAGAGGAAGTGCCTTGTAGGGGAGTCACTTTACTCAAGGGACATCAACAAGTGTTTGGATTAATTTGTCTTGACAGACTCCAGCCACTAACAACTCTTTATTGGAGTAATACACAGGTAACTTTTGCCAAGCATTTGTGTCTCTCTCTTCTACCCCTACCCTTTCTATTTACTTTTTTATTGAGGTAAAATTGGTGTACTATATTATATACCTTTCCAGTGTACTACATTATAACCATCTATGTGAACTATATTGTAGCCAAGTCTATGAACTGCAAAACAATTACCACTAAGTCTAGTAATCATCCATCACCATGTAAGTGACCCCCTTCACTTAATTTATCCCCTCCCCATTCCCCTTCCCCTCATGTAACCACCAATATTCTTTGTATCTAGGAGCTTATTTCTGTTTTTTGTCTTGTGTTCTAGATTTAGATGTATGAGTGAAATCATACAGTATTTGTCTTTCTCCATCAGACGTATTCACTTAGCATGATAATTCCAAGGTGGTGGACCTTGGAATATGGGTGCATATTGTTGGAAATGACATTTCATTCTCTTTATGACTGAGTCATATTCCATTGTGTGTGTGTGTGTGTGTGTGTATCACACCTTCTTTATCTATTCACCTATTGATGGGCACTTAGGTAACCTCCATATCTTGGTTATTATAAATAACCCTACAATGAACATAGGGATGGACATGTCTTTTTGAATCAGTGTTTTCATATTCTTTGGATGAATAGTCAGAAGTAGAATACCTGGATTGTATAGTAGTTATATTCTTTTTAAATTATTTTTTAAAGATTTATCTATTCATGAGAGACACACACAGAGAGAGAGAGAGAGAGAGAGAGAGAGAGGCAGAGACATAGGCAGAGGGAGCAGAGGGAGAAGCAGGCTCCCTACAGGGATCCCAGGATCACACCCAGAGCCAAAGGTAGAGCTCAACCTCTGAGCCACTCAAGCATCCCTATAGTAGTTCTATTCTTAATTTTTTGGGGAGTCTCCATAATGTTTTCCATAATGGCTATACCCCCACTAACAGTGTAGGAGAGTTCCCTTTTTTCTGCATCCTCTCCAATACTTGTTATTTCTTGTCCTTTTGGTAATAGCCATTGTAACTAGTGTGAAGTGATTTCTCCTGTAGTCTTGGTTTGCATTTCCTTAATAATTGATGCTGTGAAACATCTTTTCACATGCCTCTTGGCCATCTGCATGACTTTTGAAATATGTGTATTCATAAACTTTGCCTGTTTTTTATATAAGTTGTTTTGTTTTGAGTTTTATGAGCTCCTTATATATTTAGGATATTAATTCATTGTGAATATATGATTTACAAAAATCTCATCCCACTTAGGTGGGATGGTTTCTTACACTGTGCAGTAACTTTTTATTCTAATGTAAACTCATTTATTTATTTTTGCTTTTATTTCCCTTGCTTTTGGAGACAGATACACAAAAATATTGCGAAAACTGATATTGAGGAAGTTACTGTCTATGTTTTCCTCTAGGGATCTTATAGTTTTAGGTCTTACATTTAAGTTTTTAGTCCATTTTAAGTTCATTTTTATGCATGATGTAAGATAGTGGTTTAATTTATTTCTTTTGCATGTGACTGTCCAGCTTTTCCAACACCATTTATTGAAGAGACTATTACATCTCCATTTTATTCTTGGTTTTTATGTAAATTAATTGTCCATGGAAGTGTGGATTTAATTCTGGGCCCTCATTCCTTTTTTCCACTGATCTATGTGTATATTTTTAGCTTTTAGTATAGTTTGAAATCAAGAAGCATGAAATTTCCAGCTTTGTTCTTCTTTCTCAATACCAGTTTGTCTATTCAGGATCTTCTGTGGTTCCATACAAATCTTAGAATAATGTGTTCTAGTTCTGTGAAAATGCCCCTGGAATTTTGATAGGAATTGCACTAAATCTATAGACTGGTTGAGTAGTATAGCATTTTAATAATATTAATACTTATAATTCAAGAGCATAAATTATTTTTGCACTTATTTGGGTCTTTTCCATTTATTTCATCATGTCTTGTAGTTTTCCATGTACAAGTCTTTCACTTTCTTGGTTAAATGTATTCCTAGTGGGGGCTTCTGGGTGGCTCAATCAGTTAAGCATCTGCCTTCTGCTCAGGTCATGATCCTAAAGCCCAAGGATTGAGCCCTGTAGCAGGCTCCTGGCTCAGCGAGAAGTCTGCTTCCCCCTCTGCCCCTCACTCTGCTCATGTTGTCTCTCTTGCTCACTTTCTCTCTGTCTCTCAAATAAATAAATAAATAAATAAATAAATAAATAAATAAATTTTAAAAGAATTTATTCCTAGGTATTTTGTTCTTTTTGATACAATTTCATTTTTTTAAATTTTATTTATTTATTCATGAGAGACACAGAGAGAGACAGAGACATAGGCAGAGGGAGAAGCAGGATCCCTGCAGGGAACCTGATGCGGGACTCGATCCCAAAATCCCAGGATCATGACCTAAGCCAAAGGCAGATGCTCAACCACTGAGCCACCCAGGAGCCCCATTAGACGATATTTTCGTGAGTGATCAAATATCAATGCCTATTAGGTCAGATTGGGTTTCTGCTCTATACTAAGTAAATGGTAAGAACCACAACAACTACCAAAAAAAAGTACTTGTTGAATTATTCTTTGTTAACAAAGAAAGAACACATTCACATTGTTGCCATTGTCCCATTTAAAATGTGCAAATCCTGATTTTCTAATTTTCCTCCCATATCCCTGAATTTCAGTTTCCTCCTTTGTAAAGCAGATGTCTGGGTACCAACCTCAGAAATGTGTTGTGAGATTAAATGAGATAATGTGATAAAACATTAACTTGTCTGGGACTTAAGAGCACAATACATTTCATAAGATCTATTGACACAGTATTTTTCAGAACTTATCAACAAGACCTAAAATTTACAGTCCCAGGTCACCACTGGGAACAGTAGCATTCAGCCCAGAAATGGATGGAATAAAGAAAACAGCTGGGCCAATGGCCAGCCATCTGGTTATAGGGCCTGGCCAGACCTCTTTTGTTTTTTCTGCAAGCTGGCACAACTCCCTGTGTGAGGTACTCAGCTGCTATCAGCACCGTGCTTGGCGCTCCTGGCCCACATCCACACGGAGCCTGATCAGGGGACATCGATAGTGTGGTCACTGTCAAGCAGACTGGCCCACCTGGGCTTGGGAAGCACTGTCTGCCTACTGCTGACAACCCAGGGTAAGTGTTGGGAGCAAGGGGGAAATGAGGCTGCTCTGCCACTGTTAAGTCCATGTGCAATATTACAAGATGTGTAATTTTGTCATTCATTTTTCTCTTCCATTTGGAGTCTTGATCTAACTCCTAAGCCAAGTCAAGAGTCGTTACTCACAAAATGTTGATTAAATATTAACTTTGGTTGTTAGGTGTCCTTTTTTGGTCTAAAACATTGGAACCCTATGGTGTAGAAGTGAAATCTATCCATTAAGGTAGATCTCTGGCAGCAGGAGAGATTCAAAATTATTTGCCCCTAAACAATGGAATTGGCAATGCTACAGTATAAATAATGGGAAAATAAATAAGTGATAGAAAACATTTATTGCGTACTTACTATGTGGCAGGAAACTTTCATGCATTATTTTGCTAGTCTTCACAATAACTCTATGAGTTATATACCGTGATTTCCATTTTATTTGGAAGTTTATGGAAAAGCAGGGGAAAACTATCCTAAAGTCTTAGAACTTGGATTCACTTTCACATCTATCTCATTTCAAAGAAACAGTTAAATCAGTACCTTCTTAAGGACAATAAGAATGGAGTAGAGGGGTCCCTGCCAGGCTGGCTCAGTTAAGCATCTTTGCCTTCAGCTCAGGTCATCATCCCAGGGTCCTGGGATCAAGCTCCACATTGGGCTCCCTGTTCAGTGGGGAGTCTTTTTCTCCTTCTTCCTCTGCCTCTTCCCCAGTTTGTGTGGTCTCTCTCTCAAATAAATAAAATCTTAAAAAAAAAAAAAAAAAAGAAAAGAAAAGAAAAAAGAATGGGGTAGAAGGTGGCCAGCAGAAAAATAAAGAATGTAGGCCATGTGGCTCTTTTAAAATATGGCTGCAGTGCTTTGATCTTCCTCCCATGAGAAGTGGGGTCTATGGCCCCTTCCTTTGAACCTCGGCAGTGCTATGGATGTTTGAAACAGTATTATGTACCCGGAGTGACTCTATATATCTTTCAGTGTTGCAGCTCCTCCTTGTTCACTGGAGGACACTCTCTGAGCTACCATGTAAGAATTCACGGGAGCAGAGACCATCAGTCTGGAAAGGTACTCAGACAGTCCAGACATCCCCTCAAGCCACCAGTAATGTTTACAAAGCTCTCTTAGACAGTCGAGACCAACCCGTCCACCTGCTGAATACCAGAACATCACATCTGTGACAGCCATGAAAATGCACTGTTGAGGGGCGCCTAGGTGGCTCAGTCAGTTAAGCGTCTGCCTTCGGCTCAGGTTATGATCCCGAGGTTCTGGGATAGAGCCCTGCATCGCCCTCCCTGCTTCTCCTCTCTCCATCTGCCTGCTGCTCCCCCTATTTGTGCTCTCTGTCAAATAAATAAACAAAATCAAAAAAAAAAAAAAAAGAAAAGAAAAGAAAATGCACTGCTGAGATCTTCAAGAAACTGTTGTGGGGCAGGGGTATATATGACTGACAGCCACCCCTTTTGATCCCCCCACCACACTTGTTCCTAGGCCACCTGGACTATTCCCATCCAGTGACCCCGAGTATGATGAGGCTCCTACTAGAATTCCATTTCTGTAGGATATATAATTCTTCTAATAGGTAATTTGCTGCCTGCCTGAACCTTTCTTAAACCAATACTACAAGTTTGAGCATCTTCCTACCCAATCCTCACTCTTTCCTCTCCTCTATAGGTGTGAGACCTGCATGACAGTTTGAGGCTTTTCCTGCCCACCCTCACTTCCTCCCTTTGTCCTTCACAGGCACTTCCCCAGTAATCCCATGCATGTCTAAACCCTATTTTACATCTGCTTGCACGTTTCTTCTAAGCCATTTTACATCCCTTTCTTAAAAGGCTTGAGCCAAGGCAGGTTGGAAGAGAACAATCACCCAGGTAAGCCTTATCCAATTTCTGACCCACAAAAATTATGAAACAACACGAAATTACTAGTTTTCAGCCAAAGAGTTTTTGGGCTACTTTGTAATGGAGGCACAGGTAACTGGATCAGCAATGTTTTAACACAAGCAGCATGAGAGTTGAAACGGTTGTATATGAAGTTGTGATGTGTTTCTGAAGCAAATACTCTTAAAATGACATGACTTTACAAAAAATGACAAGCTCAGAAAATGAAGCCTGAACTAGAGTAACTGCTTCGACCAGGTCTTCCCAGGACTTTCTGGTTTTAGTATTTAAAGTTCAAGGTCCCAGAAAATCCCTAACTCCAAGGTAAACAGTGGCAATTAGTCACCCTACCTGGAATCATTCAAGTGTGCAAATTAAACAGGACCTTTTCCTCTGATGAGAAGAGTGTTTTTCTTCCTCAGAGAAGTCTATTATCTTAACCAAGAGTCACACTACTTAATGTAATTGCTTAGTTAAGAGCTGAAGGTCATTCCTACAAAATTAAAATATGAAGATAAGCTACTTTTACTTCCATCTCCTCTCTCAGTGAATTCCTCTGGTGAAAATCCCCAAAATGCATTCAACTTAGCTTCTAGAAGCTTAGAGAGAAACTATATACCACATGCCAGCCACCACTTTAGTGCAGGCTAACATTTCCCAGAAAAGGTTACTGTTCTGAATTTTTGCACCTTAAGAGGCTTTAAGAAATTTTTTTAAAAAGGGTCCCACAATTAGTTTGGGAAACATTGCATCTTGTGCATCCTTTCTGGAGAATCTCAATGCATATTACATATTAAGAATCTACGTAGACTTGCAGAAAGGTAATCTTTTTGTAGTGAAATACAGATCACAAGGAGATCTATTTCACTCATCAGATTGGTAAAACCAAAAATGATTTGTAATATCCACTTTTGGCAAAAGAAATATAGAAACAGTTTCTAGAATAAACTGTGAACAAACCATAAAATGGTAAAAACAAAACAAACAAACAAACAAACAAAACCCACAACTTCTGGAAGGCAATTTGGCAGCTATATTTAATAAATGTATATAGTCTTCTTTCCAACAATCCTACCTCTTGGTATCCCTTTTACGGTAACTACTCATCAGTGCACGAAGATGTGTATATAAGGGTTTTTATTTCCACACCTTTGTAATAACAAAAACCTCAAATCAGCCTAAATGGCCATCCATATCATATATTCCACAAGTGTTTATCGAGTGTCTGTTACATAGTTCTAGTCACGGGAGACAGACCAATGACAAATGGAGATAAGATGCTGATTGTCCATCATGGAGTTTATACAGACGGAGTTTATATAATAGGGAGGATAAGCAAAATAATAAGCAAAATAAACAAACGTAATAAGCAAAATAATAAGCTAACAAAACCTAGTAAGTATATACCACTTAGATTTAGGTCTGACTTAGTAACAGATACCCCCAAATAACAACAGAGGCTCGAACAAGGGAGTTTGTTTCTTTCTTATGTCAAAGTCTAGCTAGGAGGTAGGTGCAGGGCAGGTTTGCTGACTATAGTCATAGAAGCTCAGTTACTTCCAGCTGTCTACTTTACTATCCCGAGGAACCTTCATCCTTAGGGTCCCGCAGAGAACTGGAGCCATCACATCCACATTCAGGAAAGTGGTAAAGGGTGGGAAGAAGCATGTATGTTGAAATTTGTGCATATGATGTTTTCTTAATCACACTGGCCAGAACCTCATCGTATGGTCATGATTTACTGCAAGGAAAGATGGAAACTAGTGTTTTTCTTTTCTTCTGAGTATTCACATGACCAGAACTTCTAGTAATGAGGAAGCAAGAGTGAAGAGATACTTGGAGATAACTAGCAATTTTGCTATAAGATAGCAATAAAATATAAAGAAAGCAAACTGAGTGATTTATTACTAAGGGTTGGACAGTAATTTTAGATTGGGCTGTCTAGGACAGCATTTTTGATGATTTATAAGTACTTTCATACCTGAGAAGAATAAACCAATTATATTAGTTATCTATTCTGAGTAATAAATTATCCCAAAACTTAGTGGCTTAAAATAGCACACATTTATTATATCACAGTTACTGTGGATCAGGAACTCGAGCATGACCTAGTCAGGTCCTCTGCCTCTCAGTCTGTGACAAGGCTAGAATCAAGGTTTTGGCCAGGGCTACAGTCTCCTCTCAAGGCTCAACTGGGGAAGGATCCATTTGCAAGCTCAAGGGGTTACTAGCAGAATTCAGATTCAGTTTGTCACACATTGTTGGACCAGGAGCCTCACTTTCTCACTGGCAATCAGCTGGAGGCTGTGCTCAAGTATAGCTCCAACATGCCTGCTGGCTTCATCAAAGTGTAAAAGCCAGAAATTAATAAAGAAAGTCTGCTATCAAAATGGAAATCACAGGCTTTTGTAGCCTAATCTCAGAGTGTCTTCCCATCACTTTTTGCTATATTCTGTTTATTAGCACTAGGTCATTAATTCCAATCTATACCCAGGGGGAGAGGATAATATAAAGACATGCAAGTAGCAGAAGGTAGAGCCTTCTTAAAAGACTGCGTACTGCACCATCCATGAAAATATATGCGGTAAAGTCATTCCAGGCGGAGGGACCAACTAGCACAAAGATCCTAATTATCTCACAACCTCAGCATGCTCACAAAAAGGAAGGTATAGGTGTATATTGGTGATATACAGAGGAAATTCATTCCAATTGAAGGAATATTCTCAATTTAATATTTAATCTATTGTAAATATTGTAACAAAAGGGAATGTGAAAGTTTTGAGAGATTGATATATTATTTGATGAGAATATTTAAATTACAACAGCACATCATTAACTGTATATTTCAGAAATGCCAATTGATATATTTATCATCAAGTAGTTGAATCTATTACTGCAGAGATTTATGCATTGACAAAGCAATACTGTTTTATAGAAGAGATGATACAAGATGATACAATATACCGATGTACAATTGGTATATTTTGGGATAGGAAGAGAAAATTATGATGAAACTTGACCTACACAAATAGGTTATTTTCCCACATGACAAGAAGGCTACACAGCAGTATTTGCTGGGTTGGTTCAGCAGTTCCAAAGTGACAGTGGCTGGCATGTCCGTAATTATTTCTACTTCCCCTTGTTTATCACAAGATGGCTGCAGCACTGCCAAGCATCACAGTCTCCATCTCATTTGAAGGCTTGAGGAGAGAGATGGTACTGAGCATTTCTCCTTAAGCTCCCCTTTGAATAAGAGAAGGATTTCCTCCCCAGATTTCATCCAATGTATATTGCCTTACATATCATTGGGTACAACTGGGCAACATTCTCAGTATCAGAAAAGGGGTTTGCCTTAATTCCACCCCCACCCCACAACATCAGTATGTCCCCATACACCAACACAGAAAAGAGGCCCAGTGACTTCAGGAAAACTAATGACCAGTCTGCATCACTGACTTTAAGACTAAGTCCTAGTAATTATAAGCACTTACATGTGACCAGGAATTTTTTGAAGCCTTTTAGAAATACTAGCTAAATTACTCCTTAAGGGACACCTGGGTGGCTCAGAGGTTAAGTGTCTGCCTTCTACTCAGGGCATGATCCTGGAATCCTGGGATCAAGTCCCATGTCAGGCTCCCTGCATGGAGCCTGCTTCTCCCTCTGCCTATGTCTCTGCCTCTCCCTCTGTGTGTCTCTCATGAATAAATAAATAAATAAATAAATAAATAAATAAATAAATAATCTTTAAAAAATACAAAACTAAATTACTCCTTAAAATAGCTATACGAGATAGGTCTTGTAATTATTCCCACCTCACTGATATGGATATTGAGGAATGGAGAAAGTAAATAAACACACAGTATGTCAGTGATCTTAGCCAAGATTTGAACCCTCCTTGAGAATCAGAGTTCTTAATCATTTTGCTAAACCGTCTCGCAGGATGTAAGGGGAATAATGGCCACAAAATAATGCATATTGAAGGTTCTCCTACACTGTTGAACAGTCTGTGTAAACCTGGGAGGGAAATCTTGCACATATGTTCTAAACTCACTCAAAAAGGGATCACTCAGTTATAAATGAAAACTGAAATATAAGGAAATATGAACACAATGAATTAGGCAGGTTTACGTGTAGCCACAAAATTTGTTTTAAATGACAAAATGCCTAAAGAGGTAAGAAAGTGGGCAGGAATCAACTTAAAAGAAAACCAAGAAACCAACAAGTAAAGAACCAGTATAATCTGGGGACACAGTGACTCCTGGTTGGAGTAACTTTATTTTCCTCCTCATAGAACCATAGACAGAAAGGCAAGCTTGAGATAGAGACTCATCAGAGTGAAGGATCAGGGAGCAAGGAGAAAATGACTCACATTCTTTCTCCTTTAGTATCTGACAAGGAAGGCATTGTGATTCTGTCCTCATGTGGAGAAATCAAACATAATATCCCAATCAAATTTCCCCGCTGAGGGCCTCGACTGAAGTTCGCTAACACAAGGGGCCATTAGACCATAAATGATGTCTTAGCAGATATCTCATCATTTTAAGGACCACCTCTAACCTTCTGACCTAGGTCACAAATAAGAATTGTTAAAAAAGCAACATTAAGCAGACCTTCTAGCCTGAGTTAAGGTAAGAAAACATTTACCAGATGATGTAGACTAAGAACTGGCTTTTAAAATTTCTTTACTATTAAAATAATTTTTCACTTCTAAGAATCACTTTAAAATAATGATTTTGATTTAGAACATTGTTTTAATTTATAGGCTTTGATTTCCTTCATTTATAGAAATAGACAGAAAATTGTGTACTCTGTTCTCATCAACTCACAGCCAAATAGGTAAGTGCTTAAAAGTAGCAAATTCTTCATGTACATTAAATACTACACACACAGTATTTGTGGGCAAAAATAGTTACTTTGGCTTAAAAAAAAAAAAAAAGACCTCCTTGCTTACTTAAAATTTTCCCTACAATCATTGTTTTTAATTTCCATCAGTGTGTTCATTTTTTTAACACCATGACCATTTTTCATTCATTGTAGAATGAAATTGGGGGTCATTCTAGCATTTCAGAGCTACAAAAAGCTGATGGTATTTTATTGATGCTGATAATATAGAGTCAGGAGAGGATCAGCATACTTTCTGTAAAGGGCCAGAAAATAAACATTTAGGGTTTTGTGGGCCATGTTCTCTGTCATAACAACTCAACTTTGCAATTGTATGATGAAAATAGTCAAAGGCAATATGTAAATGGGTATAGCTGTGTTTCAATAAAACTCTGCAAAACAGGAGAGGCCTGACTTGGCTCAGGAGCAGTGGTTTGCTGACCTGTGATAGGGAACTCTGGCTCTTAAATGACTGAAAGATTTAATTATGCATCTATGTAAATGTTATTTCATAGCAGCTTAAATAGAATAATAAATTTATAGTAATAAGTATGATGTGCAACTGATGTCCTGTAATGCGTATCTTTTTGTAATTTTACATTCAGTTTCTAATTTGCCTTTTTTTAGCACAGTATTGATGACTGATGGGAAATATAGAGAAATTCATAACTGCAGGGATCCCTGCGTGGCTCAGTGGTTTAGCACCTGCCTTTAGCCCAGGGCGTGATCTTGGAGTCCTGGGATCAAGTCCCACATCAGGCTCCCTGCGTGGAGCCTGCTTCTCCCTCTGCCTGTGTCTCTGCCTCTCTCTCTCTGTGTCTCTCATGAATAAATAAATAAAATATATTTTTAAAAAAGAAATTCATAGCTGCATGTTTTAACTAGGAAATTATGTGGACAGTGGAATTTCAAATCCTGATGGTGGTGCAGTAAAAGTTATATATTTTGTACTATCTCCTCTTCATAGTCATTCCTTCAAAACTGTAACCAGCTTTCTTATGTGACTTGAACTGTCCTTGCAATTATATAGAATAGATTTGATTTCCATTATTACTGACATTTTATGTGTGAAGATACAATGCTCATAAAGGTTGAATGACTTGCCCAAGATTCACAAGCCAATGTAGTAGCAATGCTAGGAGTGGAATTCAGATGCTCTGTCCAGTGCTGTTTCCACACCACATCACTCTGCTCTCCTGGTAGGAAGAATTCCCCATAGGTCCTATCGTGTAAGTGACCTTTCAGTTTTTCCATAGAATTTCCAGGAAAATACCTAGATTTGGGGAAGTGAGAGAGACAAGGCTCCAGATAGTCAGCCAATGCTGACCAGACATTGGGACAGCACCACGTGGTGCAAAAGGTTGAGTTGGCAGCCCCAGTCTTTAGCACAGCTTTCCATGTCTTGGTGGTTAATAGGTAGAAATGGATCTCCAAGTATTTGTTAAGCAGTTACCCAGGACTTCAGCAAATATCCCAGTCTTTATGCATTAAGTTAAGGTCTACTTAACGCTCAAGTCAGGGATGCTCAATATGTGGCATGAGTCATTAATTAAAATGATGTATGTACATAGAAAGCCTATCCATACCATGGTTGACATCACTTACCAATCATAAGAGGCTTAACATCAGTGCTATCTCTGCACCTTGAAGAGAATATCCCAAATAGACTCCCATTTGTCAATCTAAATTTTCACAACTGAAATATATTTGCCTTCCTAACCCTGTATGACCATATTATTAGCTATTGCTCAGCTCTGAGGGAGGCATTAGTGCTAGTTTCCCACCATCATATAGGTAGTTTTTGATAAGCATCACCTTTAGTCCAAGATTTAGTTGACTCATAATGTTTTAGGTTGAGAGCAAGATCATCAGTGCATTCGGGAATAACTTCATGTAACAGTAGTTCTGGGTCTCAGAAAGGAGCAAAAGTTTAGGAAGGTATTTATGTCTTGAGCATCAAATTATAGAAAATGAAAGATAATAAGCAAAGTCAAATGAAAAGAAGGAGAATAGGAGATGCAACCATTATTCGTTGTTGCAAATGGAAATTTCTGGAGAATGGTGGAAACAAAACAAAGGGAGATTTTCCACTATTCCTACTGAAGCTTGTTGGACTTATTTTTAAGGATAATAAGGACATTCTTCAGTGTTGCATTGGTAGGTCAGTTGTCTTTTATTCTCTGAATAATCACTAGTGTTCAGTATTCTACATCTTTCCCTTAAACTTGTTTATATATCTATGACGTGTGGCTTCCTACAAACCTTTTTTTAACATAATTATATAATTAATATATGTATATTTTATATAAATTTGATTTATCTATATTCAAAATAGTGTGAGATAAACCATAAAAAAATCTTAATTTGTGCAATACTTTTCTTTCCCCCAAAATTATGTTCAAATTTAACTTGATTTCATATCTGCCTATGTAAATTGTAAACTGTGTTTACGCTTTTGTTAACTGGTATTACCTTCTTTAGCTGACAAATATAAAACCCAGTTTATCAGGATCAGTCTTGATTTATGCAAGTTGTGAATTACAGTAGGCCTTTAAAAATATCCCCGGCATAAAGCGGAGCCCCCTGAAAATCAGAGTGCATTAGATGGAGTTCCAGAATGTGAGTAACTAAAGATAGGGGAGATATCTCAAGAAGTCTGAAAAACTATTAGCTCTGTAAAAACTCCTGAGCCCAAAGGAACTCAGGTCATTATGAACACAGGCTCCATAGCAGTGAGCAATCTTGTACCTTCTTTAAGTACCTGGAAGAACTAAAATATCACAGAAGGGAAGAAACTATGCTTTCTTGTTAATTGAACCAATAACCAAGTTTGTGTCTGTAGTTCTAGGACCGTGCACTCACTTAAAATTCATTTGACAGCTGATACAGGATAATTGTGGGCAATTTCTGACAATAAAGACTCAATTATTATGGCAAAAATTAGTCTGTATTTTCCATTGCAGAGAAATCTATCAAATAATTTTGCTGGTTATTATCTTGATAATGAGAATACAGGAGATCTGTATAGTCATGTCAAACTGTCCAGAATGTGGAAATAGAGATTGTGGGTGGAGAAGAGATAGACATAGTGAACATCAGTCAATCCTTTGTCTGATCAAGGATTTTATACTCTCATGCAATTCACATTCTGTTTACTTTATTCACCTTGAAGCTAAATTCTGTCTCCCTCTCACACTTGCTTGTTTATTTCACAGCATTTGGATATTGCTTTTATGTTGATTTCCCTCTCTGCCCTTATGATTTGAGACTCTTTTAACCATTATTTCTTTTGCCATTTCTATCTTTTTTGAGGCAAGTATTTCCCTTTAGCCAAACAATGTACAACAAATAATTGTCTAAGAGCTTTTTTTTTTTTTTTTTTAACTGCCTTTGTGTTTGGGATCCTGATTATAAGCCTAGAGACCTGTGCCTCAACAGTGTCTCTTAAATCATACAAAGAAATAGAAAAATTTAATTAGAAAGCCGAAGTATCTATTAGAGAGGTCTCTTAATTTTAATCACTCCCTATGATTTTCATCAAATATGAATAAAACTTTTTTTTTTCCCCTAAGAAGGTACATACAGTGGAAAGATTGGTATAAGGCACAGATACATGATGTTGACGCTGTGTGTTTTGGACTACTGGGTTTGGGTGGGCCAATTTTGTGGGTGCTAGGATCTGAAATGAGAGAGGTTTTCATAATGTGTTCTAGCTGGTAGTTTTAGTCAAAGACATTTTGTGGATGTAAGATTAAAATTTTGTACTCTAGGGATGCCTGAGTGGCTCAGTGGTTGAGTGTCTGCCTTCGGCTCAGGGCATGATCCTGGGGTTCCAGGATCGAATCCCACATCAGGCTCCCTACAGGGAGCCTGCTTCTCCATCCGCCTGTGTCTTTACCTCTGTGTGTGTGTGTGTGTCTCATGAATAAATAAATGAAATCTTTAAAAAAAAAATTGTGCACTAAATTTACCATAAATAATTTAGCCTTTTCAGTGACTCTGAGAAAAGCAAAACCAGTCCTTATTGGTCTGTTGTCCTCCACAGTTTGCAACCTGTATGAACTGAATGTGTATGTCTCCTGAAAATTCCTATGTTGAAATTCTAACCTCCATGTGATTGTATGAGAGAGAGAGCCTACAAGAAGGTGGTCAAGGTTAAACAAGGTCATAAGGGTGTGTCCCTGATTCTGTAAGATTAGTGTGTCTGAAAAGAGACATCAAGGAGCTTGTTGTCTCTCTGTCCACTTTGTGTGGACAGAGCTAGAAGGCAGCCATCTACAGGCCAGGAAGAGAGTTTTCACCAGGAACTGGATCAGCTGGCACCCTGAATTTGGACTTTCCCAGCCTTCAGAACCACAAGAACACAGTTCTGTTGTTTAAGTCACTCAGTCCGTTGTATTTTGTTAGAGCAGCCAGGGCAAGTAAGACATATCCATTGTCAAGAATCTTACATAGGGCTATTTCATAGGATAGAGAATCCAAGAGGCAAAGGCCTGCCACTCTCTCTCCGGATTACGGCAGGATTTTGGACTTTACATGGTTCTGGGTTACAAAATTTGTTCTGAGACTTTGGGTCTCCTAAGTGTAATTTTCCACATTTGAAAATAGTTCTAGGGGCACTTGTGTGCCTCAGTCGTTGAGTGTCTGCCTGTGGCTCAGGTTGTGATCCTGGGATCCAGTCCCGTATGAGGCTCCTTGCAGGGAGCCTGATTCTCCCTCTGCCGATGTCTCTGCCTCTCTCTCTCTGTGTGTCTTTCATGAATAAATAAATAAAACCTTAAAAAAAGAAAAATGAAAATAGTTGTGATAATAGTAACTGAAACTTGATTGAGGCTGTGAAGATTAAAGAAGATAAATAGCATGTGGCATGGAGAATTCAGTAAGTGAAAACAATTATTAGTATTGTATCTATTAATATTCAGATAACATGAGCAGACCACTTAATACAGGTGAGGCCCCACATTAATACTGTTGAAATGCAGCAGTAAGTAAAGCTGATAGCTTGATGATTTTTGAAACTTAGTCATAGATCTTTTCAAAAATGAAATCGCTTTTGATTCTGTAATACACATTGGCACTTGTCTACATACAGACATTTAAGATGACATGCTGAATTTTACCTGAGCCCTGTGCTCCTGGAAAACAGCCAAGACTGAGAAATCCTCTCACCCTTTTGTGTTCTGGGAAATGGCTTACTGCAAAGAAACACCGCCCACCCCCACCCCACCCCACCCTACCCCACTTTACAACTTAAATAAGAGTCCAGGCACCCCCACCCCCACCCCGGTTTACTTAAGACAAGGCTACATGCCTACCCTCCACATTCCCATTCTTCACCTCGTTGGTCATTAGCTGAATCCTTTTGTCTGATCTTGGCAAACATATTTCTTGACCAAACTAGTCTCTCCTTCCCTCCGGGCCTCTGATTTGACCCATCCTCACCCTGAGCCAGCACACAGCCTGCTTAATTAGGCCCCTCTAGGGAAAAAGCTATCATTAGGGCAAAACGGTCTTCTCCTTCACGCCACCTCCCCCACACCAGGTACTTCCTAGCCTCCCTCACTCTCTGTCCTTCTAAAAAAGAACCTCTTTTCCCCAAACTCCTGAACACTTGCTGACCTACAGTCAGAGATTCTCTCCCTATTGCATTAGTCTAATTCACTGCTTCTAATAGTCTTTTAGAACAGTTTCTCTGTACCTAAGTCCAGATTTATTTTTAATTTGACAAAGGAAATCTGAATGAAATAAAAATTTGTCAAAATCATCTGGGAGTCTTAGATTAATTGGCTCTTCAGACTATTCTCGCCTCTTTCCTAGTGATTGCCACTGTTTTGGTTTCTGCTACTATAATTGCAAATTGATGAGTAAAATAAAGTAATACATGATCAAGCGAGGGGGTTTTAGCTTCCAATTAGGAAGATCTCATCTCCATCAGAGTTTTTACTATCTAACCTAGTTCTAAGTATGTTAATAGAGTTTCCTGTTATTCAGCATCTTTTGCAGAGCTGAAAACTGAGCTATTTTACCAAATCAGTTTCAGGGCGATTTTTTAAGATACATGAGATACACGAAGCAATTTAAAGCACCTTTACTCTAAATATCAATAGATGTGATTAAATAATTCCATGATATTCTGATGAAAGATTTGCATATTAAAATGGTTGTGATTCTCTCTAAAGCAGTATGTTCTACTTAGACATAAGTTGGTCTTGGATTTGTCATGACCTGGAGAGAACTGTGGTTTAGAGCCATGCAGATTTGTGCCCCAATTTCAGTTTGCTATTCTGTAGTGGCTGACTGACTTAGGGACTTATTTGTGTCACCTAAAAATTGAAATAACAGCATTTATCTCTCATGGTTGTTGGGAGCATTGAATATGGACAAAGTGCTGAGCACAGTGCCTGGGACAGGTTTAATTAAGAAATATTATAATTATTATTTTTAATACATTTATTTTGTATTGGTGTTCAATTTACCAACATACAGAATAACACCCAGTGCTCATCCTGTCAAGTGCCCCCCCAGTGCCCATCACCCATTCACACCCACCCCCCACCCTCCTCCCCTTCCACCACCCCTAGTTCGTTTCCCAGAGTTAGGAGTCTTCATGTTCTGTCTCCCTTTCTGATATTTCCCACACATTTCTTCTCCCTTCCCTTATATTCCCTTTCACTATTATTTATATTCCCCAAATGAATGAGAACATATAATGTTTGTCCTTCTCAGATAATATCGATTTTAAAGTGAGCAATGCAGAGGCCAAGGGCAGGCTTCCCAAAAATGTACCACTTTGGCAAATTGATTATTTTGAATTAAAAATTACTTAAGAAAGCATCCAGTGCAAAAAGAACACTCTGACCCCCTCCTTTGTCTCCAGAAATCAGGAAATAAATCTTTGATGTGAAAGGTATACTCCCTGTACATCCCAATCATCAGATACAGAGGATTGAGAGCTGAGAAGCCTGCATAAACAAGTCTTGTTACTTTACTAATTTATTGCCCCAGTTCAGCCTCTGTTTAGAATTCCTTACTAATTGAAGCTCTCAAACATAAGTTTTCTTTGTCTTGTCAGCTCCTCCCAGATTTATTGTTTCTTTGTCTAAAATGTATACAAACAAGATGCCTTGGTCATTTCCTTAAGTCTCATTTTCATTGTGGGGCCTTCATGGCACCTAATTAAATGTTGTTTTTGTTGTTGTTGTTGTTTTTTTTTCTCCTGTTAATCTGTCTCATGTCAATTTAATTTTTATACCAGCTAAAAGAATGCTGAAGGGTTGAGTGAAATTATTCCTCCCCAACACCATGTGGGATCTGGACAGAGTGTCTGAGTGTGCGTGGAATATCTGATATTTCTGTTTCTCCATCTCTCATTCTGGCATTTCTATGATGCTGATTCTTTCTCTCCTGGAAGGTTTTGTTGGGTCTTTGAGGAACAACCTCCTTCTATTGCTGGGGAACACTCACCTCCAGTTCTGTTGACTATAGCAAATAGATTTTATTTCTGCTGGTCACTTACTTCTGTAGTAATACCTTTAGAACCCAGAAGACCACTGCTAGCTTTTATCTGTTGATGTTATTTCTCCTCCAGGAGAGTCTTCTTTGATTTGACAATAACTGACCTTCCATACTATACTGCCTCTTACTCCCTCATGACCCTCAAGAGGACCACAGAAAACATTTGCTCCTCCTATGGCCTCAACAGACTTGGAATACAACATGGCTCCAAAGCAGGTTTCTTTTGATTTATCTTCTCTAAATTTTTCATCCCTCACTTTTTAGATTTTCAAATGGAATTTAGACATTAGTCTCTTGTGTTTTTTCCAATTCAGGTGACCTTTTCAAGATCTCTTTGTGATTCTTTTGATGTTATTTACTCTAGAAGCAAAATGGAGAAGCACTTCTGGCCCTTACCCCTTGGGGAGGATAGGCAAAGTGAGACTCAGAAGATACAAGAGGTCCACAATTCTTAACCTCAAGGTTGGTGAACTGCTTCAAAGACATCTAACTGGTTCTTGACTACCTAAAGTTTGAGAGTTCTATCAGGTAGGCTTTTTGTTTACAATACTTTTAGAGCTCTGGCAGCTGATAACAGATGGATTTCAGTCTATTTTAATACTATTTTCCATTATTATTGGTTTATTAAATCTACTCAGCTCAGTAAATATAAAGCCTGCTTTGTAGTTAATATATTGGTTATCTGAACAATTGACATTAGCTCAGCAGCAAAAAGGGTTCGGTCAGATGATCTAGGGAACTCCCAAAAGGCCCAGAAGGGAAAGTAAGTAAATAAAAAAAGAAACATAAGGGTGAGTATTAATGCTCAGCATAAATTTCAGACCAGCATCAACAGCATGGGCATCACTGAAGTGGGTGGTACAAGCTTTATAGTGGACATTTTAGCTTCCTTCTCAATTTATATCCTCGCTGGTAGAATAAAAATAGTAGCAACTATTACAGTATGATTTACTAGTAGGCATTGTGCTAAACACTTTTATATTCATTATCTCACTTAATCCTTATGTCATTCAGAATGCCAGAAGAATTTAATAATCTGTCCAAGAATACATGATTAACAAAGGGAGGTACTGAATTGATACTAGATCTATCTGGATCCATAACCTAAGCTCTTTTCTGGAAGATTTTATTTATTTATTCATGAGCAACACAGAGAGAGGCAGAAACATAGGCAGAGGGAGAAGCAGGCTCCCCACAGGAGCCCAATGCAGAACTTGATCCCAGGACCCCAGGATCATAACCTGAGCTGAAGGCAGATGCTCAACCACTGAGCCACCCACATGTCCCATAACCTAAGCTCTTAAACACTGCACTGGTTGATGTTATTCTAGACTCTTTCTTATATTTTGTAGAAAACTTATCCAAGGTCTAGTGTCTCAGTTGTACCATGGACGTAATCTGTGAGGAGTCCCAAGAATTTATTCAATATTTTTTCTTTAGGTTGGCTGGAGAAGTATCAAGCCATTTACTAGTTTGGAGAGCAAAATTCTCTTTTTTTCCACGTGGTCCATCAGGACACAATCAAAATCAAAATCAGTAATTTGCTAATGGGTTCAAAAGATGCATTTTTTGAATATAAACAATAGAAAATAATTTTCTACTCTTTCTCTGAGGAGAATCAGACAACTTAGCATTAGGGTGTTAGACATTATGCAATGCATGGTTTTTAAATGCCCAAACTAAATAGATCTAAATTTTTGGAGAGAAAGCAAGCAATCAAGCAGTATACTTAAGAGTTGGAGAGGAAATGACTGATTTTTACAATGTCTTGCATGATATTTCTAGAGATTCTATGAAAGAGCTCTAAGAACAAACAACTCTGTGAAACACTAGACTGAACAGACTTCCATCCTATTACTTTCTCAGTCTTTAGCATTGCATTTGACTCTCTAAGAAGGAACATAGTTCTTTGATCACAAAAGGCTTTTGTTCTCTCCCTCCATCCACCCCTCAGAAGGAACAAATATTACAGAGCAGGCTCCAGGGAAGCTTCTTTGAGAAATGCAGATCTAGGTGGTCATAGGTGGTCGCTGCTCTAGTAAATCAATGTGAAGTGTGATCATTGGGAAAGAAATAGAGTCAGAATTGCACAGGTCTTTTCATCTAAAGAAAAGTCAAAACAGTTTTCTGGTGAGAAGGAAAGTGTCCAAGTCAGATGTTTCACCAGTAGGAACACTGCATAATGAGCTTTCACATTCAACCTAACCATCTGATGTGTGTACCCTGAGACGAATGGCAAGACTTTGGCTTCTCTTTGAAATTTTAAGTGATAAATGCTTATTTTTGGCACCAAAAGTCACGGTCTTTTTTAGATACTGATTTCCCAGCTGAAATAACTCATCATAATGATATGCACAGACTGTACACTACAGATAAACTTCCTTCTGCCATCTGTAAATGGAACATAAACAGTAGGAGGGCACTGTGGCTACAATATGCAGCTTCTTTTAGTAAAAACCAGAGAAGAACAGATGTTAGCAAGGAGAATGTTACAGCGCTTTCTCATTTATTTATTATTTTACATCGCAAAGTGTTAAAAGAGTGATATTAATCTCATTTTACATTAGGGGAATAGGAGATAAGCTCTTCTGGTAGAAGAAAGCTATTCATTTCACTATGGAAAATAGGGCAGGTAAGATCCCTTCCACAGAAGCTGGATTCCCAGACTGACTCTACTCTTAGACCTTCCTTTCACATGGCTAAGCCCAACAAAATTGTCACCCATCTAGGACTCATGTTGACAGCTCAGAGACTGACTAGCTTTATGCCATGACCCTTATAAGCAAGTTCTGAAGTCACTTGGCCTTTCCTGATCTTTGTGCATCACTCCACAACTTCAACAAACACTGTATGTAACCATCAACTTTCAAATTTGTTCTTAATTCTACATGGAAATAGTTGCTGAGACTTCTAACAGCATGAATTCCTTCCCACTGAATATGAGGGATTCCAACCCAGGGAATTACCTCTTTAAGAAGTTCTGTTTTAATAATTAATAAAACAACTTAAATGTGAAAAGATATTAATACTAGTAATCTCAGATATTTTGTAAATCAGTGTATGGTATTCTTTGAGCTTTCTGAAATTTTTAAAGGCATTAAAAGTCTTTATTTTTACATATGTATAGTACTTTTAAAGTTAGAAATTACCTTTGCGGGCAACCCGGGTAGCTCAGTGGTTTAGCACCACCTTCAGCTCAGGGCGTGATCCTGGAGACCCGGGATCCAGCCCCATGTGGGGCTCCCTCCATGGGGCCTGCTTCTCCCTCTGCCTGTGTCTCTGCTTCTCTCTCTCCTCTCTCTGTGTGTCTCTCATGAATAAATAAATAAAAATTTTTAAAAAATACCTTTGCCTGCTGTGTCATGATTAAATCGTAAGCTAGTGGGGAGGAAGTAAGTGTTTAAAACCCAGCCACATGACTGGCCCAAGAGCAATGGTTGAAATGGCAGAGACTGGGTTCCTCCTCAGGCCATATGTCTCAAAGGTCTGCACACCTTCCAGTGGAAGGAGATATCCTCTTCTAGACAGCATCTCTTGCAAAGGTTATGCTTTTGAGGTATTTTGCTTTGGACCTGCTTCAATGAGATGGCTTTTGGAGATTAAGAAGATAAGAGATTACTGTGAATTCTTAATGTCTCTGCTGACTAGTTACTTCTTAAATGTATGATGAACCTAAATAACCATCCTTTCTTTATAATATCCTTGGTAGCAGTGGTAATAGTACTGCCTGACTTTACTGAATATTCGACTATATGCCAGCCCCACTTTACATGCATTTAATAATCATAAGCATAAAGGCAAGAGAAGGAGAGAGAGAATTCCCTCAAGTATAGTTGATGAAAATGAGTGCCATAGGGGTGCCTGGGTGTCTCAGTCAGTTAAGTGTCTTGCCTTCTGCTCAGGTCATGATCCCAGAGTCCCAAGATAGAGCCCTGCATTGCATTGGGCTTCCTGCTCAGCTGGGAGCCTACTTCTCCCTCTTCCACCTCCTGCCACTCCCCCTGCTTGTGTGCTCTCTCTCTCTCTCTCTCTCAAATAAATAAATAAAATATTTTTTAAAAAAAAGAAAAAATAAAAGAACTGCTATAGGCTTTGAGAGATTAAAGAACTCTCTCAAGTTCACTTAGTTACCTAGCTAGCAAGTGGTGATGCCAGGAATTAAATCCAGGAATCTCTGACTCTTAAAGCCTATGGTTAATTACCACAAAGCCGGGGAAGTCAAATACACTGTGTATGTGCTGCCACTCCGTATTCCTATATCCATGGCAGACATTGCTAATTGATTGTGGCACTCTCTTGGCCTACCTCAGTTTACCTCCCTTTCCAGACAGCCATGACTACGTGATTGGAGCTGGCATGTGAAATGAGTTCCATTCTTTCCTTAACTGTACTGAATTCACAATTCACACTCTAAACCACTAAGACCTACTTTGAAGGGGAAAAATAGCTAATATTTTATCATTGATTATTATCACCCTGTCACTGTTAATATCATATAATGCTATTTATATACATATTTTAGTTGTTGACAAGTAGGAAATGAGGTAAAAGATTATCCATTTGGTCCTGCAATGCATGCAGCATGAGGGTGATGATCACATACTTTGTGTGATATAGAGTATGCATTTTTAATTATTTAGGCAAGTGTAGTAGTTGTGAGTAGTTAACATTTTAGGTACCATGTGTCTAACCATCTGCAGTATTCCAGTATGATGTGTCCCAATGAACTTAACTATACAGTAGGGAATTGTACAAGCAATTAGCTGCATCCTCTGTGTCCTCTGATTTCACCAACGCTGGCAGAGAAAGAAATAATTTTATAAGGGAAAGAATAAAGAAAAATATATACCTTTAATGGGTAGGATCATAAATGCTATGTATGATGCTATGCCCATAGTCCCAAAGAAAGTATAAGGGTCCTGAAATCCTTAAAGAAGATTAAGATCTCCTGTGTTTCATTAGTCTCTGAAAATCATTATTTCAACTATAAAGATGGAGAACTACCCACTCAAGGGAAGCCCAGAAGTGGGCTACAAATTAGAAGTCCATCCTCTACAACTTGTTTCAGTTACAATGACTCCCAGACATTTTTCTGAGAAAGGCTGCAAGCAATGATCATTTTTGACATAATGATTTCACTTGGAGCACAGTAGCTCCTGGCCCCTGGGCTCTTGCTTTTCCAGATTTGAGTTACTGGTGGTCAACTGCGGTCCAGAAGCAGAAGATCCTCCTTCTGAGTTATCATCAAAAGGTCAGTAGTAGCCTAGTGCTACATCACAAGGCCTACATTCATTCACCTCACTTCATCTCATCAGGAAGGGGTTTTATCATTGCACATCATCACAGGAAGAAGAGAGATGAGTTCAGTAGAGTAAGGTATTGAGAGAGAGACAGGAGAGAGAGGACACATTTATATAACCTCTGTTACAGTATATTGTTATAACTCTATTTTATTATTAGTTATTATTGTTAACCTCTTACTGTGCTAATTTACAAATTAAACTTTATTGTAAGTATGTCTAGGAAAAGACATCGTATATACAGGGTTCGGTACTATTTGCAGTCTCAGGCAACCACTTGGCAGTGTTGGAATGTATCCCTTGTGGATAAGGGGTGGGGGGGCTGTTCTGGGGAAGTGGTAGTGGCTATGAGAGAAACTTCACTTCTAGCAGCGAAGTAGGAAGACGTGTGACTTCTGGTGGGATTAAAAACTCAATAGTTCCTACCGAAAAACTATTTTCCTGTAACTTGTGGTACAGATAGTGGTTAAGATGTTAGGATATTTTATAAATATCCATAACATAAATTATAAGGGGTTTTATATTTTGTATAACCCGTTCTGGAAAGTTCTATTTTAACCATCATACTCATCATCTTACATGCTTTCACACTTGAAAATCACTATATGTTACAAGTATCTATCTTTGTTTTACAGTGTCCATTAGCCATTTGAGAAGAGTCATTGTTATCTTAATTATAATTTTCTCATTCATTCATTCTCACAAACCTGAAAGTTAGCTATTATAACAGATGAGAAAACTACATCCCAAGAGGCTTGCTAGGTCAGACAACTAAAAGGTGAGGGAGCCAGGCTTTGGTATCTGAAATATTGGATGCACATCTATCTAAAAAATCAGAGGCTACCTATCTTTAGGCTTTCATCACTACATAGTCATCACTATGACTTTAGGCATGTCCCTTGCACTGGGCTCATTCTATAAAATAATGATATTAAGCTAGATATCTTATTTCTTTCTACCAAGGGATTTTAATTTGAACAGTGACAAATATAAAAGCACAAACATCGAAATGTGTTTTGAAGGAGATATATATATATTAATATAGAGAGATATGGAGGTATATGAATATAAATATAAGATAGGGAACTTGGCTGTATCCATACACTTTACCATACATTATAACTAGCACAGTGCCTTTGAGAAATTTATTTTATTTTATTTATTTATTTTTTAAAGATTTTATTTATTTATTCATGAGAGACACAGAGAGAGAGAGGCAGAGACACAGGCAGAGGGAGAAACAGGCTCCATGCAGGGAGCCTGACGTGGGCCCTGATCCCAGGTCTCCAGGATCCCGCCCTGGGCTGAAGGCGGCGTTAAACCGCTGAGCCACCTGGGCCACCCTTTATTTTAATTTAGACATCAGTTTCCTCTTGCATTAAATGTGGGATTTACTGGATAACCAATCTAAGAATGGTGAATAAACTGGGCTTCAGAGAATTCCCCAGACCTCCTTTTAAATGCCAAATTGTGCATATGATCAACTTTGAGAATCAGATTTAAGTTATTATGCATTTTTCTGAGAAAATATACATGTGCATATGAATACACCATTTATATATATGCCAGAGTATTGACTCCCTGTTTATGAATTCCAGAGGTTTCTGTTCTGACATTCTATTACTATAAAATGCTATCTTCATAACAGGCTTTATTTAAAAAGTGACCGTTTTTAAAATTCGCATTATATTGATATTTTCCCCCTTACAATTTAATATAAATTGTAGAAAATGCAGTGGTCTTAATTATATTCCTGGAGTATATTTTTAGAGCTTCTGATACATTTTGATATATAATGCCAAATAACTTTTTTTTTTAACCAATTTGTTTTACCAGCAGGAGTTATAAACAGTTTATTACTTTTCTTTCCAACCCTAAACATTATGATCATTTTTTATTTTTGCCAATTCTATGAGAACTCATGGTGTTCTGTTTTTTCAAATTTTAATTTTACTATTATATTATTGCACTGGATTTACATGTTTCAGATTTGAACTTGCCACAGCTACAACTTAGGTTGTTCATTTCTGACATCAGGGAAAAACCAGAAATTGATGAATATTTCCTCTCTGATAAGTTGTAGTTTCAGGAAGAAGTAGTAATACAGGTGTTTTCTCCCTGGAGAACAAAGTTCTGTATTACTTCATTCGGCATGGTAGTTTACATGTTTTGTTTATATTACTATGAACACTAGGTATCCCCATTAACACAAGAAACATCCGAAAGATTTTGTGAAACAGAAGCTCAGAGAATCCTGGGAAGTAGGATAATTAAGAAGGGGTTTACATGAATCTCTTATAAGCATGCACTTCAACAGCTGCTGGGGGGATAAAGAAATAGCAGATGCACTGAGGTAGGAACTGATTAAGGGTACTGAAGGGTTTAAGAAAGTTCTACGTTGCTTATCCCAGTGCAGAGGGACTTTCTACTCAGATCAAGAGAGAACCCGGGAGCAAATATGAGATTGCTCTGCCACAGAACCATAATGGGTGCTGAAGCAATTTTTCAACCATTTTATAACTTCTTGGAGTCTGTCAAGATGAGCTGTTTCATTTGCTTAATTGAAAAAAAAATCTAATACAACAGGGAGTTGAGCAATTTTTCTTAGACCAGCATTTCTTGGGGTTAAAAAATAAAACATCTGTCAGATATTATGAAACATTGAAACCAGATATTACTGTGTTGTGGATTTTAGCGCATAAATCATGAAGGCAATATGATATTACCTTTCATTCTGAAAGTCAGTATGCTACTTCTCTGAAAAGAATATCCAGAAAGCTGAAGGAACATGTCATTCTTTTTGAATCTTTCTCAAATTTAACTGATTGTTTTCAAATCTCTGCTTTGTTGTAGGTTGGTGGTTCTCAAAGTGCCATCTCAGAACCAGCAGGGCAAGCAACACATCTGGGAACTTTTTAAAAATGCAAAGTCTTGGGGCCTATCCCAAATCTACAGAACCTCGAACTGTAAGGATGGAATCTAGCATTAATGCTGTAACAAGCCCTTCAGGGGATGCTGATGCCTGCTGAAGTTTGGGACTATTAATTTGAGAGGTGCTAATTATGGAAAGGTATTTAACTTTTATGTACTGAAGTTCAAGTTGACTTAGATATTAACACTTCTTTGGTTATATGTCCACTCAGATTTCACCTAATGACCTTTCTTGACAAAATAGTTTATTTCAAATGACACCTTATCTTTATTGCAGAATTATCAACATGAATATAACTATCGCTTCTCAGTTAACAGTAGTTTTATAAAAATATTTAATTACTACATCATAATATGTAATTAGCTTTTTCTAATTTTCTAACTTTTCACAGAGGTATTTACATATTTGAACTCATTTTTATCTTTACAGTAGTCCTATATATGGGTACTACTATTAATATTTAGCTACATGTGTATTCATCAGAAATTATTTTATCATTCACTGTACCTGGGTTATCCATATATTAAAGAAAAGAACTGCAAAATATCAATTTGTTTAGAAATAGATAACAATATAAATCATTTAGAGTTCACTTTTATCTGTTCCTACCAGAAAGAAAAAGGTTAAACTAAGAAACTACTTTTCTTGTTATCCTAAGTATTGTAATTTATCACACTTGGTTAAGATTTGAAAAATACTGATCCCTTCAAAATTAGGAGAGACCTGTATAACTCACAAAACTTGAATTAATGAAGGCCAATAATAATTATAATGAGATCACAATTTAGAAGTGAAGGATGAAGTGCAAAATCCCTAAGTAATACACATGTAATTCATGCTTAAATCTTGAAAACTGCCAAGATAAAAAACGCCTTGGTGATAGGGCGCTTTCTGTACACACAGCTTATATTACTTTGAAACACTCCCATCTAGTGGTTGAGTCTTTTCATTACAGATTTCATTAGAGTAGTACAATTGCAATATGCTTCCACTGTTTAATTTCACGGAAGAGGCATGTTATTTTGTAATTCGTTTTAAAACATAGTTAACTTTCATACTCTACATAGTAATTTATCATTTCATAACATAAACATCTTCCCCATGGAATTACAAACATACAATTTAAATATTTTAATCATCATAACTACCCTAATATATACAGTACTGCAGTTAACTTCTTGATATGGAACTTATTGAAGTTTACCCAAAAGGAAATTTGTACTGATTCTTACAACTGAAATGACTAAATGAATTACTAAGTTACATAACTGCTTTACAAAACGATTAAAAACTTCCTTTCCTCAAAGCAGAAGAAAGGAGGGCTTGGTATCAGCTTTGAAACAATTTTTTTTTTCTTCTATGATCAGACCTTCTGTATACAGCTTTGTGTTTTTGTTGAGGTAGTTGCATTTTTTAGGTATAACTGACATATAACATTTTATTAGCTTCAATTGTACAACATAATGATTTGATATTTCTATATATTTCAAAATGATCAGCCCAATAAGTCTAGTATATTCTAAGTATATGAATATTTTTAAAATATGAAGCTCAGCTCACTATATTTTAATAAGCAGATTAGTTTTCCCATATTATTATTCATTGTCTTGTTTCCCATTTGGTGCTTTAGTTCATTCATTTACCCGACAAATATTTATTTAGAATCTATTAAATGCTGGGGCCGATTCTGGGTGTCAGAGCAATGAAGAAGACAAACAGGGTTGCTGTTCTCAAGGGGCTTACACAGTAGTGGGAGCAGGGATGGAAAAAAAAATCACATGAGTATAAATTAATACGGTAACGATTGATACAAAGGAATAACATAAACACCTGACTACATTACAGCTGACAATCACAAACTTCTTTTCTGAAGAAGTGACATTTAATTAGAACAAAAACCAGTTTATATGAGATTTAGGAGAACATTCCAGGCAGAAAGAACAGCAATTGCAGATATCTTTAGGCAGGAATCAGTTTTAGTGGGCTCTAGAAACACAGAGATGGGTAGAATGGCCTAAGCATAACCTTGGTAGGAACACTGTATGGGATATAGTCAGTAAGGTGGCCGGGGCAGCTCCTACATGGTCATCTGGTTAGGAATTAGGAATTTTAGATAAATTTATTGAGAAACTATTGTTATAATCTGATTTCTATGTTATCAAGTTCCCTGTGATTGTTTTATAGATTGGAGATGAGGAGAGAAAAGGGGGAAATATACATAAATATGTTTTTTATTGCACACATAAATAAAACATATATATATAAATTAAATATATATCTTGAAGTTAGGACTGATAGGAGGTGATGTAGAACAATAAGAGAAAGATGTATCCAAGAATGATTCTAAGTGCTTTGGCTTGAGTAACTGAGTGGATAGTGGGTCATTAAGATGAAGAACACTGGAAAAAATTTGTTTAGGGGTGCAGACGGAGACTTCTTTCAGTATCTGGACTACAAATTGTCTTAAATGCAGTCATTATGTGGACATCTCCTCTTTGTGACTCTCATTCTTCTATTTAATAAATGTTCATCGAATGCCAGACACTACACTAGATGGCTGGTATTTCTAGTAAAAATGAAGATGCATCTCATTCCCCTATAGAATTTCTAGACTAATTGGGGAAATACAGACAGTAATCAAATAACCATACAATAGAGCAAAATTGCAACAGTGTTTGGCACAAAAATGAGAGGTACATAATATTATGACCCACTAAAATAGAGTGATTTGACCTAGTTATGGAAGTCTTAGGAGATTTCCCTGAAGCAACATTAAACTTGATAGCAAATCAGTGATCCTGTGAAGAAGAATCTTCAGGGGCTCCTAACAAGAAGAAATTTGCCAAATACTTGGACCTGACAAAAGATTAAGAGCCGGCCTGGAGTCCTTATCAGCCAAGCCTGCAGTACTCAGCCTACGGGCTATTAACTTATTAGGTTGTGCAATCTTAATAAGTTAGGATTAGGTATGAGGAAAAGAGAGTGATGCAGACAAACAGGAAGAACCAACAGAAGGTGCATTATTGGATTGGCCACTGTTATGTGCAAATGACTGCTTTGATCCATGGGGCCATCCAATATAAGAGAGTGGAGAGAGGCCATGGGAGAGGGCTGGAACTTATCCACTAGCTCCCTTCTCTCATTGGATAAACATCTGCTCCACTGTTGATTCCTCCATGTTTCCATGCTGAGTATGAACAGGCATCAAGCAGGGTCTCCTGGCACCTCATGCCATGGTGTTAAGCGAAAAGCCTCTCAGCAAGAGGTGCATAATGAGCACTACTGTTAATTTCTGTCTGCAGTTATTCTGTAGTAGTCTGTGTGGAGCTCCTCGTGCCACCGGTGGGAACTGACAGTAGAGAGGCCTGGAGAATCTGAGGTATTTGGTACAATTATTATGACAGGATTGGAGAGAGGAAGGGGAGAATGATGAATCATGGGATTCGGAGCTTGGTAAGGGTCTGACCATGAAGAACATTGAAGACTAATTGAAGATTTTTGTCATTATCTTCAGAGCAGTGGAAAGTCATTGGTGGAGGGGGCGGTAAGGGGAGTGGGTTCATCATAGGGACACAGCATGAACCAATACGCACTTCAAATATTGCCCTGCCTGTAGGCTGGTCAGAAGTTTGGAGAGGGAGCCAATGGGACACGGAAAGACCAGTTAGCATGAAAGTGGTCCAGCCAAATGATCACAGTATAGAGTAGTGGGTAGATCCAGGAGATACACAGGCAGTAGTATCGACAGAATTTAGTCATGGATTGAGCATGGGGAAAGGGAGAAAGCTTGGTAAGGAAGATAGGTTTATGGCTTGAGTACTTGGATGAATAGTATTGCTGAAAATCACTTAACTCTCGGTCCTGTTGAGGGGCGGGGCAGGGCGTTGGACAGATTTGGAAGGGGAAAGTTACTTGTTCACCTTTTAAACATTGAGTTTGAAATAGCCTTCAAACATTAGGAGAAGAGAAGTCAAGTAGGAAGCAATAAATGAAAAGCATCAGATATATGGGGAATTCTGGGCTAAACATACCTTGAAGTCATGTGTTTGCATGTGACAATCAAAGTCTGCTGGGTAAGACATGTTTGAGGAGCAGCAGAGTAGGACAGAAACTGGAGATTGAGTCTGCAAAGAACTCCAGGTCCAGTAAGTTCAGATGCCTCTTGACAGAATTGTCAGGTGACACATTTCCAATTACTTCAATTACTACTTTTTAGTTTACACATATTCAGTTGTTTCATACATATAATATTGTTTTCCCCTTTAAAAAAAAAGATTTTATTCATTTATTCATGAGAGACAGAAAGAGAGAGAGAGAGAGGCAGAGATTTAGGTAGAGGGAGAAGCAGGCTCCATGCAGGAGCCCAACGTGGGACTCGATCCCAGGACTCCAGGATCACGCCCTGAGCTGAAGGCAGACGCTCAGCTGCTGAGCCACCCAGGCATCCCACCCCTTTCATATGTTTGATCACATATCTCAAAACCAAGAAGTTTCTAAACATGATCACTAAGTCCACATTAAACTCAAACTTACCTTTCTTTAGCATTTCTAAGCTAATGGGGAGGAGTGAGAGAATAAAAAATATATATACTAATATAACAGTCTAATATACTAAGATAGATTCTGTGTCTGAGTTTTGGAGCCAGACAGCACTGGGTATAATTTCCAGCTCTAGCCCATGCTGGTTACACTCACCACATTATTTAACCATGTTGTGCCTTAACTCTATAAACAGAAGATTGTTTCAGAGGTTAAATGTGATAATGTATGTAAAGTGCTTACTACACATAAAACACTTTTCAAAGATCACAATTTTCAATAGATTGGGTGTCCCAGTTACTCACTAGCCTTATTTGAAACTATAATATACTGGGCATTTTTTAAAATTGACATTTTTACATTGTTCTAAAACCAAATGAATACATATTCATCTTAATTTTACATTTATCATAAGTGCTGAATTTATTGGCATATTACATTTTGTAGATGTGACTATTAAATGGTCTATTTGTAAGTATAGTCATTCAAATCAAAATGTCTGTTTATGTGTCATTTATACTTTATTAATTTATACTTCATTTAGGGATCCCTGGGTGGCGCAGCGGTTTGGTGCCTGCCTTTGGCCCAGGGCGCGATCCTGGAGACCCGGGATCGAATCCCACATCGGGCTCCCGGTGCATGGAGCCTGCTTCTCCCTCTGCCTGTGTCTCTGCCTCTCTCTCTCTCTCTCTCTGTGACTATCATAAATAAATAAAAATTAAAAAAAATTTAAAAAAAAAAAAAAATTTATACTTCATTTATAAGTATTCCACTGGAGGTGAGGTGTATATATAAATTCTTATTCTTCTTATCTGGATACAAAAGAATACAAACATTTTTAGAGTACATGAAGTTGAACTTTTATTTGGAAAGTTGAATTTCTTGTATAATGAAAATATTTTTAAACCATACATATCCATAAGCATAATACAAACACCACCTACAACACAAACACATTTTAATAAAGTTCTGCTATGAGTATTAATCTAAGCCAAAAAAAAAAATAGTAATCAGGTAAACCAGTTCTACATACCTTTTATCTCTTTTGATGATGTAGTCAAACAATTTAAGACACAAAACAAAGTAAGCTTTGGCTCAACCCTACTTATTTCACTATGGGAACACTACAATATATACTACCACAGATTACAAATCCAATCCCTTTATAATCAATTTAAAATTGTTACAAGAATCATATCTTAATGGCATGTAAACATATTTAGGGCTTCAATTGGCAATTATGTTTTAAATGCTTAGAAAAACACACCAACATTTCTCATTATTGTTCTCTCTTTATCTCATCTCTTCCATGAATATAAAATAGGAAAAAATATTATTTGAGACTTCCAGCATAATTTCATTGTGCTTTACACTTTTATAAACATGGGTACATCTAAAATATCAGATGCCTTTATACCAATAGAATAATCCACCAAATTCACATTTTCTTACAAATACACATGCAAAATCAGTGAAAAACACTTCCGTATAGCAAAGACCCTGCTTAGTTGTTTTCTGATTAATAATTGTTGATGGCATGTGCAAATCATACTGCTCACTGAACAGTAGATTTTTCTTTCCTGTAGATTTGTTTTTCTATAAAAATATATTTATGTGTTCACAGGAAAAAAGTTGAGTTGGTATGTGTGGGGTGACTTTTGATACATCATTCGATTAAAGGTTAGTTTATGAAGTTAAAAGGCATCTTAGCTTTTATTGTTTTCAAATTTTTCTTCATAAAAAAGAACACCCTGTGACAAAGATAAGGTAACTGAGATCATCATTAGCACTTTATAGTTCAGACAGTCTGAAGCAAAGGGGTCAACGTGCCTAAGGTTTATGTACAAAATCAGTGCTGGAACCAGGAAGAGAACTTAGATTTTCCCAACCCTTGGACAGTTCTCTAGGAACTCATCCCCACCAACAATCCTTGAGATTATATACAACCTATTACATTAAAATAATATTGACAGTTAACAGAGAAAATTAGTAATGAACCAATTTCTTCTGCACTGAAGATTCCCAGTAGAAGCCAGAGACTATTAAGAAAGGGTACGAAGAATAAAAGCAAAAGGCAGTCATAACTCAGTGTCATTTTTTATATCTGTTAAGTTTTGGTCATTGAGAAAATATGAGCAGGAACATCTGTGTTTCTCAGTCTGCTAAAGGGAAACACCAAGGTCTAGGAAAACCAAACACTTCAGTATATGCATAAACTTCAAACTTAAAGATTATCAAACTTATAATAAATCAACACCTGATGCTTTTTGGAGATTATTTCCAACCTTCATGATTCTCTTCAAACCTTGTTGGCTGATGACAAAGAAGAGGAACTAGAATAACAGCAGAACTAAACTCAAAAGTCCCAACCTTGGCCTCATCGGTAGCTGAGTACCAGAAACTCCTCCCAGAGAAGTCAAAACTTGATTATTCTTCCTTCAGAAAAGTGCTTTAGAAATCAGATGGGATGAAGCTCAAGGTGCGCCGAGGGGTGTGTGGATCCTCACACAGGGTGAGGACCATGATACCATCCCCTTGGGAAGCTCTTACTTCTGGGAGTTTGGTCAGATCCTGAGCCCATGACGCATTGTTTTAAATAAGACATTCTTTTGCTGCTTATGTATTTTGGAGGACACACAAGGTTTAAAATGACAGATACTCCATATAGATTACTGCGTTGACCATTATAAAAACATTCCTAATTTTGGTTCACAAGAAACACAGTGGGCTGCATAAATCAAAGTCCAGATTTAACAATATATGACTGATAGCTACAGTTCAAAAAATAAAGTAAAATCTGTGAGTCACTTTCACTCAGACATAATTAAGAGTTTTGTGGTAAAGTTAACAAATGCTTCCATAAAGTGAGAAGTTGAACACTGAATTTTATTGGCATGCATACACAGTCCTTCATAATATTTTTAAACCATTTTCATGTACAATTTTAGAAGGACTAGTAGCCCACACGCCAGGAAATGAATTCCCTGAATTTGTACTGACTTTGATAGAACAGAGAGATCCCACTCTGAAGATGTCTAAAATGTGAAAGGCAAACATATGTATAGAAATTTCTACTGTAAACAGTTTTTCTTTTGGGGGCTGGGGTAAGAATACACTCAACAATAAAAACTTATTTTGAAAAATATGAAAACATTTCCCTCAATATTTATATGATATTTTATTTTGAGACTGTTGGAAAAAGCAATATAAGAACAAAATGCAAATGCTTTATACAAAGTCTTCATGTTATTGGTTGCAGCTCTGGAACGATGAAAAATGTTATCTTACTATATATTCTAGCTGTACAGACATGCCTGTTAATGTTCTTTTTCTCACTTTAAAATAAAACACATCTATATTTTAAACTGTGTAAATATTAACACAATATGTACAATGCATTCATGAAATATATGCGAGCATACCATTATATAAACATAGAAAAAAGGTAGAAGCAGTCAATTTAGAAATGGGAAATATTAAATAGGTATAGCTATTAGACTCCAGCATCATGGATACCTTGGCCTATTCTTTCATAAGATAACCTTCTGACCACCACTTCCTCTGCAGCTGAATTTAGTCCAAGAAAAAACAAAAAAACAAAGATGGTTTTGATAGACATAAAAAAATTCATGTTGAAACTGAAAAAGTTAGAATTCTATTTAAACATGACCATCTCTGGGCAAATAGTTAGGTGCTCAATAAATACTAGCTGACTGTTCACCTAAGACTCCTGCTACTAAAAATTTAAATAATAGATTTAAGACTGTATAGATTTAATGAACTGCTTTAATAAGACATTCATATCCTTCTTTACATTTTAAATAACCAGTTTGCTTACCATCTTTTTACCTGTTGTGAAGCAAAGTCACTAAGACAGTTCTCAGAGACTGAATACAAATGTGCACACAGAGAAAAACCCACAAGGTAGCAACAACTATGCAAACACAGTGAACAGTAAAATCAGGCAAAAATGGAGTACACAGAATGGATACTTTGGATTCAGTTGAGGTGAATCTAAATACAGGATTTGTTTTGTGTTCTGAATTTTCAGCACCTGAAAAACAAAACAAAACAAAACAAAAAACAACATAGGCCTGTAGTGCTTGGTATTTTATTTTTTCAAGGCAGTGCTATTTTTCTCAACATAATTGCAAGATGTTCGAATTCTGGATGAAATCTTTTGTCAATACATTTCTATTCCTATGTCAAAGTTCTTGCTCCCTTGAACAGATAAATATGGAAGGTTGGTGTGAACCACTGATGTTGTTTACATGTGATACATTTACGCTCGGAGTGGAAACGTTGCCGTAGAACTTCCATTGCTTTCAACAGATCCTTTCTCCTTAGATCCAGCATAAGCGCCAATAAATGATCCATCTTCATTGAACAGACCATGGTCACCTTCTCCATACTGGACTAAGCTGTCAGCGCTTTCTGTGGCCTGCATTTCCCTGGTAAGGGATCGAAGGCTACCTTTGAGAGGTTTTTCATCACTGTCACTACAAAACAAAGAATAGTTCAACAAAATCTAATATGGGATATTCACAGAAAACAAGATGCATTCATAAGTGTTAATAGGTCTTATAAATTTCAAGACATTCACATTAGCAGTGCAGACATATAAACCCTAAATGACCCCTTCACAAATAAATGTTTAAAAAGTAATAACCAATTTGTGTCATACTGAGTAATTGAGAAACTCTTTTCTATTATTCACGATACTTCAGCCTCCCTTTAAAATTGGGAGTTTTGAGACATACAGACACTCAATATGCTAACATACATAGAGGATAATTTTACTCCCTTTGATTTCATGAACTTTTAAGACTCACAGTCATCGAGTCTTGATCTTTTGTCTTTACCTTTGATCCTGTACATACTGCTAAATCCTTCCCCAAATTTCTCGTTTGATTAATCAGTCAAATTCTTTTTTCTGGTAACTGAAGAACTTCCTTTAATATAGTTTATAAACTCAAGTTTGTTGAATTTTTTAAAAGTTGGCTGGCATTTTTAGAACAGAAATACTACAAGTATGCTAAATATATAGCTTGGGTTTTATTCTGCAACAAAAATAACTCTTGAGTTAGTAAAATGTCTATAAAATGATATGGTCTTCTAAATTTCTGGATCTGTATTTTTTTTAAGTACTAACTACTATCACACTATAAAGCTGTACACCAAATTAAATGTTTTTATACAATTTGAAAAAAGAAGAATTTGATCAAAAAAATGCATGACTAGAATGTGATTAGCATTGTATAATTTGGTAATCAGTGTTGTTCATCAAATAGGTCCATCTCTCGGTTCTCTGGGAGCAGAGCAGCGTGGCACTTCCCTGACTTTCCTGAGTTACACATTTTTATATGACTTCCTTTGGCCCAAGAAAAGTGAACAAAGGTAGCACGTGTCACCCTAGAGCCAGTGCTCAATTTGCTATGTTCTATTTCCTCTGCTGTGGTGATCCCAGATGCTCATTTACCAGCCAGTGCTCCTAAATGATCAAGAAGAACAGAGCCATCTGTGTTGGACACATAGTTCGAGAAAGAAAAAGATTTCGGAGCTGTTTTTGACAGCAGCATAACCCAGGCTATCCTGATTCCTACAGTAATTGGTTCCAGAAGTGGGATGCTTACAGTTACAAAAACAAAAACAAAAATGTGGCATTAGTTTAGAGACCAGGCAACAAGTAGTGAAAAAACTATTGCCAGAAGCTGGAAAAGTGACAATTTATGTCATGCGTGAGAGCAGCATCCAGTAAAACTGTATCCTGGGATAGCTTGGAGACTAGATAATTTTCTGGATGAACATGTAGTTTTGGGAAAAGATGATGGAAAACATTAAGGTATTAAATAAATTTAATTAAGCTATTGATAATTATATTAATGGGATGCCAGGTGAAATAGAGCAGGGGCTTATTTTTATCTTTTTAAAGAGGCAGCAGAGTCTGAGGGAATGAGTTTTTGAACAAGGCATTATCATAGTTTTCTTGCCTATAAAACTGAACTATTAATATCTGTCTTTCAAATATATTTTAAACAGTTGCCAAAGCCCCTAATGATTTCTGCCTCATAGAAGTTCAGCTACAATTTGTAAATTCGTGAAGTTATAAGTATCTCTCTCTCCCAGTCTCCTTTCTTTCCTTTTTCCTTATCTCCCTCCCTCTCTTCCCTTTCTCCTTTCTTCTTCTTCAATGATCCTTATTCTGGAAAGAACTTAACATGATTAGTAAAGAAATATTAAAAGAGCTTTTAACCAGTGGAAAAAAAAGAAGAATTAATATAGAGCAAAGTAGAGCCTATAATGAGGCTCAGATGCACATCAGTTAATTCAGGACAGCTAATATAATGCTGCTCCAAGTCACTAATTATAGTAATGGATCCAGAGATGGGCCAGTCAGCGTCAATCAGGTCTCTTTTCCAATATGAATTCTGGCCTCCTGGGTGCTAAAGGCTGTATAAGCCCAGGTATTGCAAACTTTCTTGGCTGCAATATGCATAGGACCTGATGGAAAACATGGACATCCCAAACAGGAAGGGCTAAGAAATGGAGAGGGTAGTGGAAGGGGGAAGATGGTGAGCAAAAACAAGGAGAATGGGATATTGAACGTAACCTCCAGAGCTACCTCCCTCATACCAGATACCTCGCAATTTCTCCCAGGTCGGGTATGGCACACTTCCCTATCTTAAGTCTGGCCATGCTCCATACAGTCGTTAACAGTTACACAACCCATTTGGTTCTTCAAAGCCTATCTAAGCTCTTTGTTTGATCCTTTATCAGCATCCCTTCCCCTTTATGCTCTCTTATTCTCTTTATCTAATTGTAGTGATTTGCAGAGATAAGTTTTTTCCTCTGCAGACTAAGTTCCTCTTGAGGACAGGATCTGAAACCTATTCACCTTTGTATGTCTACATAGTAGGTGCAGAGAATACATGTTTATGTATTCAACCTGGGTTCATGATGTCCATGCTGAGGACTTCAAGATGTTTTAATACTCCAAATAGATACTTTAAATAAAAATAGTGAAATTGTGTACTTTGCATAGCACACAGAGCTTTAAGAAAAGTCTCCTAGCACGCACACATCTACCTAGAGTATAGTTACACACATCCTTGCACCCAGAGGTCGGTTGCTATTTCTTAAGTAGGCCCTATTTTTATAAACTATTCCTTAAAAATGTATTATAATAGAGTAGTGTAATCTTTATTTTAAGAATAAATACTTGTTTGTTTTTGTATTTTTAAGCTTATAATCTGATGAATACATGTTTTGATATGTTTTAAAATGGAACACTGTTTACCTGTATTCACCAAAGGTTTCATCTTTTACGGACTGAACTTCTGGATCTGGATGCAGATCTTCCTTTTCTTTCACTGAAAAACAAATAGCAGTGAAAGTGATATAAATAATTTTTAAAGATATATTAATGGTGTTAAAGATGGATAATCAATGAGAACAGCATTCCTCCAATTTTTTGATACTACTAAGTGTGGGTTGTTTTTTGTTTTTGTTTTCGTTTTTTGCTTTGGTTTGTTTTTTGTGATTGTATCTACAACCCATCGGTTACCTCTTTAAGGAAAAAAGGGAAAAGGATCTCCTGGATTCTCCCGATTTATCATCAAAATTACAGCATATTGCAAATCTTCGTGTGGCTAGTCAGTATTGTGTGGGTAATAAATCTTACTGCAAGAGTCACACTTAGGTATGGTTTCTCAATGGAGACCAAATTACTAGGTACACATTTTACTATCCAAAACTTTTTGAAGATGTCACAGGTTCACACCAGATATATGTCACTAAAGCCAAAGTGATTAAGAGTCAACTCCTTGGTTGTTCTGGTCTCTCTCTTACTCATAATTGCCTCAATAATCAGAATATTCAGGTCTGTAGTGACATTTTAAATTTGATTTATTCCAGAGTGGGTGGGACATAGGACAAGGAGGCTCTTTTGTTTCACTTTACTAGGAAAACTCAAAAATGTTTTCCTGATGTGGGAAACAAAGGCAAAAGAAATGTAGCTTACGTTAAAATCTTTTTACAGCTTGCAGCCCGCTGATAGATCCCTGAAACATGCAGAGAGTGACCCTCTACAAGGAACATGTGGCTGCCCTAGTGCCTTCATGTTTCAAAGTAAATTTATCTTAGCAGTAGCTGGCCCCTCATGGTTCTGAGAGCCTTGCTTTCAGATTCCTTGGAGAACTGAGCTATCCCTCACCCCCACCAATTAAAAAATATTTAATCAGTCACTCCTCACAATCCCAGTACAGCTCTTTCTGCCCACAGATCCTGTCCCATGAGTAGGGAAGGAATGAAAGTCTAGGCAGGAGAGATAGGAGGCCCCTGACTCCCCTGAGCAGGCTCCAAAACTATTCCTGGCACATGGAGACACCGGGACAGAGCCAAACAAGAGATAAGGGATCAAACCAAGATGCCACAAGAGTCTGAAGGCCATGAGCTTCCCAGTCAGTTCTCAATAAAAGACTGCCAGTAAAAGCCCTAAGTGGCAACCCATTCAGACACTTCTCACTCTAGAGTGCTTTTTTCCTTCCTTTCTGCTTTCCTCTTCACTTCATAAATTTTCACTTCACCCATTTGTGACTGCAAGATTCATTCTTTGACTCTGTGAGGCAAGAACCCAGGAACCCTGTAACAATCCTTTTTCATGGCATCTTTTACTACTTCTTACAGAGACATAAGAGATTCTTTTACTTGTCCTACAATGTGAAATGCTGGCATTTTTTCTTTTCCATCATTAGAATTTCAATAGGGCCACACTTCACAAGTGACTGTTTGTTGGGGATACTGAAAAGGAAATGCTGCATGTTTTTAAATTTTCCAGTTAATTAACTAGGACATTCATTAATAATTGAAAATCTAATTCATAATAATTCAGTCCTTATAGGAAAAAAAAAATGAAAAAAAAAAATGAGATCTACGACTGCATAAATTTCCATGCATAAATTGCATAGATGTTATAAAAATTTAGAAATTATGCTTTTTTTGTTCAAAATACATATAGGTTCCCAATAAATATTCGATGAATGAATAATAAGCCAGTAAAAGAATTTCTCACTAATCTGAACATCATCAAACTAATAGCAGTGGGATCTAAATCTTTCCCCTTATATAAAAGCATCCTGAACACTAGGCAATAACAACAATAATAATAGCAAAAACACAATATGTATATCTAAAAGAGATAAAATAAATTAGGAAATTGAATTCAATTAAAGCCAACCGTTATACTAACTATGATGATTTTTATTTACATTTTAAGTACATTAACTCAGGAGACAGTGTATCTAATATATGTCATGGTAATAAATGCACTCCCAGCAATGGTTGACTCTAGCAAAGCTGACTAGTGGAGCCAGTACTGTTAGAATGTACTAGTGCAAATATTCTCTGGATCACAAATGCATGACAAGCCATGCTGTAAATATGTCCTTTCCTCTTAAGATGTTAAAATATGCATGTGTGGTTTAGTGATTAGTGTTCTTCACATCTCTGATATTTTACAGACAGAAAAATAGAAACTTGGAAGTATTATAAGCCTCATTAGAGACTATTTAAGTACTAGAAAGTAGAAAACAAGTAGCCACCTGGAAATAATATTCCAGACCACAAATCCTTTAGTTAGCTAATATAGAATTCTTTTTCCTCTCAGTACATTCATTGCATGTCTATTGTGCTCACATAAATTTAACTTAAATGTGTAATTTAAAAAACAAAAGATGTTTCTGAAGACTGCCTCCTAGAAAATACTATTTAATAAAGTGAAAGTATATTACTATATTAAGAAACAGCTTTACCTGAGTACTTTCCACCTCTGTTCCTCTTGACAAAGCAAACAGTTAACAATATTAGTGTGAGAAGAGCAATCGCACACATCAATCCAATAAACCAGCCTTGAGTGGAGATGTCATCATATAAACCAGCGTATTCTGTTATACGAAGAGAAGTCACACATTGAATGCTGGAAATAGTTTTGGGGATTATGCCCCTTTTGGGAAAATGAAACATAATTTTTAAACATACAGAATAGTATCAGTTTTATTTTTCATTTCAGTGACCCTAGAGGCAATGTGATTTAAAGGACATTTCGTTGGAAGAATACTGATAGATCATTCATTCTTTATTTAGAAAGGGCTCCTCAAGTTGCATTTGACTCTGAGAATGAAAACCAAGGGACAGTGGAGGCAGATCAAGTTAAATACAGAAGCAGCACAAGCAAGCAAAAGCACAAGCTGCCTTGGTTATATGCAGATGTCCATGGAGATTCTGTGGGTTTTCTTTTGTTTTTCTTTTTAGTTTTTGTTATTAACATGTGTTAATTGACAGGAGTTTTTTTGTTTTGTTTTGTTTTGTTTTTTTTTAGTCAACTACTCTGATAAAAACAATAAGGGATATGTTGGATCCTTGTGGAACATTTTTCATTTTGATAATTTTAAAATGCTAAGCCAAAACAAACTGAAACTATTATCTTTATAATGTACTATGTATTTTTCTTTAATACAAGAAGTATGTAAAATTAAATAATCTACAAAACATAGATTTATTGTCTAAGAATGCCCCCAATACAATCTCATGTCTCACCTCTCCCTCTTGTCTCAATTACATCTTCAAAAATGCTATTGTTATCAACCCAATTCTTAGTCAATAGGCGAACTATATGTTCCGCTCCCGGCTCAAATACCTCTACTGAGTGAGTCTTTTGAGTAAGATTAACTCCTTCTGATATCTTCCCGATACTTTTACCTAAGAAATGTACACAGTTAAATCATATAAATTGTAATCATTGAAAAGCAGGACATGAAAAGTAAATAAAATAAAATAAAATAAATTAAATAATGTTATTTGAGAGGAGAGCCATTTGTAGCATATTTTTCCTCATATAGTTTTTGAATTATCAGGACATCAAGAAAAGCAACATTTCAAGATTTTCTTTCTTAATATACTGAAATTGCGGAAATGAAATGAACTTATTTCATGTCCTTTAAAGATGATGTACTTCTTGATGAAATGATACTATAAATCTGCTCAGTCATATGAATGGTTAAAAACCAAACACAGCTTCAAAAATTATGCAATGTCATTTTGTGCAATTTGAACTTTTACAGACCCAGCAGGAAGCTGAACGTGGCCATTTTAGCTTATTTTTGAAAGCAAATATCATTATAATTTTAAATATATTTTACTTTTTTTTTTGCCTTGGTCTTCCCTACAAATATTGATGGAAAAGTATCATAATATGGTCATATATTAAATACTTGAAATTTGTAGAAATATAAGCAGGTTTATAGGTAAATTAAGTACAGGTTTCGAGGCACATTTAAATAAAATGCACTGAGATTTTTAAAATGTTATGAGACATTAATACTTTAAAAAAGAAACATGAATATGCCAATATATTAACTCTAGAATCTCATAGTAGCAGATACAAATAAGTCAAGTGTAATTAAATATACATTTAATTTCTGATGTTGCAACAAAATCTGTAAAATATTTTTGTATTTGATCCATAGTTTTGCTAAGAATCAATTCAACATAATAAATGTAAGCCATAAAATGTTAATAATTTACACTGAAAATAAAATAATACATGCCATGTTGAGAATATTAAAAGTTACAAAACCCTGTTTCAAATGGGTATATGTCACACATTATCATTTGATTATAACTTTCAACCCTAGACTAGAAATTGATGATATAATTACTGGTAACAAAAGGGCTTCATTAAAAAATGTTACCATGGGAGAAATATAGCCAGTTATATTAGTTGAGCAAAGCCTTTAAGATTGAGCACCACTGAAATAGAATACAATTAGTTTTGACTTTGAAAAACAGAAATATTAGTATAACATTAAGTAGTGCAAGCTTTTGAAAAATAGAGCAAATCAAGTGTTTTGTCCACACTGGCAATGACACAAATATTTTTTATTAGCTCCATCATCTCCCCCACCCTTTACTATGGAATGTGAGCCACCTAAAAATCAGAGTGACAACTAAAAACAATCAGAGAGAAAAAAAAAAAAAAAAAAAAGCTTGTGTATCAAATCCTGTTCTCTGAATAAATGCCAGATGACCTTAAAGAGTGCCATTCAGGCAGAGCAAAGAGAAGAAAGACACACAGAAATAGATTCCAATTTGCACAAAAGTTAGAGTGTCTTGTGATATCAAGATCTATCTCCTTAGTGGAATATACATTTTTCCTTTCTCAAAGATCATTGCTGAAATCCAGTGGCAAAAGAGATTATAGTTTCTTTCCTGTAAATACAGCGAGATATGCCTACAGAAGAGAAATCAGTGTCAAGTGGGAAAGGGGCAGAAGCTGAAAATGCAGAATCCTGAAAAAGAACACAAACATACTAGTAAGGAACAGTTTCAAATTACTGAGACACAGGGCAGTGAAGAAATATACTGTAAGACACTCAAGCACATTAGCTGCATCTTTAATTTGCAAAGAAGATGCAGCATCATTTATCAAATCACACAAACAGCATTTCTCATCTGCTAAAAACATTTTTTCAAACACGAAAGTGACTAAACCCAGATTTTCTAAATACTTCCATATACATATATGGTAGCTACTACTATTGTAAGAGAATTTTGTGAATATTTTTTTCTTATCAGCTCCAAATTAGCAATAATGGGATTAGCATTTCTCATGCATATTATGGTCTTGGTTCTAACAAAATAGAAACCCTCTCCATGCCTCAAACTCTGTTTTGAAAAAAAGGTAAGTTCTATATTTACATTGCTACTATTCTAACTTCTTTTCTTTGTATCGAACACCTGATGCCACTTTGAACTCTTGAGAAATAAGATTCTTGTAGTTACTAAAAAGTTTTCAATCATCATCTTTAAATCTCTCTTTTGAGTAGGTAAATGAGTCTTCATCTCACTTGGTGCCTCATTTGTTCTTGGGAGTAATTTGTGGGTTTCTTGGGAGAAACTCTTTGAATATACATAGTTTTCCCATAAGAGGGAGTTTTGAGTATTTAGGGTATTTGAGGACTACAGAAATTCTTCATTATGTAGATACAGGAAGGACAATAAGTAAAAACAAACCATAAAGATCAGAGCATATCCATTCGCACACAAACACTGATTTTACAGTGATTCACATACACTTGAATATATTTTATAATAATATTTTATGAGTGATGACTTAGTTTTTCTCATTACTACTTTCTTTTGCCATTGATTCTATCTTTTTTCTAATCTAAAATATGGAAACACATCCAGAGCAGTGTTTGACATATAGTACAAGATAAGCAAATGATTTGATTTGCCTTCCTGCCATCTCACTTTTCCTTGTCCCCTTCCTCAAATATCCTTCTGATCAACCTGCATCCAGCACAAAGCCCTCCTTTTTTTTTTAACTTATGAGTGTGTGCAGCGGTTCCTCTGATTCATTTACCTTTTTAGGCTCTACCTTCTTAATTTCTCTCCTTTTAAGTTGAGCAAGAACACTGCTAAAATCATAATTGTCAAAAAATTTGGGGAAGGAAAATCGGTCTAGGTTTGAAAAAAAAAAAAACACAGAGAAATGCAGATGAATTTGGAGAATTATACGAACTAAACCAGAGATTGATGGGCCATCTCCAAGCCAGTATGGAGTCAAGACATGGAAGTGAAATGTATTAGATTATTGTTATAAAATGTCTACCAGGGCAAGAAGCAAATATTTTTTTCCATGTGAAAACATTTCCAAAAGAAAAATATCCCTCTAGGAACCTTATGAATAACTTCATGACCTTATGTACTCCAATTTTAATTAAGTAAAATTATAGTTCCTGACCTTCTATACACTGAGGCTATAGTTTCATTGCTGTTGTGTAGTAATCCATAAATTGAGTCAACGTGAACTTTACAAACAAGAGAAATAAATTCTGTATCTATATCAATGAAGAACAAAAGGTCAGACAGATTGAGATCACAGTCATTTCTAATTTACAGCGACTAGTATGGTAAAATCCCTTCAGAGCGGTTTAAAAAAACAGCATGCGAGAGCACCCTGCACTTACTCCCTTCTCCTAACGTGGAGCTTTCTTCTGTGATTGGTTTTCCACAGCCCTTCGAAGTGCAAGCCCTCAAGTAGAATTTGTACTTGGTAGTTGCATTGAGGTTTGAGAGACGCCAGCTGGGCTTTGATGGAGTGGTTATGTTGATATCATTTAGTTCTCCAAGTTCATAGGTGTCATTTACTAAAGAAATAAACATGAACAACAGTGCTTCAGATTTCATACCCTTAGCAATTCAAGTTACATTGGCCCCTTACTTTTGATTCTGTGTATGCTTGTGGTATGCAAGGTACTGTCTTAATTATTCATTGCCATCAATTTCTTCAGTTCTATGACATAAATGGAATTTTAGTACAATAGCATACATGGGAAAATTGAAGTCTAGCAAGAATAAACACTCTGCCTAGATTTAGAGCCAGTATAAATGGCCAACCAAAATTTGAATCCTAACTACAGTTTTTCCACTCCAGAGCCCATGCTCTTAATCACTATGCCATCACCTATTAAAACTGATGGACTTTTCCCCATATTATGTTTTCATTGTATCCTTCATTTAAGCACTTTTTATCTTTTTTTAAAATTTCATTTATTCATTTATGAGAGATACAGAGAGAAAGACAGAGACACAAGCAGAGGGAGAAGCAGGCTCCCCACTGGGAGACCAATGTAGGACTTGCTCCCAGGACCCCAGGACCACACCCTGAGCCAAAGGCAGATGTTCAACCACTGAGCCACCCAGGTGCCCCAGCACTTTAAATCTTTTAGTGTAATAAGTTTGGACAACAATTTGTGTCTTCTATGGTTTCTGATTTAATATGAGGCACCAAATAACTACTTATTATATGTAGGATCAATAAACTAATTAATGCATTACATATTTTAATATATCTACTATATATTAAGCACTATGGCAGGCACTAATCAGAAAAAAAGATAAATTAGACAGTGGCTTTCAATGAACTTGCAGCCAGCAAAATCACGGGATTTGTGCAAGAGCACAACATATTGTAAGATTACCATAAGAATAGTCCAAGAAATGAAACATGTCTCAAAATTGTACAACTTTTAGTGACAAGGGAAGGGCTAGAATAAATCCTCTTGACTCTCAATCTAAGATATCATACAGCTGAAAAACTATATATATATATATATATATATATATATATATATATATAACTATATATATATAGTTTTATTATACACACACACACACTCACATAAAAATGCCTTCCTTGGTCTATATAATGCAATTACATCACAAATGAAAAATGAACAAATGATCCAAATGTTGGAAATTAGAAAATTAGAAAGATATATCACTCTTGGGCACCTGGGTGGTGCAGTCAGTTAAGCATCTGCGTTCAGCTCAGGTTATGATCCTACAGTCCCAGGATCAAGCCCCGCATCAGGCTCCTTGCTCAATAGGGAGTCTGCTTCTCCCTCTGCCCCTCACTCTACTCATGCTCTCTCTCACTCTTTCTCTCTCTCTCTCTCAAATAAATAAAAACTTTTAAAAAGAAGGAAGGAAGGAAGGAAGGAAGGAAGGAAGGAAGGAAGGAAGGAAGGAAGGAAGGAAGGAAGGAAGGAAAGAAGGAAGAAAGAAAGAAAGAAAGAAAGAAAGAAGAAAGAAAGAAAGAAAGAAAGAAAGAAAGAAAGAAAGAAAGAAAGAAAGGAAGGAAGACCACTCTTTATAGATTTGAGAGCATTCCTATAAAATACCACAAAGTCAACTGAAAAACTATAATAATTTATAAATTGAGAGAAATACACATACACATACTCAACAACTATTTAGAATATACCAAGCAACAAAAGAGAGATAGATTATTGGGGTGCCTGGGTGGCTCAGTCGGTTAAGCATCTGCCATCAGCTCAGGTCTTGATCCCAGGGCCCTGGGTTCTAGCCCCATGCTGGGCTCTCTGCCCAGCAGGGAGTCTGCTTCTCCCTCTCCCTCTGACCCTCCCGCCCTGCTCATGTTCTCTCTCTCTCTCTCGTACTCTTATGTGCTCACTCTCAAAAAAAAAAATTTTAAATCTTAAAAAAAGAGATAAACTACCTAAAAATATTTCAATCACTTAATAGAAAGCAAAGTAAGTATATGATTATATGATTTCATTTAAAAATCCATATATTATGCATATATTAAGCAGTACAATAATCACTGCAGTTGTTATTTCCCAGACTTTTCTCTCTATATTCTAAGAACTTGTTTTTAAAATAAATTTAAATCTTACATACAGATCAACACAAAGGTTGGAATTTAATTAATGCTAAGTTTCTTTACTATTAGGATAAAGATAAATCAGCTTACCAAACAAATTAACATTTAAAGAGTCTTCAAATATTTCTTCAGTGCTTTCTACATATTTGAAAACCACTTCATGGAATACTGTAGGCTTAAGAGCTCAGCATGGAGAATAAAACTGATTTAGGTTTGAATCTTGCTTAATACTTACTTTACTGCATGGCTCTAGGTAAGTAAATTCTGTATGCCTCAATTCTCACATCCATGAAATAGTGAAAATACATCCCTCCTAGCTTTTCTATTTTAATGAAAAAATATAGGGCTAGCACTTAGTACTGATCCTGCTACATAGCAAACACTCAAAAAATGCTAAAGTGCCACCTCTATTGGGATTATGCCTGTATCTATTTAATCATATGGCCCAACTCAGAACAAGCCATCAGAAGCTAAAACTCATACATAACCTGAATTGTGACAAGCTCTGAACTACCTGGAGGCAGAGTAGCCCATCAAGGTGGCTTTTGCAAGCAGCATAGCCCTAATGTTTCTGTTGTTTGGAACTCATGTCCTCAAAGTCTAAAACTTTCTATGGTTTTAGTTCCCTAATTTCCATTTTGAGATGATGCCTAGATGTGAAGACTGTTAGACATGGAAGGCACTATGATGAAAAATGACCTGATTTTCCCTAAACATGTTATTTTCAACCAAATGGCACAGCAGCACAAAGCAAAGTCCATTCCAAGTAATGGTCCAAAGACAACTCTTTAATGCTCTCGAAGCAACCTGCCTACACCAGTGGGCTAACCATAGAGGATTCTATAAGCAGAAGTACATTTAGGGTTGAGACTAGAAGCACTTGCTGGAGACAAAAGAGGCAATGTAGTGTGGAAGTTATGCACGCTTTGAATCACTGTTACATCATTTATCTACTCTTTTCTTTGGCGTGTTTCTTAATTTTCAAGGCCTCTTATATATAAGAATCAAACACATGTCTTCTGGTACCTACTGACTTTTCTTCTAAAACAGGGATTGGCAAACCATCCTTTTAAAAAGAACTAGATTATAAATATTTCAGCCTTTGTAAGCCACAGAGTCTCTGTCACAGCTACTCAACTAGGCCACTGTAGTGAGAAGACAGCTATAGACAAATGTAAATAACATGTGTGGCCTTTTAATGAAAACAAGCAGCAGGCTGGATTTGGTCTGCAAGCCGGTTTACAGACCCCTTTGTTGTAAGGAAATATGCCAGCTTATAAACTGTGATCATTAGATTCTCAGCATAGCAAATCAAATACTCAATAGAAAATGAAATATTAATAGTAGATCCAGGGATGCCTAGGTGACTCAGCTGGTTAAGCATTTGACTCTTGGTTTCGGCTCAGGTTGTGATCTCATGGGTCATAGGATCAAACTCCACATTGAGCTCCATGCTTGGTGTGGAGTCTGCTTGGGATTCTCTCTCCCTTTCCCTCTGCCTCTCCTGCTCATTCTCTCTTTCTCTCTCTCTCTTGTTCTCTCTCTCTCTCTCTCTCTCAAATAAACAAATAAACAAATAAACCTTTAAAAATAAATAGGTGGATCCAATTCAAATTTCTACTTACTTATCTGATACTGTAATAGATAGCCAGTTAGGTTTCCATTCAATTTCTTAGGCAGTCCCCAGGTTAAAGTGGCAGTGTCTTTATCAACTTTGATGACTTTGAGAAAAGCTGGTTGTTCAGGTACTAGAAAGCAAAAGACCAAGAAGACATACCCATAAATTGGTAAATTTCTTTAAAAAAAAGCTCCATTAGATTCCAGTTTTTCATAGAAATTGAGAAGCTAACTCATATGAAGTAAATATTAATTAACTGCTAATAAGAAGGGAAATGTTTAATTTGGCATTATTCTTCACTATTATTCTTACCTCCTTCTGGTGTTTGAAATATATAAGGCTCACTCTCTGGACCAGCTCCTTTGGAATTATAGGCTAAGACTGTTAAGTGAAATTCACTAAAGGCATCCAGAGAAGGAACCATTCCATAGTTTCTTTGTCCTGAAAATCTCAGAATGTTTACTTCTTTGGGATGTGTTCTTCCATCTAACAGACTTTTTGTTTTCCACCAATTTATCTGTAAAGGAAATAGAAAGAAACCCTGTAACAGATCAATCACAGTGGCAGATTCTCTTCTAGCTTCTTCTGAGATCAGTTCTTATTTGTATTTAAGATATTAATGCAGCAACAACAAGAAAATCTATGATAAAAACCTGGTAGCCTTTCAGATGTCCGTGTACTCTGTCCTTTGGAATCGTTGACCAGGTAACTTTAACTAATGTGCTGTTTATAACGTCCACCCCATGGATCACTGGAGCTGTATCAGGATCTGTTAAGTACATAAAAACGATGAGCTTTCAATAACCCCCAAATGTGATTATTAGGATCATTTTCAAAGGTGATTTTTTTTCCTATTGCTTAATCTGAGCAAAGCACTCTTTTGAAATCAATTCCAAATGTAACCAAGAGAGTTTCTCATTACAGAGGAGTTCTCAGAGCCCAAAGAGGTTTCTAGAAGAGGATAGCTTGCACCACACTGAGAAATGCAGCTCTCCAGGTGGATATAGTCCGGGCAATGGAACTGTAGCCAAGGGCCAGTGAAACATACTGTGGGTAACTTGCCTTTAGAAGCAAATGAACTAAATAATGTAACTATAATTACTTGAGAGTTTGATCAATCTATTAATAACAGCAGCTAACATTAACTGAGCATATGCTGTGTGTAGGCACTGTTCTGAGGGACTGGCTCACATAATCCTTAGAACAACCCTAAAAAGTGGTATTATTATCCCCATTCTACAGGGGATCTAACTGCAAAAGAATGTACCAAATGCAGAGCAGCCAAGATTAATAATATCTCAACTCACAGTAATATGCCCTGTGTAATTTTATTTGGGTAGAAAAATTTAGATAGTTGATGAATAAGGAGGTTGAGAATTTCAGATTCTTAACCTTTTTCCATTCTTGGATCAAAATATTCCTTTGGATATGGGAAAAACAATGAGAATAACTCCTGTGTAGTGACATGGAATACAGCATATTTCCTTCCTTTAATAATCTATTTGTAATAGTTCTTATGGGATAAGAGTCTAATAATGGGCATATCACTAATACCTCAAAACAGTGTGTGTGTGTGTGTGTGTGTGTGTGTGTGTGTGTTTGTGTGTGTATGAGTCTGTGTAATTCTATAGACAAATCTTGGTCTGTATCTTGTCTGCATTAGGAAGGTTCTAGACCAAAAAAAAAAGGAAGGTTCCAGACCTACAACTGAGGCCAGGGCATGACAGCAGGAGGCTGTTGGGAAGTCTTTGACAAGTAAGGACAAATGTAACCAGAAACCTTATGACAGTTATGCTGCTTAACTAATTGCAGTGATGAGTACCGGCCTTTGATTTTTTAATATAGAAATAGTTTTCTTTTTTTTTTTTTTTTAAGAAATAGCTTTACTGGGAAACTGAATAAAATTAAAACTAACATAATTCCTTACCACTTTATAGTGATTGGCCATCCTGCTGTCAACCTTAAGAGTAGGAACCACGTGTTAAATTTCTTTTTATTTCCCACAGCTAGTACATCCTCTTTGCATGCAGTAGTTGCTCAAAAATGATCATCAACAGAAATGCAATGTATACTTGAAAGAAATTGCTCTTGGAGTGCTTAGCAGTTTCAAGTGCATCACTTACAGTCTTCTCCAGAATAGAGAATCACTGACTGAGGCTCAGGGCCAGAGCCAAGATGATTGATGGCTTGGACTTGGACATCATAAGGAGCATAGACAGTAGGTGTCATCACTCTCAAGGTGTGGTTTGTGACTGTTTCTTCTTCCCATTCCACAGGGGCTCCCTGTGGCTTCCAGGTCACCCTGTACTCCAGTCCAGGTCCATTCTGCTCCATGGATTTCAAAGGCTAAGACAGAAGGCAAGTCTCATCTAGTGTGATCATGAATACATTGACTCAGAGATAGTGGCAAACCACTCTAAATGGCAATAAGAAACACTGCAATAGAGGGATGGTGTTTGGAAGATTTTAAATCCCCCTCTTCGGTTTTGAAATACTTGTGAAAATTTTTGTCATTCTCTAAGTACAAGTTTGAAAGTTAGTTCCTCACATCCCTAAGTCATAAGAAGCCCACAATTTAGATGCCTTGATTATTCCCTTGAGTCTCACTGTTCACACATGAAAGAATTTTACTAAGAAATTCCACAGAGGATTTTTGTTTTTGTCTACATTTTCCTCTATACTCTACTTTTTCACTCTCAAAAAACTGGAAGATATAAAAAAGACATGTTGTAAGTTGTGAAAGGGATTTCATATCCATGACTTTTCAGTCAGAACTCTTTCCACGTGACTCTATCCATCTTTTCCACCTGCCTTCTAAGAGAAGAGAGAGATCGAGTAAATCTATATTTCTCAATAATATGCATGTTTATACATTTGTGCCTAAAAGATGTAGCTCTTCTCTCTAATAAAATAATTTCCCAGCTTCTTGACTACTTCTTTAAAAGAGAGTGCCCCCACCCAATCCCATCCCCAGCTTCCACTGTATTTTTCTGTATAGGAAAATTTAGTGGAGGAATTTCTACTAGAGGGAATTGGTTACTTCCACTCTAGTTTTTTTTTAATCAAGCAGTACTTTAATTTAAAAAAGAAAGCATTAAGGTGATTTAAACCACTTGTTTCGTTTCAAAAATAGGAATATGCATTTAAATGAATCAATTATATAGAATACATAAAAACTGTGACGTTAGCCCTAGATTATAATGTTTGCTTATATAAACAGTAATTTTGTCTGTATATATGAGAGATTTAATTATGCCATATATATGAGGGTGCCTGGGTGGCTTAGTCGGTAAGTGTGGTGAAGCGTGGTTAAGTGTCAAACTCTTGATTTTGGCTCAGGTCATGATCTCAGGATTGTGAGATCAAGCCCCGCATTGGGCTCTGTGCTGGGGACATGAAACCAGTCTAAGATTCTCTATCTCCCTCTGCCCCTTCTCCCACTGCTTGTATGCTTGCTCTCTCAAAAAATGAATAAAATAATACATTAATGAATATATTAATGAATTAGTGTCATATACAGTGTTTTCTTACAGAATTTGCAATGCATCTTGAGTCAGTCTAAGTTACTAAAATACTCTTTAGATGGATTAGTTGGAATTAAGTTGAAACTAGTGCTGTATCAGCAAAATGATTTCAAGTTCAAGCCAATGCCAAGGTAAATATTTAAATCAGCTTCGGTAAAATAAATGAAAATAAAACAAAACCTTCCTGAGATTTCACAATCATTGTTTATACTCTGCATTCTAAGTTTTGCAACCAAGATAATTTTTACTACCATAAGGATATAAATTCACCAGGGGCTTTAGCAGTGCCCAGATGACTCAGGCCACAAGCTTTTAGTTTCATACTGCAATCTGGAATTACAATTTCCTTCAGCCTCCACTAACAATAAATGAGTACAAATAAAATTATCCATTTGTTCCTTTGTTCCAAGGAAAATAACTACATTTGATAAAGTTCTTTGGCAAATTTTAAAATAAACTGCCACCATATTTAACACTTTTTAAGAAAAATCTTATCTAAACTACCATGCTCTTTGGTGTCTAGACCCCTGAAGAAACAGAAGGAGTATTTTGTATTTGGTTTTCAGACAACTGGCAACAAAACCAATAGCAACTTTTTAAATAGGCCCCCAACAAAGATAGCAGACCAGAGGAGCAAAAGCAGAGGTGTGGGTGGGAGTCCTCTTTTCATCACTGACATAGTGCATGACATCTGGGTAAGGTCATTAAAATGAGACTCCCAGCGTCTCTATATGAACTGTACGGTTGATACTCTAGCTACTGTTGCCCTTCAGAAGGCTGGTGAGGATTATTGAGCTGATGTTGAACATGGTGTGCTTCTGAGGAACTGACCTGATAATTACACACTATTATTTTCATCTAACCAGTTATGTCATCTATCTTATGGAAATTGCTATGGAACTTAAGAGAGAAAAAGACATATTCTACAAGTTTAAAATATTACCATAATTTAAGAATACAAATTAAGTAATTATGAAGACAGTGTGGTAGCAAATATGTACGGCCACCGATTCAAGGAAAGAAATAATATTCTTAAACATACTTCGATTCTGTCATTACCAATTTTTTTTCAAATTTTAAATTTGCAAAACTTAATTTCACTGAAATAGGAATAATGGGTTAGTTTTTTGTTTTGCTTTGGTTTGTTTTAAAGATTTTACTTATTTATTCATGAGAGACACAGAGAGAGAGGCAGAGACATAGGCAGAAGGAGAAGCAGGCTCCATGCAGGGAGCCCAATGCGGGACTTGATCCTGGACCCCAAGATCATGACCTGAACCACTGAGCCACCCAGGCATCCCAATGGGTTAGTTTTGATATAGAAATATTGATTTAAAATTCAAACTAAATACATCTTAAAATTTTTCCCAAAATCATATTGGGAAAGAGGTTTAGAAGTAAATTAGTACATTCCAGTGTACATTAAAAAATGTTCTACATTTACATAAAATTCAATGAATTTAATGTGAGAAGTATATTATTAATCAGAATTTCTGAATGCTAATCTGCTTTCAAGTAGGTTAAATAATTTGTTCATGAATATGTCCAAACAGAGATGGGGAAATGTTATCTACTGTTACAGAAGTAACTTAGAAATGATAATCAAAACAATGAAAGTCCTCTGAGCAGATGTAAAATTTTACACAAAATTCAAAGACAAAAGTCTATTTTATAATCTTTAATAGAAATATGTAAAGGGGTGAAAAGTGCAATTTGAAGTCCAAAGATATCTATGCAGGTTTGTTGATTTCTAGTGGTATTCCAATGGTATGGTGACCGGCAAAACTGCCCATCATCCTGACCTCAGTTTCTATATCTAGAAAAAAAGTGTTAATGACAAGGGTATTCTCAGAAAGAGTATACAAAATGCTTAATAGTGCTTAACTAGTGGCTATTGTTTGGCAGACATCCTTTTGATATGCAAAATTTATTAGACCATGTACTAACATTTAGGAAAGTTTTTTGGTATTTTTGAACAAGAGAGGATTTAGAATATTAGCTATAAAAATAATAGGAATCTGAAACTTTTGATAATGGATTGCAACTAAATTAGCCTGCATAACCCTCCTTACATTATTTACCAGTGTTTAACTCTATCTCACAACATTCTAATCCCAATGACCTATGAGATATACAACTGAAATATATTTATAAAACATATGTCTTATATCTTTGTTCTTAAAAAATATTTCTCTATCATTACACTTAGCATATAGACCTAAAAGAAAAAAAGAACACAGAGTAGTGTATAACACATTAAAGAATACACACCTCCCATTTTATAATCATTTCCTTGGGTTGAGAGGCTTGAACCCTTATGTTTTGTGGATTCTTGTCGGGAGCTGAAAAATCATAAGTATTAAAATTACTTTTTCAAATTTTATGGTCCATAGGCAAATCAGCATATCATCCCACCTCCCTTTTAAATCAGATTTTTAAAGAACTTTGATTGTATTTATTTCTCTCTGGCCTGGTTTGTAAGAGGACTTATTAACGCAGTTATTTTTTCCCCAGGTTTATTGAGATATAATTGACATATACACTGTGTAAGTTTAAGGTATGCAATGTAATAATTTCATATGTATGCATATCTGTATATATATATATATATCTCCATTATATAGATACATATTTTATATTTATCTGTTATATTTATATTTATGTTTATATATATTATAAAATGATTACCATCATAAGGCTAGTTAACACATCCATGACCTCACATAAGGCAGGTTTTAAATATATAATTTATTTAAAGGAGTAAAATCATTTGCTTGAAGTGATACAATTATTATTCAGTGGAAAGTAGATGATTTATTTTAGATATCTTCATTTTAAACCTGCTCTTTAAATTTTTCAAGCTGTATTTTTAAAAAACCTAAACCTACTTTTAAATATGTATCTTAATTTTAAATCTGCTTTCCTTTTTCTATTAGAATTGTTGTTAGAAATGTGTGTTGTGAATATCTGCCTCTAAGCTAATAAAATTAAACATCACGTATTAATTTCAACAGCCAACTGTTAGGGACAACAAATAGGTAATAGCAGGTAATGTGCTCATGAAATATATTCAAATGAATCCATGTAATAAGAAAGGACTAAGCATGGTTTTAGCGCCAAGTGCAACTTACACTTCAGTCACACAAGTATCTGATTCATTTACGATCCCTTCTTGTTTTTTCCTCAATCCAAAAAGGAAATTATACCCTAGCCTATTTATTTTGCCCGAGAGGAAAAAAAAATACCATGCTATGACCACATTGTTGACCAATGACAATTAAAGTAACACAAATTTTAGTATTATAATTCTTGAGATGAAAAAAAATCCTGGAAATTTAGATATCAGATATCTATTTAGATATTGAGAGACAACAAATATACTAAATGTAAAAAATTAATGACATTAAATATTTTAAAGTGTTAACAAGGTGCCTACAATGAATAAAGTGTTTTATTTTGGGAAGTTGAAATAGAAAAATAAAAGGAGAAAGCTGACCTTCTATATATTGAACCTCAGTTTATAACCTACTCGATATCTGTTAAACATATTTAGTTATCACAAATCACACAAAGTAATGTTTGCTCATATACCTCCCTGTTATTTCCTGCTCTCTATCAAACATTTGTATACGACTTATGAATCTGATGTACTTTGACTATTTGTGTGCTGTCAATTCACAGAACTTTTCAGGTGCTATATTAGGAGAAATCTAAAATCCTACACCATACTATCAATTTTTTTAAAGATGTTGAAAGATGAAGCAAAACTAAAATATTTTTTTCAGAAACCTGGTGTGAGAAGCCACATACCTGCTGGAGGTGTCTCATGATGGTCTGATGGCTGGCTAGGTTGGCTTCTCCCTACTTCATTTACAGCTATGACCCTGAACTGGTATCTCACATATGGAGCCAAGGATAACATAACTGTTGTTTCTTTTCCTTGGACCCTAGTCAATTCTTCCCATCTTCCAGGTTCTTCTTTGTTTCCTTCAAATTCAACAATATACTCTGGCAATAGAAGCATATAAAAACATTAGAAAGGATTTAGTATGTTTAAGTTATACTAACACACACAGTACAAAAAGTTTTAAAGAATGTTTTAAAAAGGATAATCTAGGAATTGTATTTTTTTAAAAGGCTTTAATATTAATTTTGACTCAAGAGTATAAGAAACATAGTTATCCCAAGTCCTCCCTACCGCTAATATGGCTATTGTGGTCATCTCCAGCTTCCCATGTCAGCCGAACACTCCTGTTTTGTCTTTCAGACAAGTGTAGGTTTTCTGGTGGATCCGGAACATCTAAGTAATAATAAAAAAATAAAGGTAAGGAGAATGCACACCATGCCTTTGTCTACCTAATTTCCTCACTGAGGCCCAGTACCATCCCCCTTTCTCTCTGGGCCCTGGTCTCCATGCCCAATTGTCCACATTTCAGCAGCCTTTCTGATTCTATTTCAAGTATAGCTTTCTGAACATCTACTCTCTCCTGTAAGTATTCTCTTCCTCTACTCTGATTCCAGTTCTCAAAGGGCATCTTTAACCATGCTTATCAAAATTCTTTTAGGAGTAGAACATGGGTGGTGCAGTCATTTGGGCAGCTGACTTGGTTTCGGCTCAGGTTGTGATCTCAGGATAGTGAGATTGAGCTAGGGCTCCATGCTCAGCTTGGAGTCTCCCTCTCCTTTGCCCTTCCCCCTACTTTCTCTCTCTCTCTCTCTCTCTCTCTCTTTCTCTCTCAAAAATAAATAAATAAATAAATCTTTTTTTAAAAATTGAGGATTTATTTCTGGGCCCTATCCTCTCTGGCATACTAATGGAGTGGGGCCCAGGAATCTGCATTTCTAAACAATTGCCCTGGGTAATAATTAGGCACAATTTTGAGAAACATTATCTATCTCAAGTGGATCAGTATCTTTCAGCTCATATGCTTATTTATATGCCTGATTCATTTCCTGTATATGACAGATCTTTAAGAATAGGGACTACATTTTATTAACATTTGCATCACGCACAGTGCTTTGCATATAAATGTTTTGTGATTAAATGAATAAGTGAAAAGTATATTATCACTTTAATCATGCATGTAATTAACATATTAAGGTAATAAAATTAGGTCCTCTGACTGTAGGAAAATAAGATAAAGAACATGAACTCAGTTTCTTTTCTGCATGCTCTGGATTTTTATTATAATTTCTAACAATGATTTCTCAGTATATTATAGCAACTTCTACACTCTTGGCTTAGAGTTCTGAAAAAGAGTAGGAAGGCAGTTTATTTGGGAAGAGGAAAAAAATGGTGCTGATAAATCTTATGTCAGAAACTAGAAAATTGAGTAGGTGATAACATTTTTTTTTAAGTTTTTATTTGAATTCCAGTTAGTTAACATTTTTAGCCACTCTGACAGATATGAGGTGATATCTCATTGTGGTTTTGATTTGCATTTCCCTGATAAGTGATGTTGAACATCCTTTCATTTGTCTGTTGGCCAACTGCATGTCTTCTTTGGAAAAATGTATATTTGTGTCTTCTGCTCATTTTTAAGTGGATTATTCATTTTTGGTTGTTGAGTTTTGTAAGTTCTTTAGATATTCTGGATGCTAAGAGTAGGTAATGACTTTAAGAGTGTTAAATTCCATGGAAATTTTTATTAAAATCAAAGCAACGGTAAAACAAAATAAAGAAAGAAATAAAACTTATCCCTAATGGTCTTTACTTCCAAAATTTGGTTTGAATTCTCTCTTGTATTCAGGACATTTATCTTTTCTCAGAGGAGACAAATAATATCTCATTGGGCCTTCCCAGGGCTCTTTATTCTCCAAGTGGGAAACAACATCTATCATCCATGCTGGAAATTTACATTGGCAAAAAAAAAATAAATATATTTTTGATTCAAAAGAGACTTATTTTTAAGATGTGGTCACTGCCAGTGCATAAAACTTATGTGAAATATAAGAAATAGCAAAAGGGATTATAAGGGAAAGGAGGAAAACTGGTGAAAAATTAGAGAGAAAGACAAACCATGAGAGCACCTAACTCTGGGAAACAAAGGGTTGCAGAAGGGGAGGTGAGTAGGCGGATGGGATAACTGGGTGACGGGCTTTAAGAAGGGCACTTGATAGGATGAGCACTGGGTATTTTTTGTTTTTTGTTTTTTGTTTTTTTTTATGATAGTCACACACAGAGAGAGAGAGAGAGGCAGAAACACAGGCAGAGGGAGAAGCAGGCTCCATGCACCGGGAGCCCGACGTGGAATTTGATCCCGGGTCTCCAGGATCGCGCCCTGGGCCAAAGGCAGGCGCTAAACCGCTGCGCCACCCAGGGATCCCAAGCACTGGGTATTATACTATATGCTGGCAAATTGAATTTAAATTAAAAATTAAAAAAAAAACTTTAGGGCCTTAAATAAGAAATGATTTCCTCAACTGTTTTCACATCTGTGAGCTCAGAGAATTTACATTTGTCTTCAGCACTTATAAACAGATCACTTATTTTTAAAGTTACCTGAAGGAACCAATACAGCCTGTGGCATCTGACATTAAAATCTGCTCTCAGAATCATATGGAACTAGAACTGATGGGCTGCAGTTGCTACTTAAAAGACTGATACTCTTAAAAGGTAGTTATGTCAAGGATAGTTACTTGGAATTGAAGTCAGTCAAGCACATGTTTGCAAAAATTGTTTTCCGGGGAAAAGCCATTTTTAAAAGAAACTACACAGGGATATATTTATTATTGTCCATTAGTGAGATAGCGGTTCTTAAGACTGGGGTTGGCCTAAAAAATTAGAAGATAAGCTGCAAGAATTGGTTAAGAAGATGAACTATGTGTCACAGAATATTTTTAAATTAATTTATTTTTATTCTTAAAAAAACTGGTAAAAAAGAACTTCACATGTGAATATTACATATAATTATAGCAACTATTTCTTTAAAATTGTCAAAATTTAATGGTTCTAGAAGATGGCAGCCTAATCACCAAGACTGAAATATTAAATTTTACAAGGAAATTTGACAGCTTGTACCAAGTGGTAAGGTGTCCAATCCCTTTGCTTGGCTCCATGGCTCAAAATACTTAGGGACAAAATCCATGGATCCTAGACTTACCCCTATACTTGTGCTGCCTGGGATAAACTCTACATTATCTGAAGCTCTATTACTTTATTTGATGAGTTACTAGTGAAATAATTATTAGAGGGTTGAACCTTCCTGCTTGTAGTCCATTGAAGCAGCTGAATTCCTAAGGCTATACATCTCACCCAAAGGTACAATTCTACTGAACCAAGTTGATACCCTCTACTACCTGGGAATCTCCTTGTGCGCGCATGCACACGTGTGTAAATGTGTGTAAAGAACCCAGTCTGGTGACCATTTGCTTCATTTGAATACGGTGGTCATTTATTTTCCTTGAAATACAGTGGCCATTTGCTTCACTTGAAGAGCTCCAGCCTGTTTACTCATTTTTTACATCCTACCTCCAAAGAAATGGAATTATTTCCTTTCAGTCTGTACCCTCTGTTAGCAACCTACCTGTGGATCCCAGCAACCAGAGAGCTAAAGATACAAATGCTTGTTAACAATAATGATTAATCTACAATCTAATAAAGGAATTTAGGCAAAATCAAACTATCAGAAAACTAAAAGAAAGACTAAATGGTGTCCATGGAGACACGGTTATTATAAGAGAAAACTATTTAAAAAATATACCAGTCAGGGTCCCAGCAGAAATTAAATAGTTTACACAATTTGGATCGTACCAAGAGTTTAAAAACAAAACAAACAAAAACCTCTTTCAAAAGATCATTGGCAGAATTTCTGGGGTTGAGGGTGGAAGGAGCAGTTAACAGAATCTTATCAGAGAGGATTTTGTGAAGAGAGCCTCCCTGGGAGAAATCAATGACTTTGTACACAGCCTGTCAGGAGGGAATATGGAGAATAAACACACCACACGCATCCTCCTCTACTGCCAGGCTCCCCACTGGCTCAATCAAATGGAAGTTTGAGAGTAAGCGGTTTGTTGATGTTGCCCACATTGGCCAGGTTTCCATATCAGATAGCTTGTGGAGAGTGAATCTGGCAAGGAAACCGGAGGAGAGATGGTCTAGGAGATGGTTCAAGAGCTAATAGTGGCCTTAGAGATGCTCCAGGATGGTCTAAGCACATTAAACAAGAGTGATTGCAGGGCTAACCATGTTGATTACATTGATTACACTAGTGAAGTATGACATTATTTTCTCATTAGCATTATCATTAAAAAAAAATCAAAGGCATTCCTTTGCAGAACTCTTGAGGTTCCTTCGCGCCCTTCCTCGAATGCTGAGAACTTCATCCGTGCCTCTGGTTTAGAACATGAGCACTGAACCACCCCCACAGGACGCCTCACCTGCTCCCCCCATGCTAACCCACCTCCATTCCTTAGCTCTATTTCTCCACGTGCTAGGAAAGGGCAGCTCAGGTGCCCTGACAACTGAAGCATGCTCTAGTTTTCGTTCTGCTAATACATCGCCTACCTCCCACAGCTACTGGCAACATTACCCATGCAGGAAAAGAAATTAAGCATTAATTAATTTCTTTAAAGCCAGAAGAGAAGAGAACGTTTAAAAGTGGAGTAACTATTTAAATGAAAAATTCAAACAAACAGTCTATGTGCAGGGGCTCAAATAATTGTTGATTTAATGGTCCAAGAACAATGGAATTTAATCCATAATGGGAAAGAGATGAACAGAGATTTTTCATTAGCGCACTTACCGAGAACAGTTACTTGAGTTACATCAGTAACACTATCCAGAGCCGTTTGAGCCAAACAGGAGTAAATACCTTGGTCCTCTGAGGTGACATTAGATATAGTCAAATTAGCTCCATCGATAATGATCCTACCAGTAAAAAAAAAAAAAAAAAAGAGAGTATGATGAGGATGAAAACAACAGAAACACATATTCAAAAATTATATTCCCCATAGGAAAAAATATTCAAGAAAGAGTTTTTAAAAAAAGGAAACAAAACACAGCTTTACATAATGGAAATTTTATGAGGGGGTACCATGGTTGAAACTGGAGATGAAGTGCTACTTGAGCATACACAACTGTCTATACAGCCAAGAAAGCTAACAGTTTGTTTAGCTTTGTTTTAAATACCAAGTGCAACCATCCATGATGCATGGGTCAGTGATAGAACTGTGCTGCCTGGTGTTTCTAAAGACTGTACTATACATTATAAGAGTTAAGGCACATTTGGATAATTCTTCTGGTTTAAGGGAATCCCCTACATAGGATCAGCTGGGGTGCTTCTTACAAAGAGACATTCCTGAATCACACTCCAGATAGCAGAGCCAGACTGTCTGACCTGGAGTCTGATAATCTGTCTTCTTGACAAGAGTCCTTTTTCTCCACACCTTTACTTCACAAGTAGGATGCACATTCAATAGATCTGATAATAACTACACTGTGATTTATTTGAACAGCAGAGGGCAGACTAGTACCTCTATTTTTGCAAATTCTTTGCCACTAGCTTTTTATCATTTGTTCTATTTTGCCAATTTGTAATCCGGTTGAGTACATGAAAATTTCTTTACTATAAATTATACCTTTTTACCCTACCCCTATGTATTGTCAACTTAACTATTTAAGCACTTTTAGGAAAATTCAGTTCCACTAAATTTGAAATATATTTACAACAGTTGGCTATTTAGTCAAAATAAATAGTGTCCTTGCAGAAAGGGAGAGAAACTCTTATATAATTGACATCTCTGATGTAAAACTCACTAAAACTCTTCCTATGTAAAAGCCTCTGGCCCCCACCCTACCTACCAATAAGAAGGTGTACCAGCAGGAGGTGAGAGATGGGAGCTTACTAATGGTTCCCTAGAAATTTAGCAGATTCCTGTGATCTTAGCTCTGGACCTCAGTCAACCCCAGCAGCAAGAATTATTCCCAGACTTCCCAACTCCTGAGATCTCTTCTAAGAGAGGGTAAGATTGCTGTTCCTCACCCCTACCCTAAGGAAAACTTGCACTTGCAAGTATCACTTGCTTAGTTTACTAAGATAGCCAGAGGCTCATTTGAGTGTCAGCCTCAGTATCCTACAGAAACTATTCAACTGGGCCACACAGAGGATGTTTGGAGTTTCTGGGATCAGGACCTAAATATACAGGTCATATCACCAACTAGGCACCAGTCTGATTCGCTTTTTGGCTGTAGCCCAGAGACCATATGCAAGACCTAAGGCAACTAGGCAGTAGTGACAAAAGAGGGAGGATATGGAGAGATCTGAGCAGTTGATAAATCAACTAAGAACTAACCAAAGGGTGAAGATCTTTGTTACAATGTGTAGTCTTTTAGGGCCATAATTAATCTCTTCACGTTTCAGTGACAACTGGTTGTAATACATATGTCCCTTTCCACAAACTCTTATGTATATAAAAGGGATAAGATGGAATAAATTCAGTACCAAGCCGAAACCAATGCCTCTGTATAGAGGTGGTGCAAGCACACACATGGCGTGCACACACACACAAACATACCATAGGGTCCACACAGATAAGAGAAATGAGATAAGCCATTAAAAATTTGGAGAAATTAGTACAAATCATGAGACCGAAATTGGACTGAGGACTTAGTATTTTTTGAGCGCTTGGTATATTAACTCATAATAACCCTATGAAGGTGTCTTAGGAGTGTAAAATTAAGGTACAGAGAAGGTAAGCAGCTTGTCTAACATCATAGACAAGATAAGTGATCACGTTGGGAGTTAAATCCAGGCCATTGGACTCAAGTCCATGCTCTTAATTATCACCCTGTCACAGTCTCACCAAGCAATGCATGTCCTACCTTCAGATTTACTTTTTCAGAATGATGAATAACAACATAAAACTAGAGGAGAGATTTGGCTAAGGACGGTCTAACTCCTACTAGTCACAATGCAAAAGACAGGAGAGCTAACCTCTGTACGTTTTCAAAAAATAGCGTAAGCATTCAGTAAATACTGATTCTTTTTCTTTGATGTACTTAATACTGTCTAATGCTATTCAGCTTCTTTTCACACTTCCTTCTACCTTCTCTCTTCTGTATTTTTTTTTTTTGTATTTTTTTTCTGTATTCTCCATACAGAGATGAGGAGGCTTAAAAGTGTAGTTGCCAAAGCTTTCTAACTAGAAGGACAGTAGGTATGACTCAGGTTCTGTCTATTCATGATACAGACTCATCTGAGTTTGGGATGTAAAAGGGTGATAGGCAGGCTCCCCTCTGGGGCCATGTGAGCAGATATGCCTCACATACCTGGAGTAGGGTCTGTTTCATGTACTAACAGGATGATACACATTCTGTAAAAAGTCAGCAGCAAAAAGAAGATAACCATGCAAGAGAAAACTGAAACAGTGCTTTGTACCACCTTTTAAATCCTGCCTTAAAGACTGAAATGTATTAATCACTTTTTGTATTTTTAATTCAGTGCAAATACTTTTACAACTATTTTTTTTCAAGTGCTAGGTGTTCATCCCAAGCAAACATGATGACATAGCATAATACTTTTCCTACCTGCCATCCTCTGTGGCATTAATTTCAAAGGCTTCTCCATTTTTACTCCAGGACAACTTCAAACTATGCCTCAAATGTGGGTCACATGTGCTTTCACAATGTAATTCAAGTGTATGCAATTTGGGGACACGAGGATTCTTGGGAGAAACTTGAAGTTTTGTAGCATCTGTTTTTACCAAACATAGAGACTAGTTAGAAGCATAAATCACAGCTTATTCTGCAATCAAGGGTCTGCAATTTAATCAACCCAAATTGTCGATGGAATAGTCATATCTTCATGCAATGCTTGTTGCACTATAATTTCTTAATATCATATTTCATTACTATGTTCTTTCCATCAGGCCTGGACCTCTGAGAAATTAGGTTGGAAGTACTAATTAATATCTTAGAAATTCCCCCTTACTACTTCTTAGGCAAAAGGAATAAGAAGAGTGGGAGCAAACAAATGTCTCTAGATATTGAGAAAAATATAATTTCTTTCTAGTACTTCTGGCCCTGTGATCAAACCACTGTAAGGAGGGGGGGGGAATTAATTGACTTTCTATTAATGTGTTTATTAATAATTCAGGAGCCAGAGGTTAAATTGTAAAGCCCATGTATATGTGATTTATTAACATGAAAGTGGGAATTAGAACATAAGCTTCATGAAGAAGAGGCTGTGTCTATTTTTTTCTTTTTTACATGAAGTATCCCCACAGCCCAGAAAGGACCCTATACACCGCAAGCACTCAACATATATTTGTTGGATTTCTTGTTGAATGAGATATGGTAAGTGATATTATAAAAGTAAATTAGTAAAGTTGGAAAATTTAGCTTCAAATTAAAATATATCAAATAAATAAAATTTAATTTCCATTCAAATAAAAAGAATCGTATTTGGCTGTCTTAAAAGTGTTTGCTCAGTATGACTATTTCAAAACATAGGATCCTTACTCTTAGAGGCCATATTAAGGGTAGATATACTTTATTTACCCTGCTATGCCATTTGGTGACCCTCTCAGAGACCAAATCTCATGAGCTGACCTCCAATTCCACAAGACATTTTAATATTCACTATCTACATGTCACTCCATGAATGGATTAAAAATTGAAAGTAATAAAAAAAATTGATCATTCAGTATCCCAGGCATGAATCTTGAAGATTATTTAATTGAATTAATTATAAGTGAATTATTAAACATCTACTCCTATCTCTAAATTTAAAACCAGATGTCTCCCTAATAATAACAGATACCACTTAATAAAGCACTTATCCTATTGACCAGGACCTCTGCTAAGAAGCTCACAGTCACATACTTTATAATTATAATTCTACAAATATTAGTATTTTCACCTTATAGAGAATATAGGGCTAAAATGAAATTAAGTAATACTGTGTCCTAACCAACAAAGGGTTTGAGCTGGAATCTGAACCTAAATTTGGTAGAGACCAAAGCTCTTTCCTTCAAACACTGTACTATATAACTTCTTAATCCATTCTACTTTCAATGTTTCTTTTTTATATGCAACAATTGTGTTCTTATCCTTCACTGATAACATTTCTATATGTCTTACACATAAAGTAGGTGTTCACAGCAGATGAAAAGTTCATGACCTTGTCCATCTCTTTGTCAAATGGCAGTTCTGAGGTCCACTCTGGGCCAAGAACTGAGTAGGGCAATAGGAATGTTAAGGTTCATTTGGATTCCAGACTTCCCCCTCTTTGACTTTGAATCTGAATTGCTAAACTTTGATATAGGTTGATTTTATAAAGTATAAAAAGAATCATCTTCACGGACTTCACAATGGCATTTTGAAAATTGTATATGACACATAAATGTGCAGGCAGACATGAGAGTTAAGAGAATATTTATGTACTTTAAAAAATGCAGTCCATAGGTTTGGCGTGTTGGATAACTTAAGGTACAGAAAGAAACAAATACTGTAAAAGAATATAAGACAGAAGAAAAACAAGGAAGGGAGAGTATGTGTGAAGTGTGTGAAGAGGAGAGAAATATCAGTATATCCATGAAAATGGTGATTAAACAAACACACTTGTCATCTCAGTAGTAGTACTAGTAGGCTATGATAATGACAGGTCACCAGTAACATAGATCCTCTCTGCACTTACTGTAGGGTCTCTCTATTATGTTTTCCTGAAAAGGATTCTCAGAGAAATTTTAAAATCAAAATATTAGTGAAACCCAGAACTTTGTTCTGAGGAGAGAAAAAAATAACAAAGCTGTTTATGATGTAAAAAGAAGACAAAAAAAAAAAAATCTCCTGTCCTATAATGCCCTAGTCTTTATGAAGCTGAACTTTAAAGGGTTTGTGAAATTTTTAGCTCACAGAATTGACTGCTGCTGACACTATGTTGAGTTTGTTATTGAAATAAAATACAGTTACGGAAATATCCCCAAATAGAGCATTTTAAATCATTCCCAGCCATCCCCCAAAATACCCAAGTCCCTCTTAAAATTGTAAAAAGCCATGAACACATTGTCAGCACATCCTATAATTTTTGTGATGGTCTTTTCAATGGAACACAACCTGGGAGGTTTGAAATACGATCTAAAATCTTTAACGGACCCTGAAACTTAGATCATATTGTGTCATTTGGGAAAATGAAGACAAACTGAACCCATGTGAAAATTCATGCAAAGTAAAAACAAAATAAAAATACTTCTAATATCCAAGTTGGCTGTGACTGCGGTTTTTCCCTTAGCGTTTTCTACCCAACAAGAGTATGAGCCAGCATCATCTTCTGTGGTTTTATTGATCTGCAGTGTGCCATTTTCATGAATATGGTACCGTCTGCCTTCAAGGGGTTTCGCTTCATCCACCTTCTGCCTATGAACACAGAAAGCATAAATCCATTTAAGAAGTGAAAGAATTGTATCCTCTTTCTGAAGTTGGTTGCTGATGGCATTCAGGCTCCCCCTTTCTTCAGGAGCTCCATAGACCTTATGAAATGTTCCATTGGGGCTTATAGTTCTCCCAGAATGGGTGTTTATCTTATCTACCTTGGTGTTTACCTTATCTACCCAAATAGATTGTGGCTAGAGGAAATCTCGGTCCATGCTCTATGCTTCTGCTGTATTTCTCGTAGCTACAAGGGCCGTTTTTGCATCTATCCTCACAGCTTAATAAATATTATCTGGTATACTGATGGTGAACTCTTTAGCTAATGATTGCTTCAGGGTACCAAATGGGAAAGCTAGTAATTGAAAGAGATAATGAACCTTCTGAACCTCCTGCCGTCCTGGGGGAACATTGGTCATTCAGAAATATTATAGGCCAGGAAGTAGTTCCTGTCCTGTGGACATGGATTACATTTGCCCTGATCAACCAATGTGAGTCATTTTCTCACATTCATCCATTTTCTAAGCTTTTGCTGCCAAAGCTTGATTTACCCGGTACATTTCACAATAAGAGGCTCTGCTGGAGAAAAAAAAAAAAAAAATTCAAAGGGTAAACTCTGGCTGCTGTTCACATAGGATTTTTCAGAGCTGGGACTAGGGTAACGCCAGCAAGGCTCTTGCCTCCGAGACAAAATGTAAGGATTGCCAAAAAATCTCAGGGCTCAAGATAAATACTATTTTAACAGAGTATTTTTAAAAATAAAAACACAAAAAAATCCACAATGAGCAAAATATCCTATTTTTAAATAAAGACAGGATCTAACCCTGCACTTGCGTGACCCTGGCTCTCACTTGTCACTCTAATTTTGGCCCTGCAGAATCACAGCAGACTTACTTAAGAATAGTTCATCTGAGTTTTTCTGGTGAAGTAACAAATATGGCAGATCCACACAAGGCATCTGGACTTACTACACCAACTGATACATTGAAATTAAATTCAAAATACATGTTGGAAAAGTTTTAAGCATATATGTTTGGAATCGAATGCATGCTTAGATTATTATTTAGAAAAGACCCCAAACAACAAGAAAGTATAGTTAAGTATGAACAACATGGGTTTGAACTGTGTGGGTCCAACTACATATGAATTGTTTTCAATAAATATATCCAAGAAATTTTTGGAAATATGCAACAACTTAAAAGAACTCATAACCTGTGTGGCCTAGAAATACAGAAAAACATTTAAGAAAACGTTAGCTATTGTTTTAAGAATACAGTATATGATACAGATAACATACCAAATGTGTGTTAATCAACTGTTTATGATAGGTAAGGTTTCTGGTCACCTGTAGGCTATTAGTAGTTAGTTTAGGGAGAGACAAAAGAAATATACGTTGATTTTCAATTGCATGGGGAATCAGCCCTGACCTCCACAATGTCCAAGGGTCAACTGCAATATATGACTTTCGATCCACTCATAATGAAAACCCAAATTTATCTATAAAATTGTCTTAGTAATCAACTTCAGTTCTTTGCTTTCCTTTGTAAGCAGAAATGGCTCTCCCTAATCTCCTCATGAGAGAAAATTCCACATATCTAGTCAACAGTTCTGGAAGAGGTAGGTAATCAAATTTGCTACCTTATTTCTCAGAGGTCTTGGCTACATATAACAACAGCCTGTCAAATGATGGATGAAGACACAGGTGAAATCTACCACTGACATTCTTTTAAGAAAACCTGGTACTGGCTTACCAGGACACCACTGGGTCAGGTGAAGCAAAGAACTCGCAGTGTAGGAAAGCGCTGTACCCAACCACCGTAGCATAGTGCTCTTCATCTTCTGTTTGTATCAGTGGACGAACATCTGTTTGAAAATAACATAAATACAACTGTAAATGTTCGTGTAAAACATAATATGCACACCCTAGATGTTTCTATATCCTAGTCATATTAACAAAAACAAGAGACAGCTAAATATTGCAGTACATATTCTTGAAGTAGAAAAATATCCAAATTCAATACATTTTTGAAAGTATAATTTTAGGGGTACCTGGGTGGCTCAGTTGGTTAAGCGTCCAACTCTTGATATTAGCTCAGGTCATGATCTCAGGGTTTTAAGATTGAGCCCACAGGGGGCTCCATGCTGAGTGTGGAGCCTGCTTGAGATTCTCTCTCTCCCTCTCCCTCTGCCCCTCTGCACTCCACCGCTCATGCACTTTTGCTCACTCTCTCTCTCTCTCTCAAATAAATAAGTAAATAAATAAACAAATAAAAAAGAAGGCATAGTTTTACTATGAAGGCTAATGCCCAAATGTTAGGTGAAAGGTACTTGGATGTTCCCCCCATGTTTTACCTATCTGGAATTCAATCTACTTGTGTATATGACCTTGAACATCTTCCTTTAGGAAACAGAAGATAAACAGTCTGCTCACCTACAACATCAATATTGGCATTGGCAAGGATAGTACCGTGGACATTTGAAGCTTCACATTGGTACACAGCAGTGTGATTGGGTTGTAGGTTGGTAAAACTGATTTCCCCGGGGGAGACAACATCACCAGCAAATGGATTTTCTGCAAGAGATTAAAGAATGTCAGTTTGATAAAAAATAGGACATAAAATATTTATATACCATTTATTAAATGTGTCACACAGTATTTATATTTTAAGACCAGTTTAGGGTGAATAATAGTTCACTGAAGCAAATTTGTAGAATTTCTTTTCATCAACCATGGGTTTTTCTTTCCAGACCCTTCTCCAATTTCAATCTTTCTTCAAATTAATATTTATTGCTAAAATATTTGTTGATGTCTAGCTCACTGCCTTTCCCTTTTCACACCCATAAATAAAATTTCAGATTTTCTTTTCAGCATTCAAGTCACACTAGAACTAAACCTCACTTATTCTCATAAATTTAGGTCCTGATACTGCCAACACAAATGACATGATCATCATGGAGTGATCCCCCCAATCCACCAACACTGGCTCCTGTGTTCCCCATTTGACAATTTTGTTCCTCTATTTGATTTCTCTGCCCTTGTTCAATTTTCTGATCTATACCATTCATTTCAATTTTCTTGCTTTGCTATTTAACAGCTCATATATTTTGTTTTCACGGTAAGAGTAAACCCTTCTTGAGATCAAGGACTAAATTTTCTACTTTTTGGCAATAAATCTGAGCTTACTCCTGATTCAGGTATAATTCTGGAAATATATTTGGGAAATGAGAAAATCTAACATTTCTGGTGCATTTATTAAGGGCCAGAGAACTCTGTTGGAAGTGGCACATGTGTTGTCTCATTAATGCTGCTCAGAACCTGCTAGATCAGTAGTAATATGTCTATTGTGGAAGGAGGTACTGGATTTTGGAGAAGTGAATGACACATGCCACAGCATTTGGCCATATGCCAAACCTTGTGGCCTTGCTATGACAATACAACCAAGCAGTGTAAAGGAAATATATTAGCCAGGAATGTCCAGTGAGGGGCACAAATGTTAAAGTTTTTAGTTTAAATGACATTACAAGGGGCACCTGGGTGGCCCAATCAGTTGAGTGACTCTTGATTTTGGCTCAAGTCATGATCTCGGGGTCTTGAGGTAGAGCCCTACATTGGGCTCTGCACTGAGTGTGGAGCCTGCTTAAGATTCTCTTTCCTTTTCTCTCTGCCCCTCCCTGCTCACACTGTCTCTTTCTAAAGACAAGCAAACAAATGAAAAAATAAATAAAATCCTTTAAAAAATGACATTACAAGATTACCAATAAAACCATTTTTTTCTTATTTTTTTATTTATTTCTTGTATCTCTATTATACAAAACAGTGACTATACTAAGTTTTGGTTTATAGAAAACACTGAGTACCACTTATTAAAATAGAAGATTTTAAAAAATAAAATAAAATAGAAGATTTTCCCTATACTTTTTTTCTTCTCACAGTCAAAAATGAACATATTTTTACACCTGACTGTGAGCTCCATATAGGCAGGACCTTGTCTGCACGTTGTACACTGGTCTCCAGTGCCTGCTTTTCAGGCACAGAGGAGGTAGTCGGTAAATATTTCCTGAAATGTCTGAAAACCGTTTATGTTGGGTGGCATTTTATTCATAGAAGATCTCTGTGGTAGGCCCCCAATAGATACCCATGTTCTAATCTCTACCACTAGAACATATTTTACCTTCAATGGCAAAAGGGACTTTGTTGAGGTGATTAAAGTTAAGGACCTTGAGATGGAGGGATTATCCTAGATTATCTAAGTGGGCCTAATGTAATCACAGGCTCCTTAATATCAGAGAACCTTCCCTGGCTATGGTTAGTGGAAGGGAGATGGGACTAGGAAAGAATGGTCAAATATGCAATGATGTTGACTTTGAAGATGGAGAGTCATATGCCAAGGAATGTGGGCTCTCTAGGAACTGGAAAAGACACGGAAAGGGGTCCATCCTACTCCCTCCAGAAAGGAACACAGCATGGCTGACACCCTGATTTCAGCCCAGCCCAAAGAGGCTTGGTTGCACTTTTAACACATAGAATTGTAAAATAATTAATGTAGACAGTTTTAAGCCACTAAATTAGTGATAATTTGATAGCAAACAGCAGAAAATTAATACAATCTTGTAGGGGAGTTTATCTCTTCAGAATGCTCAGGATGAGTTGCTCTTTGAAGTTCTTTAAGGCTGCAAAGGACTGAATCAGATATATAAATATTACATAGAATGGAAATGGAGTTGCTAAAACTACAAGCTCAGAGAAAGACTTCAGAACCTTTAGTCAGCCTACTGTCATCAAACATCCCAACCTATGAATGTCTACAATCCATCTGCAGGGGAGCAAGGAGAGCTATGGTCAAGAGCTGTGGAAGGAACACTGAGCTCAGACTCCAGGGATATGGCTTTGGTTCTACACCTGCCATGATTCAGCTGTGCTCTCTTTTGTAAGTTTATTTTCACATCTCCTTATCCATGAACAAACCTATGGCTCTACTTTGAGAATACATCCAGAACCTAATCATTACCACTACCAACGTAGACCTAGGTTCCCAGGTCTTCCAGGTGGCTTTTAGCAGTAGTAGAAGTAGAAGTAATAGAAGTAGTAGAAGTAGTCATTCAGTTGATTCCCCATTCAGAGGTCAGAAAATCCTTGTTAATAGGTTATATCATGTCATTCTTCTGCTCCAAAATCTCCAAGCGCTGCCCGTCTTATTTACAATAAAATCCCAAGTCTCCAGTCTGACTTTCACCTTTATATATAATGTGGCCCTGCACCTGCTGATTGATCGTGTGTCTAGCACTGCCAACTCACTCAGCTTCAACCACACTGGACTCCTTGCTTGACATCAACACTCCAAACATAGCCCAGGGTTCTTGCACTCACTGACCTGTCTACCTTGAAAGCTCTTCCACACATATTTACATGGCTACCTCCCTCACCTCCTCCAGGTATTCTACTTAAAAGTAAATTACTGCGAGAAGCTTACTATTATTATCTTAAAATCAAATAGTAACTCTAGGTCCTGAACTTCATTATACTAAGCCCTTACTCAGCTATTTTTCATTTACCACACTACAGCACAGGTTTATGTGCTTATTCGCCTATTGATTGACTCTCCCTACTGGGTTCATTTTATTCACTGCTACCTCCCATGCAATAAGGCCAGTCAATGTCTGGCACAAAGAAGGCATTCAATAAATATTACTGAAAGAATCAATCTGTTAAATATGAATAATCGTACCTGCATTAAAAATGTTCATTTGGGGATTCAAAGCAATATGCGAATGTCCTTCATAAACTGCCAGGTGCCATTCAGATATACAATTTTATGATTTTATGTTTCAGAGAATCTTCATTCCTTATTTTAGCGTCCTTAACATTCTTTATAAACAACAATTGTTTTCATTTCCTTTGGATCTACCTGAAAACTCATCTTTCATTTCTTAGTCTGCTCTCTAAAGAGATGACAAAAAAACCTTCAAAATTGAGGATATCAATAATGCGGGCTAAGGTTTCCTGAATGCTTGCTATGTGACAATAATAATAAACAATAATTTAGGACTGTCTTGAGCATTCTCTGCATGGTGTTTTCTTTAACCTACATAATAACCCAAGAGTTGGTATAATTCTTCCTCCCATTTCACTGATGAAGCAGGTTTTAAAAGAGTCATTAACAGGCCCAATCACACAACTAGTAAATGGGAGAGCCTAGATGCAAACATCAGCATTCTCACCCCAGAGTTTGTAAACTACCACAGTGTTCTACAGATAAGCCTCTATTCTGGGTGGTTGACCACATTTACCTCATTCAATCTCAACCAACTACCATTAGCTCCCTTGTGCTGTTAAAAAAGTAAAGCTTTGGGAGATTTAGTAAACAGATCAAGATCATACACCTGAGAAGGTGGCATAGCCTAGATGGAACCTTAAGTCTATGGACCACTAGCATGTCTATCCTTGACATGAGTGGGTTCAGGACAAAAGAGACTTATGAAACCAACATATAATGTAAATGTAAACCAACAATAATGTAAATGCTCAAAATTAAGCTAATCTGTCAACAAATAAAATTTGTTTTACCCTACTTTCACAAAAACATTCAAAATGACCAGACCTCTACATTAAAATTGAGGATTTTTGGACTTCTCAGAGTTCTGTGCTGGAACATGGCAGAGTAGGGAAAATCAGCCTCAGCCTTTGTGCATCCTGATCCTTCCATGCTCAGCCCATTTGGGAGGGCTCACAGTTGACTAGACAGAGATTTTTCTAGTTTGGGGTACTTTTAGAGCTCTGTTGAGAACATGTAGGGAGCCAGGGGTAAGGGGCATGGGCCCAAGCTCTACAGGTCTCATCAGACCTATGAATTTCTCAAATAATGGGGGCAGGCATGCCAGAGCAGGTCCTTATAAAGAGCAGAACTCAGGGCTAGGGTCTCTGCTGCCTGGGTCTATGGTAAGTCCTACCTTCCAACCCACACTCTCAACCACTAGGTTGCTGCACCTATTTCTTCTCAGGGAGAAAGAGAATTCTTCCCTGGATTCTCTTTCTCATTCAGTTGCTTTATTTTTTAACCATATTTTTATATACAATTAATGTAATGACCCAACAAATACAAATATCATTTATGGCTTTCCCATAAATCTAAGCATAAATCGAACTGCTTAGAAAGATGCAATTCTGGATTTCTTGGCTGGATCTGTCCTGATTGTCCAGCCACTTCCCAAATGCATTTTACATAAAACCAGGTGTCTGAACATCAAGTGTCCTTGCACACCACTGCCTTCAGCACTGCATCTATCACAAGTGGTGTTTTCACTCACTGTCAATTGGAGAGCCATTGACTCTCCACTTGATTGTGGGTTCAGGTTCTCCTTCTGCCTCACATAACAAGATACCACTGCTTCCGGTGCTATACACACCACTCTGAGGCTTCTTCGTCCAGTGAGGAGGCTCTGGAAGTAAAATGAAGATTATGAGTAATTTTATCCATGTCAGAAGTTCCAAAAATGTTAAGGCCTGTATTTCTATACTGCACCAGCAGATGGCAGACACAATAAGTGTTTCCCTTAGCTCTTTTCCTACTTGTTCTATAAGGCAAGGTGGGCACTGTTTTTGTGTTATATATAGGGTGTGTGTGAGTGTGTGTGTGTGATCTAATTTGGACTCTTAGCATGTATAATAAAATAAACATATATACAATCACTTTATTCAGAAACACACATATCTATCTCATTAACAGAAAATGAAGGAGGGATAAGCAGATGGTTATGTTTATTTAGTGCTGGCTACAGCTTATTTTCAAGCTGCAGCAATACACCTAAAAAGACTGATACTTGATAAATACATTTTGAGAATTTTTTAATGAAATTAAGAGGTTCAGCATTTATTTTAAATATTTCTTAATTAGTAACTTTGTGGCATTTATATATCTCTATATCTACTTATTTACCTTAAAATTTTGGGAAACATTATTTTCCTAAAGATTATTTTTTATAAGGTGGGGAGAAGGAAGCCTAAAAACAACATTTAGCTTCATGTTCTCAAAACAATGGAGGAAAAAATGTATTTAAATTACTTGCATCTTTACATGTCCTAATGTTCCAATATTATAATTCTAAATGGTGTTTCAGTACAGAATGAGACATTTGTCTTTAGTGCAAATATTACTCCCATATCTTGTCACCCTAAGTATATTACAATGTCAGGAGTGAATAAAAGATTTAGATTAAAGTGTGGATGGTTTGGATAATTTGATTCCAAGAAAATTGCACAATATCTGCAGGTAATAATTCCCATCAAGTGTTGCTTGGTTATTTCCCTCAAGACATTTTTGGATTTCCATTTTTGCCAAAAGAGAAACTCTTTTAAAGATACACATATGTGTAAAATGAAAAAAATGTCATTTAAACTGCTTTTTTTTAAGAAAATGGGAAACAAAGGATTATGTGAAAAGAAAATGCTTAAAAATTCACCAAGAAAAGGTACAAATATACAAATATACAAAAATATACAAATAACCCTGGCAAATTCAAGTGCCCTAGTAATTTTTCCATAGAATGGGAGTTTAGTTACTAAATCTGAAATTAAATATGTGTATTAATAATCTACAGTCTGTAAATATTTAGTCGTTTAGGTTAAAATGCAATCGTCCAAATTATAAACTACATAGGACTCTGAGATATGTGTATATGTGCATGTATACGCACATTTCTGATGTTATTGTTACTTTTTTTCTCTTTTCACACAACAACAATCAAATTAAGCAGTTGAGTTAGAAAGAAAAGTTCCATGAACATGAAAATTTCCATGTTTACTATAGTACACTATTGTTTTTCAGTAAACTGCTTTCAGAGCAAAAATTAAATGTAAAATCATAAATCATAGGGATATAATGTACAGCATGTTGACTATAGTCAATAATTCTGTATTGCATATTTGAAAGTTGTTAAGAGAGTAGATCTTAAAAGTTCTCATAAGAAAAAAAAAAAACATTTGTCACTATGTGGCCATGGATATTAACTAGACTTAATCTGGTGATCATTTTGCAATACATACAAATATTGAATTATTATGTTGTATACCTGAAATTAATGTTATCAATGATATCTTAATAAAAATAATAAAATAGATCATGTGATAATGACATTTTTCTAAATATACATGCATAATAAAATCAGGATTTTATTTCTATTCTCATCTTACAAAATTTATTAACTGCTAAGTATCTGCATTAAGCTTAAGTTATCACCCCATTCAACTCTCTCCTTGCAGACCAAGGACTGAGCCTCGGAGATGCCATCTAACTTGCTCAGTGTCAACAAGAAAAAAAGCCCCATTCTGTGTTCTTGCCATTCCATGTAATCTGCAGACCTGTAAAGTGAACAGAACTGAGACTCCAATGTAAATGTGATGTTATTCCTAGTTAATTACTATTTTATTAATTTGGGCCACTGATAGAAACCAGGGCCATATCAATTTACCAACTTTCACTTTGTGCTTCTAAATCCAACCTTTGCCAACTCTATCCACTGGAGGTTGATATCAAGAGATTTTGTATATTCACTAGGAATCATCATTAAACTTGCCCTTAGCCCTTATGGATAAACTATATATATATACACACACACACACACACACACACACACAACGCCTGGACATTTGTTTTTATGCTTCTCAGACAAATAAAGAGCCAAGGCTGAAACTTACTCTTCCTTACATCATCTCCTTATATGAGATCAGACACAGGTGGAGTAATATGAGTTGAGTTGAAATGACTGATCCCCAAGACTCCAGTGAGAAAGGCATGGGGAGTAAAGAAGGAACCATAGATAGAGGCACTCACTGACTTCTAGTAACTCACTATCTCATAATTTCATGTCTTGGTTGAACATATTTATCTACCTGCTACTTTGTTTACAAAAGAACATACTGGGAGCCTGAAAACAGGATATGGATCAGGATAGTTTTGGTAAGTGAACTTAGGCTAGGGACAGGCAGGAACAGAGAACAACAATTTTTTCCAAAGCTTAGAACATGTAACTCTACTCCTGAAGGGTAAGATCTCGTGGAAAGGATGAAAAAAAGCTCAAGAGAAAGGGAAAAAAAAATGGCTAAAATGCAAAATTCTGAGAGACAACTTTATCACTGAATCCCATTCTTTTATCTATTAACCTAACATATATGGTAACTGATGAAAACTACTTACCTTGAAACTTTACTCATTTTGTCATAATTGTAATAAAAAAGATAATTTCTCTATGCTGTTTAAAAGTGAGATGCAAATTACTGAACATTTAGAATATGATAAGCAAGTTAATTAGAGACATTTATCACTGGAAGGAAAATGAAATAAAATAGGAAATTTGGTACCTCTAAAACAACACAAAGGCTATTTTCTAGTAATAGATGCATGCTAAATATCTATATTCTATTAAATCAAAATTGTTAGGTTCATCAAACTTGGATTTACTTGTAACTTTTTAGAAATAACAGATTATTTGAAAATGAAGCTTTCTTAAGTATATCAATGAATTGCATTTGAGTTCATGATATCTTTTTAAACTACAAGACAATTATGGGCATATAATTACATATAAATATTTTACTAGCATATTAAAATTCAAAAGTCTTAAATGATTCAAAAGTTTACTACATGAATGCTGTTGGTGGGAGTTAATTTTTAAATAATTAGCTGAAATGTGATTGTGGTTATATTTTGGTTTTTGGAATTAGAATATTTTAGATGCTATTTTAATATAATTCCTTATTGAATGTATATTATTTATATCATAGACACCTAGAAAGGATAGCTGTGCTTAGTCAAGACATCCTGGCTATTTTGCTTACATGTATTACAGAATTTGAAAATGCACATGGTTTTCATATTTAGGATGCTGTAACTTAAATTACAGAATTTGACTGTGCTTAGTAATAAGAAAGAAATATCACATAGAGAATATAACATGCTTTTACTTAAACACAAATGAGTGTTTTCAGAATGGACTTAATTTTCAAATTTCATAGTAGCATTGCTCTGTGATCATATGGTATTCCTTGTTATTTGAGTTTCTAAACAAGAGACAGAAAAGGGGAAGAAGGTGCAGGAAAGCAGAAGACAATTGAATAAAAGTAAGCTTATGCATTAATGAGGGTTATATTTACTGCTTTCACACTTAAAAAAAACTGGAATCAGAGGAGACAAATCATAAGAAATTCTTTTTTTTTTCTTTTTCTTTTTTTTAAGAGATTCTTAATCATAGGAAACAAACTGAAGGTCGCTGGACGGGAGTTGGGGTGGGTGGGGCAGGGTAACTGAGTGACAGGTATTAAGGAGGGAACGCGATAGAATGAGCACTGGATGTTATATATATAAGACTGATGAATCATGGATCTCTACCTCTGAAACCAATAATATTTATATGTTAATTAATTGAATTTAAGTAAAATTAAAAATATCAAAAAAAAAAGGAAATATTAAGTATAACTTTATGCCAGTAAATTAGAAACTGTGTTCCCAGGAAAAAAAAGAAAAAGAAAAACTGACTTCTTGGGCCCAGTTTGCTTTTCACTTGTATGTGTGAAGAGAAACTCCTAAAACATACAACTGAGGGCACATTTAGTAGCTTCTCATTAAGAAGAAAAGATTAAATGTTCCTAATAAAAACATAATTTACATCTCAATAGTGCTAATAGCTGTTTTATGAATAGTGAGGACAATACCTTCAGGAAACCTATATTCCTTTGGAGTCCTACAGTCAACATTTTAAATTGCATAATTAAGTTTACATCCTTGATTTTTCTTTTTTTTTTTTTCTTGCAACCCTTGCAATTCTTTTGAAAGCTTCAGTCTTACAGTCAAGAAAACCGTGGCCAGATTGTTAAAATATTCAGCTACCGTAGCAATGTTCCAGCCATCTGGAAGGATTTCTAATAGTCAGCAACTTGGATCAGTTAACAATTAGACATGTCTGGTTTGTGGGGATGTGTTTGCACTGGGGCAAGGGGGTAAAAGTTTACAGAAAAATATCCCTGTTGCATGGTGTAGTCGAATTATACAGCAGCATCAAATAATGACGAAAAATACATATGTAAACCTCTCAAACCCTTCCTCTCCGAATTCCTTTGTGAATAATTTAAAGTCAGAGGAATATATCACTTTTGGCTGTTGATATTTATGCATAATATTGGTGATATGAGTAATATTTCTCTCCTAACTAGGTTTTGCTTCTTTTGAATCAAGGAAAATGATATTCTCATCTTTGGTTTTCTGTTCTTCTAACTACTTAACTAATCATATACGTGGTGGGCGAGGTCTTGGAAACGCAGTGTTATTCCAAACTGCAGCATGGCTGAAACAATTACATCGACATTTACTTGTAAGTGGAATTTGTGTCTGAGTCTTCATTTTTCTTTTCCCATTAATTAAAAGTCAGACTTTCGCTTAGGTGTTCCTTACACAAACAGAAGGCTTAAGAGGTAAACTTTATTGGAATATAAATAGAAACCCTAGAGTATCAGTTCACTAAATGGGACCTTGGAAAAGACCATTCTTTTCCCTAGTTAAGCTCGCACATTACTAAATAAGTACAAATGCAGTAATCAATCCATTAATTTGATCAATACACCCAACCAAACCATAGATAGGAGACCTCAATGTAATCAGACCCACAGAAAACGTCTGCATCAATCAGATTCATGAGATGCCTGGATAACCTTTACTTGCAGGGCAGGTATACCTCCAATAATGACCTTGTGTGATACCTAGATTTTTTTTTTAATGATGACATCATGGCCTACTTATTTCTGTGAATACAAGATATAATAGCTAATCTTCTATTGATGAAAAGGCTTGGGTGTACAGAGATGACTTGAATATAATGTGTATTTTGCATATTTGGATAGAAAATTAGTATTTATAGCACCTAGTCTACTCTTTCCTCACAAGTGACATATTGAATGAAGATCATGTGAACCCAAGATATGGACCAAAAAAAAAAAATGTATCTAGGAGAGAACTAAGATAATTTGTCCAACACCCTCATTTCTTTGAGGAAGAAACTGAGGTACAGAAAGGTAAAGTAAATTGATCAAAGACACAGCAAGTTAATGTAGGCTTGGGAAACAAGCTCATGATAATACTCATGATAATTATTCCTTCTTTTGTGATGCTTACTTCTTCTATGATTTAATATTATGCAGCATCATACGTTTATTATAATAAAAATTATGTTGAAGTCATCCGTGTCTAATCTCTGACATGAGATCTTTTCTTACCACTTGTCCCTTTTATAAGGTTTTGTGGTATAAATGACAAATCTGGTTTATTGAAGTATAATATAACCCAGTACCCACTCTAAAATTAAGTTTAAATGGCTTACCTGTTTTAACGTATATGCTTTAGAAGTGTAGGTCTACTACATACAGCAAGTCACCTTTTTTTTTTTTTAATAGAAGAAAAATAAATCAACATGGGGAATGTACCTTCTACTATAACGTGAAAATCATGAGTGGTTGATCCTAAGAAATTGTTGGCTGTACAGCGATAATTCCCTCTGTCCCGGTAGGAGACATTCTCTATCTTCAAAGTCTTGCCATAATTTTCTTTTGTTTCTCTTCCTTTTGGTAAATCACCACCTATTTTGTTCCAATCAACCTGTGGAGTTGGTCTACAAAACAATAATGAATGATAAACATTTTTTAAAGTGCAAAACTAAATTCAAAGAGACTTATAGGACATATCCCTTAACACATTGCTTTTATGTATGCACTTGGAGCTGCGGTAAATAAAATTTAGTCTTCCCAGTGCACAGACCTGCACACCACCCTCAATGGTGAATATCAGATTGGATCAGATCTCCTTTACTGAAAGCCCCTTTAATAATCTGCTTCTGTGGAAATCTTCTGTGGAAATCATGTTTTTTCTACTAAGAGGACTAACTACTTGTAATAGCTGAATAGGTGTGCCTAGGTAAAAGGGTAGATAATTGGACCCACAGAAATATCACAAGATAGTTTTTAAATTTTTAATGTATACAAGACATATTTCAAGGGTTAAATCTCCTTGTGGGTTATTTGAAGTGGCTAATAATAAGTGCCCTCCTCCCTGTATGAGTTTAAAAACAAGATACAGTAGGACACAACAGAAAGCAGAGGGAAGCCTCTTAATCCTAATAAAGCTGATAGTGGCGAACGTGGCTAAGACATGACACCCAAATGTGCTGGCCGGATCTAGGAACAGCCTGATTTAGGGCAAGGTGGGTTCTGCACAGACACAGCTACCCAGATGGCTTTCTGCCTCTGTTGAGGAGCAGAGGAAAGAGGGAATGAACCACATCTACCTTGTTTAGAAGGATGAGATCACCTAATTAAAACAAAGAAAAAAGCAAAAACAAAACAAAATGAAAATAAAACTTAAAACTTGTCACACATTAAAAGAATAACTTTCTCCACCTTAGAGAGGAAAATGGGAGTGGGAATCAACCCAGCTGGGTTTAAGAAAAATCCCAGTACAGGAAAACTAGACAAATGAAGGATGGGTACTTTCTATGACTCTTGTGATTGAAAAACTACGTGGAGGGGTATCTGAGTGGCTCAGTTGGTTGAGTGTCCAACTCTTGGTTTCAGCTCAGGTCATGATCTCAGGTTGTGGGATCAAGCCTCCTGTTGGGCTCCACACTTAGCAGGAAGTCTACTTGAGATTCTCTCTCTCTACGTACCCCTACCACCTGTGTCTCTCTCCCTCTCTCTCTCTAAAATAAACAAATAAAACCTTTTTAAAAATTATATGGAAAGCACTGATGGCTGATTTTAACTGATAATTTGTTTTCTCCTCTTCAGTTGGCTATATGGATGTAATAAACTTTATTTTGCTATTTTTATTGATGCTGCTTTTTCTTCCTCACTCTATTTTTATTATTAATAGCTACAAGAAACTGATATATTCCAAAGACAGACATTATTATCATCACTTTACCAATGAGGATTCTGAGGCTCCAAGAAGTTAGTTCATGTGCTTAATGTCAGTAGGGTAATAAATGACATGTTAAAACTTAAGTCTGCCTAACACTAAACTTGTTCTTTTTACCACTGTGTTCTATTTTATTTGTGAATTTTGTGTTTTTTTCCATCTCCTTTTCCTTCCTGTGTATTCTTGGAATATATGCTTGTAGCCAAATTAATTAGCTACTAGTTGATAACTGAACGATTACCTCAGATTGTTTCTGTCAATTATCTCAGATTGTTTGTATTGATAAGGCAACAGGTAAAATAATTCCATTATTATGCAAATAAATATACTGGAGGTAAAGCTGCAGATCCTTTAATTTACACAGATTTGCTCTCTTCCCCTTGTCCACTCAAGGCTTGAGTGCTTAACTGCCTTATAGATTGGGAACCACTACTTTATATCTGACCAGCCTGCGAGCACAGGGCACACTTCTGTGGGAAACAAAAATGATGCTCAGACAGGCAGCTGTGAGAGGATATTAGCTGCCGGCTCCTGAGCACACCACCTAACAGGATGCAGGGCTCAAGTCTCCTAACTGCTTGCTTTCTACACCATCTGTCAAAATGGCAGTTTGCCAAATAACAGGCTGCTCTGGACCTCGGTTCCTCCAAATCAGTTTTTCCATGAGTCCAGGCTTTAATAGTGCAAGCATCTCACTTTTCGTAGGATTTTTTTTTTCCCTTTGGCCAGGCCTTGAAAACTAGTCTAATCCTCTCTACCTATCCCCTGAAGAAACAATAAAATGATTACCTATTAGTATCAGGTGAACATGAGACCTAATTTACTTAGGACGTACATATCCCATTCCAAGAATGTCTAGTTATATTCTTGTCAAATTTTTTCTTTCCATTTTTAAAGAAAATTAAGGTATATTTACTAACAGTATTTGAGTAATGAAATTTTGAGGGAAAATATACTGCTTAATCCCTTTTAATATACAAATATTAAATACACTACCTCATAATCTCAAATTTTTGTTCAGGTCCTTGTCCAGCCAATTTTTGTTTGTATACTTCCTTATATACTTCCTACATTTTTAGAATGTAACATCTTGCAACAGAATCATACCTAGCTTAAACTCATGACTTTACAAAACACAAAGGAAAGAGAGAGACAAAATAGTTTTAGCCCAATAATCAAAAGAGGGAAGTGACACTATCCCCCTCTAATCCTAATGAAGATTTTACAGGGTGGGGGTGAGTATGAACTAGCACATTAATGTGCACTTTTCACTCACTGCATCTTCTTCTGAATGAGATTCACAGAGTCATTTTAATGATTCAAAATTTCTGCCTTGTTCACAGAATCTATAGAATAGAAACTCTGTTTAGTATTTCCTGTTTTAATTAATAGTATCAACATACTCATTATGACTAACCATTTACTGAAATATCTACTACAGTCTACTTCTTCAGATTCAGAAACAATACCAATCTTTGCTCCCCCCCAACCCCTTACCTCCCTTAACTGAACAAAACAGTTCATTTGGTTGAAATATACTGAAATCGTTAAATTTAGAGGTAGTTTAGGTCTGGAGGAAGACAGGATTGAATTCCAGCTCCACTTTACACTGAGTTTGAAGAAGTGAATCCAAGCCTCTGGGTTTTACTTACCTAACCTGCAAATGGGAATAATGATAGCCCTGACATGTGGTGAGGGTAAAATGAGCTAATGCATGCAAAGTACAAATTACAGTGCCTAACACATAATGAAGAGTACAACATCCAGGTTATAATGACTTTTGTTACTACAGAATATTTATGGCTTAAAACTTCTTAGAAAACAATTTCTAAAGAACTCTAAAAATTTTATATGTAAAATCTTAAAGAGGACCAGGTAAGATAGATTACTCAACACAAACCCAGTGTAAGAAGAAATCAGTTCAGGTGAAAACTCTAACAATCCATCAGGAATCATTCCATCCCAAGAACAACAGACATTTACGTCCTCTTCCTTTTTATATATTGCTTCATGACACTGCATTTTATAAAAAAGCTCACGAGAACATTTCTGTTATTTTGAAAATCCATGCAGTTCCCAGCTAACTTAAGAGGTAATTTAAGGCATGTGTAGGAAAAAGAAAAAAGAATCACTGAAATGTTCAGACTGCCCAAAGAGTCAACCAAGAATAGTGATGAATCCTGAAAGAACTGAATTGCTACTACTGTAAACACTTATAAATAAGAACGACAGAGCAGGTGGTTATCATCATGATTCAACTGAACCTGAGGCTTTCATCTTCTCACATAATACAGAGATCAAACTTTCCCAACAGAAGCCATTATCATAAAGAACATCTAACTAATTAACATCAAATACACTTTGGCAATTTCAAGCAAGTAAGGAAACTGTATCTTTTTTTAAAAAGATTTATTTATGATTTGAGAGAGAGAAAGCAAGCAAGGGGAGGGGTGGAGGATGAGGGAGAGAGAGAAAATCCCAAGCATACTCCCTAATCAGAGGGGAGCTGTATGATGCTGGCTCAATCTCATGACCCTGAGATCATGACTTGAGCCAAAATCACAAGTTGGGTGCTTAACCAACTGAGCCACCCAAGTGCCCTGCAACGTGTATATTTTTGCTAGATGGAAAGAGACATTTGCAAAGCTTAGGGGTTGCAAAACCATTAAAATTGACTCTTTTTCTTCAAAAACCAACTTAAAATCACTCATTGAGAATATATGCTGAATTATGAATGAATACAATTTTTAACATTTCAAATTCTTCACTAACCAGGCACCCAGCTATAAGAAGCCCTTAGCCTCCAAGCTAATTATGTAAACTCGGGTATTGGGATGGTGGAATGTATTTTGCCATGATATTCCCAATGGTAATGGCAAAGGATATGTGGTGGTGGTAAACATATAGGGATGGTGGCAGGGAAGAGGCAACCTTTCATGACTAAGAATTAAATAAGATGGCCCAGGCAGCCCAGGTGGCTAGGCGGTTTAGCGCCGCCTTCAGCCCAGGGCCTGATCCTGGAGACCCAGGATTGAGTCCCATGTCGGGCTCCCTGCATGGAGCCTGCTTCTCCCTCTGCCTGTGTCTCTGCCTCTCTCTAATAAATAAATCTTTAAAAAAAATTTAAAAAATAAATAAATAAATAAATAAATAAATAAAGATGGCCCTTATTTGCATAGACTTAAATACTTATTCAACAAACATAACAATTTTCAAGAGATGATCAAGTGAAATTTCCTTAGTATTTTTTTTGGAGGTTTTGGTAATATGCATTGATTTTTCAGATATGAAAATGTTGAGTTAGTTATATAATTAAGTGAAGCTCTCTAAAATTACATGGTCCAGAGACACCTGGGTGGCTCAATGGTTGAGTGTCTGCCTTCAGCTCAGGGCCTGATCCCGGAGTCCTGGGATCTAGTCCTGCATCGGGTTTCTTGCATGGAGCCTGCTTCTCCCTCTGCCTGTGTCTCTGCCTCTCTCTCTCTCTCTCCCTCTCTCTCTCTCTCTCTGTGTGTGTGTGTGTGTGTGTGTGTCTCTGTGTGTGTGTGTTCTCTCATGAATAAATAAATAAATAAAATCTTTAAAAAAATACATGGTCAGGGCCTCCTTGTATGGAAAGGTCAGCAGGGTGGAATAATAGATAAATAAGGCTCATTGGAAGCTGAAAAGGAATCAGAGCTCATAGCTCAACAAGAAAGAGTGGGGCAAAATGTGAGAGCAGAGAGACAAAAACCGAGCACCAACAGTAAGAGGCTGACAACTAACAACCTTGGGCTCCAAGGATGGCATCTCCCCACTGACTTAGGTAAGGAGAATGTTGTCATTGTCACCTCCATTCACACTATCACAAACTGACAGAGCAATCTAATTATAAATCAATCTCAATCACAGCCTGAAGTCTGTAGAAGTCAAGTGTAAATTACTTTCTCCAGAAATGTAGTAACAGAATTTTTTTTTAAAGAAATCATTTAAAAACGTGTACAGAGGATTAACTGCTTAACTGATGCATTCTTCTTTACAGAAATGGATGGACAAAGTCATGAATAGGGGTCAAGTTACTCACAGGCCTTCGGCAAAACACTCAAGCAGCAGGGTGTCCCCTTTGAGGATGGTGACTGTAGACTCACTGCCACTTTCAACAGGAGGCAATAGCAGTCTGGGTTTTCTTTGCTTGATCGAATTTGCTATAATACAGAAAAAAAAGTCACATATTTGTTCCAAACAAAGAGCGTTCCAAACAAAATCTTGTGGCACTCAATCTTCCTTAAAACATACTTAAACATATTGTACCTCTGTATCTATACGTAGATATATTTTTTAATATATTACCACTTAAATAGTCTCCATTCTTACCATGAAGCATGGGTCATCCCTCAGATGCATTAACTTAAGGTAGCACCAAGTTTTAAGAAGGTTATGACTTACACCACATCTTCAAATTTCGGAAGTTCAAGATAATTGGTTTCTTGATGAAGACCCTTAAAAGTTAACTGATAGCCCATGATTTATAGTCTACGCTTGAATCATACCTAGCCATGTTTGATGGCTGTATATGTATTTTTATTTAATTTAATGTACCTAAGTATTTGATAAGATTCTTGTTATGATACATCTAATTTCCAAGGCCTTGCTCCCAGAAATTCTGATGCAGGAAGTGTGTAGTGGACACCATGTACTTATGAAGGTATCAAGTTCTGTGAAGTGCCTCTATTTATATTCTTAGCTCCTCAAAGAAAAACACTGTTTTAGGGAATGATTAGGGAGCACTCTCACTAACTACATGTTGAAATGTTCCATTTGTTACTTTCTCAAGAATACTTTTCAAATACAACGGCAAATGACAATTTGATTTTTCAATGTAAATTTTAACAATATTTCCAAATGTTCACTCAGATTGTTTTTTTCCATCCAATGTGGATGTGATTTGACATAATATGGAAAGTGTAAACAGCTGACATTCAGAGTAGAGAAATGAAAGGCATAGGTAGCAAGGTACACGTGCTCTGGTCCTTACAAGTATGTTTATTGAAAAATAATTGTTGAACATACACTTGATGCAATTATTTTTACTGAATGGTAAAAAATATAACATACATGACTGGGTTATTGACCTCAATGGTAATGAAGTTGGGGATGTATAATCAGTCTACCGTCAAACAGAGGGCGCAAGCAAAAAAGACCCCGATTCAGCCCTTGTGATGTTGCCAGTATGTATATCAGTTATCTAGATTAAACCACTCGTCCCAGTGATATAAAGGACATGTGTTGCATTCAAGTAAAGGGTTCTTCTCAGCGTGGAAAACTAGCTTACTATATAACTCAGGTTTACTCAGGCATCTTCCATTAAACACTAGTTCTAGTAGATGTTCTGTTGGGGGGGGGGAATGAAGCATTTCACAGACAAATGAGTTTGGAAAATGTTGCAGACTGTATTCTTTCTCAAAGTCACAATGGACAGTCCCATGTTCAGTATTCTGAGAAGTCTTACTAGAAAATAACCACTTCACTTTCTTAAGTCTAGTGTTTCTCTACTTCTGTTGATACACAACCATTTCTTTTTTCTTTCTGCACATAACAGCTATCCATCAAAATGTCACCCGACAATGACAGACATTTTGGGAGATGCAAAATAATTACTCAATTAAAAATATGCATAATGTATGTGAGAGTATGTATATTTATCTATATGAATTATATTATAGTTATAGTTATACATTTACATAGTGATGAATTTATAATATCACTCTTTGCTTAAGTATAAGGAAGGAGGGGATAATAGAAACCTCTATGCTAAGGAGTTTTCCATTACAGAAATATTAGTATTTTAATATGCTAATGAAAGTATTAAAGGAAAAATTTAAATTCTGAGATGACAATGAGCTACTAGAGGTAAAAATAAATGCTAACACTCGTCATGTGATCAACTTACCCTTGGAACCAATTTCTGTGGATGAACTTGAGTCATTAGCATGCCTTACTGAAATAAAAAAAATGAAAGAAAAAACTCACAAACATAATGGTAGATGCTGATATCAATAATGAATGAAAAGTCACAGTTTTCTCTTAGAAAGATTACAAAATGAGATATAGCCATGCTTCACTAGAACATCATCTTAGAGGATATATTGGAAAAAAATTCTAATGAACTTAATCTTGAACTACCACAGATGAATCCAGGTCAAGTGAACATACATTACAGCTTTGTTAAAGAGAATTGAGGCTGCTAAAAGGGATGCTATAGTGAAGCCCTGGCATAGTGTATCTACACATAACAATGGAAAAAACCATGAACCAAATTAGACAATGGAATGGTAATGCCAACTTCCAACTCTACTGGAGCCAATTTTTCAGTCAGTGAACTGTTGGGGATTATCTCTGCCCTTTGAATCTTACAGTTCTTTCTCCCACTAATGACTTTTTCCCATTTGGGAACCCAGACTGGCATCTGCAGAATCAAGTTGGGAAGAGAAGCAATTCAAATAACTTTGCCAATTTGGGAAGGACAACAAAGCTTGATGTGATAAAAATTGTAATAGTTATTCTTTTTATTTTTGACTCTGATTTTCTTCCACATTTGCAGCATGCTGGTTACTCAAGATCACAATGCATCAAAGCCTGAGACTCGTTTCAGAAACCCCGGAATATTGCTGTGTATTTCACCCACTGCAAAGGACCAGATCCTGAAGACGTCAAATGAAATATATACTTGTGCTGTGAATTGAGATTTGATTTTCTGGCTCCGAGAGGCAGAGCTACTGTAGATCTGCAGCTGCAGATGTCTCTTTCATCTGGATGAAGTCTCTAGAGTTGAACTAAACAATGGTGGAAAATATCAACCCAGCTTTAACTGGCTTCAGCCAGAATGAAATTACAGGCACATTTGTATTCAGCATTCACAATGGAACGATAAATTATTTGGACTTACAACTGTTAACTGTGAGTTTCATTGGCATTTTCTGCACAATAGTCCTCAATCTTGGGAATGCGGCAAAACAACAGTAATCATTCCGACTGTCTTTTTCTTCCACATTTGCAAAGTACAGATCTCCCTTTTGACTCATGTATACTCTTTCATCTTGTTCAATGTGTTCTAATTCTGGAAAGAAAGATCTTGTCATTAATAGGGGCAATGGTCCTTTATTGTGCCTCATCCTCCTCCTCCATTTTCCTTTCTTCCCTATTATTTCACTTCATTTTCTTTTTCATGCTTGCTCTTCCTATTCCTCACAAATCTGGTCTTACAATAAAAACAATGAGTGAGAAGTAAAAACAAAACAATAAAACAACAAACCCCCTGGGAGCATGCTTTCCACCATTAACCAAAGAAGTCCACTGGTGGACAACCAGCTCTACAATCTACCTCTCCTTGCCATCGAAGCCTCTGCTTCTGTAATGGCTTATCTGAAAACTGGTTCAATTGGTCCAATCAAACAGATCTACCCAAAAGTTGTGCTTGAGATACTAATCTGTCTTTCCTCGATGCAATCTGGAGAGTTCTAGGGTGATTGGAGTCTGGAATGTCTGGCTGCAGCCAAGAATAGTTTCTTTCAGTTTCTTCCAAGTATTGCACAAATATTATCATTTTCTCCACGGGCCACAGTGAGAAAACATTTACGACACATTGTGAAGGCACATGCCAGAAGGATTTTATAAGAAGCTGGAATTTCAACTCGAGAGTTAATAAATTTTTTTTTGGTGAATTAAACACAAAGGTTAATGCTAGTTTCTCGGTGGGTCACTGTATGTAGCAGGTAGAGCATTATTAAAATAGAAATATAAAGCTAGTAACACAGACCCAGGCCATCCTCAACTTTGACATAATATCCCAAAATTAAGTTATTTGGAATATAGAAAGTATTTTTTTCATAGACATACTTTACCACATCAATAGCTTCTCTCTTTCAGATATGATAAAATCAAGAGATATATTTAAGAGTTTTCTAGTGTTTTCACATATATCCTTAACAGTATAGTTAAAACTTATTCCATATTGATAATGTTTTTCTTTTTTTCCACTTTCATAATCTTACATTATTTTTTAATCTTTGTTCACCTATGCTATCTGACATGATGCATGAAATTAAAATCCTATCGATGGAACAGAATGTTACTTACCAATATTCATCCAGTAAATGTGTAAAGGTGGAAGACCTTTGGGAGGGTTGCATTGGAGGACAATTGGATCTCCCTCCTCCACTTCAAGAGGGTCAATTTTTTCTTTTGGGAATTTTGGAACATCTAGTATAAAAAATAATTTGGGACAATATTTTAAAAATTAACTTTTAATGTTACAAGTAATATATTAAAACCTTCTTTTTTAAAAATAGAGTATTTTTAATAAATTCAATGCCCCAAATCTTGGTTTTCATATCTCCCCTGCAGAAGAAAATATTGTTAAGAGTCTAGGGTACAACCTTATGTAATTTTCAAAGTGCTCCAACAGTGACACCTGAGTTGCTCAGTGGTTGAGTGTCTGCCTTCAGCTTAAGTCGTGATCCTAGAATCCTTGTATCAAGTCCCATATTCAGCTCCCCTCAGGGAGCCTGCTTCTCTCTCTGCCTATGTCTCTACCTCTCTCTGTGTCTCTCATGAATAAATAAATAAAATCTTTAAAAAATAGATAAGTAAAAGTGCTCCTACATTTTACAAATGTAGACAACAAATATTTTTGCTGTGTTACATTGATTGGGAACAATATGCTTGTTCATGTTTCTCTACATGGAGATAAAAAGTGAGTTTAAATTCTGATAGATATCATATCTTTTTTTCTTCAAACACTGTGATTTATTTTCTAGGCAGATATATCTTCTCTGTCTCTGGCTTTATTGTGGAGACTTGAATGTGATGGGCAAATATTCCATTCAAAATATAACCAAGCTAAATTAAAATTCAAAGCCCACAGAAGGAAAATGGTACAAATAACAATGAAAAGACAAACATGATCAGTTTAAGTTTCTAAGAGAAACTTCCACATTGGAATCACTCCCAGGAAATGAAATTTCAAATGAAATGGAATTGATGAAGGAAAGGAGACTTTGCAATATTTTAACATATTGTTTCCCATGCTGGAGACACTTTCCTAAAAAAGCAACACAATTGCAATAGGAATATAAGTCACAATATGCAGAATTTGAAATCCAGCATAAATGTGTGATTATTTTTATGAAATTATTTACAAGGTAGTTTTAAGAATATTCAAAATGGGGCACTTCTGGTGGCTCAGCGGTTTAGCGCCGCCTTCAGCCCAGGGCCTGATCCTGGACACCCAGAATGGAATCCCATGTCGGGCTCCCTGCATGGAGCCTGCTTCTCCTTCTGCCTGTGTCTCTGCCTCTCTCTCTCTCCCTGTGCCTCTCATGAGTAAATGAATAAAATCTTAAAAAAAAAAAAGAATATCCAAAATGTATTCTGCTTTAACACTCTATTGATATGTTTAGATTTTATTAGGGGACTTTGAGTGATAGAATTACTGAGGCTCTTATAGAAGATGAGGACCTTAAGGTATTTATAACATTGCTGGCTTGAAGGAATTTATTATGGGGTATTCTGTCTTTGCATTTCATTCCTAAATGGTGGTTCACAAAAGATTATCATTATTCTTGGAAGTCTAAAGATATATACTCATTTATTATCAAATTCTTCTTGAGGAGCTTTGTGCATTTCGGATGTATTTGTTCTCTTGACCCTCAACCCTGACCCCAATTCCTTAGTGGTTGAAGGAATTTGCTGACATTTCTCTTATCGATGCACCAGCTAGTTACAATGCATTGCTTTTTGTCTAAATTCAAGGACTCTTCAAGGCTTAGCACTGCAAGGACAGTGGGTTATACACAGTGCCTTTGCCAACTTAGAAGGCAGGCTTCAGTAATGTCACAGTCCTCAGTGGATTCCCTCTTTGCCAATCCATTGAAGCAGATTTCTCTTGGCAAGGCTGGAAACATATTTGAAATGGCAAATATCTTGGAATCAGGCTTTCGCTCCAGGTAGCATGAAATTTCCACCAAAAGACTGGAAAAAAAGCAAGTTTAGGGCATTCACTATGGTAAGATCTTATAGATAAAATATCCATGCCACCTATTTGGTAATGCCTTAGCTTTGACTGAGAACAAATGCTATACAAATCATTTTGTACAAAGTATACCTCATTGAAAGTATTGTGCAGAACCTTACAAAACTGTTATGTGCCCAAAGCTCTAAATTCAAATCACTTTTTAGTGTAACTTGCTATAATTGAAGCCCCATGTTCTTTGGTATTGAAGCTAACAGTGGTGTTGGATAGCTACTGAATCTGTTTATACTCAGATACAAGAGGCAACAGAGGAGAGAAACGTAGAACAGACAAAGAAAGGAGCCTGTAATCCTGTTTTATAACAAGCAAACTTTACAATGTCTTATAGGAATACATAGTTCCCTGGGTGATATCTATTGTAAAGTAGCTAATTAATAAGATATATAAAGCCTTAATTGGAGAGCTGCCCCCTCAGAGTATTCAGAAAGATCTAATGATTCAAACAGATAGTACTGCCAGTGAAGCACTATCATCCATGCATTAATTAAATCTGGATTATAAAATTCTAATTCCAAAGACGTAAATATGTAATTCAACTGACTTCCGAGGCATCAATAATAAAAATAAATAAAATAAAATTTATAACTCTATCAAACCCTTTATCACATACCATCAATCTTTGGAATAGTGTTTGACCAAAGATGAAATGAATATCAGGAAACAAGGGAAGGATATTTATATGTTTAATAATTTAAGGTCTGAAATAGATTTATAAAAGACATTAATTTGTCAGTATTTTTTTATGGTCTTCTTTGACTTTGAAACTATTTAGTAAGTCTGATTCCATGCTAGAAAGTGAACAATTTAATGGCGACAGATAAATGTGGAATTTAATTACTGTAACTCAACAGCAGGCATAAAGTTTATCTTAATTCAAATAAAGAAATGACTCCATTTAAAAATAACTCCAGCCAATGACTTTGGCTAATTGTGTTTCTCTAGTGATAAACATTAGCATTGTTGAGTTTGAACAGATGCAATACTTTTAAAAGTGAATTGTAAACATTCATCTTTCTTTTGTGTAAGGTAACTACATTGCTTTAGCTTGCCAACATATTTTAAATGAATTTTCCATCAACAATAAAAACACAATCACTTAATTATGTTTAACTAACGCTGGACTTGACCATGATATGGCCTTTCCACAAAGAAATCAGAATCCATTTGTCCATCAGTATCTACCTAAGCAAAAGTTTAAGAATGTTTGGAAATCCCATAATAACCAAGTCTACATGGAGTCAGTTTCCTTTATGTATAATCTCCCTACCTATCTATCTGCATTAGGAAATCAAGTAATTGATAATACTCATCTTTTTTTTTTTTACTATTCTCCAATAGGCTTTCACAGTTATTATTTAGTGTTGTAGACAAATTTGTAGTAACAACTCCAATGGCATAAGTTTCTAAAAATCCAGCCAGAATCCAGCATGAAAAAACTCTTTCAGAAACCAGTTAGATGGATAGCAGTCTTCTTACTGGAACCATCAATATAAAGTAAAACAGCAAATATAAAATTTCTAGTACCTCTGCAAGTTGAAATGCTGACTGACAATGAGTTTTGAAAGTCACCATTCAATTCTTTTAACCTAAGATATTGAAAAAGTAACATTTTTGTACTTGAAATGCAAATGACTCCTAAAAAATATATTTTGTATTTATAGTACAGTATAAACTAGGTTCTGGCCCAGGCACTAAAACTAACTGGCTATGTAGCTTCAGACCAGTATTTTTCCCCTTCTGTGTCCCCATTTACTTTTTTCTGGGATCCTAGAGTCCTCTGAAACCATCACTCTAGACTCCTCAAAAGTCTCACTAGATTAGAAGTTTCTCAAGGGCAAGGATATTATAAAACCTAAGTTGTAGAGTCTTACCATGCCAATATGCTTAATAGTGAAGGGTAGTCATGAAATAACATCAGGATAATTTAACTTAATACAAATAGTGCCAACTAAACCACTTAAATGAAAAAGGTACAGGCAACTTAACCACTAACAAGTCTATTGCCAAGGTATTTCCAACAAAAAAGTACAATATATCTCAGCTCATTTAGAGGATGTATTACCTGAATTATCAAAGTACAGGCAGCACTGTATGGCATCAGGGTTATACACATAAAACCTGGAGCCAGCTGCTTGAGGATGAAATCAGGTTTCATCACTTACTATGTGATCTGAACCTGTTACTTAATATGCTTCCATTTCATTACTCAAACTGTAAGGACACCTCATTTACTGATTTGTGTCAAAGTTTAAATAAACCATTTCATATAAATCAATTAAATAGCATGGGGCACTTAAAACTCACTCAATATATGTTGGCTATTATTCAAGTATTTCCACTTCGCATGGTATACCCAGTATACCCATGGTATCACCATATAGAGATAAGACGGGCAAAGGGCATAGAACGTTCTTCTGCTGCACCTTCTAATTTTTCTTGTAGTTTACACTGTAACAACTTCTGTAATTTTATGTAAATATCTGGAATTAGCTTTTACAGAGGAGGAAAGGAGGAGGCCAGAAGGAAGAAATAGTATGTTTTTTTCATATAGAAACTATGGTTTAATGATACCCTTCCCCATTATTGGGCAAATCTTCCCATGCCACAGAACTTTATCTATTTTGACTTATCTCTCTATTTACAACACTGGACTGGTGAGCTTTCTGCGTTCCTTACATTTCCACTGAATGTGTTTGGGGAACTGCTTACAGTCTGACAACATTATCATGAATGTATGCCACTGAGCTCACATGTTGTATCATCACCAAGTCTAGTTTCCATCTGTAAAGAAATTTAATTGATTTCCATTTCCTGTAGAGTACCCTATTAATCCATTTAGGACTACAGAAAAATAACATTGCCTTTCAGTGTATAAGCTCGTAATGAATCCACGCTAAGGAAGGACACCCAATCCAGCCCATTTCATTCTAGTCATTCACACAATCTGACAGATGAGAGGAAAATCCTCAGTCTTAATTAAACCTGTAAAACTCAAACTTGTACTCCCAACACTAATATCAACACTAACAAATTGATCTTCTTTAGTTAATTTGCATATATGAGTAAACAAAATTAGCATATGCTACCAGATTCTGCTTCTGCTATCCTACCCCTCCCAAATCTGAGCAGTAAATAGCCAGAGTATGTCTTAAGGGAATTGTCCTGAGGAATCTGAGGAAACTATACAAATGTAGAACCCAGCAGACCAGAAATTCTAATTGGTTTCCATTAAGACTGTATATAGAGGATTGCATCCCTAAGCCTGCCATTTCCTAGATTATTTTAATAGTGTGTGGAAATTGCTTTTGGTACTCTTATTCATTCTTTTATTCTTTGGTCTATGAATCAATAAATCAGTCACTGATAATATGCATTCAAAGCAGCATCTGGAAGCATGCAAGGAAGGGAGAATAGCATAGCACATCTTTACCATTCTTAAGCATCACAATTAGTACACATGACAACCAGAAGACTCCCAAATAGTATATAACTAAATATTTCAAAAAAAACTCTAGAGAATTTACATATGGATTTCCTGATAGCACTATTTGTAACAGCCAAAAGTTGGAAACAGTCCAAATGGACATCTACTAGTGGTTGTGAATGGATAAACAAAGAGTGGTACATCCATATGATATAATATTATTTAGCTATAAGAAGGAGCAAATTACTGATATATGCTAAAACATGAATAAATTACAAAAACTCGCTAGGTGAAAGGAGATAGATGGAAAAAATCATGGTATGATTCCATTTATTTGAAATGTTCAGAAAAAAATTACTGAGTCAGAAAGCAGATTTGTGACTGTCTGAGGCTAATGGGGATGGGAAGAGAGAGTACCTACAAATGGGGATAAGGAATCTTTGGAGGATGATGAAAATGTCCTAATATTGAATTTTGATGATGGTCATACTAAAAATTTATTTTAGAAACTCACTGATATTATATTCAAAACTGATAAAATTTATATCTATATGATGCCTCAAAAAGTTGGTTTAAAATTTCAGAAAGAAAAATCACTACAGGCTGAAACAGAGTAGGGATGCTAAGTGGAAAAGGCTGATTTGTGCTCGGAAGGACAGGCAGTACTGAATAGCCCAAACAGAATCATTTATATCATCATTTTAACTCTGCTGATGGTTGTCAAAATGAAGGCTAGAAAGACCTCCCTGCTCCCCAAACTCACTTGCCACATTCACGGGATAGAAATTTTTTTAGGACAGTCTTTGTTTTGTTCACTGCTATCTCTCAAATTACTAGAAAAGTGGCTGGCACATGAGAGGAGCTTAATAAAGATTTGTTGAATAATTCACTAACTCTCCATGCCATATTGTGGAAAATCCATTTAGTTAAATGATTTTTTTCCATGTTTGAAAACAGTACATTTTGTTTGTTTGGTTGGTGTTTCTTTTACTCTTTCATTTCCTAGCAAACTCAACTGCAGTCTTATTGAAAGCAGAAAGCTGAACATCGGGTATAAAGGTTTCCATTTGTAGGGAGTAATAACAGGATTTTCAGTTATTGTCCTCAGGTGAAAACTTAGGTGCCTAAAGCCATTAAGGCTGGTCTAATGAAAACTTTAAGAAATCAGAAGAAACTCTAAAATTCTAATCACAAATTTTCTATCGATGTAGAAGAAGAATAGACTCTCTATAGCTTAAGAAAAGAATCGATTGATAAAGGTTGTAGGAAGCTTTAAACAGTCTCTGATTTACAAACCCCTAAGAACTAGGGTAGCAGTCTTATTCAACATAGAAATGATTGCAGGAAGCTGTTAGATGATGAAGTAATTTCAGGAGAGACTGGAAATGATGCATAAGAAACCTAATTTATTTTGCTCTTTTCTACAGCAGCAGAAAAACAGGGTAATTACCTACTACATAGCTCACATGTAACTCTCATCTCTTCACTGCAATGCTAGCAGATTCAGGCCAGAATTATCCTCACATTGTTCACCCCTTTACTTGGTCTGCTTAGATAATGAGAGAAAATATTTTTTAAAACACTTTAATTGCAGAATCTTCTACTAACATGTGCCATTTGCTTCTCTGCAAAGCTACTGCCTTTTCCTTTGTGTCTCCATAGCAACCATCAGAGTTCAGGTTAGGGATCACGCTAATGCCTTGCCTTCTACAACAGATTTTTAATATTGCTCTCTCACATACGTATCTTATTTCAGTTCTTTTAGTTAATTAGATGGTAGATTATATGGTTATAGTTAGACTACAATATATAGTTTTATAAAATAAACTATATATATGGATAATTATATCTGTCTAGTTTTATGATCACGACCACAAATTTCATGGTAATGCTTTCTGATCCTGAATTCATGAACATTTCCTAGTGAATATCACTTCAAACCTAAATTCCTGAGTCCAGTTTCCAAGTTTATATGTCAATACTTTATCCATTACCATACTATAATGTCTTATTTTATAACCCAGTTTATCTAATTCAGATAAATAAGTATGTTACTTGTTAATTTTGCATATCTAACAAGGCCATTTGTAAAAAATAAAAAGAAACAAAGAGATACAGCACTCTTTTATCTACCACCCATTATACAAAAAATATAGTATCACTATTACCTTTCTGTCTGCTGCAAAATCCATCCCCTCAATCCATTAGTAGTAACTATTATCCTTAATTTTGTTTCCATCACTCTTGTTTTTATAATAGTTTTCATTATAATTTTACCACATACAACCTTACCCCTAAATAGTTTATCTTTACATATTTGAACCTGTATTAATAAAATCATACTGTATGTATTCTTCCAAGATTTGTTTTTATTGTTCAACAAATTCCTAGGATTCATCAACTTCCACTGCTGAGTAACATTTTTTGTATGACTATACCACAATAGATTTATTCATTCTTACCATGGATAGACGCATGTTTATCCCAATATACTTTTAATTAAAGCAATGGTACCACAAATACGCCTGATGGACATGGATCAGTGGCACACATGCATGATGAAGGAAATGGAATAGCTAGGTTACAGGTGAGAGCATCCCCAGTTAAGGAGGCAATGAAAAATATTTTCCACAGACCAGATAGAAAAGTACACCTGCCACAGTGGTAGATACATATTATAGTAGTTGCACATTCCCACCTAACACTTCATAGTATTTCCCAATTTTGTGAAAATAAGTGCTTTTAGTATTTGGGGCTATAGTTAATCTATTTCTGATTACTAATGATGTTGAGCACATTCTCACTGGCCATTCCAGTCTGAGGAACAAGTTTATATCTTTTGCCATTTCACTTTTTTCTTATAAAATTATTCTTTATTATTTTCTTATAAAATTATTTATAAATACATAAATTTTTATTTTTAAAAATATTTTAGTATATTTTTTATTGGAGTTCGATTTGCCAACATATAGTATAACACCCAGTGCTCATCCCAGCAGGTGCCCCCATCAGTGCCCGTCACCCAGTCACTCCATCCCCTTGCCCACTTCCCCTTCCATTACCCCTTGTTAATTTCTCAGAGCATAACATTATTTTTAGTTATAGTCATTGGCAATGATTTTTTTCCCCTCTAGGTTGTAGCTTATCTCTTCTTCCTGAGGTCTTTTGATAAAAAGGGCTCTAAAAATCAAATGTAGTGAAACAATCCTTAGTGATTTCCTTAACAGAGCATCAATATGTCTTATTTAAGAAAACTTCTCTACTATAAATACACTATTCAAATCATTTTCTAATTTTTTAAAAAAGATTTTATTTATTTTTTGACAGAGAGCAGAAACAGGGAGAATAGCAGACAGAAGGAGAAGCTGACTCCCCATTGAGCAAGGAGTCTGATATAAGGAAGCTCAACCCTGAAACTCTGGGATCATGACCTGAGCTGAAGGCAGATGCTTAAAGGACTGAGCCACCCAGGCACTCCCATTTTCTAATTTTTAAAAAACATTTTTTGCCTTTCAAAGTTCAATCCACTTGAAATGGATTTTTTTTTATATTATGTGGTATAAGACTCCAAATAAATGTGTCTTTACATGGACAATCAGTTGTTCCACCCCATTTTGTTTGGAAGGAAGGAAGGAAGGCAGACAGGCAGAGGGAAGGAGGGAGGGAAAGAGAAGAAGAGAGAAAGAGGGAGGAAAAGAGAGAGTGAAGGAGCAAGAGAGGGGAAGGAATCTACACTAGTGTTTCCATAGTGCTTTCATATGAACAAGGGTTTGTTTCTGGCTTCTATGCTGTTCTATCTATCTAACCCTGTGTAAAGCCATAGTGGCTTAATTACTAAAGTTTTACATTGAGCCTTGTCATCTGATAAGGAAGTTTCTACGAAATTCTGCCCTCTGCTCCTCAAATATATTGTGAATCAGCTGGTTACATTCCACAAACAGATCAAAAACAAATTAAAGATTTGGATTTCAATTATTCTATATATCAAGTCTTGGAGACTTGGCATTTTAGCTTTACTGAGTCTTCAAATTCAAGAAAAAGATATTTTTTCTATTTATCTAGATCTTTTAAAATATTTTTCAATAAATGTGTGTATTTTTCAACTACAAAGGTTTCACATCTGCTTGTTGGATTTATTTTCTGCTTCTGTTATTATTTTATCCCTTCAATCTCTTTTGAATTTATCATGTTACCTTAAGTTAGCTCATGCATTTTCTTTTTTTTTTATTTTTTAGAGTTATTTATTTCTTTTTTTTAATTCATGAGAGACATAGAAGGATAAGCAGGCTCCTCCCTGGGAGCCCGATGTGGGACTCCATTCCAGGGACCGGGACCACGCTCCAAGCCAAAGACAGGAGCTCAACTGCTAAACCACTCAGGCATCCCAGCTCATGCATTTTCATCTTAAAAGCATGTTACCTAAAAAGCTTAGATCATTAATTTTCATCATTTCTCATTTTCTATTGTATGTTTCTAGGATGAAAAATATCCCTCTAAATAATGCTTTACCTGCTTCAAGCATGTTCTGTTATGTAGAATTTCAACTACTGTCACTTCAAAATAATGTTCTATTTTCTTTTGCCATTTCTTATTTGACCTATGAGTTACTTAGACATCTATTTATTAATTTTCAAGGATATAAGACTTCTCTAATTTTGTTTTTATTATTGATTTCTAATTTAAATGCCCTTGGGTCATATTTACTTCATAGCTAACATGTCATCAAGTATTGAAAAAAAAGCATTCTGCAGGTTTAGGTACAATGTTCTCTATATGTTCATTAAATGGACCTTATATGTAGGTTCTTTAAATCTTCCACAGACCTACAGTTGTTTTCTCTGCTTAAACTACCAAAATATGAAATACATTTGTTAATATCTCTCATTATTATGATAGATGTGTCCACTTCCACTTGTAATTTATTTTTGTTTTATATATTTCAATATTACATATGCCTAGGGAATTAATCTTCAAGAAGCCTTTTAAAAATAAATTGTTTTGACTGATAATTAATTCAGATATTCCTATTTTGTTCTGAATCTCATTTATCTAGAACATCTTTTCCATTGTTTAGTCTCAACAATTCTGTAGCTTTATGATTTAGATGTGTTATGCAGTAAACAATTTATATCTTTCTCAAAAAACAAAACAAAACAAAAAACACTTGAAGCATTTAGTCTATTTACTTTCATCTTCAATTAATCATATATTTGTATTTGCATAGTTTTTTTTCTTTCTTTTTCTCACATTTCTTACTTTTTTTCTTTTTCTCCCTCAAACAACACAGTCTGTTAATCATTCATCTCTTATTCTACACTTTTAATGTAATTGCTTTATGAATCTTAAGATGCAGACTTTACTTGTAATACTCTAAATTTGATCTATCTTCTCTCTCCTAGAATAATGTGAGAATTTTATATTGTAATTTCACTCCAGTTACCTGTCCCAATTTTTAGGATAAGACACACATATTTTTCAGTATGTGTTTTTCTAAGATTTGTGTATATACTGACCGGCCCCAGCCACCCCCAGCATAAAGCATCCACATCCTGGAAGGTCTGTGACTTTGAGACTCTCCAGTGTCTACAAGTATACAGGAAGAAATTGCCAAAGAGAAGCTGTTGGCAGTGTTCTACATAAGAATTTACTCAGTAAAGATTTTAGTTAGTCATGTAATCCTGGATATGTTAAGATTAGGGAAAATAAGAGACCAAAAGTGGAATCTGGTCACCAGAGATCCCATGCTACACAGGCAATATATGCTAATGAGGAATTCTCTTAATCTTCATCATAGTTACTGATAAAAAACACCCTTCACAGTAAATCATTTATAGTTTTCCATGATTATTTATGGAAAACATTGCTAATATATACTAATTGCTGGTTCTCCTCTCCTAATGGGCACTTCGTATTACTGAAGTTAAGTAGGGCTACACACAATTTGCTTTGCCCCCCACAAAACAAACTATGAGTAGAAATTGCCTGTACAGTTTCTTGTTGGAAGTAATTTTTCATGCTCTCTGCCTCAAACTCTGACCCATGTGGCATCAGTTGCTACATGCATGCTACAGCTACAAGATGATGCCATCTTCATCAGCCTGGACCTCTAAGAGGCTGCATAGAGAACAGAACATCTGTCCTGCAAAGCTGCCAGGCCCAAAGTCAACTGCGTGATCAGGGAACAAACACAGGGGCCTGGAAAATACTTGTTACTGAACTATAATTTAGCCACATCCAACCAATGTATTTAACTTAATTCTCATCCTATAAGGCAAAGCAGATGCTGGTTTCCCCTCTCCACCCTATGTTAGATATAAGAATACTGAAACACAGCAAAATTAGGTAGCTTTCAAAGATCATTCACTTTTGAGGTGCCTGGGTGGTTCAGTTGAGCATCTGACTCTTGGTTTCAGCTCAGGGTATGAACACAGGGTCATGAGATCAGTCTTCTAGTTGGGCTCCACACAGTCTGGAGTCTACTTGATATTCTCTTCTTCTGCCAATCCTCTCACTTAAGCTCTCACTCTCTCTCTCTCGCTCTCTCTCTCTCAAACAAATAAATAAATCTTTTTAAAAAATCATCCACTTTTAAATATCAAGATCTACAGGATAATTTCACTTATAAGTGAAATATAAGGCATATATAAGCTGGTAATTAACATAAGAATGTGTCATTATTGTGCTCAACCCTGAAACATCTGTAGAGTGAAATCTCCATTGCAACACTTACTTGGAACTATAAATTCTATTTCTTCTGACATAGCAACTCCCAGTTTATTAGAAGCAAAGCAGCGATATTTCCCTTGAAAGTGAGATATGTGCCCCTCATTTGGGATCTTAAAGGTTCCTGAGTTGTTAGACACAATTATCCGAGAGTCAGAGAGATCAAAAGGCTTGTCATCCTTAGTCCATGCAAACCTGTAAGATAAAACTCAAGTCAACAACCCTGAAAAATCAGAATGTATCTCTTAATTTTAAAGCGGTGACAACAAAATGCACAACAAAAATGTCATTTTTGACAAAACCAAGACATTTGATGGTAAAAAACTATATTTTTAATTGACTATATAATAGACAAAAAAGTCTCAGTAGAGTCTGAGAAAGCTTACAAGTTGTTACAGACTGAATGTTCATGTCTCCTTCGAATTCATATGTTGAAGCCCAATCCCTAAAGTAAGATTAGCTGGAGGTGTAGAACTGGGGAGGTGATCAGATCAGGAGGGTGGGGTTCCCACGAATGGGGTTAGCATCCTCATGAAGGAGAGCATTTTTGTCCTTTTCTGCCATGTTAAGTTACAGGCAGAAAACAGCTGTCTATGAACCAGGAAACAGGTCCTCCTCATCAGACACCAAATCAACCCGGGCCTTGATCTTGGTCAGCCCAGCCTCCAGAACTGTGTGACAAATGTACATTTGTTGTTTAAACCACCAAGTCTGTGCCATTTTTGTTATAGCACACTGAACTAAGACCAAGCCATAAAGAAACTGTAATAACTGAGAAAACAAATTGAAGATAGGTTCTGTTCTAAGTTTTTTAACTTTTTAATTGGAAAGGTATTTTACTAATACTTTGAAGATTACTAAATCTAAAAACATATAACATGTCATCACATCATGTATGTATGTGAAGAGCTTGTTCAAAATTATAAAACAAACAAGAACTATTAAATGTGGTCATATTTCCTACCTACATTTTTAGACAATAATGGATTTGAGATCACAAAAAAATATAAAATTTTGAAAATTGAGTTTTTCCAATTGTTACAATGCTACTAAAGACAGTTTCTATGACAACATTATCTTCTGTCATATGATTATTGTTTAAGTTACTTAATGATTTGCATTTTTCCCCTTTTACAAACAAATTGTGGTAAACAACCTTAACATATTTATTTTTTGGTACTTATCCAAATATTTCATTAGATCAAGCTATTAAAAGTAAGACTGATAGACCAATAACATAAGAAAATTTTTATAGATGTTGATAAATGTTGCAGAATTGTATTACAGAAAAAAATACGTGTAGTTAAATTCCCACCCCAGTATGCCACCATATCATTTCTGTGAATGAGGCTGTAAAAAGCATTTAAAAAAAATCTTATCAATCCAGTAATGACTTTCCAATTTGATTTTATTCAGCATTTCATATATGAATTATCAATGAAAATTGTGGAATGTGTTAGGACACCATATTCTTATACTAAACTGAACATTATTTCACCAGGAATAACAAACCTTTATGGGACACATATTTTTGTTAGGAACATGCCTGCCTTCCCCTCACACTATTTCTTTTGTCTTCTCTTTCCATGTGTTTTATATTGTATCAGCTTTACTTACAAAGAACACAGAGAATCTATTCTTTCAAATTCCAGTATGTTGACTGGGATCAATTCACCTATACAGAATTAAACATTTCCACTTGGCAATATGTTATGTCTTTTCATTCATTTAAATCTTCTTTCCTGATTCTAGGTAGAATTTTATAAACACCACCCCCGATTTAAATACTACATAGTTCTTGTTACATAGTATCTGACACTGTTTTTGTTGATGTTGCTAATACTAATTGGTAAGACTGAGGACTTTTTTCCTCTTGCTATTATGATGGGATATTTTCTTCTTCTTGATTCCCAATTATTTTCTAACTGCCTATATGGCCATCCAATTACGTTTTATTGAATTTATTTTTTAATTTTTAAATTAATTTATAATCAACAACTTCAATGTAACCCTCTGTATTTATCAAATCTTGTTTTTGCATAGTGGACAGAATAACAAATTATATAATAATAATCATCATCATCATCATATTAATCATATTTTCTCATATATATATAGATTTTATTTTCTTACATAATTATATTGGACATGGCTCTACTAAAATAAGTAACAGTGATACCAGAAGGCATTCTATCTTTTTTTCTGAATTTATTGTAAATGCTAGCAGTTATTTCATAATTAAATTTGTACTGGTTACAGACATAAGAGATATTTTTGATCATTAATCATCCCTGATGATTGTAGGGTATTATCTTTTGATATAATAATTCAGTTCATTACTATTAATATATATATTATTGATCCAGCCATAATAATTGACTAAATCTTCTTCTTATAATTCTATCCACATTTATATATACTAACTCAACATATTCCATTTGGTAAAATACAGATAATATTGATAATTTAACATGTCAACATGTTAAACATGAATCATTAACATGATTCACTAAGGGTGATTTTTTATTTTTTTAAAGAATGATTTTTAAAATATCAAATTATCAAGCAATAATGTCAGCCACAGTAAAATTCCAAGTAATTAATTTTCATTAAATATATATCTTCTTAGTAAATATAAAAGAATTAAGTGAATCAGTACAAGTATGTAGCTTAGCTGCCCATTTTAGGATCACCTACATTAAAATCTAGACTTCTCCCTACAGCTTCTTTCTCCTCATTCCCAATGCACACACATTTCTTTCTCCCTTCCAAAGTATTGGAAGAATTTTGAAAATACTTCATCACTGATCGTGATCACCCCAGTAACAATTATTTAATTAGTAAAATACTAGATAACAAAATATCATGCAGATAGCATTCAGGATGACTAAATATTTCTATGATAATTTTAAAAATATCAACTAATAACCTATTCACTGAATAAGATATGTGTCACATTAAAAATATGTGTCACATTTTAGACCTGAAATAATACATATGTATTGAATGTCATTTATCAATGTATTAAATTTTGGATTAACAAATGCTAACTTTCATTAAGTAGAACTAAGGATCTTCTGGGTTTTGGCTATGTTGTTCACTTGTAATGTAAGGAATTATTGAATATTTCCACAGTGCCAAAACCTATGCTAAGTATTTAACATAAGGCAATCTATTTTATGATAAAAATAATTTCGACCTGTAGAAGAACATATGGAAAATAACCAAACTTTATTTTCATTAACATTGCTAACATGCTATCATTCTTTTGGCAAGTCTTAACCTTCAAGATTTATAGTTCCACAAGCTTATAATAGAGTACAAAGAAATTTTTAAAAGATTACATATATTTAAACAATTATTTCATTTGAAAGAATACTCACGTTGGTTCTGGATTTCCTTTAGCTTCACATTCAATTTGAAAATATTCATCAAAGGGAAAGGCAACTTGCACTTTTGACTGTTTTACAATTGTTGGAACCTGCTGAACTAAATATCAAAATATGTATTTAAAGAATATGATCTACAAAAACTAGGTGAGTTTAATTTAGCCATAATAGAAACACTTGAAACATGCTCTCTATATTGATACATAAAAGAACTATAAAAAAGTGAAAATTACAGAACAAATCTGACTTTGTCTTTGAAAAATGTATTTTATTAATTAATTTTTGAGGTTTGCCCTTGGGTCATGTTTTTTATGCCAGTGTAGTCAACATACAGTGCTTATTAGTTTCAGGTGTACAATATAATGATTCAACAATTCTTTGCAATACTCAGTGTTCGTGATAAGTGTACTCTTAATTCTTTTCATCTATTTTACTCATCCCCCCACCCACCACTCATCTGGTAACCATTCATTTGTTCTCTATGGTTAAGAGTCTATGTTTTGGTTTGTCTCTTTTTTTCTTTGTTTTCTTTCTTAAATTCTACATATGTGTGATATCATATGGTATTTGTTTTTCTCTGATTGACTTCTTTCACTTAGCCTATAACCTCTAGAACCATCTATGTCATTATAAATGGCAAGATTTCACTCTTTTTGGCTGAATAATATACTATTGTGTATGTGTGTGTGTGTGTGTGTATACAATATATATACATAAATTCTTCATTCACCTATCAATGGACACTTTGGGGTGTTTCCATAATTTGGCAGCAATAAACACAGGGGTGCATATATCTTTTCTAATTAGTGTTATTGTACTTTTTGGGTAAATACCCAATAGTGGAGTTGCTGGATCATATAGTAATTATATTTTTGACTTTTTTGAGGAAACTCCATACTGTTTTCCACAGTGGCTGCATAAGGTTGCATTCCCAACAATCACATACAAGGGTTCTTTTTTCTCCGCAGCCAACATGTGTTGTTTCTTCAGTTTTGAATTTTAGCCATTCTGACAGATATGAAGTGATAACTCATTGTGGTTTTAATTTGCATTTCCCCAATAATTAGTGATGTTGAGCACTGTTTTATGTGTCTGTTGGCCATCTCTAAGTCTTTGGAGAATGTTCATGTCTTCCACCCATTTTTTAATTGAATTGTGCAAAAACTGAGAAACCTTCAAAAAACATGTAATAATCCATTTTAAATAGCCTTCTTTGTTAAAATATCTATTTTATCAAGAACACAAAATATGAGAACAGTGGCATTTTTTTACATCATAGCAAATTTCTAATATCTTCATAGAAGGCAGCTGGATTCTCACATCTACACATTTAATCTGTTCCAAAAGTTGTTCTTCTTAAATATATGAAGAAAATCTAGCTTTACACAGGTATGTATTTGAAAAAGGGTGAGATATTTTATCATCCTTTCTGATGATACACCAAAACTCAACAAGTGGTAGTTTCTCAAACTATAATAGCAGTAGTTTCTTTATTACAGTTTGGAATCTGAAATCATATCAATGAATTTTTCATATTCTATTTTACTAAAATGTTTTACCCATAGTGTTATTTTTAAAGATCTTATTTTGGGGCACCTGGGGGGCTCAGTGGTTGAGCATCTGCTTTTGGCTCAGGGCGTGATCCTGAGGTCTTGGGATCCAGACCCACATCGGGTTCCCCACAGAGAGCCTGCTTCTCCCTCTGCTTATGTCTCTGCCTTTCTCTCGGTATTTCTTATGAATAAATAAAATCTTTTTTAAGACATAAAATAAATAATTTCTTTAAGTAATCATTACCATGCAATGCAGGGCTCAAACTCAATCCTGAAATCAAGAGTTGCTCTACCAACTAAGCCAGCTAGGTGCTCCTATCCATGGCTTCTTTTTAACCATGTATAATTTTGTAACATATAATAATCATTTAGAAAAAAAATACTGTTTCATGGACCCTGAGAGGTCCATGGTCACATTTTAAGCATTGATAGCCAGAATAGTAACTTAAAGCTCTTTCCAATTCTAAAAAAAAAAATTGGCTTGATGAATCTGATCATTGAGTTTTCCTAGTTTAGGTACATTAGTCCAAGTTCAGTCTTTATCCATGGGATATTCATAAACACTTTAAGAACATGCATAGAACACATCCATACCTTCATGCACATTTACCTTATTTCTGATATCTACATTTCTAAGTACAGCAAGTCTTGAGCTTATTGCAAATTCATGTTATTTAAATTTTATTACAGTTATAAAAGGTGAAGGATAATGCACAATAGCAACAGTCCCTAGGATATCAGCTAATAACTTGTGAACAACTTGTTTATTAGAACATTACTCTTCCTTAAATTTGCTAAGGTTGTAAAGTCTCGGCAATAACTAATTACTCAGGGAATGGAACTAATAACCTTTGAGTGTTTATAAGAATATATATTCTACATTATAAATCTTTTCCTCCATAATTAGGCCAATTACTAACACACCAGACTCCTTGACATTCAAATTGGATACCTGCCTTAGTTGCATTTGCTAGTGAGTGCTCCAGAGTACTGAAATAAATGGATAATATTCAGTTGTTCTGAAAACATGTCATTAATATTTCATAACAATTGTTGTCTAAGGACATTGCAGCATGAAAGTACATAAGTAATTGAGACAGCCAGAATAAAAATGTGTGCCATGGATTAATATAAACTTTCAAATTCTTTACCACTGATGACCTAAATGAGAAAAGATGGAAAGAAAACGTATATTCTAAGAGAATATGGTCAGGAATCAGATCAGGAATCCCAGTGCATCTTTGTTGCTATGGGAGGGGGAATGTAAGATTATTAGCCCCTTTTCCACAAGTATCACCAAGAACTTTGCTCTTAATTTGGTACTGCACACTCAAACCAAAAGAATCTACTGAAGATGAATTATTTCCAGCTCTTGACCTGAATGTCTACAATCTAGGTTGATCTATATTGTGGGTAGGCTAGGAGATTTCAGCTTGATTTAAAGAGAACTTTAAATCTGTACATCTACAAATAAGATAGAATTCCTTAAGAAGTAAAAATATTCAAAGAGTAACATGACTATCTGTCAAGGACAATGGAAAGGGATTCTCACTTAGGGCTGAACTAAAGGGCAGGGCTGCCCAAAGTGTATGATGTGAAACTGCTATGTGAAGTAATTTAAGGTGGCCCTCAGAATAATGGCTTAAAAACACATTATACTATATAGTCAGAGACTTAACTGCCTTTTCTATTCACATTCAGATAAAGTACTTCAGAAGAATTATTTAAGTTCAGAGTTAGCACTTCTCTTAATGTTTATTTAACTTGCTAAGCTCAAGTCTAATTGTCTAGAGCCTAGATAATGTGCAAAGGTCATTTCCAGTGCTAAGATTCAAATAAACAAGCAATGCCTCTTGTATTATAAGTTTCCAAATTACATATGATAAAGACAGCAGGGATAATAGAGGAAGCATATGGAAAAAAATATCTAAATAACGTTTCAAGGGTATTTTACATCCCCTCTCCTTATAACACAAATTCTCCAAATCTACATTACAAAGCTGGTGCAGTATTACATAAACTGCATTTGTAAATGTATCATTTTTTGTCTGTTATTTTTTAGGTATGTAAAGATATATACTTCCATCAAACCATTGAATAGCCTCTTGATATAAACTCATGCTATGGAATGCTTAGATTTTCAGAATAGTTATCTTATATTTCAGTTGTATAATAATGGTTTTTTAATATTTTCTTAATTCATTGTTTTCATTCTTAAATATACAATCATTTTGAAAAAGATACAAAATTATTCAGTTCCTTTTTATCATAATTGGTTTAAACTATTAATTTCTGAATCATAACACTTCATAAAATAAGCCAATGAAGTACATAAAAGTAACAGCTGTTGGTAATACTGAAGAATATTTTATATGGCAAAACACCTGATCTATAGGTCATGTTTCCTGTTATATGTTCAGTTTGCATAAGAGGCAAAAAGCCTGAGCTGCAAAATAATTATAGCAAGTAGTCAAATAGAAGACATCCACATTTTTTAAAAGGCAATCATGAATTCTGATGATAGACTGCTGGAAAATAAATAGAAATATGGTAGAAAAATCACATCCTCAATCTACAAGTATTCTACTTAAAAATTAAAACACATATATGAAATTCCATAAAGTAGGTATTAAATGCTGTCATTTTTACCTGAAAGTGGTATTTCCATGGCTGTGGAGAATTTTAACAAGGAAACAAATTAGAGATAAGATTAATCCTCTTCCACCCAACAGCATCTCCATTGCTCTTCAGTATGGAGGCAACTCAGGAAGAATAAATTGTAATGTCTCCTCCTACTTTTGGTTTAAAGCTGAGAAGAACGTAGTACACCTGGAAACTAAAAAAAAAAAAAAAGAAAGAAAAAAAGAAAGAAAAACAAAATGACATATACTTTAAGTTCATATACTCTGAACTTCAACTTTTATTTGGAGAGATTATGCTTTGGCATTTTTCATATATGTATAAAATACTATACATTTAAAAATAGTAACTAAGCCTGCTGTTCTGCTATTTTTTATAATATTGAGAATATAAAGAGACAAAAATGCTATTTATATTTTATTTTGAGAAAAGTTCTGTATGGATCATAAAGAAAAATAATCCCATTCCCTGCTTCTTCCCCCACAAAATGTTGAATTAGAGCAATGGCTTTACTCTGCTTTCTCTGATCTCAATTGACTCATCTATAAAAAATGGGAATTGGGAAAAAATTATCTTTGTGTGGCTTAGAAAATTTCCCTAAATGAAAAATAACTTACGTTGGTAATTAAAAATATTTTCAAATGTACCATTGCGTTGACACATATTTTCTTGATAAAATAAATTATTTGAATCAACAAAACAAAGTGTGGAAAAATTACTTATAAAAATCAGAACATTGCTTAACTACAGTAATTGAATTTTGCACATTTATACACAGTTGGGAGATACTGAACCATAAAGAGAATTCTAAGATGAAAAATCAGAAGAAAATATTAATATCTTTCCTTTGAACTTTCTTTTTCCTTCTCTTTCTCTCTTTTAAAGATTTTATTTATTTCATTTGAGAGAGAGAAAGAAAGAGAAAAAGACACGAGCCAGGAGGGGTAGAGAGGGAGAAGCAGATTCTCTGCTGAACAGCGAGGCTGAGGCAAGGCTTGATCCCAGGACCCTGAGATCATCACCTGAGCCAAAGGCAGATGCTTAACCAACTGAACCACCTAGGAGTTCCCCTTCTCTGTTCTTGAAACACTTTGATAATAGTCATTTCAATTCATTATTTATAGTTATATGTCATCCTTTACCTGTAATCTATTACTTAATATTCTGTCCCATTGATATTTAATACTGATTTCTTTAAGGGCATTTCATAAATTTGTTTAATGATCCTGTCTTCTATTTGTTAGGAGAAAGACTTTGAAAAATACGATGCTTTTAGGTGACCATATTTCCAGATTCATACATCAAACTATAGTGAAATAGAAAATACAAACACTAGATAGCTCAGTAAGTGACTACAGACTCAATTAAAATTAATCTCTTGATTTAGGCTAGTGATTCAATGGTTACTACAATTGCCATAGTAAAATAGCTTGCAGACATGAATTGTTCAATAGTGATGATCTGACTTAGGAATTTTAATGGTCTTAACTACATGGTCTTGATGAGAGAAATTCTTTCCCATAAAAGGATGCCACATTGAACCCCTGGCTTAAAATAAGGTTATAAATTAAGAGACATAACATTGATGACACCAACAATTTCCAGAATATGGAATGGTTAATTCTATGTCTGACCTATTCTCCTGCAGGGATTAGCTTCAATTTACCTGAGACTTATATGTTAGGAGGCTGTTACATAAAAGTCACTGGAAGTTAAAATGTGACTCCTTGCAAGCAAGACTCCATTAGGTGATGTTGATAGCTCCAAAATAGCTTTCATATTAAAAAGGGAATGTCAGTCATAATTTCATTGTCAGAATGCAAAAGGGCATACTGTTTAGTAATTCTATTTTGCAACAGTAAGGTAGCAATAAAATTATATTCCCATTTATCTTTCTTCAAAGAATACGAATATAATGCCTCACACCAGACCTCAAAGATAAAAGCAATTATCGGAACTTAGGATGGAAATGACAGCAAGGCAAGTACAAAATAACACTAAAATATTTTGAGACCTAGTCACATAAAGCTGATGTCTGATTGCTTATGTTAATGACATTAACTCAGATTAAAAAAAGAATCAATGAATTTTCATGGATTTAATCTTCCTTCTATCCTAGCTCATCCTTGGAAAGAAGAAAACCATCTGTGACATCTAACTCAAAAGAAAACAGATAGTATCATATACAATTGACCCTTTCCAATTGACCCAAGCCTTAGCTTGTCTAGTGTGATAGTATGGTAAGGATTAGGAACACACTGCTTCTGAGACACAACAGAAACATGGACAGGCATGTATGTTATTCTCCCAAATAATATTGTCTAATATGCATATATCACTAATACTATAAAATGACCTCAAAGATCCCTCTGATGTTTTGAAAATAGCTCTGCTGGAGTAAGTCTAGAAACAATGTATTCCCTTAACTTAAATTCATCTTCTGCTTTAAGAAATAGAAAAGAGAGTTGGCTTATCCTTCATCTATTTTACCTGGACTTCCAAGTGCATGCAAAGATGCTAGAGCCCACAGGTCAGCGAACAGAAGACAGTGATACATAACGCATAAGAACATGAAAAATAAAACAGAATATCATAGGTTCAAAGCCATCACTTACTACCATGCGGCCTTGGGAAGTTTATCCAACCTCTCTTGCTCATTTCTACAAAGGAATAGAGTAGTTCAGTCCTATAGTGCACTTAAGAAGGTTAAGCACAGAAGAAGAAATGAAATTTACTACTAATAGTGACAGTGATGATGATTTTGTTGTTACTGATAAATAAGTAGAGTAAAGCCTCCAGTAATAATATTCTGATCAAAAGAATATGGTTAATTTGTACGTATTCTAATATAGTTACAGAATCCAATGAAAAATAAAAGCTAGTTCACTATTTAGTGGTGAAATGATACTGTTTTAAAATACTCTATTTTTTTAAAGGTGGGGGATGTGTAGATTGATGACAAAAGTCTTCACTTCTTCTCACCTCTTTGTCTCCATGTGCTTTGCATATAACTTTACAGGTTCTCCCACTAAGAAGCAATTTCCTCACTTCTGGAATCTGGCTGGACTTTGATCAACAAAATGATGTCTGAGCTTAGGCCTCAAGAATTGCACATTTTTGCTCTCTGTCTCTCTTTCTCTTTCTAAAACCCTGCTCAGTTTTCACTCAGCTAGCCTGCTGAAAGATGAGAGACATTACTTCATCACCGCCTATAATCCAGTAGGCAAGCAACCACCAAACATTAAAGGGCAGCCATTCTAGAAGAGCCAGTCCCAGACAACCTGCCAGCTGAACACAGGCGTAAGAGCCAGCCTGACCCACATTAGTCCAGACTGCTTAGAATCAGCAGAACCATCTGACAAGTTTCAGGGTCACCACCCCCAAACACCATGCCATGGTATATGATATATGTTAAGCTGGGGAAATTTTAGAAATGGCAGGCACTAGAAGGACCCTGACCTTCTTCTGAAGTAGGTCTAAAATCCTCCTGTGATAGATGCTTTCCTTAGACCAGAGATAAGGAGCATTCTTATCTCTGAAGATGGAAGGACACTGAGATGCATCCAAAAAAGCAGGTCTTTCTAGGGTTTCCATGCTGAGTAAACTTAGCCCAGGCCCCTTTTGTTCTATTACATTTTCCACAACTTTCTGCTCTTCATAAAATCCAGCATAAAAATGCTTCTTCGGGTCTTCATTTCCTTCTGAAGACTACTGTGTCACATAAAACTTACATTAAATAGATTTGTATGGTTTTCTCACACCATCCTATCTTCTGCTACAGAGACCCAGCTAAGAACCTAGAAGGATAGAAGGAGAAAAGATATTTTTCCTACTCTATGCACCTAAAAACACAGTAGACTTAGGAACAACAGTAAATGTTTCTTGTGTTAAAGCAATCTGCTTTAGTATGATTCGAAATGTAGAAATAGCTAAATGATATAGGAAGAAAAGAATAAAAGCATTCCTACCATATTGATAATTGTGGTAGCTGTATAATAGATACATATGGAGATTCTTTATACTACCGTCTGTATCTTCAGTTATGTTTGAACATTTTCATAAGAAAGACATTTATAATGTAGCAATTCAGTCTACTGAAATCAGAAAAAAGCCTAAATAATCCAGTAAGATAAGGAGACTCCTTTAGCAAAAGGTGGACAGCACCTCCTGGTATACCTTTAATAAAAAACAGAAGGTCTCTCTTAAGGCTACCATGCTATCAGACCTCTTCTGTTTAAACTATATTCAGAAAATTTGAGGTCCCTTTGAATGTAAAGTGTATGTGTTCTACATATCCAGCACAAGTCCATAATTAAATGCAATATTTGTTCCTTTATGTTTTTGGAAGAAATATAAGCCCAACTTACAGTAATTACTTAAACCTGGGTAGCCATAGTACATCCTCTGGATGGCATGCTTTGATACTTAATTCACTGATTTTATACAATGTTTTCATTAGATTCTGTTAAATTCCATTAATTGAGTACAGAAAGGCAAAAAAGCATAAAATACGGTAAGAGTACACAGTCACTTTGGACTATTATTTATATTTATGTATACATGCTGTGCCTCTAAATCGAACAGAAACACACATTATTTTAAAGTAAGTGTAAAGGTCTCCTGCTATTGTTGATATATTCTGGATAATAATCATTCCTAATAACCACTTGTTTTTTATACTTGACAGTAATGCTGTCATAGTGACTCAAAACATTTGACACTATGGTTTTCTAATGGTTTCATTGTATTACAAATCTTTTTTTTTCCCTTTAAGTAATTTGTAGATTACCACAAATACATTATTTCTGAATTCAAAAATAAAGAGAGTATTACTTTTCTGTAAAAAGAATAAAATTTGATGGTGTAGTGAATGGACCAAAAGCAGCTTAAAAAGGTAGATAGTCTGGGATAGTAAATTTCATCTTAGTGATATTTTTCACACCCTTGGCATCTTCTGTCAATAATTATTCACAAACATTTTGAAGTCAAATTTCTCAAGAGAAAATATAACAAGGCAACTCTAAAGAAAAAAAAAAAAAAAAGCAACTCTTAGGATCACTATTTTTAAAACTCTCATTTCCATGGCAGCAGCTTACACAAAGTAGCCATGTCAGCGACAGGCCATCTGCCATTTCTAAAGAAGGCATGGAATGTAAACAGCCCCCCAAAAAGTGCTGTGTTGACATTCCTGTTCAGTAAGAAACAGCATTAAGTTGTTTCAGCCACTATGAATTCTAGAGATTGGAATTAACTTCATGCGTGCTAAATCATTAAACAACATTTTTCTACTCAGGAAGCTTGAAATAGATCAGCAACTTTTATTATAGTCAGCAGGAAAGGATATATTATGACACTGACATCCAAATTGTAGTTTTAAAAATAACTCAATGGATTTGTGTAATAGTCTGGGACAGTGCTATAACTTGAAATTGTTTAAATTTTATTTTCTCTTCACACTAAAATGACTTAAGAATCACTAAGCTGCAAAGAGCAAGTGTCTTATATAAGGCTATTTGACATTTTCATGATGGGATAGATGTCACCTTCACTTCCCTCTGACCTCGGCTGTCCCTTTATAAAACTCCTTTTCATGCGATTGTCAAGCTAGTGTAAACTATTCCCTTGATTCAAGAATTAGGTCTTATGGGGAGGAAGTCCAGCACATTTCCATAAGCCTGAAGTGTGATCTGAATCACTCAACACCTGGAAACTGAGAAAGGATAAACACAAAGAAATTCAAAGGCTTTTGTTCAATCGTCTACTTGGCTAATACCATAAATCAATTTACAAGTGTCATAAACACAGTAATCCTGAAATAACTGTTAATGGCTTTTCCCTCTGAAAACAAAGGAAATATTGTATGTTATGGCCATATCCATTAAAACTCTGTTTCATGTCACCAAGTGACAAGACAAAAGAATTGCTTAGAGTGTTAATTTATCCTCCCTGCAGAAGATCAAAGAAATGTAGATTTTTATTATAAGCAAATTGATTTTATTGGGAAAATGTCAGCTTTAATTAATAATTATGTTAGATAAAGTAATATTATTAATAATACCATTTATTTAACTAAATAGCACAATATAGTGTGGTTGAGCTCTGATAGGAATATAACTGAATATAATCAATATTTTGTTTGTTTTGCCCTTCATTTACCTATGAATCTTAAATTCTTACCAAGTAGCAAGCTGCAATGACATCTAATTCGAATTATTTTATAATGGAGAGAAAGAAAGAAAGAAAAAAAACACACCAAAACTCAAGATCACTTGACTGCAGGGATGAAGAAAATGATCTCACATCCCAACATATAAGGCAAATTCTGAATCATTTCTAACACACCTTACATACCAATGATGGTCATCCAAGGAATTTTTTTTTAATTGAGGAAAACACAGATGTACAAAACACACAAAATTTACGTGAAGTTAATTTTTACATATATATAAATCTGTTTAATCACCTTTCAAATCTTTTATGGAGTTTTTGGTCACCAAAAGCATTCCATCAGCTTCATTCTTAGAGAACTCCAGATGACCAGTTAACAAGAAAGCAAAACCTGTTTGCATTCTCCCAAACCACTGGATCCCAACGAGGGTAGTATCTCTCCCCATAGCTGATGTTTGTATTATGTGGGGGCAGTTTGTGTTGTCTTAATGTCTAGAGAGTGCTACTAGCATTTGCTATGCAGGAATGCAGGAACCAGAGACCCTAAATGACCCCGAGTGTTCAGCACAGTCCTGCCCAATGAAGAAGTGCCCTACCTGAAGGGTCTCCACTACTCAACTGTAAGTTAAAAAAGGCTGTGTGGTCAATAAGCCAGGGATAGGCTATACACACTATTCTATGCAGCTTTGAAAAATTTTCAGTGCACACTAGCATATAAAGGCAGACAAATTTACTTAATTTAGGATTTCATAAACTTTTCTGACTATGAAATTCTCTGTGTGTTTGTGTGTGTGTAACTTTTACCAAAATTCACATGTGGAAGAAACTTCTTTATGAGTCATCATCAACAAATAACAACTGAAATATCAACAGTGATAGTTATCAGCCTTTAACATTTATTGAGCTATTTCTATGTGCCATAATTGCTTTTCATTGTGAAAAATTTGTTTAATTCTCACATCTTCATGATGTAGGTTTAATATCATAACAATTGAGATCCATTTAAATATAGGGAAACTGGGACACAAAATGCCCAAAGTCTTACAAATAAAATGTTGAGTTGAACTTAAATGGAATGGAAGTCAATCTAGAAACAATGGAATCTGTTTCTGGAATCACTGTTCTTAATTATTATAATGATAACTATTTGGAAAAAAAAATAATTTTCAAGATTTAAAGATGTGTATTGACCATCAGAATAAAACTATAATAAAATACATCAAATTAATCAAATAAGAAATATATGAAGCAACTATGGAAAATTTTCTACTGATTAATTCCATCAGATCTTAATGAATATTTCCTAGGAAAATAAGTTAAAATACTCTAATGGAACATTATTTTCAGGGATAAAAAAAATCCTGAGACTAAATAATCTAAAACTTTACCATTCAAAATTGTCTCAACCAGGAAGGTCCCATCACTTCTAATTTGAAAGAAAGGATTCACGGATTACATTCTCATCTAAAATTATCAAACAACAAACTGTCTAAAACTTAAGAACTGCAATATATGGGAGAAAGAGACTATAAGAGATTTCTGAAGTATAATCAAAGATTAACTTCAGGAAATGAGTTCTTACAGAAAGCATCCTCTTGGATCCTTTTTCTTTTTCTTGTTCCCAGCCCCACTTCATAATACCTATAATTACAGAAGATTGTGAACAGTTTTGACAAATAAACTATTGATATCCAGCTGGCAATTAGATCAAAGCTCAATTTGTAGAATTTCTTTTCTCATTCTCTACTTTTCTCCTGTCATTAAGTAATATTCCCTCTATTTACTTCCTCTTTATTTATTCCTTATATATTTCAACTTGGCTCAGTATAAAAAAATTCAAAAAGGAAATGGAGTACTTCCAGACAAATTAAAAGCTCTTTTCTTTATTCCTTTTAATAGACCAGTAATACAAACACATGTGAAAATGTTTCATTGAGTTTGGAAATCAATGATAAAAATTAAAAGCAAGAAATTTGGAATTTTTTTAAAAAGCATAATAAATTATATATAATGTTTGTTTACAACAACTACGTTTTTTTTAATTTGACCTCATGTAAAATTTTTAAGGCCATGTCATTTTTTAAATTTCAATTCAATTAATTAACATATAATTTATTATTAGTTCCAGAGGTAGAAGTGATTCATTAGTCTTAATATAATAACCCAGTGCTCATTACATCACATGCCCTCCTTAATGTCCATCACCCAGTTACCCCGTTCCCCCCACTCCCCTCCCCTCCAGCACCCTCAGTTTGTTTCTTATGATTAAGAGTCTCTTATGGTTTGTCTCCCTCTCTGATTTCATCTTGTTTTATTTTTCCCTCTCTTCCCCTAAAATCCTGTTTTGTTTCTTAAATTCCACATACAAGTGAGGTCATATGATAATTGCCTTTCTCTGACTTATTTCACTTAGCCTAATACCCCCTAGTTTCATCCATGTCATTGCAAATGGCAAGATTTAATTTTTTTGATGGCTTTGTGTATATATATATATATATATATATATATATATCTCCATTCATCTGTCAATGTACATCATGGCTCCTCCCACAGTTTGGCTATTGTGGACATTGCTGCTATGAACCCTGGGATGCAGGTGTCCGTTGTTTCACTACATCTGTATCTTTAGGGTAAATAACCAGTAGTACAATTGCTGGGTCATAGGGTAGCTCTATTTTTAACTTCTTGAGGAACCTCCACACTGTTTTCCAGAGTAGCTGCACCAGCTTGCATTCTCATCAACAGTATAAGAAGGTTCCCCTTTTCCCACATCCTTGCCAGTACATGTTGTTTCCTAAGTTGTTAATTTTAGCCATTATGACCGGTGAGAGAATTCTATATACAAATCAAAATAACAATTAAGTTTTAAAAAAATAGAAAACTCATTTTTAAAATATACCTAAGTTTGGGGTGATTTTAATGAAGTTTTCCACTTTTCTCTATTAACCAAATGCTTTTAATGAGCACACAGTAATTATAACACTAAAATGAGGGCTCAAGAGTTGTTTTTGCACCTGCTTATACACATATATGTAAGAGATTGTCCACTTCCTGAGGCAGGATCCAGATCTTATTTACCCTTACTGTGCCTGCCTAAAATATATGAGATACTTGCTAAATTTTTCTGAATATGTGAATTTCATACATATGTTCACAAAAGAATATACTCTGCAAAAATGTAGAAAGTAAATAAAACTTTAAAAACCACTTCCCCCCCCCCAAAAAAAAAACACTTTCCCCCTTGTTCACCCAAAGATAACTCAGAAATTAAATTTTCTGCCATACTTATTAAAGAAAATGTGGGTCTGAATATGTAAAACATTGATCTGAATATTGCTAGGCTTGTTGCAATAATGAAGGATAACAGAAAAAGAACTTTCAATAAATCTCATTAATTTTATCAGTGTCTATTTGAAGCCAGCTATATTCACAGGTTTTAGTGGTTCCAACAAGTGCCAATGGAAGCAAAGCATTACATTTTCTAAAATTTACTTTAGAATACTTACATCATAAACTGTGTGAGTTATGTAGGTGTGACTGAATTTTATTCCACCACATAGTGTAGTTAGGTAATATTTGAAAGGTTTTAATTAGGACTTTGCTAAACTTCCCATTAAATGTAGCAGAACCGGCTACCTCAAGTGCTTCAGCTATCTTTATGTTTCAAAATATCAGGTGGCTTGTTAATGTTAGAATTTTTCACAGACAAACCAGTGGTATCCAGTATATAGGTGGATTCACTAAAAATGTTTGTCCACACGCAAATACCCTTTCATGAATAGGGTATAATAATCAAGCAAGCCCTACACCTACAGACACTTCCATTGCAAATCTAGGCTTAGGATTCCACTCATTCACACAATGAGACTTTTTTTTATTGTTTTTTTCCTGATTCCGGTTGGAAGGATAGTGAATCCTGTAGCTAGAACACCACATCTGCCACTAGAGAAACTTTCTTACAGAGTTCTATCACAGAACCTCAACATTTTAATGTCTGGGACTCCAGTGAGCTGAAAGAATAGAGTATAAATGTGTGTATACTGTCTGCATGTGTGTGCACCCACATGTGTATAAGCACATGTGTACACTTAATGGCTACTAAATTTTTGTTCATCTAGGGGAACGTCAGCCTAAGACTGTCCTTGTCAGATAACACCTGTGTGGGTTATGAGCAAGAACTAAAATGTTCATATTCGGGGGTAGCCCGGGTGGCTCAGTGGTTGAGCATCTGCCTTTGGCCCAGGGCGTGATCCTGTAGACCCGGGATTGAGTCCCACGTCGGGCTCCCTGTATGAAGCCTGCTTCTCCCTCTGCCTGTGTCTCTGTCTCTGTCTCTCTCTCTGTGTCTCTCATGAATAAATAAATAAAATATTTTTAAAAACTGAAAATAATAAAATAAAATAAAATAAAATAAAATAAATGTTCATCTTCCTCTGAGTCTTAGAAACTACCAATATTTACAAAAAGCACCTAATGATGGAAAAAAATGAACAAATGAGATTAGGTTGTGATCCAATAAACATCAAGAAATCATTACATGCTATATAAACTCCTGTTTGGAGGCCTTGTCTCATAAAAGATAACTTTTTAAATCTGAAAAAGTGACACACCATTAACCTTAAACCTAGTCATTGGGGCGCCTGGGGGGCTTAGTCATTAAGAGTCTGATTCTTGATTTTGGCTCAGTTCATGATCTCAGGGTGGTGAGATCAAGCCCCGAGATGGTCTCCATGCAAACTATGAAGCCTGCTTGGGATTTGTTCTCTCCCTAGCCCGCTGCCCGCTCCCAACCTACACACATGCTCTCTCTCGCTCTCTCGCTCTCTTGCTCTCTCTCTCAACAATTGGTACTGGATGGTCCTTGAGTGTGGTTTTATTTTTCTTTAATCATCATAGGCACTTAAGGATCTTATCATAACTAGGAGGGCCAGCATCATTAACGATTTCTAGTGAATATTAAACACATGAACCAGAGACACTGATGTATTCCTTCAGGGAAGACAAAGCTGTATTATGAAGATAACCAGTTCAAGGTTTGGGGTATCTCATTTTTTATTTCTATCATTATACTATTTTACAACCATTTACTATTTTTTTAAGTTCTTCTGTTTCATCCTCACATTTTCTTTTTCAGTTTTTGAGGCAAAATCCAAAGCAATTTATCAGTTAAAAATGCTAAAGCTTGTATACTAAATTTCAGACTTCTTTTTTCCTTTGAAATTTGGAGTTTATAAAAATATCTCTCATCAATTCAAAACTTTAAGGTGAAACATAATGAAGGAAATCAACTGTAATCAATGAAATATAGGGCATATGAAAGAAATAGAATTCATGCATAATTGCAGTCTAAGTATTGTCCAAGTGGTATGTCTTTACTCAAACTCAAAAGAAAGGCATAAGCAGTTTTGTTATAAATAATCTAATTGATACATGAATACCTCAGAATGTTAGAAATTTTAAGCTTGACACTATACAAATCCTAAAAAGCAATCCTATTCTTTTAAAATCATAAAATACAAAGTGATATTTCTAGGTAGAGAAATTTATAAATAGCTTATAATTTCCTTTAGCTCATCATCACTTTGATGATGGCATTAGACCTGACAAAGTTGATTGATCATCCTTATACTTTTATGAGATGAATTAATGCAAAATCCTAAACCAATGACCTAGATGCTAAACTGTTCAGATCTCGTACTTGTTTCCCATGAATAGGAAATAAGAATAAGAAAGCAGAATCAGCCTTATATGTCATTCTGAACTGTCTTCTTTTATTTGTATAATAACCAGTTGGATACAATTTTCTGGGGTAAAGTTATACAGCTTACCTAAATTCATGTGTTAACAGTAGAAAATAATCTTACAACTTCTGATTCCTTTTTTAAAAGATTTTATTTATTTACCTGACACACACAGAGAGACAGAGAGAGCGTGCACAAGCAGGAGGAGCAGCAGGGAGACAGAGAAGCAGACTCCTTGCCAAGCAGGGAGCCTGATATGGGGCTCAATCCCAAGACCCTGGGATCATGACAGGAGCCAAAGGCAGATGCTTAACCAACTGAGTCACCCAGTGCCCGTGACTTTTGATTCCGATACACACTTATTTTTTTAGAAATTGTACTAAATTTTTATCACATACCATTTTTAAATTAGTTTTTATTTTATAATAAAAACACATCCCTGTAAAAGTCCAAAGGAAAGTAATGAAACTTATTACTATATAGAACTTTAATTATAATTTAGCTTGTTAATTAAAAACAATAATTAAAGATTACACATTTCCCCTCTTCCTTCGCACTCTGGATAACAAGTCCAGAAACTTTTCTGTAGAAATATATATAATATATAATACAGTGTACAATTTATCATTACTACATAAATGCTACCATATATGTATGATATTCTGTTAAGTAAAAAGGCAACTTACAGAGTGATATTCATTGAGCAGGTAAGGTTTATGGGGCTCTTCCTGGGAAAGACAGAATTTATTAGTCATTCTAATTTCAGCTGAGGAAAAAATCATTGAAAGAAAACTATTGAGCAGCCCAGGTGGCTCAGTGGTTTAGCGCCACCTTCAGCCCAAGAGCGTGATCCTGGAGATCTGGGATAGAGTCCCGTGTGGGGCACCCTGCATGGAGCCTGCTTCTCCCTCTGCCTGTGTCTCTGCCTCTCTTTCTCTCTCTCTCTCTCTCTGTCTCTCATGAATAAATAAATAAAATCATTAAAGAAAAAAAGAAAGAAAGATAACTGTGAAAGATTTCAAACTTATCTGGCTATACAATTACAATTTGGATGGAGATCACTGCCAGTGTTATGAATGTTCTTAAGTTCATCAACATTTCACCATTAATTCATTTATCCTGACTTTTTTTTAAGTACCAAAATGGAGTCACTTGGACTAAGCCTCACATCAACAAAAAAAGACTTAATACCTAACAAAACTGTAGTTTCAATCTCTTCCAGGATTGTAATCTTAAAGCAGTTATTTTGGAAATTCCTGGTCAGCAGTAGTGAGGCAATTGGCCTGATAGACCCATTCTAAACCACATAGATGAGATCCATCCACTTTTCCCTTGTTCCTGCACTCTTCTGCCTGAGGTTACCATTTTGTACGGCATTTCAGAGCTCCTTTCTACTTGGTAGATGGGATGTCGCCCCATTCACGAATCATTAAATAAAACCAATTTGATCTTTAAATTTCCTAAACTAAATTTTGTTTGCTTAAAATTTATTGCCCTGAGTACAAAGAATATTCACTCTGGAACAATTTTCTTTTACATTATATTTTATAATTCTAAAGACACTACTATGTTCATTGATATATCTGGAGTCACTAATAAGTGACAGTGACCCCCCAAAAAAGGGTTATGTGTTTGGATCAAACTTCATGTGAACTACAAGTGACTTTTTAGCCCCTCAGTACTTGTTCCTTGTTCTAGAGCTCCTTCTCCTAAATGAGAGAACTCAAACTATCATTCTTTGCTACTAAAATACTATTAATAAATGACAGCTGCATATATACTGTTTTCATAAATATTGTGGTTTGTCAGGCAACCTGAATTCAATATAGCCAACAGAGTCAAAAAGGAAGTAAAGTGAATCCATGACCAGGTGTAATTACAGTACAATGTATTATAGAATAATTTGATAAATAAAAACTGCCACCCAGTCACCCAAAGTGATTTCTTTTTGGAAGAAGATCCCCAGGCAGGAAGGCAATTTCCAAATAGTAGAAGCATAGCAATGACAACTATTTTACGGCAATGAAGCACTTCTTTAGAAGAAGTGATTTTCACAGCAAGAATTTTGCATTTTGTTCCTTATACTTTTAACTAGACAAGGCTGAGTCTCAGCAAAGTGCTATGTAATTGCAGAAGAATCCCTTCTCTGAGCAAACAAAAATCACCTCCATTAAGTGTTGAATCATTCCATGGAGGATAATGGTACTCAAAAGGTAACTGCTGGTTCTAACAAGTCACTTTTGCTTGTTTATCAGGTTTGAATTGCCAGTAGGAGGTTGGCTATGAATTCTCTTAAGCAGGAAAAAAAGTGTTTGTTTGTTTGTTTGTTGTTTGTTTTTGCATTCTCTTGATTTAAAAAAAAAAAATTCTCCAGAGATGAGTCGTCTGCCATCTGAAGCAATAGGTGATACCAAAAAAAGTGGTCTGGAGACCAAGCAAGCCATGTGTATTTGTGCATGAAGGAAAAGCTATGCAGAGGCCTTCTTGAGGCTCAGCCCATTCCTAACACACATCCTCCAGGGAGATGATGAATCCCATCTGTTCATGATCTGGTTCCTCAGCACTCCCTATCTGGGCTGTATTATCTAGGTGTGAAAATTAATAAAGGGAAGCCCCACTAGAATTAAGTCAAGAGGTTTGGCAGGGGGAACTCTCATGTCCTATCATTTTTTGTCAATTGCAGACCCAATTGAGACAGACTTTGCACACTTGGGTGCACACTTGGATTTACTCTCTCAGCAGGAGGAAGAAAGGCTGGCAATAGTGTAGCCAACAAGAAACAATCATAACTTAGCTAATTAAAAACCACTATACTTTAAACTTCCAGTTTACTCCAGTGGACTTTTTGATTATAACAGCCTTCCCAGCTCCCCTTTTCTTTTTTCTTTTTTTTTTTTTTTCCAGCTCCCCTTTTCTTACATAAAAAAGCCTTCCTTTCCTTTGTTCCTCAGACTATGGTTTTGCCATCGCTTGGTTTTACTGGAGGGCCATTCTCTGCTCCTCCTGAGTAAGTTCAACTTTTTTTTTTTTTAAGATTTTATTTATTTATTCATGAGAGACACAGAGAGAAAGAGAGAGAGAGGCAGAGACACAGGCAGAGGGAGAAGCAAGCTCCTTGCAGGGAGCCCGATGCAGGACTGGATCCCGGGACTCCAAGATCATGCCCTGGGCCAAAGGCAGGCACTAAACCGTTAAGCCGCCCAGGGATCCCATGTCCCTGAGTAAGTTCATCTTTTGCTGGTAAAATAACTAACAGTTTTGGGACACTTGGCTGGCTCAGCGGTTGAGCGTTTGCCTTCAGCTCAGGGCATGATCCTGGAGTCCAGGGAACAGGTCCCACATCCGGCTCCCTGCATGAAGCCTGCTTCTCCCTCTGCCTCTCTCTCTCTCATGAATAAATAAACGAAATCTTTTTAAAGAATAACTAGCAGTTTTATTTTAAGGTTAACATAGGTAAAGAAGATCTAGGCCAATAATCTTTTAAAAAGGAAAATCTTCAGGGGTGCCTGGGTGACTCAGTCAGTTAAGTAGCTGCTGAGGTTATGATCCTGCAATCCTGGGATCAAGCCTCATGTTAGGATTCCTGATGAGCAGAGAGTCTGTTTTCTCCCTCTCTTTCTGCCCCTCCCCCCGGCTCATGCATGCTCTCTCTCTTTCTCTCTCAAATACATAAATATATTCTTTAAAAAAATAAATAAATAAAAAGGAAAGTGTCAAAGGCACTGTAAGAGTCAAGGGCAGGCCACTCTAAGATGAGCCACTTTGAAATGAAGATTATTTTATGTTAAAAAGCAACCAAACCCCAGTCGATTCAGGAAAAGCTCTTTACCTCTCCACTTGACTACCTAATCTAGACAGAGGACTTGCTCCAAGAAGAGAGCTATCATTGATAACTGCATTATGATATGAACTTGGTACAGTAGACAAGGGCAGAGTCTTGGTCAAAGTCCTCTGTGTCCATTGTTTCTGAATGGCTCACAAACATTTCTTTACCAAATATTTACTCGTTTTCATCTTCTTGAGGATTGCATTCATTCCCTTTAAGGTCTCAGACCTCTTCTTAGATCAGAATAAGGTATATACCTCATTTTGCCTCATTTTGTTTGGAATTTGCACATTTCTGTGGATTCTCCATACTCACAAAATTAAATTGGACTTTGTCCTATTAATCTGTCTCATGTCAATTTGATTCTTAGTCCAGCTAGAAGGGCCTTAAAGGGCAAGGTAGGTTTTTCTTCCCTGACAGCATCTCACTACTTTTAGAATACAAATCAAAAACGTTCTATGTCCCACAAATTCTGAATGGTCTTGGCCCTGCGCACGTCTCCCTCTCTCTCCTCCTTGCTCATAACTGCCCTCAAACTCTTCACTATCTCTTGCCACATGATTTCCCTCAATCGAAAGCACTGTTTACTCCCTTCGCTTTTTGCCTAGATAACTTTTTTATGTTTCAGGTCTCAACCCAATTTTACTTCTTTTATTTTTATTTTTTTATTTTTTCCCCCAGTTTTACTTCCTTAAGAAGCCTTCTAATATCACAGGGTTTGGGTTATATTGTTTGTTTTTTTCCAGTTTGGAACACTTGACCAATATCTCCCCATTGCCTCCATCCCCAACCCCTGGTAATCACTATTCTACTGGATCTCTGAGTTTAGGCTTTTTTAGGTTCCACATGTACGTGAGAATATACACACAAAGGTTGGAACAGCATTTGTCTTTCTCTAACTTATTTCACTTAACATGATGCTACAGTGTATTATTTGTTTACCTAGCTGTGTCTCCTCCAAGACTGAAAGCTCACAGGATGCAGGAATGTTCCCTCTTACTTATCCTTATGTAGTATCTCACACATGAACAATTGTTTGGTAAATGTCAGCAGAATGGATAAACTTGAAACTTGTACCGATTATATTATATACTAAGATTTTACCTTTCTCATAATATTAAACTATGTTATAGCTTCACTATTGCCTTGAAAATACTATTTTTTTAAATATTACCATCTATGAAGAGACTTATGTGCCATGTACCATGCTCATAGTTTCAGATTCATGATCTGTGGTATTGATTTTGTGTTCCTCTCCTTAGACTATAAAAAAATATGTGAGGGCAAGGGATTTTTTTTTTTTTTTTGGAAAGATTTTATTTATTTATTAGAGACAAAGAGAGAGGCAGAGAGAGAAGCAGGCCCCATGCAAGGAGCCCGACCTGGGACTCAATCCCAGGTCTCCAGGATCACGCCTGGGCTTAGGCAGCGCTAAACCACTAAGCCCCTGGGGTTGCCCGAGGGCAAGGGATTTTTTTAACTACTCTCTGCATCCACATCACCAAGAAAACATGTAGAAAAAATATGGTTATCCAGCAAGACTGCCATTCATTCTATCCCTTTACCAAGGTACCACTCCTCCTGAAATGTAAGGTAATGGCACTGACTGACGGGAAAGTTCTTTTTTTATGAAATGTTGACTGTCTAGCTTTGTCTATGGCAAACAAATTTGGAATCTATGGTTTATGGGGCATGGTGATTTGGAGAAGTTATGCAATTATCTGAATATAAAATTGAGATTTTTATAATCTAAACTCCATTTGTGCAAATAATGAAAATGTCACACATCACTTACAGATCTCCTCTGTAAAAATGGGCCCAGCACATGCTCTGATGCAGCAAGAAAGAACTTGGAAGCTTCATTCACCGGAATTCAAGGACTTCTCCTTTAGGTAATCATATGGCACAGGAAAAACAGGAAGACATTCTTGACCTCCAGTGAATAAAATTCTCAGGTCCTCTCTTGTCAGACCATGCATTGGGACCAGTTTTATAGGGCTTCCTGTGCCTCATGATTAAAATTTTAGCAAATCTAGATATTTGGTCAGATTCTTAATTTACAGGAGGCTGTTTGTAATGTTTTTTTTACTGGAGTTTAATTTTGTTTGTAATAATTTGACCCATTGTATTACCTCAGCCTCCAATAGGTATTTCTTAAAAGAACACATTTTTTAATGTCTATTTAACATAATGGGCTGAAATTCTGAGTTAGACCTCATTGGATATATCTTTTCTTTTAAGATTTTATTTATTTATTTATTCATGAGAAACACAGAGAGAAAGGCAGAAACATAGGCAGAGGGAGAAGCAGGCTCCCTGTAGGGAGCCTGATGTGATACTCAATCCCAGGACCCCAGGATCATGACCTGAGCCAAAGGTAGATGCTCAACCACTGAGGCACTCAGGTGTCCCTCATTGGATATATCTGATGGACATTCATATGTTGTCCCTTTCCAGAATTATATATTGATAATTATATTATTGATATAGTCTCCCTTTCCAGAATTATAACTACTGAAAATAGCAAAGAAGACAAGTTATATACATTGAAATGGAAGTAACAAGTCCACTCAGGAGGTTTACTAACATAATCACAGGTAACTGTCAAGAAGCCATCTAATATACTCTACCTCTGGACCTTATACCTATACCAGATCTACAGAGTTGATTTGTATTTTTTTTAAGATTTTATTTATTTTTTCATGAGAGACATAGAGAGAGAGAGAGGCAGAGACACAGGCAGAGGGAGAAGCAGGCTCCTTGCAGGGAGCCCGATGTGGGACTTGATCCCTGGACCCCGGGATCATGCCCTGAGCTGAAGGCAGATGCTCAACTGCTGAGCCACCCAGGTATCCCAAGAGTTGATTTGTATTTTGAACTCTAATGCAACCCTATAATCACTAAACCACAGAGATGGCCCAGATAACATTTCCTGCATCAGAGTAAAGAATTCACAATATTACAATCAATTTGATTCCTGTTGTTAGCCAAGGGTCTGTTTCTCCAGTCCCGCAGAGATGAGGCAAGAATGGAGCTCTCTTTGAAGCTAACAAAAGCTTAAGGTCAGATCATCTCCATGGGATATAAAGCAAACCAGGGAGAAATGACAGCCAAATGGTATTTGAAGTGTTCCATCAGAACAAGGACTTCCATAATACAGATCATTCATGCATTATTGGATGGCTTTGTTCTCTCACCACAACGTTTGAAGTATTGTATGGTTTCAAAATATATGATGCCTTCCTTCCATTGGCTGAAAATAGCACTATTCTTTGAGAATTGTTATTTTATTTGTTCATACCATATTGAAAGGCACTTACAAATCTAAAATTAATTTTACTCACAATTCTCAAATTACAATATGCCTCCTTATAAAGCCAAAATGTTCTACATGGCAAAAAAAAAAAAAAAAAAAAGCAAATGCAAATATAACATTAATAGTATTATAATAATGATAGTAATATCACTTTAATTTTCTTACCACAAATTACACTTTTCTGATCTCTTCTCTTCCTCTCTTCTTTTTTTTAATTTTTTTTCTTCCTCTCTTCTTGTACTCATGTCATGCTTTGATTCTTTTATCTCATTATCTCTGTCTCTCTACCTCATATTTATTTCCCCATCCTCTAACTAGGACTCGGTTATAGTCCTTTCACTTGGTACCTTTCCAATCCATGTCTTACATATTAATTTCCAGATTCCCACATATCTTTTCATTTTTCTCTAATACACATTTTCTCCTCTACATGCTTCCTATCACTTCACCATATTCCCCTGAATTCACTATCAATTCTACTGTTGTAATTATACACATATGTATTTCAAGAAATGTAAAAAGAGATCTCATGTACATTGGTTTAACTGCTCTGCTCTAATTTAAGTCTGTATTATCTGTATTTTGTTCTTGACAGGATAGACAACCATTATGTCTAATAATATTTTTATGTCTAATAATATTATATATTTTTATTATATGTCCACCTCTTCTCATTTTTTTTAATAGGTTCTAACAGATTTTGTCCCAGGTGTGTGCTCATAGTCTAAAAAAGCACTTAGACTCTCTGACCTCTTCAGGTTACTGTGACAGGTGTAAGAGATGAACCTGTGACTCAAGGGTGGGCAGTGAAAACAATTCCCTAAGAATTTCTATACCTTCTTTTCCTTTGTGGTCATGAATCTATGAAAGAATGAGTCAGAAACTACCAATGACCATGGTTCTACACTCACAGAGAAGTAAATGAGAAAAGAAGGGAGAAGATAAGAAAAGAGAAAAGGAAAAAAAGAAAGAAAAGAAATGTACACAAATGAAAGAGGACTTTAACCACTTCCATTTTGACCTCAGTCTGTATGTTCTAAGTTCTTCTTTCCAGCTTCTTGTTTAAATCTGGCAAAACCCGAGAGAAAATCATTCCATGATGGGAACCCAAACTACCCTTTGTTGAGTTACCTACATGATTGACCTCAAAACAATGATTAACCTGATCTTTACGACCCAGCTGCAGTATCCACCGACCTTTCACCCACATTTTCCTTAACAAATCTAGAAGTACTTTCAGCACCTTGGAGACAGCCTTTAACACATTAGTCCAACTGTCTTCCCAGTGTTGGTTTCACTAAAATAATCCCTTTCTTGCTTCACCACCACTTACTTGTCTCTCTGCCTTTGAATTTTGTCAGTGGTGCATGACGGAGTTTGTCTGTTTGGGACCTCTGGAGCCAGGTGCTCTTAGGCCCTCAGGCCTGAGTCACACAAAGAGAAGCAGAGATGGGTATGAGAGAGGTTAAAAGCATGTGAGTCCTAGTATTAGGTATCTCTAAGGCCAGGTCCACCCATATTTTCACATAGTTTTCATATATGATGAAATGAATTCTGAATTTAGTATTAAGTACTTAAGTTTTGGTCACTTGCAATATCTATAAAAGATACAAAAATCTGTATATTTGAGTACAGAGCGTAACTCAGTGATAGGCCAGGAATAATTTCCAATTTGGAAAAAAACAGGTAAGTATTTATCAATTAAGTAATTGATTGCATAATGGGATATTAAAGTAGAAATTTCAGCTGAGACAACAGAAGCTCAAGAAATAAATTCCAAATAATATGCTACATAAATCTCAGCATTCACCAAAAAGAGGCGAAACTCCTTCCCAAATCAAAGACTTTTAAAAAAAAAGAGATGAAATGTTGAATGGAAATTAGAGGAGTATTTCCTTGGGGAGAGTTGTACTGTGATTCTGATTCCTACCCTCCCCCAGGAAGGAGACATGATATGGCTCCATCTTCTAAACTCAAATCAAATGAGAATTAAGAGTTAGTGATGATTTTATGACCAATCTACAATCATTTCTTAAAACATAAGCCTGGGATCAATGGAACAGAACATACTTCATTCACTAGATAAGTGGCCTGATATTTGGTAAGTAGCAAATAATTAATAGTAAAGGAAGTACAAAAGAAAAGCCAAAGTCATTGCTTTGCTTTATCAGCCTTTTTCATTTGCACAGCAAATTGTGCTTCATTGACATTATAATACTTCCAATTCAAACTGCACATTTAAAGGCAGATAATTTATTTTTCATTGTTTTAGAATAGGACTAACATTTCCCTTTACATTTTTATTTAGGGACCCTTCTAGAAGTGGATGATTCAGAACAGGAAAAAAAAAATTACTTTTGAAGAGAAGTAGAATTTGCCAGCTAATATGCCTCAGTGGCGTAAGGATTATTTTAGGCTTATTATCTTTAAGAAACAGCAGGCAAATGAGAAACTTGGGAGTTATCCTTTTGTAACAGACATTTACATTTATAAGGGAAATCTCCATTTGTAAGGGTGTCGTTTTGGCTGTACCAGGAAGAGGGGGAGGACTCTAAATCTAGAAGCTCTTATCAATATGAAGGCAACAACTTAAATCTGCATAACAACCTGACCTTTGTTTACTGTGTTTTTCCTGGTAAACTTCCAAACAGGCATCCCCTTCCCCCCAACATCTTCTTTTGCTTTAGCTGAAAGAAGGTATTTAAGGTGATGGCTTGGGCTATTTGGGAGAGTTATTCAGTTTTCCTGAGGTATCTCACATATATATATAGAAGGTATACAGGTTATTAAACTTATGTTTGTTTTTTTCTCCTGTTAATCTGTCTTTTATTACAGGGCTTTTCAATCAAGAACCTAGGAGAGTAGAGGGAAACTATTTTACTACACTCACACTTTCAAGGAACAAAACAATAGAAAATTCTGCATCCATAATCTCTTATTATAACTTCAAGCTACTTTTTAATATGGTTTTTGATAGTAGTCGTGGTGATGGTGGTATTACTTTTGTTTAACTTTTACCCACATAAGTCCCATTTAGTGCTTTTGCCCATTAGTAAAAGGGCAAGTGATGTTTAAGCAGCTGCTCCTTTTGCACTTTTGCAGTAGTAGAAACTCTCGCAAATTAAATGCTGTTTGCTCTTTGCCTTCTCTAACCTTCTTGGTGTGGTAATTGTTTATGTAAGGAAAGGAATTCTGCATGGACCTTTAGCTCCTTATTATTCTAATAGACCCTCCCCAAATATGTGTTGAAGTCCAGCTTTGTTTCTCCACTCTGATAGATGCAGAATGGGGATTGGAAGGCAAATTGTGTCCTATCAACAGAAATGAATTGGTGGAATCATATTTATGGCAAACACGAAAGAAAAAAGAAAGAAAGAAAGAAAGAAAGAGAGAGAGAGAGAGACAGATGGGAAGAAAAGGAAAGAGAAAAGGAAAGAAAAGAGTAAGAAAAGAGGGAGGGAGAGAAAAAAAAGGGAGAGAGGACTGGAAGGAAGGAGAAAAAAAGCCAAAGTTCCATTTATCTATAAATTATCATTTTAATAAGTATAATTACAATAATACATAATCTAAAATATCTTAGAATGGCATGACAGTGGCACACAGCAAGCATTCTATAAATGTTTATTAAATCAGTAAAAATGAATAAATTAATGACTTGTAATTTTATGCCAATTAGGCATATATTGTCATGCATTTTCACAGTGAGTAGTCTGAAAGCTTAATTCTGGTTAACTTCACTTCTGAAGGTAAAAATACATTCCATCCTGGGATGTGGTGAATCCAACTTAGTAATTATGATGATTATGTTAGTTTTCACTGTGGTGTACTTTTGTTAATATAATAATTTTGTTTTCAGAAAAAAAGAATAATATATGTACCCCCTTGTTCACTGCAGTGTTATTTACAATGGCCAAGACACAGAAGCACCCCAACTATATATCAATGAATGAAATAAATTGTAGTACATGCACACACATACTCTCTCTCTCTCTCTTTCTCTCCCTGGAATATTATTCAGCCATATAAAAGAATGAAAATGTGCCATTTTCAACAACAAATTGTCTTTTGTACACGGTCATTATTTTTCAAATATCACTCAAAATGTAACCCTAGTTTGTTTTTCTAAGCTCCTACAAATAAATATTATGTAATATGAGTTCTGATTAATTTATATTTATAGTTAAGATAAAAAATAGCCTGCTTGATTCCAACCATTATTGTTAATTCTTTTATAGCCTTTCCCCATATTAGCATCAGGAAGCATAATGTAACACACGTAAATATATTCAATGACATCTTCAAGTCATAGTGGCTCAGAATCATTTGTAACCTTTGACAGCAGCACAAGAGTGAAAGATGTAGGAAATTCACCAGCATCTCAACAAACATTAGAACACATTCTGTTTGACCTTTGATTTCTGAATAAATATTCCACATTGGGGGGGGGGGGGGGTTTGTTTTACATTTGTTTGTTGTTGTTGTTGTTGTTGTTGTTTTTGTTTTGTTTTGTTTTGTTTTTTCAGAAAAACAGGGAAGGATCCAACTGGTTGAAAATACAATCTATTTCTTTCCCAGCCAGTCAAGTTTTCTTTTATAGTTTCTACCTCACCATTTCTAAACATTAACAACTGTATAATAGTTCATTGTTTAAAGGAAGTAAAATTATTTACTTTCTTTTTCAATTATTTACGTTCTAAACTAATCTGAAGTACTGTGCTGTATCTATATATTTATATCCAAATGCAATCAATAAACATTTATTTGGTCTTACTATAAGCCCACAAATCAGGTTGATAATAATCATTAAGAAGCATTGGTACTTCATTTAGATAAGAACATTAATTTTTTCCCCCCTAACAAGATTTACCTCCTGGGGCTTGGGGAATCCAACTTACTAATTATGTTGGCTATATTAATTTCCACTGTGGTGCTGTAGACAGTGTTTCTCATGTAATAATTTTATACTTAGAAAATAATTATTTTAAAAGGATATACTAAATGCTTATACAAGCTGACTCTTGATCTCCACAAGTAAAATAGCAAATTAAATAAGTCTTCAGTAAAGGCAAGCAAAGCTTTGTGATTCAATATGTGCACTTACCACAGATAGTCCCTCAGTGTCTAAAAGATTAGACCCCCATTCAAGCAACAGCTGCCCTGTTTGCACTACCACAACAACCTTTATGGTCCTGACTTAAAGCACTTTTAATAAAAATGATATGTCTGCCACTTAGATATGTTTCCAGCACTTAAAATACAGAGTCAGCATTTCTGGAATGTGAATTTGTAAGGAACGCCTTTATCATTTCCAGAGCTTATACACAGTAGCAAATGCAATAGAGAATGAGACATTGATAACAGATAGTTTTAACATAATGATAAGTGCAAGGTGAATCACTGTCAGCTCTTCCTTCTCCTGTTTAACACTGATATCAAAATAAGCACTTGGATTCAAGGCATAAGTATAAATCCTGCCTCAGAAGGAGTATTTCCAAACATGTAAAGGTTATATTCATAAGCTGAGCTGCAAAAGACAACTTTCCTGCTGTGAGGCTCCACAGGACCAGCACAGTCAGCAGGATGTTAAAAGTCCTGCTGCAGACATATGTTAGCAAAGCTATTGGATGGGTCCAAGGCTCATTATGTTTGCTGACAATCATTTTGAAAAAGCACAGACCAAACACTTCTAAGGCAGCCAGTACAAATATGGATCAGTCAAAATTTCTAAAAGGAGGAAAAAGGTGTTCTTTAAAACTTTCTTATTTGAAGAGTAATTATACGTTAGTAATTGCATTTATCAATGTTCAGAATTTTTTCTCACATAAGACTGCTTATATGAACCAGATTATTTTTATTGTAAGTTTATATTGATGGTCTTAAAACTGCTGTTACAAGAAAACCAACTGTATGGCCACACGGTAGGGCTTCTTTCCACTGCTGGGTATTTAATTCCCTCTGAGGAACAAAGAATAAAAAACAAAACCAAAATCAACATGAGGAAAACTGTATAGTTTACTTATTCAATTTATTTTGCAAGTGACCGCATAAAATGAAAAGATGAAGGTAAACATATCCATAAAAATAAGGAAATAGCATTAGTTATTTCCTTATACTGTTAAAAGCTTACATTTTATATTTCCAGGGGATGAAGCTATTCAAAACTCATTTGTCTTTGCTAACTTCAAAATTAACAGTTTCATTTGTTAACAAATCTTTTCTTTTGCCCTTGCCTTAAGAGAGTCACTAGTTCATTATTATATTTTAAACATGTATTAAACACGCAATTCTCCTCTTATGAAAAATCCTATATTAATGCATTAAACCATATAAATGTCATCTATAAATTAATACAAATGAGAATTACTGTTATTAAAAATAATTACAACTATCTTCATAGCTAACATTTTTGTGTGTGCTTACAGCTGTACTCATCTTAGTGGCATTTGAAGTTCACAGTGATTCCACAAAATTCCCCTTACAAATGAGGGAAGGGGTCCATACAATCCTTGAAAAGATTTAACTGAATGCCTACTATATTCCAGGTACAAGCCAGCGGCTGGAAGTAGAGAATCTGGAGGGCATGGCTCCTTCCCCAATTATATTAGGAATAACTAATTAGAATTTGACACTGAAATAAACCACTTAGAAATCAAGAGAAGAAAGGAAATACTAAACCAAGGTCTTTGATAATTTACTCATTAAGTGACTAAGAGCAACTAATTTTCTTTTCTAACTTAAAATACTTGTACAGCTGGCCCTCATTATTTGCAGATGCTATATGTATAAATTTACCTAGTTGCTAAAGTTAACTTGTTCCCCCTGAATCAGTACTCATGGCACTTTTAAGGTCATGTACAAACATGTACAGAGTACAGGAAAATTCAAGTTACCTAGCACATCTGTTTCAGTTGAAGTTGAACAGGACGATTTTCCATCTTCTTCCAATTCTCGTATTGTACTTGAGTGCCCTTTTCATGGCCTATTTTATTTTTCTTATTTTTATGCTTTTCACTGGTGATTTTGTTATTTAAAATGGCTTGTTTGGGGTGCCTGGGTGGCTCAGTGGGTTAAGCAGCTGCCTTTCTGGCTCAGGTCATGACCCCAGGGTCCCGGAATGGAGCCCCACAGAGGGCTCCCTGCTTAGTGGGGAGCCTGTTTCTCCCTCTCCCTTTGCCCCTCCTCCCTGCTTGTGCTCTCTCTCTCTCTCAAATAAATAAATAAAATCTCTAAAAATAAATAAATAAATAAATAAATAAATAAATAAATAAATAAATAAATAAACAGCAAGCTGTTTTATTGTATTTTTAAGAGATTTTATTTATTTATTCATGAGAGATAAAGAGAGAGAGACAGAGACAGAGACATAGGCAGAGGGAGAAGCAGGCTCCATGCAGGGAGCCTGACGTGGGACTCGATCCTGGGACCCCTGGATCACACCCTGGGCCAAAGGCAGATATGCTCAACCGCTGAGCCCCGCAGGCATCACAAAGGTTTGCTGTTTGAAAGCATATTGCTGAAGCTCTGCCTGGTGTTCCCAAGTCCAAGAAGGTTGTGATATGTCTTGTGGGGAAAATAGTTACACTGAGTCTTATTCAGAAATGAGTTATAGTGTTGTTGGCACCAAGTCCGATGTTAATGAATAAAACAGTATTTACTAAATAAGGTGTCATTAAACAAAACCATACTTAAAACAAGGTTATGAATTGATTACTTGACTAAAACGTTGTGCCCAGGAGCTAACAGAAACCTAACTTTGTATTTCCCCTAGGAGCCAGGGTTCAACATTCACTTTGTATTTGTGACAACTTTATAGAATATAACTACCACGAATAATGAGAATCAGCTGCCAGTGTTTTGGTTTTTAGTTAGATTTCATAACATCTCTTATATTCTGAATGAGTTTCAGAATAAAACCACTTATCTTAATCTGTAAAATATTAAACAAAAAAATTCAAATATTAAATAGCATTCTTAATAAGTACATTTACAGAATTAAACAGGATACTAAGTTTTCATGTCTTTAGGAAAAAAAGAAACAAGTTTTGCAGCAAGTGCATTTTTAATCCCCAAAGTACTATATATGCATTTGTTCCAAAACTCCCTTTTAAAGGAAGAATATGGGAACCCCGGGTGGCTCAGCGGTTTAGCACCGCCTTCAGCCCAGTGCATGATCCTGGAGACCCAGAATCAGAGTCCCACGCCAGGCTTCCTGCATGGAGCCTGCTTCTCCCTCTGCCTGTGTCTCTGCCAGTCTCTCTCTCTCTCTCTCTCTCTCTGTTTCTCTCATGAATAAATAAAATCTTAATAAAAAATAAAGAAAGAATAGTGTTTTCTTAGAGAAGACTAAAAAAATAAAGCAAAAATAAATGTCTATCTATCATTTATCTATTTGTGTTTTTTGAGGTTTTTGTTTGTTTGTTTTGCTTGAATCCTAAGCTTCTAATTCACACATTTTCCCCTAGATCACACCTCACTGTGTCATTTGATCTGTTTTCTGATGGAAGAGATAGTGATTAAAGGTTTTGAAAAGGATGAAATGTAGTAAACCTGATTAAATACTTATCAGTCTCACAATCAAGCTTGACTCTAGCCATGTTGAATGATAAGCTGTTTTCTCTATCTAAAGATGCTGTTCCTGGTCCTGTTGATTTAAAAAAAATTTTTTAATGTCCATTCCTGTGGACAAAGCCTGACATAAGGAGAATACAAAGTTAAAACAGAACACATGCATGCCATTTGTCAGGAAAATGCTGAAAGCCTTAACCAGTAGAAGTGTGGGGTTGGCAGGGAATCACTCACATCCTCCTACATGGCCCCCCAGTGACAAACAGCATTTGTGAAACAGCAGGCCAGGGGTCAGGGTAAAATCTGTAGAAATGGAACTGGGCCAAAAAATAGAGGAACCTTAAATCTGTACCCTTGACCTCATTAGCAACAAACTGTAACCAATTGCTAATTACCTTATGGCTGTATCATAAACTGTGTATGTGTATATGTATGTAAATTGTGTATGTAAATCCTACATCCTTTTGGCACTTAAAATTTCCAAGACAAGATGATGGGACTTAGGGAAAGGAGATACTAGATAAACCATCACCCTTTAATGGAAAATGAAGGTTTAAACTTGAAGAAGTAACCAACTTTCTGGTGGAAAATATACTAAATTGTATTAAATGTATTGACTTGGGCACAATAACAAACCAAAAGTTTGTTTTGTCCTGTATACTGAGGAGGAGATAATTCCAATTAGAATCCAAATTTGTTAAAAAAAAAAAAAAAAGAATCCAAATTTGTTTGTTTTTTAAACTTACTAAAGAACACCAATAAGGGCTCAATAAGAAATCCAGTTAATTCCACATGTAATCAATAAAATGTAAAGGGTTAATTATATCAAATCAAAGATTGGCACTTATAATCTCTGTAGGTGAAATTTTAGGATTGATTCTAAGATCACAAAGAGATGGCTCCCTCATCTCCGAAACACATTTCCATTGCAACAAATTACTACAACACATGCCTTTAGCAACTTGCACAAGTATATACAAGAGAACATGAGAAGGCAATTCAAGATGTAAGTTTGCCAGGGGAGAATTATGGTTTGAAGGAAAAGAAGATCATCAACATCTACCATAAACTGAGTGTCTATATGTGCCTGGCAGATAGCTAGCCAGAGCCAGAGTGATGAGTGAGATAGACTTTATCAATGACCTTTAAAATTTACATTTCAGTTATGGGAGAGAGAAAAGACAAAAAAAAAAAAAAAAAGTGGTTGTGGTAAGTGCCAAGCAGAAGACCAACTGGGTACTATGATCCAGCGTTGGGTGTGCATGGCTATCTCACAAACGGGGCTCAGGAAGGCCTTCCTTTGATGGAAATATCTAATTTGGAACCAAAATTATTAAAAAGGAAGCAAATAACTCTATAAATTATCTTCACTATAAATTTTGTTGTTGGGGATCCCTGGGTGGCGCAGCGGTTTAGCGCCTGCCTTTGACCCAGGGCCCCATCCTGGAGACCCGGGACCGAATCCCACGTCAGGCTCCCGGTGCATGGAGCCTGCTTCTCCCTCTGCCTGTGTCTCTGCCTCTCTCTCTCTCTCTCTCTCTCTCTCACTGTGTGCCTATCATAAATTTTAAAAAAAAATTTTTTGTTGTTTATTCTAATTATTTTCAGTTATGAAAATGGAAGGAAAAACCTACCAGAGACAATGTTACTGGGGAGAACTTAATGAAAGCACCATGAGACCCAAAACTTAGCTCCCCTCTCACGGCAACTGTTTTCCTTTCCTACCTCAAGCACTAATGCAGAGAGTCACATATATAATTAGTAGTGACTACAGAAGCAAGGAAAGATCCTGGGATTTCTGTTGTTGTCATTGTTTTAAAGCCACTTTTGGAGGAAATAAACATTGCTAATAATAAAGCCATTGTTTATCAAGCAATGGCTATGTTATATGTATGTTACATATACTATTGCATTTATTCCTCACAACAACCATAGAAGACAAGGGTTATTATCTACATTTTACAGCTGAGTAAACAGGCAGGATGTAAATAACTTGTCTAAGATTACATAGCTGTGGGGGAGTCAGGCTTGCACTCCAGAGCACAGTTGGCACCTTTGAGATTTTCTACTACCATGACCATGTTAGAAAGGAAAATGAAGAAAAGAATTGAAATGATCACCTTCTCTGGCTCCCTGTACTCTTCTGATTGTACTGAATTTTGCACTCAATTACTTAATAGCAGTATAAAAATATACTTTGGTTTCTCTGGTGACACTACTTTTTAAAGGTCAATGATATTTGTAGAGAAAATGGTGGTACTTCTTCAAAGTTCACCGAAATGCCCAAGCCACTCAGCTGTAATGATGTCTTCATCAAATGAGGACTACCTTATTTTGTATTTAATCTCTTTCCTTTACAGAATTATGCCTTTCATCAAGATGCATGACTTGCAGCTGAGGTTTTGACTTGATCCAGCATCTAGCATAAAAGGTGAAGATCTGATAATGAAACCATTATTCTAATTAATATTTCAATCATGCTTGCAAACAGCCTTTTACTTCCAGTAGGTAAGTCTGCTTTTAAAATGCAAGCATATGCCAAATGGTTTACTCAGGATTTCTATTTATACAGAAAACATCCATGAGCATAAAAATCAAACTATTATTATTACTGGTCAAAGAATGACAGTATGCGTCCTGCTGTATTTTATATTTAATTTAATTATCTACTACCAATGAAATTATAAATGAATCTACATACTCAGAAGTTTATAGGGTTAGCCCCCCCCCCCATTACCACAAAGGCATATAATTATCCATAATGCAAATCAACTTATCTATTATTATGTCCACCTTAAAATGGGTATCTCAATCCAATTTAAATGTATAGAAAAGTTGGAAAGGTCTGAGTAATGGCTTTGAATCTACTAAAGATAGAGAGGATCCATTCTTTTTTTTTTTTTAATTTACTTGAGAGAGAGAGAGAGAGAGAGAGAAAGAGAGGGAGAGTGAGCAAGCATACCTATATACTTATTATACCTATTAGAGTGAGGGAGAGAATCTCAGTCATACTCTGCATTGAGCACAGAGCCTGAAGTGGGGCTTGATCTCAAGACGCATGAGATCATGATCTGAGCCAAAACCAAGAGCTGGACATTAAACTGACTAAGCCATCCCAGTGCCCTGAGAGGTGCCATTGTAAAGATAAACATCATTTCTCTTCTTTATTTTAAATATATCAGAACAGGACTTTCCTTTGAGTAACTTTCTCTGGTTATTTCCAACTCCAGTGATATATTATGAAGGTAGAAATGATATTAGTTGCGTTCTTTTAATAATTACTCATTCTTGACACATGGGATATTTAAAGGTCTGTATACCTCACATTTCATTTTGTTTCTATGGTCCACTTTTCAGGATCCTTAAAGCAGTGAACAGTATTACCTTGGTGGGACTAAGGTTTTGCAAGTAGTATGGAACAGTTTCTAAAGATTCCCACACAAGCACTTCAATGTTGTTCACATATATAGATAAGTACGTCAATATGCCAGAAATTCCTCATCTCTTTATACTCCTAACAAAGTTTGTGTGCCACAAAAAATAAGCAATATGAATAATCCATTCACTTCTTTGCTTTGGTGCTCACATTGAATGCCACCTTAGAGTCCTTGCTAGAGTACTAATCCAGTGTAGCCCCAGTCATTCCCTCACACTTTCGTGCTTGATTATCAACAAAACACTTGTCAGTGTTATCTTTTGTTTAGTTATTTGTTCTTTCTCCACCCACCCTCCACCCCACCATCTGGTTCTTCCCAAAGTTGGTAAGCCCTGTAAGGACAGGGACTTCTATTTCCCTAATGTAGCCTCACTCCTAGTGAGGTATATAATAAGTGCTTACTGAATGATATTAGATGAATCAATGAGTGAGAGAGTGAATGAATACCTGGAAAACACAGATGTAGATACATTAATTCATCAAAGAAATAGCCCATCATCAGTCATTGTTAAAAAGTGATTTTCATGAATATGCATATTACGATAAAAGAAGGAAGGAAAATGCCTTTCTACCAGGAATCCTCCACTGGATGAGGGAGAAAGGGATGTTCCCTCCACAGGGTATTTCACAGTATCTAGACTGTGAAACGGTTTTCACAGACTATGTTTTGTGGTTGTCACAACTGGGAGGGTAATATAGATATCTACTGGGAGGTCAGGGATGCTGCACTAAAGACCTAACATTGCACAAGATAGTGTGCAAGGAAAAAAAAATTACTGAGCCTAACATTTAATAATGGCAATGCTTTCTACTATTGTTTACTCCTTATATGTATTTAATACATATTACATATTACACAACTACCACATGCTAATATTGAATTCCTGTGAAGAAAAATACATGTTCTGAATGGATTACAAACAGATTGACTAATAGATGGTTGGCTGGCTAGACTGATAGATAGATGATAGATGAAAGGAGAGATTAATGGACTTAATAGACATATATACACATACATGAATAGAAAGTAACCCCAGCACTGTGTAAGACTAAAACCATGTGATGGCTTAATTGCAAGAAACTTATACTCTTGCTATCATCTAATCATGTATCCACAGATTTTGTTCTTTTTAAATAATAAAATATTGGACTGTGTAATAAGATACAATTAACAATGGGTAGAAACTATATGGTAATTTTGGAATTAAATGCTAATAACTTTCTAAAATTGAAATTCAATTAATTAACATATAGTATATTATTAGTTTCAGAAGTAGAATTCAGGGATGCCTGGGTGGCTCAGCAGTTGAGCATCTGTCTTTTGCCCAAGGCGTGATCCCAGGGTCCAGGGATTGAATCCTGCATCAGGCTCCCTGCGAGGGGCCTGCTTCTCCCCCTGCCTGTGTCTCTGCCTCTCTCAGTGCATCTCTCATGAATAAATAAATAAAATCTTTAAAAAAGTAGAATTCAGTGATTCATCAGTTATATATAACACCCAGTTCTCATTACATCACATGCCCTCCTTAATGCTAATGACATTTGTGAATAGAAGGCTATAAGTAAGACCTAGTCACCAGTGTTTAGTTAAGTGTGTCACAAAATAAATATTATAATGCCTTCCTTCAAATGAAAGGCATGTGTCTCATTCTCATAAATGAAAATTACTGTTCAAGTGAGATCTGTGTTAACTATGTGGAAGGAATGGTTCTGTAGTATGTAAGGAAGAATAAAACAGAAATTCAAAGAGAGTTTGAGTAGATGCTGTTACAAAACAATCAGAGGCCCAAAGAGTGGGGCTTATACTTAGATCACTGGACAGAAAATAAAGATCTTCTGTTTCCTTAGAGAGATGCTGCATTCTATATAGCATGTTCTATGAAGTAAGTGAGAAGTAGCAAAGGTAGGAATTATATTGAAAGAAGAGAGGTTGCTTCCTCCAAGTCTTTTTCATTTCTACTGTAGTAAGGAGGCATCCAAAGTGCTTGCTTTACCAGCACATATACTTAAATTGGAATGATTCAGAGAAGAATACCATAGCCCCTGTATAAGGATGACATGCAAATCCATAAAGTCTTCTATATTTTTCAGTGGGATAACATATTCAAAGCAGACAGTAATAGAAAAATAGAAAAACAAAAATGTAGACATATAGAAAAAACAGCAAAGTAATAGATGTCAATTCCTCCATACCAATAATTACATTAAATGTAAGTGGATTTAATACTCTAAATAAAAGGAGAGATTCCCAGAATAGTTTAAATAAAATGATCCAACTACATGCTGTCTAGAAGTGAAAAACTTAGGGTTCAAAGATGATGTTATAGGGTGAAAGTAAAAGGATGGAAAAAATACATATGCCTTGGAAAAAGCAACCAAAACAGATATGGGGTGCTAATGTCTAATGGTATCCTACCATTAGACAAAATAGACTTTAAGAAAAAAAATGTTACTAGAGACAACAAGGGATGTTTTATAATGGTAAACAGTCAGTCAGGAGCATATAATGATTTACAAACATAAATATACCTAAAAACAAAGCCCCCAACTACCAAGACAAAAACTGACAAAATTGAAGGGAGAGATAGGCAACTCAACAATAATAGTTGAAGACCAAGATTTCCTTTGCAATAATGGAGAGAACTATGCAGAAGATCAACAAGGAAATGGAAGGCATGGACAGGTCCAAAAATGTCCATGGACTTCTGTGGGAGGGCCCAGGAATTACTGAATATAAAAGCCTCAGGGTCACTGCACCAAGATGAAACAGACCTTTATTAGTAAGAATTCTCCAAAGAGGGGATCCCTGGATGGCTCAGCAGTTTAGTGCCTGTCTTTGGCCCAGGGCGTGGTCCTGGAGTTTCAGGATGGAGTCCCACATTGGGCTCCCTGCATGGAGCCTGCTTTTCCCTCTGCCTGTGTCTCTACCTCTGTGTGTGTGTGTGTGTGTGTGTCTCTCATGAATAAATAAACAAAATCTTAAAAAAAAAAATTCTCCACAGAAACAACAGCAGGTTGACTAGCAGGCTGGAGAATCAGTGTAGAATGACAATTTTTTTTTAATTCTTTTGTTTTTAAAGATTTTATTTATTTATTCATAGAGACAGAGAGAGAGAGGCAGAGACACAGGCAGAGGGAGAAGCAGGCTCCATGCAGGGAGCCCGGCGTGGGACTCAATCCAGGGTCTCCAGGATCACGCCCTGGGCTGCAGACAGCGCTAAAGCGCTGCGCCACCGGGGCTGCCCTAGAATGACAATTTGATTCCAAGGCCATCTGCTCGAATATTTCTTCTTCCCCTGGGGAGGTCATACTCTTCTGTTAGGGCCTCTACTGATAGGATGAGGCCCACCCATATCACAGAGGGAGATCTGCTTTTCTCAAAGTCCAGTAATCTAAAAGTTAATCTCATCCAAAAAAATACCGTGAACAGTATTCAAATTTTAGATCAAATAAATTTTTGTCGTGAGAAGACATTCTGTGCCTTGTAGGATTTTTCGGAGGAACACTGACGTCTATCCAGGACAGGCCAGTGGCACCCCATCCCCCAAGTCATGACAACCAAAAATATCTCTATACATTGTCAGGTATTGGAGGGGATGTGCAAAAGCAACCCAGATAAGAACAACTGGATAGAGATTGTGATACTGTTAATTAGAAACTTACCTAGCCAATAGTGTGTGTGTATGTGTGTGTGTGTGTGTGTGTGTGTGTGTGTGTGTTGATAGGGGTACTTGCTAATAGTTAACTCATAAAACCAGGGAGGAAGGGTTTCCATTCTAGTACTCGTAAGAAAAGATTATTTATTAAGTTTACGTATTAAACTAAATATCCAACCAACAAACAGAAGTTCTAATTCATCTCTTTACCCTTCACTGACTCCTCATATCAAAAAAAAAATTATTTGATTGTAGTCAAGATGATGTTTATGGTGGCACAGCCTCCTGACTATTGACTCCAGTGCCCATTCTTAAATGCTTGCCTTTAAACAGATTCAGGTGTCTTTGTCAGATCCTGCTTACATGTAGTAAAAATACAAGAAGTAGCTATGAATCAGCTTCATCAGTAATAAAAATGTTTCAGTATTTTAAAGCTTACCTAAATTATTTTATAGGTCCTCAGTTTGCTCTTAATAATAAAATTATTTGTCACAAATTGCTCTTTTTTTTTTTTAAGAATGCTTTTCAATTTTCTTGACAAATTTTGTTGGAAAATAATTTAGATACCAGCCATACCAACATCACAGTCTCTTGAAAATCCCCTGAAAAATCTCCCACACTTTTAGGTATAAACTGCCATCACTGTTTTTGGCTTTAAAATAAATACCTTTAGGGCAGCCCAGGTAGCTCAGCGGTTTAGCGCTGCCTTCAGGCCAGGGGGTGATCCTGAAGACCCAGAATCAAGTCCCACATCAGGCTTTCCGCATGGAGCCTGCTTCTCCCTCTGCCTGTGTCTCTGCTTCTCTCTCTCTCTCTCTCTCTCTCTCTCTCTCTCTCTGTCTTTCATGAATAAATAAATAAAATCTTTTAAAAAAATAAAATAAATACCGTTAGTTTACCAATAACATTTTAAACATGTGTTTTATATTTTTACATTTTATCTTTACCTTGACTTATCAAAGATCTGCCTTATGACCAACATAGTATCAGTATAGACCTTTTTTTTTTCTTTTTGTCTAGCAGAAACCTGATTTTATCCCAACATAACCATAATAAGCACTTAAAAAAATAACAATAGCCAATGTGGAAAAAAAATCTATATTTTCATGCAATGATTTTATACTCAGTATGGGGGAAAAAAGAAAAAAAAATGCTTGCCAAGTAAAGGCATTAACACATTTTCAAGGGACTTTTCAAGTGCATTTTTTCCCCTTGGCTCAGCATTTCATTTTTACAGCATCTATTAATCAAGTCTAAGCAGGCTTTAAATCCCCAATCCCTACTTCAGATTATTTTACAATTGCTGTGCTCTTCTCTCTTTGTCTTTAGTACCATCTTCCTCTGATTCCATTGTTTTAGTTCAGCTCTTTGCTCTGCACTTTCAATCATCCCAAGTCCACCATCCTTTGAGAACAGCAGCCATCAATTTCTAAGGCCATACAACAAGGACTAATGTTTATACTTTCAAAGGGAATTCACTGAATAATAAAGACCATTTAAGAAATGCCAGGAAAAATTGATTACTCCAGAATACAGAGCAACCGATCCAAATTGGAGAACGCCATTTAGTCTTGAGAATTGGTAAAGAGAAAAAAAAAAAAAAAGGGAGAAAATGACTAAAATTCATCTTTGTTCTTTATTGTATTTGGATATGAAACTCTCAGAATCTAAGCAGCATTTAACTTAATCAAGAAGAGGGAAAGACACCAGCTATACCTTTTGAGAAGTTAAAGATGTAAGAAGATAAAAAATATGGTAATGCACAGAACCAGATACTTTCTCTGTAGATAAAATAATTTTATCAGAAGGGTTTTACTGTTTCAGTGAGGTGGAAAGGCACAGATAAGTGGTTGCCTATTTTCTTCTCTGTCTTATCCTTAAAAGTAACTGATAAATTGCTAAGGATCTAAAGGCTAAACATCATTAATCTAGTTTTCTCAGATATCTGTCATAATTCTAAATGTTGTTATTCTACAGGTCCATTTTATGCATGCCTCCATAACAATAGTAAGATCTGGGCATGAAAAATGTAGAGAGAAATCAGAGGACTCTCAAGGTGCGTGAAACCATTGAAAACCAGGGCAAACACATATCTGAAACCCAAGCTTCCTGCATTTTTCTTCTACAACAAGATTCAAAATAATATCATTTCTTGCTTTATTCCAATCCTTGATGAAGTTCAAATACTGAAACATTAATCTTAAATTTGCAGACTGCCATTCAGAACTTCATAGAATATGACCTTGTTTGAATAACTGTGTGTGTACCTCTGCAAGGAAATGGTCTGTCTATTCATTAGATCCAGTATCCCAAATCTACCATTATGCTTCTTGAAAGTGGCAATAAATTGCTTCCAAATACAATTTCTTCTCATCTTATTTATGGATATTATTTAAAAAGCAGCAAATCAATGAGTAAAACAGGTTAATTTTATGCCAATCACAAAAACTGGTGACAGGTGTCGCCATGTGTTGCGACAAGATCTCTTGGCCATGGGTCATTGCTTTGAAAGGAACTAACGAATGGCTTGCAGTACTGTGACACACTGAAAAGCCCCCTGGGATCTCATGCAAAGATCGCATGACAGGTATGAAATTAACTCGTGGCATCATGGTATTTTCCAGACATGACAGCTTCCAGAATAGTTGCCACTTAGCACAGTGGGGATTGTGGGAGGAACTGCGACATCTAGTAAATGATTTCAGTGGGATCTCCTAAGGGCCATAAGACAAATCATCCCCCAAGAAAATGTGTAGAAAGTTAAAATTATAGAGGGTGGGGCTCAAATAAGTAGCAGTTAAGCAAAAAATAATTCCGTTTTGGATACTCTTGTAATTTTAATTTGCTTCCTGGACTAATTTCCACAGAGAAGATGAATAAAGTATCCATTATTATAATTTTGAAGAGCTCTTTATTTCTTCCTTGAATTAGAACAAGAGTTTCAGTCATGAGCTGAGGAAGTACTGGAGCAACCATGCCTTTTCACATCACGTGTGCACAGGCACGCACACGCACACACACACACAACAGCCGTGCCATGCAAAATAAAACACAAACATTCATTCTGTAATTAAATCTTATAATTAGGTTACATGCAAAAATGTAAAATCTGGAAACAGTAACCGTAAGACTCTTTGTTATAGAAAAGATGATGTTAAAAGAGCAAAGCAAAACATTTGCATCATATAATAAATAAATATGTCACCAGCTTACTTTACTGACTTCTGAGTTAATTGCCTTTTCTATATCAATTCCAAATGTCACGTCAAAGATAATATGAGGAAAGGAGCAAAGAGAGAAAAGGGAGAATAGGCAAATTTAGCATTCAGAAATAAAGTCATGTAAACATGGTATTTATTTTCTTTGAATTCCTAATTATAAAAACAACATGCAAGTTATGAATGCCACTTTTTTTGCATAATTTTCAAAGTATAAGGTAAGAGAAATAAAACACAAGTACAGTGATTACAGCTTGAAATGCAAGCAATTGTTAGTCCTGAAAAGGATAAAAGGAACATGTGACTATAAATGTGGTAGAGAACCAGAAATTACATGGGATTCAATGTTATGTTCTTCTGCCAACAGACAAATTAAGTGTATTAATGTTATGTGTGTATACAGATATAGACCATTAACTCTGGTTTCACAATCTGGGCACTAGTTGCTAGCTCCTGATTCTTTATTTTGCTTTTTTAATATAAATTTTCCCCAGAATTCCTTTATGATCCTAGCACATGACATTATCATTTATTTCTAGGACTGTGAATATCTTAACTACCAAATAATACCCTTAAATTTCCAAGCAGATGTTCAAAACATTCTTTAAGATCAGTAAACAATTAGCATATATAGTAAGCGATTTCCTAAAATGACTATGTATGTAACCAACAGTATATAACAAATAGCATGTGCCAAGCAATATTCTAGGAACTTTATAAGTAACTCATTTAATCTTAATAATAGCAACCCTATAAGGTAGGTACTATTAATATCTTCAACTTTGAGATGAGATAATGCAGGTACAAAGATGATAAGTCATTTTAACAAGTCTACAGCTGATATGTGGGATACTCTGGAATTGGACCAGAGTCCATAATCATTAACCTCCATGCCATGATGCTTTAGAAGTCCTTTCCAGATCACTGTACAACAACCTTTCTAATCATGAGGTTTCCCTTGGGACTTCCATTCTTCTTGCTATTATCTTATTTAAAACTCATGGTCAAAGAAAATGTAGTCACTAGATTCCAGTAGTTGTAACGACACCATCAACCTTATAAAACTCACGTGTCTTCTAAGCAAGCTAAACTCTGCCCTTTTCTACCCCCAGCATCCTAGGAAATTTCTGAAGGAAGGCTATAAAAATATTAGTATTTTGATGACTTCAGCCTTCAAAACTCAATATATTTAATTCAACGTATTTTCTTGAGTATCTATGAAGTATAAACATCATATATACTATATATGTTAAAAACAGTGGTGAATTAAAGACACATAATCTTTACCTTCACAACACTTTAGATTAGTGGAGGAAAGTTTATAACAGTAGTCATGTCAATGGAAATGTAATTATTCATTTTAAATATTGTTTAAAAGAATGGTATAGGGCAGCCCAGGTGGCTCAGTGGTTTAGTGTTGCCTTCGGCCCAGGGCCTGATCCTGGGGACCCGGGATCAAGTCCCACGTCGGGCTCCCTGCATGGAGCCTGCTTCTCCCTCTGCCTGTGTCTCTGCCTCTCTCTCTCTGTGTGTCTCTCATGAATAAATAAATAAAATCTTTTAAAAACAAAAGAATTACATAAAATATTTAGAAAACTGCCTGGAATACAATAAATACATTCAATTAATAGTATCCTTATAATTGCTCACTGTGTTTATATTTTACATGTTTCCTTTTACATGAGTTTGTCTCTATACTAGTGTTCTTTTCAGATTAGGAACTATCCTTTAAAAAAAATGTTTGAGAGAGTGAGTGTATGAGCCAAAGGGAAATGCAGAGGGAGTGGGAGAAGCTCGGCAGGGAGTCTGACGTGGGGCTCCATCCCAGGAACCTGAGCTGAGCTAAAGGCAGACACTTAACCAACTGAGCCTCCCAGATGCGCCCCCCCACCCCGACTAAACTATGCTTTTGAATAACAGTAATGGCCTTTTTTTCAATTACAGCAAATAAAGATTATTCATTACAGAATGGTAGTAAGCTTATCAAATTTCTATTCAATATTTTCATGAATACATAAAAAATTAGAGTATTTGAAAAAGGCAATACACCTGGTCTTTAAGTGCCAATGTTCCCTGCTCATGACATCAAAGAAACCATCTGCTAGTTCTCTCTGCAGCAAAGTACCAAATATTTCACTATGGTGGCAAAATTTTGTCATTCTACATAGCAACTAACACAATTCATAAGATACGGTTTTTTTTAGAGATGATTTTTTTCATAAACCACTATTGCCATCAATACACATCAACAGAAATAATACAGAAGTTAAAAAGCACCTATATATAACCGGAAAACAAGTAGGACATTTGCTTCTGTCCTGCAGATTATAGATTTATTTTTCAACCTGACAATGGAAATCCGACCAGTGACAAGAAAGTTTAAATAACAAATCATTTGTATAGAATCATATATCCATAATATGTTAGTATGATACTAGATAATGAGTCACACAATGATAAAGAGCTTGGCCAGCCCCACAACTTAATAGCTATGTAAACTTGGGCAGTCACTGATCCCCACACCCTCTCCAATCTCAGGGGCAGTTTCATCATTAGTAAATTGGTAGAATAATTCCAACCCACTGTTGTAAGACTTTAGCACCTACTATAAGCCTGGTCCCATGCTAGGCACTGAAGATACAGTGGTGAACAGGACCAGGCTAGAGTCCATGCTAACAGAATTTACTGTCTATATTGCTTAGTTAGAAAAGGAAGATATTGGGCAGCCCCGGTGGCGCAGCGGTTTGGCGCCGCCTGCAGCCCAGGGCGTGATCCTGGAGACCCAGGATCGAGTCCCACGTCGGGCTCCCTGCATGGAGCCTGCTTCTCCCTCTGCCTGTGTCTCTGCCTCTCTCTCTCTGTGTCTGTGGATAAATAAAATCTTTAAAGAAAAAAGAAAAGGAAGATATTGCTTCTTATTTCTTTTTTTTATATATATTTTTTTTTAATTTTTATTTATTTATGAGTCATAGAGAGAGAGAGAGAGAGGCAGAGACACAGGCAGAGGGAGAAGCAGGCTCCATGTACCGGGAGCCCGACGTGGGATTCGATCCAGGGTCTCCAGGATCACGCCCTGGGCCAAAGGCAGGTGCCAAACCACCGCGCCACCCAGGGATCCCATATTGCTTCTTATTTCATAAAAATGTTGAGGGTAAGCAATATGGTCCACCAGAATGATAAATGAAGACACTGCAAAGATCACAGTGGTTTATATATGGAAAGCATAAAAATTCAATAGAGCATTAATAATATCTCTTGTACATTTTCAATTGGGTAAATCCTCATATAAATAAAAGAAACAAAGAAAAAATGTGCATTGATTAAGGCAGAATATCATCTTGTCCTTCATAAACTGTGGGAAGCAATTTTCAATTGCAGATGTCTTAGCTGTTTCTGAAAATGGTCAAAATTATTCTACTTAAATTTTGAAAATCATAAAAAAATTTTGAAAATCATGCTGGGAGAAACCAATGTGCTGCTTATGATGCAAGGGAACTACTGGTAACATAAACATCAATCCATCTCACACTAGAGTAAAAAATTGTACCAAACAATATACCAGAAAATTCTAGTGCAGTATCTGGGCTTAGAAGATTGTAATAGATTAACTTGAAAGACATATCTTTTCTTATTTAACCTGTCTGGGTAGTGGGCACATTTATTCTCTTTAAAGACAGTTTTAGGGATCCCTGGGTGGCGCAGCAGTTTAGCACCTGCCTTTGGTCCAGGGCGCGATCCTGGAGACCCAGGATCGAGTCCCACATCGGGCTCCCTGCATGGAGCCTGCTTCTCTCTCTGCCTTTGTCTCTGCCTCTCTCTCTCTCTGTGTGACTATCATGAATAAATAAATAAAATCTTAAAAAAAAATAAAATAAAGACAGTTCTAGTTGGCTTAATAGTTTTGAATGTCCTAATTTGAGGATGGTTTATCTTAGGAAACATACTTATACTAAAATAGTAATATGTTTTAATATTAACATAAATGTGTGTGTGTGAATGCAAAATGTTTTACAGGGTTTAGAAATTGTATGTGAGGGGGGATCCCTGGGTGGCGTAGCGGTTTGGCGCCTGCCTTTGGCCCAGGGCGCGATCCTGGAGACCTGCCTCTCTCTCTCTCTCTCTCTCTCTCTCTCTCTCTGTGACTATCATAAATAAATAAGTTGAAAAAAAAAGAAATTGTATGTGATATCATACTCTTTCTAGATTTGCTCTTTACGATATGGTAGCCACTGACCACATATGGCTAATTTTTTAAAAGAGTTATTATGATAGAATACAAGCTTGACCTCAATCTTAGGGATCTGATAATTTCATAACATATGTAATTTTTTTTTCTATCCACAGAAGCAATGGGAGAAGGAATAGACAGGGAAGAATGTGAATATGCTGAATTCACCTACAAACCAATATTGATGACACTTAATGGCAAAACAATAAAAGTCTAGAGAACCCAGCTCTCGAATAACATTAAAAGAGATAACAGGGGCACCTGAGTGACTCAGTTAAGTATCCAACTCTTGGTTTGGATCAGGTCATGCTGTCAGAGCTCCATAGCAATTCACTCAGTAAGGAGTCTGCTTGGGATTCTTTCCCTCTTCCTCTCCCAGGAGAGGAAGAATGAGGAAATGTGCACTGCACATTCTCTCTCTCTCTCAAATAAACAAATAAAATATTTTTTTAAAAAAAACAGGAGATAACAGAGGCTAAGAGGGAAATAATTAAGTTTGGGAATGACAATTATCTCTAAGAAATTAAAGAGCTTAAACATTTGTGGAAAAAAGACAGCTAAACTAAAGCACATTGATTTAGGTTCCTGGATGAGAAACTCTCCCTTGGCCAGGGTCATGCAAAGTAACCACTTTCAGAGGGTGCAGTAACATGGTCACAGGAGGGGCAAACTTCTTTATCGGTCATGAAAAACCCAGTGAGCAAATTCTAGCTATTTTATACCCAGTAAAACAAAAACAAAACTAAAAAAAAACTAAGATAAAAAAGCACAAAACTATAAATTCCTCTCTGCTACTACAATATTTGCTAAGCTTCTGCTTTCCTTTAGCTTTGAACCTACTGCTCCCTACATTTGACTGGCTCCTTCCCAGATATTCACAGAGCTACCCTTCATTCAAATCTCTGGTCCAATGTCACCACTTGAGCGAGGCTTTCCTCAACTAGCCTGTGTAACAGTGGCCCATGTCCTCACTTTTACTTAATAGGAAGTATCACCACCTGGCACCTCATTACCTCTTTATTGACTTGGCTGTTTGTTACCTCCTGATATTAGACTGTAACTCCTACAAAGACAGAACCTTGTCTTACTCATCTCTATCTCCCCAGCACCAAATGCCTGACAATTATTGGAATTCAACAAGTAATGGATATAAGGATGATGGAACGAATAACAGGATGGATCAAGTTGGGAGTAGGAGACCAGCAGTCAGTCATCTTTGGAACTTATGCTACAACATGTGTTGATTGCTGCTTTGAACCATTTCAATATAAACTCTTACCTGATCTTGTAATTTATTTCCACAATAAATAACTCCATAGTCTTTCTAGTTGTGAGACCTAAAATTCTCTTTTGCCTAGAGCTACCTGACATTGAAAGTGCCATGACTAATGCGCTCACTATATAAGCTACATGAGGGAAGAATCTATGTCCAATTTATCTTCCATATTTCCACAGAACGGAAAAAAAAATATTGCCTTGTAACAAAAGAAGCCTGTGTTTTTAAAATGTCTCTGAGAGAAATGAGGAAAAGGGTAATTATTTAAAAAAAACGAAAAGGGGATCCCTGGGTGGCGCAGCGGTTTAGTGCTTGCCTTTGGCCCAGGGCACGATCCTGGAGACCCGGGATCGAATCCCACATCAGGCTCCCGGTGCATGGAGCCTGCTTCTCCCTCTGCCTATGTCTCTGCCTCTCTCTCTCTCTGTGTGTGTGTGTGACTATCATAAATAAATCAAAAAATTTAAAAAAAAAAGATCTAAAAAAAAAAAACGAAAAGGATAATGAAAGAAGGCTTGAGATTTATGAACTAGAATTGCACATATTACTAAACCCAACACTTGGAAGATCATAAAGCCCGTTCAGAAATGACAAAGAACAGTGCGTTGATAAGAATAAAAACAAACAAATTAAGAATTGGAAATACATCTGTCAGTACCCTAAGACTTGGAAGGGTATGGAAGAGTCTGTGCAAACCTCGCAAAGAACTAGATAATAAAAGAATTATAGCAACAACTATAACAGAAATGTAGATGCACTCTAAGACTTTCAAAAGGATAAATAATTTCCCTCATATTTTTGGTAGTGCTTACATATGCTTGGTTAAATGAAACATGTGTTAAATAACAGTAGCAATATTATGGTAAAGCATCAAAACAATGAAAAATTTAAAACAATTAATGGATATAAGAACTTCCTGTATTCATAGCTATTGCTAAAACTATTTACATGCATCTTACTCAGGAGTATAAAAATTTCATTTACCCAATTCTGTTAAAATCCTGCTACATTGCAGAAAACATCTACCATATGACTTCAGTCAGCACATATCAAAACTGTTTTATCACAATGCTATTTTTAATAGCTAGAGATATGACTACCAAGTAGAAATGTCACCAAAACATGATCTCAACTTAACATGAAAGATGACTTTTCATAAGAGGGCTTCAAACACAGCATGTGTATTAAAAGGAAATCAGGATGCATGCTCAAGTACAATAATCCTCCCCACATTCATCAATGTTCACTTCGATTTCCTTTTCCTCTCCCATTGCTCCTCTGAATCTATTTGTCAGATAACCATATCGCACATTTCCTGGTTTCCACAGCTTAGCATGAATACATCAGCTTTTGCAGCTCTGCATCCCTGGCTTCCTATTGATGCCAATGTCCATTCAAAATTAAAAATTGTTGACAGTTTTTCTCCATCTTCACAAATTTCCCCTCATTTCATCTCATGAGAATTTCCCATGTGTTAAATGTATCGAGCAGGTTTGTGTAATCTCCCTGACAACCTCACTGCTTAGGACTGACAAGAAATAATTAGTGGACAGAAGGGTCAACATTCGGGGAAAATAAGATGGGAGGCCTCATGGAGTTCTACAATCTAGCTGAAATTGGTTGATCAAAGATCCTCACCTCAGGTGGAGCATTAGCCTGAAATGATTCCATTTTTCCCCTCAAACGCTGCTTTCAACACGATTTTGCCAAATTCCCCTTTCCTGTCACTCTATGATATCTTGTCATTCCATAAGCTTCATGTCACTTTTTATCACTAAAATTCAGGCTGATTCAAAATGCTCCCTCCTCATTTCTGGCCAGAACTAAGGCTAGATGGGGATTATTAAATGAGGAGAGGAATGCAGTTTCCTCTTGTATTCTTCCTCTTTCTACAGCATCTTGGAATTATAACTGTCAATTCTAGCCTGATTGTGTGTTGGGTCAGCCCCTGCACCAGTCTCAGGCACTTCCACCTCCACTCCCACCCCTCCCCCTTTCCACCACTCCAGATCTGAGCCTCCTGCCTGTGGTGTCAAAGTACTCTTAGCAACCACCTAAGGTAAGGTACCCTCAAGACCGCTCAAACCCAGCCACTTACCACCAGGTCTACTTGATCTATGGGACATTCACGCACCCTTGCTGGGCCCAAAGGTAAAAGTAGGCACTGCTCTACTGGCCCATCCTATGACATCTCCACAAACGTCTCCTGCCCTGCCCACATCGGCACAGGTACAGACCAGGAAGTCCACCACGGATTCAGGTAACCAAACAGGGAAGACATCTCTCAGGCACATCAAGCTGTTCAAATGATGACATTGGACCCCTTGATTTGGCACGTGGCTTTGCAAAAGTTAGAGTGCTACAGAGGGAGCAGAGCCCCTCTTATCACAAACAATGCACAATTTGCACAATTTCAATTTCACTCTCATCTTCCTGCCTCCAAATTCTTCTCTGTACACAGGCAGGAGAGCTGGTGATATTGGGGAACTTTGGCTTCTTTTGGCTCTTAGGAAAACTCTGAGGAAGATTCTAGCCCTAAAATTTTATTTCTCTCTTTACTAGCACTTTATTTCTCTCTTACTAAAGATTAACTGGGCTAATCTGTTTTCAGCTGTGAATTCTAATTAGCCATTTGGCCTCAACAATAATTGAAATACGAAGTCCCACTTAACATCCTTTTAACACTCATCATTAGGAAAGAAGTCTAAATTAAGCTAATACTTTGGCCACCACCTGAATCAGTTTCTTGTCTTCAGACCCTAAATCTGAGAGCATGACAAAAGGGGTAGCATGAACGGTTTCCTAAAACCAACTACCAATAACAGACACAAAATTTAAATTCAAATCTAATTCCAAAGATTGTTTTTTAATTGTTTTTGGTGTGCTAAATGACACTGTAAGATTTATGGCTGCCTCTAATTATATAATTATTAAATTTTGCAACTTATGTTTATGGCATGTCTAATAATCTTAAGGTAAAAGAAAAGGAACCTATATGAACATAGTTCATATAATAATGGAATCATTAACTATGGAACTGAATTCAAAGTAAGTACTGACGGCACAAGATAGTCGTCATTTCTTAATGTATTTTTCATGTCACCACTAGATCTTCCATAAAATCTTATGCTTTATTATTCCAAATTATTTTCCTCACCATTTGAAATTAATATAATATGGAAGCTTGAGAAACCTGCTTTTTTCATGCAAAAGATTATATCTACTGAACATATGCTAGGGCAAAACACATTCAAAGCGTGAGTAAACATACAATGTGATAAGACAACAAATAGGAATTCAATAAGCTACGAGCTGTGATAGAAAACTGAAGCAAGGTTTTTCATAGGAAAGATATCATTTCAGAATTGACCGACAACAGATTTAATCAAACTCATGCCCAAAAATGACAGTAGCAAGGCAAATCCACTTCTATGATAACTCTTACATTTTCTCCAAAAAAAGTACTCAATTTGCTTTTAATTGTTTCTCAGAAATAATTTACATTTTAAATATATTTTCTTAACAAGATAACTCAAATCATAGGGAGGATATTTGTTACCAAAAGCTATATAACATTTAGCATTTTTCTTGAGTTTTATGTAACAGTATAACAAAGGAAATCAGCATGATCCCAACCTTGACTCTGACATACATGGAAGTGTTTAATTAGGTGTTTAATGCTAAACTGATAATGATCATGAGATACAATGGATAAGGTAATTTTAGATCCTCAAAAAAAGAGATTTTACAGATCTTGCTTTCAGTTTTAACTTTCTTGCAAAATAATAACAAAAAAATTTTCATGATTTTAAGGTAATATCGGCCACCAGAAACATCTCAATAACTAAAAATTTCTTAAGAGGTGTACGCAATATTAAGAAGAAGTAAAAACGAACTAAAATATGAACATAAAATAGAGGAAAATGAATAACCCCAACTCGCCCTAAGGCCTAAATCACCTCACAATGGTTAATTTAGATCTTATGCAAAGGAAGTTGCTACCAGGGCAAGGAAACAAATTCTCATTATATTCGGTGCCCAGAGATCACCAGGGAAATAATGATGGCAAGATAGTCCTTCTCAGTGTAATTTCAAAAAGAGATCTTGCTGCCAAGTAAAATGGCCTTAACAAAAATGGTATCACTTGGTTGTTCAGTTAGTCAATAGCCATTTATTTGAATCTTGCCATATACACTGGAAGAACACAAAGTAACAGAGCACAGGGTCCTTAGCTGTAAAATACAAGATACATACTGGAATTAACACAGGAATGAATGCAAGGAACCAGATGTACCAATATGAAAAATAATAAGGACAAATTATTCAGGTGAATGCTATGGGGCTGCTCACACATGCTTTGTGATCAGATAGGTCCCAGTAGACTCAGTTCCTACCATTTCAAGTAGGGGAAGGGTGAGATCCTCTCCTGGATGTCTTAGTCTGCTTAGGCTGCTATAACAAAGTACCATAGAGTAGATGTCTTATAAGCCACAGAAATTTACTTCTCACAGTTCTGGAGGCTGGGCAGCCCAAGATCAAGGCACAAGCAGATGGAAGTGTCTGGTAAGAACTGGCTTCCTGGTTCACAGAGAGCTGTCTTTTTGCTGTTTCCGCACGTGGCAGAAAGGGCAAGAGAGCTCTCTAATGTCTTTCTTGTAAGGACACTAATCTCATTTATGGGGGCTCCCCCACCTTAGGACTTAATCATCTCCCAGAATCCCCACTTTCAAATATTATCACACTGGGGATTAAACTTCAGCATATGAATTTGGTGGGGGGGGTATAAATTTGATACCACTAAATCCTAAAATAATTAGAGAACAACTCGGATTAATAACTATTGCTTTAATACCTATTGTTTTAAATACATACTTAGTTTTAAACTAAAACTCTGGAGGCATTGACTTACTGATTTAGAGCACCTCCATGCCCACCTGACAGGTTAAAGAATCTACATCTAGCTCACATGGTTTCAAAGACTATCCCAATGGCTCTTACCTTACTTGTTTTTTTTTTTTTTTTTTTAAGAATTTGTTTATTTATTCATGAGAGACAGAGAGAGAGAGAGAGAGAGGCAGAGACACAGGCAGAGGGAGAAGCAGGCTCCATGCAGGGAGCCCAAAGTGGGACTCTCCAGGATCAGGCCCTGGGCTGAAGGTGGCACTAAACCACTAGGCCACCTGGGCTGCCCTCTACTTAACTCTTTTTTCTTTTTTAAGATTTTATTTATTTATTCATAGAGACACACAGAGACAGAATGAGAGGCAGAGACACGGGCAGAGGGAGAAGCAGGCTCCATGCAGAGAGCCTGATGTGGGACTCGATCCAGGGTCTCCAGGATCACGCCCTGGGCTGCAGGTGGTGCTAAACCGCTGCACCACCAGGGCTGCCCCGCTGTACCACCAGGGCTGCCCTACCTTACTTGTTCTAAATGATAATAAAGCTTTATCTCATCCTAACCTCCTGATGCAGGAACATCACACAGTCTCTATCACATAGGTTGCCACTGAGGGGCAGCAGCCTGTACTATCCTAAAATGTACCATGTTGGCATGTGGATTATTTTGAGCTAAATGCCATTAAGACCCAGCAGCCTCAGGAAAAGTTTTTTGCCTCTCTCTTAACCGCTGCCTAAAAGAACTTTTCTTTTTTTTTTTTTTAAGATTGTATTTGTTTATTTGAGAGAGAGAGAGAGAGAGAGAGAGAGAGGGCCCATGTGCACAGGCACGCCCACAAGGGGAAGAGGTAGAGGGAGAGTAGAAGCAGACTGCCTGCTGAGCAGAGAAAGCCCCCACATGGGGATCCAATCCAGGACCCTGAGATCTTTACCTGAGCCAAAGGCAGACACTTAACCCTTACAGCCACCCAGGGGCCCCCATGCTTAAAAGAATTTAGATAGAGGGTCTATACCAGGAAGACAGAGCTATTATCAGAGACACTTTTAATATCAGAAAGACTTACCTGCATGGCAGGGCAAACATCTATTTGCCAAACATTTGTTCTTCTCATCTTCCCGTGAATTGTCTTCCTCCCTTTTGAAGTCTGGAACCCTACTCCCTTCTCAACTCAAGGTGGTATACAAGCCTTAATTACCTGACTGCCTGTGAGTCTCATATTTTCATGAATATTTCATGTTCTCATATTTTCATTTTCACACACACATATATATACATTTATATATACATATAAAATATATATAAACCACTGGTCAATTAAATAATTGTTTATTATGCAAATAAGAGAAAAACACAGTTCTTGGCACAAGGTAAATGAATCCAGAAAATAGCTGTCATAGAAGCAGCAGCAGCAGCAGCAACAGTAGTAGTAGCAGTAGCAAGAGTGAACATTAGATATTATGCTTCCATTACATGGCATGACTTCATTAGTAGCAAATTACTAAATAACAACTACCAAAAGCTGTATCTCCCTTGTAGTTCTTTCCTAAAATCCAAACTAAAGGCCTTTCAAAGTGGTTAGGATTGCTGACCAGGAAGCAATGACTGGAAAGGAATGTTTATACAGAGTTGTAGATGTGTATTTCACTTAGCATTCTGCTCTTTTTTGCAAATGGTCCTTTACGAAAAGAGACAGAAGTCTTTGTTTTCTAGAATGACACATTTTTCCTACAACCCAAGACTATTTTATTAATCAGTGTCCCTTGTTAAAAGACCAAGGATCATTCATTCTGAGAGTCAAATAATGACCACTGACTTTGAGCTTCCCAAATAGCCCCTGAGTCTGAGTATCTCAGACAGGAAGTGAGAATTTACCTTGGCAATCTTAATGTACAGCACGTATTAGGTCCATAGCATACATCTATACCATGCACAAATGATACAGGCCAGGAACATTTGTTATTTTGATATGCCTGCATTATTAAAGATGTAAATTGCCAGCAAGCATTCTCATTGTTGTTCCATTCATTTTTTTTTTTTTTAAATTTATTTATGATAGGCACACAGTGAGAGAGAGAGAGGCAGAGACACAGGCAGAGGGAGAAGCAGGCTCCATGCACCGGGAGCCCGATGTGGGATTCGATCCCGGGTCTCCAGGATCGCGCCCTGGGCCAAAGGCAGGCGCCAAACCGCTGTGCCACCCAGGGATCCCCCTTGTTGTTCCATTCAAATACTGTTTTCAAGACTACTTTTCCCTTCCTGTATATTTGAAAAACTATACATTCTTATTAGTACTGAGTTCTTTCTTCTACTGCAATACAAATAGGAGCTCTACAAGTTCATTTTCAGAATGATTCCCAGGGTATAGTAAAGAGCAATAAAGGCAAGGGTTATGAACGGTATCATTTACTGTGTAGGCTTGTTTTAAAAGTACATAAAGAAATAATTCTTGTCCTATTCATGTGGCAATGAATTTAGTGCCATTTGAATAGAGTACATAAAAAGACTCATTCAACTCATTTAACTACTAATTGGTTATCCTTATAGTTAAGTCTGAATGACAGAACTAGAGCAAAGCACCCAAGGGAGAAAAAACTAAAATAAAAAACTGTGGGATATTTTTGCAAGTCTATCCTAAGGCATTGATAGTGCAGCCTATTGATATTATCTATCTTAGATAAGCTGGTTGCTTGGGAAGAAACACATAAGAAAAGCTCATTCTTTTCAAATCAATATTAGCACTTTGTGTTACCACCATCTAGCAGTGCATATGGATCCATTCAAAAGATGTACCTTACATGATTGTGTGTAGCTAAGAACAAAGGAAAAAATATGTGGCATCATTAAAATCACTCTTTCAACATCCACTAAGCCAATACAAATGTGGTGCATGTTCTCTATATGTTCCAAGGGCAGCAAACATTTAAAAGATGCAGAAAAGCAAACACATGCATAAATCAAAAATGTAATATAATTCTCATCTTTGAGAAAATGGACTCAATAAACCAGTTATGTGAATAAATCTTGGCTAGAGAGAAAAACAAATACATAGATATGTGAGTGATTTGGAGCAGTGACAAATGCAAGTTGGAGGCAAGGGACCTCTTATGATGTGCTATGTAGTACATCCTATTATTGGAAGTTTCCAGTAACAAATGAACATTTCCTTTCTCTAACATTATTCTTCCTTAAAAGAAAACAAAATAACAAAAAAGAAAGATGACACAATGGTACAAAGAAGTAGCTGGCAAAATTCAGAATCATCATGGGATAAATGAGAAATTTCCAGTGAAGTATTCAGCAAGTCTATTACACTTTTTTTTTTTTTATTAACTACTCCAAGAGCCATAACCTCTTAATGCATCAATATCACCCTGGGGATGAGTCTGAATTAGCTCTTTCAGATGGCTAGGAGTTCATTTGATGAATTACCATTAGTCTCAGGGCACTAGAGTGGACAGAAGCAGGTTAATGGAACAGCTCATTCCTGTTCCAAGGAGCTTTGGTACTGGGGCTTCTGGATTCTGCTTGGGAGCAACTCATTTAACAGTGAAATCGACAAAAACATTTATTCTCCAAACTTCCTTCACTTTGCATGACACTTATCTTCATGTTTCAGCCATTCTGAATTCCTCAGGGAAGGCCAATATTTAAATATCCAAATGAGATCATTAAAACTTTGTCATTACGGTTTGACAACTGACTGTAGTTTACCTGGTAGCTGAATGAGTAGAAGGCACCTCCAAAGACCCTAGAACCAAAGGCGACAAACTGCTCATAGGTATGTTTTATGTAGCTCGCACAGTGGCTTTTGTGGAGGTTTAAATTAGCTTTCCTCCCTACCTCCCTTTCTTCCTTTCTTCCTGTTTATTTATTTATTTAAGTAATCTGTACACCCCACATGGGGCTTGGGCTCATAACAGCGAGATCAAGAGCCCCATGTTCTTCTGAGTGAGCCAGCCGAGCGCCCTATTAGCTTCTCTTTCCCTTTCTTTCTCTTTCTTTTCTTTCCTTTTTCTCTTTTTCTTTCTTTTTTTCTCTCTTTCTTTCAGAGAATGTGAGAGAGAGACAAAGAGACAGTGTGAGCATGGGATGGGGGAGAAGGAGAGAAAGAAAATCTCAAGCAGGCTCCATGCCCAGCACAGAACCCAACGTGGGAGCTCTATCACATGACCCTGAGATCACGACCTAAGCAGATATCAAGAGTCAGATGCTTAACCAACTGAGCCACTCAGGCACACCAGCTTCCATTTCTCAAACATAAGGAATTTTAACAATAAAATTCAGGTTTCTGTCCTTTTAAAAAATATATAGAAAGTCTGACAGGACAGTCCTGCTTTAGCACTTGGCAATGAGCTGAGTAGTCTCTTTAGAAGAGACTGTTCTTTCCGGTGCTCCAGTCTCCACCACTCCCTATTACCTTGTATTTCTTCTGATGCCTCACTCCTTTGCATTTAAATGTGTGATACCAGCCCCATATCTACCATAGATCATGGCTGTGAATATACTCAAGCTGTTAAAACTCTCAAACTAAATTGCTGACTTAAAGAATGTATTAACATATATTTCTTAATTTCTTAAGAAAATATTAAAGATTGAATTTTAGTCCAGCAATAATTGTACTTCACAATTATCACTTTATTCAAAGTTCTTTTCTCCTCATAAATACTGATTTAGCTCTTTTATAGCCAACTCTTAACTTTGTGACTTATATTTTTAAATATTCTATTTGTTGTGTTCCAAATTTGACAGATATATTAAAAATCAAAGAGCTATACCACTTTAAGGCTGGAATGTTTCTTCAATATCACTGACCTCCAAATCATATATTTTACAAGTAAGAAATCAATAAATTTGTGAACTTTTGAGGACACACAGGTAGTGAATATGAAATTCAAGGATGGAATATGATTTTTTAACCCCAGTTCAATGCTTACTTTTAGTAGTGACTGGCCTTTCCTATTGCATGATGTTTCATGAAGGAAAAATAATACCATTTTTTAAATATAGCATTCTTCTTCTTCTTTCTCGTTCTCTCCTTCCCTTCCTACTTACTTTCCTCTCCTTCCTCTGTCTTTCTCCCCGCTTCTCTTTCTCCCTCCTTCTCTTAAGGCCCAATAGTTTACTTGAAGGTAAGAATTATATAAACACCATGTAAACAGACAGTGTTTCAGTGGACAGCTGCACTGAGTAATTTCGGAGACAATTTTTTTCATTATGCTTATCTTATGTAATATTGGACTTTCTTTTTGTACAATGATCAAAGGTAAAAACATAGAGTATACCCATGTCCAGCTAGCTGAGGGGCAAAACTAAGTGACCAACCAATCGTGGAATTTAACAGCTTAGCTCATCATTCTGATGATCCTCCTTTACTTCTGAAAAACAAATTAAGTATAATTAATTTAATAAGTAAAATATGGGGCAGACAGAATGGCCTCTCAAACTGTCTCAAACTAAAAAACTAGGCTGACTTCCAATAAACTGGTGGTTGCAGAGCTGCTGATGTCTCATAGAAAAGTCTGAGAAGAATAATTTAATTTAAAAACCATTTTGGCTTTCCTAATCTTATTTTTTCCTATTGCTCTTATCCCTTATTTTATTAGTAATGAAGTTTATAGGAAAATAAGAATTTCTCCTTCCATGGAAAGGCTTTATGTAGATTTTTTCTTCCTACTATGCATTGAATTTCTGAGATCAGCATTTTGAACAAGTTTCACAAACTGTAGCCCCACTTTGTCAGTGAGGTAACTTTTTAAAATGATCTGCTGGGGTCTTGTCTAGTAAGCTACAGTAAGTAGTCTGCTAGTTCCCATGTATATACACATCTCTGCTGTCATAATGGCAATGGAACAGGATTTAGGAAGTGGGAGTGAATGCACAAGCTATGATGGCATCATAGTCAAAACAGCATTTTATAGTGATCCTTAACTGGTCACTAATGTGCAAATGCCTTAAATTCTAAGATCTAAATACTTATGCCTTGATATACACGTCTTTTTTATTTTTTTAAGATTTTATTTATTTATTCATGAAAGCACAGAGAGAGAGAGAGAGAGAGAGAGGCAGAGACACAGGCAGAGGGAGAAGTACGTTCTATGCAGGAAGCCTGATGCAGGACTTGATCCCGGGACCCGGGGATCACGCCCTGAGCCAAAGGCAGATGCTCAACCACTGAGCCACCCAGGCATCCCACACATGTCTTCTTTTAAGAATGTAAAGGTAGATGGGCAGTTTACAGTATTTCAAAAATGTGCTCTTCATACTTTGTTTTTGGTTTTGGTGTACTGAACATTGGTGTGCACTTATGCAAAAAGAGCCATGTTAAAATTTTAGAACAGAGATGAATCCCTACAGTCCTGGGCCCCACTGTCAGAAATACTAATTTAGCGGGTACAGCGGGGGGTCTAGGAATCTGCATATGTAATCAACATCCCAAATTATTCTTTTATTTATTCAGTTATTCATTTATTATGCTGCGTGCTAAGTAGTATGCATACAGTAGTGAAAAAAACAAAGTCCCTGGTTTCATAAATTGTTTTAACCCATAAATAAAAATATATAAAATATAGGTAGTGATAAGAGCTATGAATAGAAATCAAATAGGGTAGAGCAACTTGTCAAGCAATGATGGACGAGAGAGTATGGTGGCCTCTCTGATAAGATGCTGCTAATATAAGTGACTCAGAGACCAAACCTAGAGAAATACTCTCTCTAAATGGGCTAAGGAAAAATAATAACCGTGCCTTGCTTTGCAGCTTGAACTTGGTATCAGATATTTCACGTTTTCAAATTTCCCATTTCTCTTGGTACTTAGCAGTTTACTCGTATGTGCCTGCAATTCCTATCCCCGCCCTTTCCATCCGCCCCCCAGCCACCACACAACATAAATCAAACATTTTTATTAGAAAGCTGTTGCCAAAAATTTAAAACAAAGAAAGTTTGTAATAACTAGTATAAAGAGTTTGTTAATAAACAATGTGAAGAAATTGCCAAAAAGTTGGTGATCCTAGGTAAAAGAGGTAGGTACCTAGAATAAAGAATGCGGTTGTAACACTTTGTTTTATTCCATTCAAGAAACTCCTGATAAGTTGTGTCCAGGTCAGGCTTTTATTTAAAATTGATTCAGACGAAGTGAGCTTGTTCAGAGGCAAGCTCCCAAGATGGGAGGAGGAAGCACTATCTCATGGATAGAAAAGTTGAAAGAGCTGAGGATGTTTCTTACTAGAAAACAGATGATGCACATGAGACATAAAATCACTCTTCACACGTCTGAAGGTTGTAGGAAAAGGATGAGATTTTTGTTGTCTGTGGTCCCACAAGGCAGAAGTGAGAGAAACAGATGTAAATCCCTAATTCCAGGTTTGCAATTATACAAATATGGACTCAAAAGCCTCAGGAGGAAGACCCCTTATTAGAAAAGAAGAAGTAGAAGTTGGTGACCACACATGGGGGGAGGGATGCAAAGGTCTTCAAGACCCAAAAGCACAGTGGCATCAAAGGGCCACTGAGGTTTACTAAGGAAACCTGTGACGCACGATTCTTGTTCCATGACTCATAATAGCATGATTGATTTCCCCTATGAAACAATACTCTCTCTCACTCCCAGAGGCCTCTCAAACCAGAAGTGACGTTGATGTTGCCTGGACAGTCAGCCATGTGGGAGGAAAGGAATGCTGTGACCAGAGGCAGGTGGCCTTTACAAGGGTTCCACATGTCTTTTCAGGGCTTTCTCCCTCCCGTGGGGCTTCCCCCTTCTAGCATCCCTTATCATCTCCCACATGGCCCCCACTAATCTGTCAACACATCCCCAGAGCAAGCTGCCTCTTTCAGAGCCACCCAGGCAAGTGTTTCCAAGATTCCATCTTTACCAAGATACCACAATTAATGAAATAAACAACTCCAATGTATCTCAACTCATTCAAATGATATGTTCATGATGTGTTCCATAAGAATGCATTACTTGTGTGTATTTTTAATTAATTTTCCTATTTAAATTAAAATGTCTTCACTGGTTCTCTCACTACTCTAAATGGAAAATCAGCATCATTTTACATGAGAATAAACACACCTGAAACCTAACCAAGTAAGTTCTAAAGAGATATTGTGGCCAGTGGACTCCTGGATTTTGAGGTCTGGATTCTTTTATGAAAAAGAGATGGTAAAAAGTGTTAAAAATATGTAAAATTATGCTAGCACAAAACTAACCTTTGACTTAATCTGAAGTACCAGAAGAAAATTTAAAAGAAAAAACTGTTTGGTTCACATTAAGTCTATTATTTAATCATATTTAATCTTAGATTACCTCTGGTCATCTTCTATCCCATCAGTGGTATTCCATAATTTGGGATATACTGATCAAAGTTAGTATCCCCATGTTGCAAGTGACATGAAGCCTCAAGCCACTGAAATTACCCAGGTGGGCCAAACTTCAAGGAAAAATAAACCAAAGAATGGCAGGCACCACAGGAAATCCATGGAGACATCTTTAATCACCTACCTATGAGGCTCCCCTTGAACTGGAATTTCCACGTTAGAACAACCACAGAATTAGGCAGGACTCGTTCCTAATGTAGTTCCCACTTGCCTAGATTCTAGGGCAGCAATACAAGGTTGTCCAGTTCAAACAGTTCACTCATTCAGTCATCCAAAAAAGATACCCAGCAACTACTGTGTACCATGTACTGTTCTAGATACTGGAAACACAAAGCAAAAAAAAAAAAAAGAGAGAGAGAGAGAGAGAGAGAGACAAGGTTCCTGCCCTTACTTCCAAATGTACACAGTATCATGGAGGGCAAGATAGCTAGTACAAATAGGCCAGGGTTTCTTAACCTGAGTTATGATGGACATTTTGAGAAGGATAATTCTTGTTTTGTAGGAAACTGTCCTGTGCACTTAAAATGGGACTGTAATCACTAGATGTCCATAGCAACAATCTCACTTCCCCCAGCCCCATCCCAGTCGTGACAACAACTAAAAATGTTCTCTAGATATCCCCGGAAGGACAGAATCACCCTTGGTTGAAAATCACTGCTCTGATGCCTTCTTCCCCTACATTTAAAGGCAGACTGCCGCACTGTACCGCTCTGGGGAATACCATTCATTTGTATTCTGTGTGAAGTTACCGCTCAGAGTTGTGCAACAACTGTACACCACTCAAAAGCAGCAGTTCTCCTTTTCTGTGCTATGGGTGGATTTACATGCTCTAGGAGTGATATACGTTGATTCGGAAGTTTAATAAAAAGCTAGGGTAGAGAATACTTATCAAAGTTCTACTGTATTTTTTTTAATTAATTAATTAATTATGAGAGACACAGAGAGAGAGGCAGAGACACAAGCAGAGGGAGAAGCAGGCTCCATGCAGGGAGCCCAATGCGGGACTTGATCTTGGGACCCCAGGATCATGCCCTGAGCTGAAGGCAGACACTTAACCACTGAGCCACCCAGGCGTCTCAGTTCTTCTGTATTTTTAAATTGCATTCATGAATACTGCTTCTCTTTGGTGTTTGCTTTTCTCCGTGATGCATACAGAGACACATACAGAGGCCCAGAACCCTCTTTCTTTGTTTAACATGTGCTTGGTTCTAAGCAGCAGCCCAAAGAAAGCAGCAAAGCAAAAGTATTATTGAATGGTTGCTGTAGAATTCTAGATAATTCACTGTTCTTTTGGAAATGAGAACATGTAGATATTAGAACAGACCAATGCTTCTCAACCCTGGCTGTCCAAAAGAATCACAGGTATAAGCTGAAAAGAACAACCACCACACCACCACCACCAAAACAGCTATGTGGGCTCTAGCTACAGTTTTAGATGATCTTCCCAGAGAACCTCAGATCTAAAAAGTGCCACAGGTGATTATTATAAGCAGTCAAAGGTGAGAACCATTGTTCTAAGTTGTCAAGATACACTGGGGAAAAATAAGGCAGGAAAATAAGGCCTGCAGTACACATATGACCCATTTAATCTCTGTATCTTCCAGACTGCAGATACCACACTGCTTCTTCCAAGCATTGATATTTGTTTCAAATAGATGAAAACCCTTAGCATTTATTTTTTTAAAGATTTTATTTATTTATTCATGAGAGACACAGAGAGAGAGAGAGGCAGAGACACAGGCAGAGAGGGAAAAGCAGGCTCCACTCAGGGAGCCCGATGCGGAACTCAATCCCGGGTCCCCAGGATCACACCCCGGGCTGTAGGCAGCACTAAACCGCTGCACCACCAGGGCTGCCCAACCCTTAGCATTTAGACCTCATCCAGACAGTATACCAAGATAGTGTAGTGTGTGTATGTGTCTGTGTGTGTGTGTGTTATGCCTGTATCTCTCACTCACACACACACACACACACAACCTATCAGTTACCAAACACAAAGATGGTATGGTGCTCATCTGTGCTTCTCTGTGACCTAGAAGTTACTGAATTCCAAGGGTCACTTGAATGACCCCACACTGTAAATCAATGTGGTATAAACCATGATCACTGAAAATTTCTGAAAAGGTTTCTATAATCACATGAATCTCTAGGAAATCTTCCCTGTTGCCTTTGAATCAAAACAACTGGAATCAAGTCTGTTCAAGTGGCTAAAGAAAGTTTTAAACTAGAGACAACTAAGTCACAATGAGTAGCTCAAAACATCCTTTTTTTCCCAGAAAACAACTGCTTTTTGAGACTGTAATTACAGTAGGAAGCCAGTGAGAAGGTTAAAAATGAAAGAGTCTAAAAAAAAATGAGTCTATAAATAGCATTCTGAAAGAAAAATTAAATTCTAGTAAAATTTCATAGGGCAGAAATGGGCCCCAAAGGGCAGATTCATTGTAGCTAGAGACAGTAGTAGGCAGATCCTGGTGCATGAGTATAAAGAAGGACATAAACAATTAAAAATAAAAGTCTAACTTCTTTGCATGCTTTACACAGCCCTGCATGGTCAGGTGCCCACTACCTTCTCAAGCCTCTTCCCTCCCAGCTCCCTGTGTTCCAGCTAAAATTGTCATCTTTAAGATCCTAGAGAATGCCTAGCCTAGCCCTTCCTCCACTCAGACTTAGAGATAAACTTCTTCTAGCAAGTGCAGCTCTAAGCCCGCTCTATCTCCTCAAAGAGGCCTCCTCACTAGCTGGGGCAGAGAGCTTCACAAGTCACCACAGCAGGCTGGTTTTCCTGAAAAGCAGACTCTGGTCTATTAATGAGAGATTAGAAATGAAAGCATAGTGAACAATATGAAGGAAGGTGAACTGGATGAAGTGAGAAGTGGTGCTGTAATACAGGGTGAAGATAGGCCTCAGCCTACCTTACAGGGAGTTCTGGAGTGGGCATGATCCTTAGAGCTGTCCTGAGTTGGGCCTTTGTCCTCCACATGAGGCCTTAGATACGGGCTGCCCTGGAAAGGAGACATGACCTTGAGCAAGGGAGTACTCTCTTCAGCTGAGGCAGCCTAATGGGTCGGGAGGTGACATGTAAGGGCTGGTTGCTGGCAGCACTCCAAGCAGGATGGAGAGCAACTGGTTCTCAAAGGCTGATTAGGGCAGGGCATTACAGAATCTACCACTGTGGCTTTATCTCACTGTCCCTCTATTTCCTCATTTGTAAAATGGGGAGGATACTAATAATCTTAAAAGGTGTACAATACCTAACATGATGACTAGCTCAAAGTAAAGTTCTCAATACATGTTAAATATCCATCTTTACCTAATCTACTTGGGAAAGATTATGGGTGCCATTTTGATCATGAAGCATCTTTTTTTAAAGACTATTCCTTCCTTTCTCCCTTCATCCATTCACTCACCTAATATTTACTGAGTGCCTGTTAGGTGGTAGGGATTTTCTACTACCTGAGGAAAACTGTTGCAAGTTCTTGTCCAAACAGAGCTTACATTTTAGTAATGGGAAGAGAGAAAATAAGCATGTAAATAAATAAGTAATAAGACATTTTTGGGAATATTAAATGTTAACTGAAGGATGAAGAAATGTGTTCCTTAAGATACTACATTATCGGATTCCATTAGTGGGTCACGAAAATCTAAAACAAACTAACTTAATTAAGTGGAATTTATTGGCCTATAAACAAAAACTAGAGAAAAGCCAGTGAAAGAATTAGCCCCAGGGACCTCTGGACTCTGGAATCCAAACACCATCAATGCTGTCTTGCTTTACTATTGTTTCTGTCTTGCTTATATACAGCATTATTTGTTGTGACCAGCTTGTTATTCCAGCTTGAGTTTAATAAATCCTCAGCGAAGAACTCATTACGACCAAATTTGCATTACCTTCCCACCTCTAAAACTGTGGTGCTATGGGAACATGACTGTCTCATAATTTTATGTGTGTGAGTGTGTGTGTGTGTGTGTGTCTCCTTATGACTAGGGCAATAAAATTAATGTTAGTAATAACTATGGAGCTTTTATCATGTATAAAATATAATAAGTTAAATAACTTATCTATTAAAAAACAAACTCTAAGTACTATCATCTCTTTACTGATGAAAAAACTAAGGCTCAAGGAGATTAACTTGCATGAGCACACATTAATAGTACATACTGAAGGTCAAATTCAAGCTCACTTTAATCAGATATCCAAACCACATGCTCATAACCACTAGATAATTAGGTCATACTAATGGTGGTTACTATATAGTTATATCATAATAAGTATAATTATTTCATTACCTTAATTAATGCATGCTAATCAGTCTTCCATCCAACATGAAGGCATAATTGGACACTCACAAATGAAAAGCATATCAATACAGAGGCTGACTAAATGGGAAATATTGTAAGAAAAAATAGCAAGGGAAATCAACGTGAAATACTATTTAATGCTACAATCATTGAGGCCAATCAGATAATGATTGACCAATTTAACCAGATCTGATTCATGTCAGGGTTTGCATGCTTCCATTCAATTGAGTAGGGTCTTAGAGAACATTTGAAAATCAGTGAGGTACTGTGAAGTATGTACTACTCCAAAAGTTGGGAGGTAGAAAATGTAATTCTCATTCAATAAATATGTAGTTGACCTTGAGTCAGTTAACATCTCAGTTCTCTAACTTGTAGATACAGTAGCATCTGGGCTACTTAGTTAATGCATTTAATATGTATCCCTTAAGGGTAAAGATATAAACATGAAAACAGACTGTTTATCAATCAAAGCACAGCAATGAAGTTTTAAAATACTACATGGAAAAAAATACGTATCTGTGATGCTACAAAAAAATTAAATATTTAACAAAATATAGTCAAAAGTAAACTTTGTAAAGAGCTGAAAGAATTGTAATTTTAGTGCCTTCACTCAAGAAGATACCCCAATCAAGCCAAATATTTACAGATTTTAATAATTAACAAGGTATAGAATAAACCATTTTCCCCTTTCTAGATTTAAAAATGTTATGAAATTTCATTTGACCAAAATAACTTTAGAAGTACTCTTATGCATTTAATAAGATAAAAAGAACAGTTTCCTAGTGGTCTATCTAGATGTGATGGTTGAAAACTTTGGCTTGAAGCCTCATTTTTTATCATTTGATTTTACAGTCCTTGGGTTTCAATTTCCAACTCAGCTTGATATTTTTAGTTGGAAAACTAAATTCATTTTAAATAGGACTGTAAAAATGTGACAATTACAAAGGGAATGATTTGAGAAACCAGCCGTAATGGGAAATTAAATGTCCCACCGAAACACTTTAAAGGCCTTTTAGCAGAAGAAATGTGTGCTATAACATTTAATCTAAGATAATAGAAATTTCTAAAATGTGTATTAAAGAAATGTAAGTAAAGTTGCTAAAAAGTGGGATTGTGTTTCCTTTCAAAGTCTACTTCCACAATACAAATCAAAACCACAATAAGATACCACCTCACACCATTCAGAATGGCTAAAATTAACAAGTCAGGAAATGACAGATGTTGGCAAGGATGCAGAGAAGGGGGAACCCTCGTACACTGTTGGTGGGAATGCAAGCTGGTACAGCCACTCTGGAGAACAGTATGGAGGTTCCTCAAAAAGTTGAAAATAGAGCTACCTATGACCCAGCAATTGTCACTGCTAGGTATTTACCTCAAAGGTACAAATGTAGGGATCTGAAGGGGCATCTGCATGCCAATGTTCATAGCAGCAATGTCCACAAAAGCCAAACTATGGAAAGAGCTTAGATGTCCACTGACAGATGAGCAGATAAAAAAGATGTGGTATATATATATTTATATATAAATATATATATATTTTTATTATATATATATATATAAAATAAAATACTACTCAGCCCTCAGAAAGAAAAGAAAAAAAAAATCTTGCCATTTGTAATGATGTGGATGGAACTAGAGGGTATTACGCTAAGTGAAATAATTCAATCAAAGAAAGATGATTATCATATGAATTCACTCATGTGGAATCTAAGAAACAAAACTGGATCATATAAAGAAGATGTGGTCTATGTATACAATGGACTATTACTCAGCCATTAGAAACGACAAATACCCACCATTTGCTTCAACGTGGATGGAACTGGAGGGTATTATGGTAAGTGAAATAAGTCAATCAGAAAAGGACAAACATTATATGGTCTCCTTCATTTGGGGAATATAAAAATTAGTGAAAGGGAATAAAGGGAAAGGAGAGAAAATGAGTGAAAATATCAGTGAGGGTGACAAAACATGAGACACACCTAACTCTGGGAAATGAACAAGGGGTAATGGAAAGGGAGGTGGGTAGGGGGTTGGGGTGACTGGGTGATGGGCACTGAGGAGGGCACTTGGTGGGATGAGCACTGGGTGTTATGCTAAATGTTGGCAAATTGAACTCCAATTAAAAAAAAAAAAAAACAAGATCATAGAGGAAGGGAGGGAAAAAATAAAACAAGATGAAATCAGAGAGAGAGACCATCAGAGACTCTTAATCATATGAAACAACCTGAGAGCTGCTAGGGATGGAGGGGTGTCAGAGGGATGGGGTAACTGGGTGATGGACATTAAGAAGGGCATGTGATGTAATGAGCACTAAGTGTATTATATAAGACTGATGAATTACCGACCTCTACCTCTGAAACTAATAATACACTGTATGTTAATTGAATTTTTTTAAAAAAGTCTGCTTTTAAACAAAGTCTAATTTTCCTAACCTGCCAGGTTATAAGCTTCCCATATATGGACTGAAATTTCCAGCTGTAGATTCGCATGGGAAATGCAAGAAGGAATCTTTAAACCATTTAATCCAACATCCCCCTTTTTATGGAAGTATGAAGTTGAAACTCAAAGTAATGAAATGATATGCCTAAAATCATACCACAAATCTGTGCTAATCCCCCAGGTAAGAACGGTAGTGGTGATGATGATGACGACAACGACGATGATGGTGATGATAGCTAACATTTATTAAGACAATTCTGAGACAAGGATTATGATCAGCAGCTGAGGTTCAGAAACGTTGACTAATATGTCAAAAATATTCAACTGAGATGTTGAATTAGGGCTAGAACTCAAATTCTTTTGGCACTAAAATCCATTTTTTTAAGCAGTAATATTTAAGCACTATTCTCAGCACCGTAGCTGGACTGACTCTCCACTGCCATCACCAGCAACACCCCCCACCCCCGCAGATAAATGAAAGCACATTAATAAAGTTCTCTAACAAAATGCATCCTTCTTACCTTACCTTCTTTCCCAGTTTACTTTCTACGTCTGATCAGACACCAATTCCTCAAAGAATCACTCTCTAACCATAGGCCAAATCTATCTTTGACTCCTTTCTAGGTCTCAGAGCAACAATTTTACATTTGTTTGCATAATAACCTGATTAATATCTGCTTACCTTAGTGGATTGTAAGCTTCATGAGAGTAAAAACTGTGTCTGTTTTAGTTTGCTACTGTATCCTCAACTGGCTTTCAACAGTTAAACAAAAGTAATTGTTGAATGAATGAATGCTGTAAAAAATGTCTAATTCCTACAAATGAATGAAGCATCTTTTATTAGATAATGGAAAAGCAATTGATAAGATTTATTTTACTTTCACTGTCAATTTACACATGGAACAGTAGCAGCTACTCACTATTTCAAAAGTAGAACACAAACATACCATAAAAAATGAGCCAGATTCATTTTCATTTTTCAAAATAATGCATGCTGTACTGAGAAAGGGAGATTATATTGCACGGGATTCTTAGAATGCTTTGATGTATTTCTTCTTTCCCCTTCCTTCTCGTGCTTTCTCTTGCCCCTTTGCAGAGAATGTTGTGGCGTGTGTAGTGGCACTAATCTTTGATCTCTGTGCATGAGGCTTCCTTCCACTGTAGGATCATTTATGCCAGACTAAATTAGCCTTTGATCAGAAGCTTTGATTTACTTCTTAATTCCCTGCTTCATCACTAGGCTCTGAAATGTGTCTGCTCCTGTCGCCCTCCCTAGTTTCAGGTGGTGATAGCAGTGATGTATTTCATTGGTTTGTTTCTTCTCTAAGGCCTCAAATTTTCGCACATGTGTGCAGTTCAATAAAAAATGCTGTTTACGGGAGATGCCTATGATTTGTGTCAATGTTATACAGGATATTTTCCCCCAATATGAAATGCCTTAGGGCAAAAATGGCATTTTGTTGAGAAAACACAATTTCCTCTCCTCAGTGGATTTCACTGTAAGTCATTTATTTGGTTGTGCTATATAATTCCATTGATATCTTATTTGTGCAGTGCGTCACATTGCTACTTGAAAAGTCCTTTTAAATAACAATATAGGATTCAAAGTATCCATTTATTTTAAAAAATCACACAAGTTTCCCTGGGTTTCAGTGTCTCTTTGCCTTGAATATTTTAATGGTTATTTTACTTCAGTCTTCTCTCTGCAATGAAATAGCAACTGTTTTCCTACTGATAAAGGACTCTGCCTTCTGAAATTACCAAGAAAGAAAAAATAAATTAAAAAATTAGGAAATGGGGACACCTGGGTGGCTCAGATAGTTAAGCATCTGCTTTCAGCTCAGGTCATGATCCCAGGGTCCTAGGATCAGAGCCCCACATTGGTCTCTCTGCTCAGTGGGGAGCAGAGCCTGCTTCCCTCTTTCCCTCTACCCTTGCCCCCTGGCTTGTGCTCTCTCCCTTTCTCTCTTTCTGTCAGATAAATACATAAAATCTTTTTTAAAAAGATACTATGTTTTTTAATTAGGAAATGGCTGTAAGACTGAATCTAACCCTACTATAGTCTTAAAAAACAACAGACGGGCAGTTACAACAAAAATCTGCAAAACAACACAGACCTGGACTTACAAACAGAATTTTTCACACACTGCTCATTCCTGATCATTTGATTTTGAGATGCCATTTCCTCATTCACTTAAAATCTTCCTATAGTATTTTAACAGCATGTCTATATATCCTAGCTTCTCTTTGGAGTCCTTACTGAGTTTTCATGGCTTAGAGATCACATTTATTTGTGTACATAATTTGAGTGAAAGCAAATCCAATAAGACTCCAGTTGAAACAAACGTATTTTTGGCACCTCAATACCAAAATTATGTATGCAAATTGGAGGTGGTCCAAAGAACAGCCAAGAGAATGATGAAGGGAATGGAGTGCTTGGCTAAGGAGGAAATGTAAGGCTTTTAAATGTCCCAGAGTGGGTAAACAACAATAAAGGAACACAACAACCCATAAATATTTAAAAGGTGTAAACATCAAATATGGATAGGAATGATTAATTCTGGACAAGGGCACAGAGTTAGTTCTGATGTGCTTATATCATTGAAAAGAAAGGGATAAAAGGAAAAGAAACAGGATACTGTTTAGTATCATCATTTTGAAATATGAAAATTATTTATGCAAAATATTCTAGCATCTAAAGAAATCTTATTACTTTTGAATATCTCATTTCAAAAGATGCTGAAAAATTAACAATTATGCAAAAGAAGAAGAACTTTTTCTGAGGAGGTTGATTTTACTTATCTTCCACTTAGGCTTTCTTTTTTTTTTTTTTCCCCCTAAGATTTAATTAATTAATTAATTAAGAGAGAGTGCAAACAGGGGGGAGGGGCAGAAGGAGAAGGAGAGATAAGATCAATCATGCTGAGATGCCCAAACTGAGACTTGATTTCATGAACCTGAGATAATGACCTGTCCCAAAATCAAGAGTTAGATGCTTAACCAACTGAGCCACTCAGGCGCCCCACCACTTAGGCTTTCTTGAGAGAGATTTCCCTGCTTTTACTTCTACTTCCTAATTGTCCTGAAGTGAATTAGCTATATGCTAATAACAGACCAGGTAGGGATATCAGAGAGATAAGAGTTAAGGGAAAATTAAAATTCATCAGAAATCATGTTTAGGGGTGCTTGGGTGTCTGCCTTCAGCTTGGGTTGTTATCCCAGGGTCCTGGAATGGAGCCCCATGTTGGGCTGGGGGTGGGGGGAGGGTCCCTGCTCAGTGGGGAGTCTGCTTCTCCCTCTCCCTCTGTGCATTATCTCTCTCTCATTCTTCCTCAAATAAATAAATAAAATCTTAAAAAAAAAATGAAACCAAGTTTGAGACTAGAAACTCCTAAGAATATTGTCTAGATTATAGAACCTAGAAAAGCAACTCTGGAATTTAGCATAGAAAGTTTCCAAGGAGTGATCTCTCAGGATAATGTTCCCCTCCCTTCATTCTTTTTTCTTTCTGCCCCCATCTTTATAAAGCATCTAGTGTGTGCTAGGTTCTACACCCAGGGTTGACAGTAAAAATATGTATTTGAACTGGGCATTGCCCTCAAAGATATATTCATAAGACAGATATGTGAACAATTAATTGCAATTGAGTTGAGGGCATATAAACACAAAACAAGAAAGAGGTAGGATCAGCCAAGTAAGCTGCGCTTGTGCAGGGTAATAGGATTTCCAGAGAATCGCAATGAACAGGATATACAGATAAATATAAAGAGATTTATTGTAGGAGTTGGCTCATATGATATTATGAAAGCTGAAAAATCCCATGATCTGCTGTCTACAATCCAGAGAACCAGCAAAGCCAGTGGTGCAATTCAGTATAATTCCAAAGGCTTGGGAACCAATATTGGACAGAATATGGCCATCCCAGCTCAAATACAGAACAAATAGATCCACACTTCTGCTTTTTTTTTTTGTTCTATTCAGGTCCCTCAATGAATTGGATGATGCCCACAGATATTGGTGAGGGAGATCTTCTCTATTCAATCTACCAATTCAAATGCTAATAATGTCTTCTGGAAACAGATTCACAGACACACCCAGAAATAATATTTTACCAGCTGTCTGGGCATCCCTTAGCCCTCGTTAAGCTGACACAAAAAATTCACCATCATATGCAGTGTATATGGCACATTGCACTGAGAACATTTCAAAAACAAAAGGTCATTATATCTTGTCCTCTACAGAGTATAGGAGCCAAGTCGTGACATAACTGAACATGTGAGTGGTCTCTGACAGTGGATCTGGACGTCACTGGAAAATAATCAACACCTTTATGAAAACTTCACAGGCCAGCAAGAGTTGGCAGCTCTAATCTTCTCTCACATAATAGCACTTTGCTAGGACTTAAATTAAAATACTACTCTCCCTTACTTCCCAGGGCATGCAGCCTAGTCTTTGATATAATAGGACCCACCTGAGCCCATAAATCAGTAGGAGGAGCGGTGTGTAGAGATAAGTACCATCAACCAGTCTCAGCAGGTGACCCAAGATGACACACCATATTTAACAAAGCCCATATATTTTATGTGACCTTCTACTGTAAAAATATAGTCTCTGTCATTCAACTACTTAAGGCTTCTGTTAAGATGTATGGATAATATCATCTTTAGATAAATTATACATAGATATGATAACAATTGAAATGTATAGGTGGACTTAATCTGCTATGTACAAACTCAAGCTCATAAAATTTCTAACACTTAAACACAGATTGGGCTGTGAACCAGTTCAGATAAATCTGGGTGTTAGAAAACAGCAAAAAGAGCAAAATTAGAACTCATATATTATAGTCTAATCAGGGCCTTGGAAATCATTTCACTACTTTTTTTTTTTTTTAATTTTTGAGAGGGTCTCTGGAAGGGGAGGGACTCCAAATAAAAATTTTTCAAAAGAAAATTGATACTTGAATGTCTGTGCAGGGGGAGAGAATACATGTCCAAGGACTATGATTTCATAAATACTTCCTGGAAGACACAAAAGCTAAATTTCTCAAGCACTACAATGAAAACTGATGGCAAGAGAACTGATTTTGTAGAACAAAGTAATAATGTGATCATTCATCAAGGAAAACAAGGAAATGAACATATTTCAATAAAATAGAGGGAAGGGTGAATTGTTTTTAATGAATAGCTGTTTTGCAGGCTGCCAACCATTTTCAGGATGTCAAAAGACACAATTATTAAGACATCATCATGATACAACCACAATTAAGGTTTCCCATGGTAGTGTGATAACAACTTTCTAAAAATTTAATACCCTGGACATTGTATTTCATCCTTTAATTTCTGAAATGATTTACATAAGGTTTCTTATAAATTAGAAATTTATTTAGGATGAGATCATACAGTGTTTTAACACAATAAACGTACCCCTCATTACCAGTAATCATCAAAGGATTTGATTAATTAGATTTCAGGAAGGGTTTTCTCCAAGAATATGAGTGTATGTCACAGATGCTTTTTAATCATCCAGTAGACCTGTAAACAGAATCGGAAACCCTGTGCAGGATAGCCCTCTTGAAGCCAGCTCCAAAGGAAGGATCTAAATATGGTAGAGGAACAATGCCACTCCAGTACATGAGACAAAGAGACCAAATTTATTCAAAACACACATACATACGATTTCCTCACTTATTCTCAAAGACAATAAAAAATAATATTATTGTTAGTTTCTCAAGAGCACATTTCATTACCAACAAACTATGTACTCCTGAAGAACTAAGATACTATCTGGTGTATGCAGAATCTTTCTATATGCTGGTTATAAACTAGGATCTTAGTAACTATAAAATAATGAAGAAGCAGTTGAAAATAAAGTGGAAAGGGATGAAACACCTTGATTCTGAGTCCTTTCCCCCAATAATTGGGGAAAAGATACCACTTTTTTCTTAAATCACTTTGTCTTTAAAAACTAATAACGATATTAATTGTTAACATTTATCAAACAATGTTATGGACTACTCACAGCGCTAATAAGTTTATCAAAATAATCCAACTTAACCTGTATCTATAGGCAATTACAATTAATATTATTTCAATTTTATGAACTAGGAAATAGAGGTTTAAAAGGGCTGAAATAGCTTCCCCATAACCACATCACTGTGTGTCTGGCCCTGGAAAGTGGATTTTTCTCACTCTTCCAAGCTCTTTGAAATTAGTTACTATTCAGCCTGGTACTGCACAAAGAATTTGAAAAAACTCCAAAGGAGGATTCAGGTCAGATTTCACATTGATCCAAATCCAAGGGACAGTTACTGAAGCTGAAAGCCCTTCAGACCATAAAGGGGTGAGCTCTGTTTGACCAGTGAAAACACAGGTTTTCTCACTAAAACTCTTAAGAAGCCAACCTTCTCAGATCCCAATGTTGAAATTAATATTCTATAAAAAAATGATGTTTGGATAAATACCAGGATGCAACCTTCAAATATGCCAAAAGGTCAGCTAACAGAAAAGTATTTTTTAGTTAAGAATTTTGTCCTTTCAAAAATAAGCCGGCATTTTAATGAAACTTAACAACCACTACCATCTTTACATGTCATATATCTGGTCTATTCTTTGTGTCACTCCCTCTGGCTACACTCTTCTACCATGCATTGCAATGATTAAATGCTTTCAAAAATGCTTAAGGCAAATAATTAAGAAAAATATTCTTACCAGTAAGTTAAGTTCCTCTTAGTTCTACTACGATACGTCTGCAGTATTAAGATGGGATCATTGTTTGTAGTTTACAGCACCTGGAGATAGATTTGAAAGTTATAGTTATGGAGACAATTTTCATCTAACAAAACACTTTTAGGGGCACCTGGGTGGCTCAGTCAGTTAAGTGGCTGACTCTTAATTTTGGCTCAGGTCATGATCTCAGGGTTGTGAGAGTGAGCCCTGCATAGGGTTCCATGCTCAGCTGGGAGTCAGCTGAGGATCCTCTCTCTCCTACTCCCTCTCCTCCCCTGCTGCCTCCCACTTGCACACATGCACGCTTTCTATCTTTTTAAAATAAATCTTAAAAAATTTAAAAACACTTTTAAATTCATGTTTATCTTTTCCCTGTTAAAAAATATGGGTTTAATTTTTCTTTCTCAAAAAAAAAATAATAATAATAATAATAATTTTTCTTTCTCTCCACTCTCCCCCCCAAATCCCCAAATTCCTAAATCATAACACTGTTCTGTTACTATAGAAAACATCCTATAGATTCCTATCTATGAATAAATGAAGCAGAGAGGGCAGACTCACAGAAAACAGCCACATAATTATACTTCTCATTGAAAAAATTATTGACATGTCTTCTCTCACAAATCCAAGTATTTTGCAACAGACCACAGTTTGTAGGAATTTCTACTTGGCAGTCCTCTATGAACTGTTCTTTACAATATCCACTTGCTTTTGTCTGAGGCTGTGACCAATGTGTCAACATAAAACAGTATAGACCGAACTGATGAGAGCTCTCTCAGGAAGCACTCTCTAAGACCAGAACTCTATGAATTACACAGTTAACATAAGCCTTCAATTCAAGAGACTAGCTCTCACCTAGCTCTACTTCCAAGGCTCCCCTCTTAAAAAGAAAAGAAAGGAGAAAGAAAGAAAGAAGAAAGAAGAAAAGAAAGAAAGAAAGAAGAAAGAAAGAAAGAAAGAAAGAAAGAAAGAAAGAAAGAAAGAAAGAAAGAAAGAAAGAAAAAGAAAGAGAGAGAGAGAAAGAAAGAAAGAAAGAAAGAAAGAAAGAAAGAAAGAAAGAAAGAAAGAAAGAGAATTTCAACCAATATACACAATCCTTTTACTGTTAATTCTTGGATAATTTGAGGATTGGCTCCCAATCCCTCAAAGATTGCTTATAAGCCTTTTTTTTTCAGATGCTGTCCCATAAGTACACCTTTGAAGAGCTAAGATTTTCTGTTGAGCATAAGGATAGTCAAAAAAAGTCAAAGAACTGGTTTTGCATACCAGTTGTCATAACTTCATGAGCATAATTCAGATGAGCTAAATTCCATCTAGTAAGTCTAACTCATTCTCGTAGACATTACTAATTAAAGATAGTTATAAAACTACATTTTTTGGCCCTAGGAAAGAGAAGAATGGTTAAAATATTCAAGCAATTCATTTCCGTTTCTTTGCATTATTTGACAGTATCTTTGGCCTTATTCCAAAAGCTGTTGCCAAAAAGTTATAAACAGATTGCAATGCCTTCCAGAGAACTTCACACCAATACACTGAAGAACAAATTTTACCCTGGCATATATAAAAATAGTCCCTACTGCTGTCCAATTGACCAAGTGGCACACTGCACAGACTGTGCCCAATATACTTTTTGTTTAGTGGCCTCATTTCAAACCCTTTAGGCCTACTTTTGACACCATTATTATTCTGTATTATTATAACACACAGGATTGTTTATGGAAGACTAACAATGCATAAAACATTTAATATGGCTCCCAATCAGTGGATCCATAGTACACATTGCTAGAGTATTTCTGTGTTTATTGAGTTCTACAGACTAATAGAAGAGATTGACCAAACTGGAGGAGCACAGAAAATTTCCATCTTTTTGTTGTGTCCAGCATCTTCAATGTGTTACAACAGTCATTCAACAGGGACAAGAAGAAATGAAATATTTGCATGTTGATTCCAAATGGAATCTGCTGATGTCCTGCCCTATTGACTGAAGCTGAACTTAAATGATGTGATATAGGATATCCTCTATTAGGATGCCTGGGTGGCTCAGCGGTTGAGCAACTGCCTTCAGCTCAGGGTGAGATTCTGGGTCAGGGGATTGATTCCCACATCGGGCTCCCTGCAAAGAGCCTGCTTCTCCCTCTATGTCTCTGTCTCTCTCTCTGTGTGTTTCTCATGAATAAATAAAATCTTAAAAAAAAAAAGATGTCCTCTATTTATCCCAGTGATAAAGAATGTCACAAGTCAGGTACATTCTATAGTCAGTGAGCCACTTTGATAGTTCCAATATTAAATCTCTCTGAGACATCTCTCCAAAACCCATCCATGTCATATACCTACCACAGGTGGCTCTTTCTAGTGGCTCCCATCTTCTTAACACTGTCAATAACATCCATGACAACAGGGACCAGTGCCCATGCTGAATTATCCACACTCTTGCTTAGCATTTTCAAGACTGTTTGGCATTAGGCATGAAGACTGTAGCTACTGATCAAACTTATTTGTATGCTCACAGCAGCAGCATATGCCTGCTGAGGTCTCATCTGCTTCATTCAACTTTGGTTGAGAAAGCATTGCCATTAATCATGGATATAAGTTCTTTGCAACTAATCCAGTTCTTTGCAACTGTGTGTGTGTGTGTGTGTGTGTGTGTGTATGGCATTGGTGTATATATAAAGGATTACTTATTATTAGGTCTTTCATTACTTCATGTTGTAGGTATGATCTCTAAAATGGGCTACATGGACAAACCTTTAGAATGCAACAATTATACATATATTTGAAATTATAATATATACTAAAACTTTTATGTTGATATCACAATATCTATATATACATATGTGTATACACATTATTTTAAAATAATCTTATTCTAATTCTTGTTTTCTGTTTTCTTATAGTAATATTTAGCATACTATGTATCTATACAATTGGGATATATATATATATGTATACACACACACACACACACACACACACACTGGAGATACAGGCTCAAACATTTTTAATGATAAGGGTATGCACACACACACACAAGAATACAGTAGTCCAAGAAAATGTCTTTCTCATTTTACTTCTATGGTATTTATCAGGGTATATAATCCTTTGAATTATTTAATCTATAAGCCTTTACCCTTTCTTCCACCATCACTGATACAGATACCAATATCTTATTTTCTATTCTTAGTGTGTAGTTGTTTCTTCTTCCAAAGTCCCCAAGTCTTCTTTACTTAAGAGATCTGAATAAATATACCTACCAAATGCAAAGGGAGGAATAATAGAAATACTAACAGGAAAATCTAAAGAATTTTGAAGTATATTAAAGCAAAATGGGCCTTTGGGTCCTTGTTTGTTGTTTGCTTTTTTGCTGGGTGAAGAAAGAATCATGAGTGAAAAAAACATAAATACGTAGTGTAGGTATATTGAATGAAACTAGACTCACTTAAGGAAACAAAACACAGAAGGTGAGAGAAAGCACACTAGAGGGAGAAACGAAACTTGCTCAAAAGCAGGAGGTATTAAAGGCGTGTGAGACTTGTCCACTCAATGTACAGCACACCTACAGCAGCTGTTCAGAATGAGGTAAACTCAGGTCCTCAGGCCTTCCTAATACAGACATCTTATGCTCAGGTTATTTAGCATTTGAAAATAATATTTTTCACACAATGTGGCCCCTAAAAGCAAACCTATGACTTCAGTAGGTGCTTAGCAAAGGAAGTAGTGATCTTTTCCAATCCTGGAGGAAAAGTTGGCTGCATAAGAATTATTTAGAGATAATATGTCACAGTGTCATTGGTAAATAAGGGATAATGGTATCTACCTTGCAGGATAGGTTTGAAGGATAAGGAGTAACACGTATAAAATGCTTAGTTCAGGATCAGGATCTAGAAGGTGTTCAGTAACCGGAGGGGCAGCGCAGATCCATCAACATTACCAACCAGAAGCAGTCAACAAGGCCAGGAAGAGCACTTACTTGATCAGACATCACTCAAACTCAGCCAACAGGAAGAAACCACATCACCCCAATGGTGACATAGGAAACTTGACAACTGCTATATAAGCTGCATGTGTGAGCAGTTATATGTCTTATTCTCACAAGACAGGAAAGGATTTCTTTAATAATGTTTTTTTGCAAGCTTGTAAGTTCCTTAAGGCCAAGAAAAAAAAAATCTTAAATTTTTGCATCCCTGGGACCCAAGCACAGTGGCTGTCAAATTGTCAAATACTGGTTGCTTAATAAATGCACATTGAGTGAAAATACCTATTTGATATGTTTGTGTTGTGTGTTTGTCTGTCTATGTGAAGTATATGTATTTGGAATCAAGAGTGGCTATTTTTTGTTTTTGTTTTATTTTATTTTAAAAATGTACCTAATCTCAATGAATCTTCAAACAGTAGAAATTTTTTAGTGATTTTAAAAACAGAATGAGAGCATCTCAGCTTTCTGCCAATATTTGGGTCAATACTCTTAAAAAAATGGGAGAGAAAATATCTCTCTTTCTGTCATCAACTAGCATTTGCCTGGCAGGAATGAGTTCTTGATTCAAATTACTGAAGTCTTTACACTCAAAATGTGTACAAGATGCTCAATTCAATTTTTTTTAAATGAATATAATATCTTTTAAAAAGAAAATGATATATGATGTATATAATATTCCCTAGAATACAAGCTGGTACCACAATGAAAATGAGCACACAACAGAAATTCTTCAATATGCTTAACATAAAATGATGCACAATAAAATGACTATTGGGAAAACTATGATCAATAGAAAAGTTGCTTTGGGAAATTATTTATAAGCAAAACCTTATATAAGCAATATGAAAATGTTGAATTTTGCACTACATGTTAACTAGAATTTAAATAAAAAATTTGGGAAAATATTGAATTTGTTCCTTTTAATATATTTGAAAGAATACTCTGAAGAAAATAGTCTCTATTTCTGACCACTAGTTTCAGTATGTGTTTACTCAAAAACAATTGCTGACCCCCTACTAAAGGTCATATATGATTTTTCTTCTAACATTAATTGAAGACATAATTTGTGCTGCATGTTGCACTAAACAATTTATCTGTTATTCACAAGTGCCCTCTAATTAAGGTACTACTGACCCTAATTTTATAAAAGATGCAAAGAATTCAAATAGATTTAGGTGCCTGTACAATATCACAATGAGAAAAAAAAAAAAAAAAAAAACAAGATCACAATGAGAATGAGTGGCACAGCCATGATGTGAACATGTCCATGTAACTGGAAGCCCATAGCTTAATGTACACTAGCCAGACTTCCTTATTCCATCATTCATATAATATACCTTGAGTTAGAGATATAACTACCATGTAGTCCTTTTCTCAATCTCCTACTATTTTTAAAAGTCATACAACCAACTGTTGAAAGGAGCCTAATAGCATCATGTGAAGAAATTTAGAAAGAATATTCCAGGGCAAGTCAGAAGACCATCTGAATTTTATTGCTAGCTCTATCATTAATTTTGCTTATTAACAGCAAGTTTCTTAACCAATTTTGGTCTCAGGAGCCTCATTTACAATATGAAAATTATAATAATTTCTTTTTGCCTTAAAAGTTTATAATTACAGGAGAGGGGTGCCTGGGTGGCTCAGTTGGTTAAGCAGCCAACTCTTGATTTTGGCTCAGGTCAGGATCTCAGGGTCCTGGGATGGAGCCTTGTGTTGGGCTCCATGCTCTGTAGGGACTCTGCTTGAGATTCTCTCTCTCACTCTCCCTCTTCCCAGCAGATGTGTGTTACATGCATATTCTCTCTCTTTCAAATAAATAAATAAATAATTTTAAAAAGTGTATGATTACAGGAAAATATTGCTCTAATAATGGAGCTGAAGAGAGAAAGAAAATGACAAAATATTTGAAAGGCTGGCATCACAAATTTTTATACAAGATTAAACGATTAGAAATCTATACTGTGGGGCAGCCCCAGTGGCTCAGTGGTTTAGTGCCTGCCTTTGGCCCGGGGCCTGATCTTGGAGACCCTGGATCGAGTCCCACGTCGGGCTCCCTGCATGGAGCCTGCTTCTCCCTCTGCCTGTGTCTCCACCTCTCTCTCTCTCTCTCTCTCTGTGTCTCTCATGAATAAATAAATAAAATATTTTAAAAAAAAGAAATCTATACTGTGGAAAGATAAATACACAGAACAGATAGATCAAAATGAATAAAATCTTGAAAGATACACGAGAGGTGACTGTAGTTATGTTTTCTATAATCTTGGACTTTTATAACTTGAAAGAGGAGAGATTCCTCAGAAATAAATTGAGAGTAAATCATATACAATAGAATTATATTACTAAGCCTAGCTTCCAGAAACATCGTGACCTATTTTTGGCAAGCACACTCAAAGTTTATAAACAGAAAGCAGGGTTTATATCCTACTTTCAGAGTATTTGAGACTCCACCATTTGAGAACATTGTGGAGAACACCTGTCAAGAACCCTTCCCTACTCTATGGATGGCTGACCTACAATGACCTGGATCTGACCAATGCTATCAATTACACTCAGGAACTTTGGGGTTTTGAGCCAGTCCAGCATGTAGCACACAGCAGGTGGTCAATAATTATTTAAATGAATGAGCTCTGCTACTTCCTGGCTGTGTCACCTTGGGGGAAATTATGCAACTCCTCGTTTTCTCTGCAATCAAATGTGGCCAGGATTTATTCTGTTGCTATCTGAGAGGTAAGGATCAACATGACTGATACCCTACAGGATACCCTACAAGATAAACCAAAGGGAGCCAAAACCCCCACAGGATTTTCTTTTCCTGCTTTCCCCCGCTGCCTTCCAGGCTAAGCTCGAGCCAGTGGCCTTCTGGCCTAGCACAGCTTTGGCCATGGCCCTCAGTGATGCTGACGTGCAGAAGCAGATTAAGCATATGATGGCTTTTATTGAACAAGAAGCCAATGAGAAAGCAGAGGAAATAGATGCGAAGGCAGAGGAAGGGTTCAACATTGAGAAAGGTCGTCTTGTGCAAACCCAAAGACTGAAGATTATGGAATACTATGAGAAGAAAGAAAAGCAAATTGAGCAGCAGAAGAAAATTCAGATGTCTAATTTGATGAATCATGCAAGGAGCAAGAGATGACCTTATTATAGACCTACTAAATTAAGCAAAAAGGAGACTCAGCAATGTGGTAAAAGATACAGCCAGGTACCAAGTGCTGCTGGATGGACTGGTCCTCCAGGGTTTGTACCAACTGCTGGAGCCTAGAATGATTGTTTGTTGCGGGAAACAGGATTTCCCTCTGGTAAAGGCTGCAGTGCCAAAAGTGATTCCTGTGTACAAAACTGCCACCAAAAAAGATGTTGATGTCCAAATTGTTCAGGAATCCTACCTGCCTGAGGAAAGAGCTGGTGGGGTGATTTAAATGTGATTTAAATGTGATTTAAAACCTAAGCCATGAATATGTCTTATTTATTAAAACAAAAGGTTTGGGGATCCCTGGGTGGCTCAGAGGTTTAGCACCTGCCTTCTGCTCAGGATGTGATCCCAGGGTCTCGGGATCGAGTCCCACGTCAGGCTCCCTGCGTGGAGCCTGCTCCTCCCTCTGCCTATGTCTCTGCCTCTCTCTCTTTCTCTCTCTCTGTCTCTCATAAATAAATAAATAAATAAATAAATAAATAAATAAATAAATAAATAAATAAAATTTTTTAAAAAATAAATAAAACAAAAGGTTTATGTGGAAAAAAAAAAAAGGATCCCCTACAAGAATCCCTCTCAGAGAAGAAGCTTCCTTATACCAGGGTGGTAGAGCAGGAAGAGAGGTCACATGCCACATTTACAAGGCACAGGACCCTCATGGCACCACCTGTCATCTTCCAACCATGAACACGAAGGTAGCGGAACCATCCCGGAATCCAAGATTCAACCACATTACCTAGTCAAATCACAAAGCTTGGATTAGACCTCCATGACACCAAGGAAGAAGCTGCTATTTTTCCCAATCATACAACTTAATAGTCCTATATATCAGAGGCCGAAGTGCCTTTTATGGACCTTACCCATTCCCTGTTTGTCATCTTGCTGTATGCTGAAGAGAGGCATTGTTTATTTTCTCAATTCTGTCAATTATACTATATCAAATGAAACCATGTTTGAAATGGTTTTGAAAGTAATAAGCAAAAATGTCAATGTTTTATGTTAAGAAATTGAATAATCTTTTGGATCTCAAACAGGATCTAGCTCTGATTTTATATTACTTTCTACTACAATTGTAGATTGTCTCCCTAGGAAGTACAAATGTCACTAACAAATCTGCAATTCTGAACACAATTGACGGAGGAGCACTTTGCTTTTGTATATGATCCAAAATGTATGGGATAATAATCTCATATATAAGAAAAGCAAAGCTCCTTTGACTAAAGACTGATCAAGTCAGGTGGTTGTGGTCAAGTTAATACCAAGGTCAGGCTCATTCAGTAATGATAATAGGATAATTTATGTGGGGCTTGCTGTATGTCACACACTGTTCTGTTTTGTATTATATGAATTCATTTTATCCTTACAACCCTATGAGACAGGCACTTCACTTTTTGCTTTTAAGTTCCTCATTTTAATGATAAGGCAACTGAAGCACAAAGAATTTACATAATTACAAAACCATTTCTCCAGGATACAGCCTTATAATCATGATAGTCTCAAATACTACCAAAGGTATTGTCATAGCCATAGAACATTTTCAAACCAGACTATTGTTCTTTAGGGCTGCAAGCCTAGTGAGCACATATATTTTCAGTCATGACTAAAGAATGAAATTCCAAGTCATTAAAAGTCATACTAAAGTATATATGAAAACTAGCCTGAAAGTCTTTCAGGCACATTTAAGTATGAAAACAAGTCAATATCGCTATTATTAGGACTTTCTGAAAGCATTATACAAGGGCATCTTTGTTCATTCACTCAAAGTATTCATTACTTGACTGCTCTGGAGTCCGGCACTGTGGTCAAGGCACACCCATGAATGGAGAGCCCTATGTCCCTGAATAGGAACTTGTCTAAACAAATCCAATCCCAGGATATTATTCCCAATTTCCTGCTTGAGCCATTCCACCTGTTGCTTTGGTCAGAGTATTTGCTCAAACAGCTTTCAACCCCTGATCAGCCCCCACTGTTCTTGCACCATTGGCCTATGAGGCTCAGAATCTCTGCTTCCCCCTCATCATCCCCAAAGCACACCTAGGGCTATACTCTCCCTCAAAAGAAAACTAAGTTTTAGTACTCTATCCACATTCCCAATATTTTTCAGTACTGTCTGTATTTTAGTATTGATAGTTATTTAAGGTCTCACACCATAGTGAACTTTAGGATACAAATAATTTTCAAGTGATTTTACATGCCAGCCATGAGAAACTCATTTTTTTAACCTATGATTTCATGTTGGAAAGGCTCCGAAGGACATGGGAGTTGGTTAAGGTGGATAACTTGTGGGTTATGTTTTTGTTTCCTTTCTTTCTTTTTTTTCTTTATTTTAAGAGTAATAAATGTCCACTGTAGAGATCTAGTAAAATACAAAGTTATGTACATACATACACACATATGTATGTATGTATGTGTAAATACACACAAACACATATGCATATATACAATAAAATAAAAATCATCTGTCAAAAACTAAGTGCATTCCCCCCAGTTAATATATCAATATTCAGCTACTGTTATACTCACATATGCACATATACATACAAATAGGTAAAAAAAAAATAAATAGGTAAACATCATATACTGTGTATCTTCATATAACATTATAAACATTTTACCTTATTGAAAAATCTAACACACCATTTTATGTTCTTCTGCTTAAGCCAATCTTCGCATAAATAGAAAACTTCCTTGTGTTTAGATAACATATTGATATATGCTCAAACATTAATGTAAAATCATTTTATTTATAACAATAAAATTTTGGTAACAATCTAAATGCTCAGTAATAGAGAAATAATTAAGTACCTAGAATAGACTGTGTATTAGATGACTTTGTAGATCAAAAAACTGTATTTTATTTTTTTTTAAGATTTTATTTATTTACTCATGAGAGACACAGAGAGTAGAGACAGAGAAAGAGAGAGAAAGGGGCAGAGGGAGAAGCAGGCTCCATGCAGGGAGCCTGATGTGGGAGTCGATCCCCAGTCTACAGGATCAGGCCCTGGGCTGAAGGTGGCGCTAAACCGTTGAGCCACCCGGGCTGCCCAGAAAACTGTATTTTTGAGGAATATCACATGCTGAGAGAAATGTCTTATGTTACAGAATTAGATGAAACAAAGCACTACAAAATTTTGGATGGAATATGAGCTCAGTTTTGCCCCCCAAAAAATATGTATCTACAACTTAATGGGAAGTTAACACTAGAAGAGACAAGGAGAGATTAAAGATGATCTAATTTAATAAATATTTTTTAATGATCATGAGTTATTTTTTGCATCAAAATAAACATGCATAAATAAAGCTGCACAATTATTTGAGCTAGGTAAATAAATGGGGCTCAGTTGATGAAGCTATAAAGAATGGCATTCATGGTGGGGGGACTCACTATGGAATATCTGGAGAGAAACTGAGAAGCCTAGGAAATCAGGACATAGTCAATAAGATATGTGAAGTTTCAGAGGCTGAACATGGGGGCTGAGAGCAGGTAAAACAGACAGGAGGCTGAAAAGTTGGATTACAATGACAGTGTGAAGAGCCTTGGGTGCCATGACTAGATAATTAAATTTCATCTTGGAACAGAAGACTATTGTGGATTTTTAGTAGGAAACTCATGTGTCAGGATGGTAATTCCAGTTCATATTTTTGTATTTCTCATAAAACTCAGGTTTCCAAGGATGCTGGATGTCTTGGTTCATTGGGAAGTAAAGAAAAAGGGGAGAAAAGAAGTGAGAAGAGAAAAATTCTTCCTCTAAGGTAAAGGGCTCAACTCAACATCTTAGACAAAATCAGTTGAGTTGAGCCCTTTACCTTAGAGGAGGAATTTTAAGTGTTCCTTAGTTCCTTTCAGAGAAGGTCTTTGAGTGGAGAAGGGAGTAAAATAGCTCAGAAAATTCTAGATATGATGTAAAGTTAAATGATAGGGAACACAAACACCAACTGTGGTACTCACTAGCTGTATCCTTGAGTAGGTCACAACCATCATGAACTTCTGCATCTTCCTTTTTTTTAATTGGTGCTAACAAAATCTGCCTCATCACCTTCACAGAGTGGCAATAAGATTTTATAAATGGTAAACCACATAACAGAGATAATGTCAATGAAATCAGTATGTCAAAGCAATATGTGCATTCCTATGTTAATTGAGGCATTATTCACAATAAGCAAGCTCTAAACTACCTAAGTGTCGCACACACACACACACACACACACTGAAATATGATTCAGCCATAAAAAAGAAAGAAATGACAGATGCATGGGTGGCTCAGCAGTTGAGGGACTGCCTCTGGCTCAGGGCATGATCCCAGAGTCCCTGGATGGAGTCCCACATCAGGCTCCCTGCATGGAGTCTGCTTCTCTCTCCGTCTGTGTCTCTGCCTCTCTCTCTGTGTCTCTCATGAATAAATAAATAAAATCTTTAAAAAAGAGAGAGAAATAAGGAAATGCTGCCATTTGCAACAACATGGATGAACCCAGAGGATGTTATGCTATTGAAATAAGTCAGACATTAAAGGACAAAAATAAATAAATAAATAAGAAATAAAGGACAAATACTGTAATCTCATTTATATGTGGAATCTGAAAAAGTCAAATTTACAGACGCATAGAGTAGAGTGCTGGCTGCCAGGGACTTGGGTGGAGGTGCTTATAAGGAGATGCTGGTCAAAGAGTGCAAAATTTCAGTTATAAAATGATTAAGTTCTGGGAAGCTAATGTACAGCATGGTGACTACAGTTAATAATACTTTATTGTGTACTTGAAATTTGCTAGGAGAGTAGATCCTAAATATTTCTACCACACACACACACACAATGTAACTACGTGGGGTGGTGAATATGTTAATTAGCTTGGTTGTGGTAGTCATTGGCAATGTATACGTAAACAAAATCATACTGCACACTTCAAATATACACAATTTTTATATGTCAATTATACCTCAATAAAGCTAAAAAATAAAACATTTTAATTAAACATAGATAATGTCTAACATAACCATTATTTTATATACACTCACTAGTAAATGGAGTTTGTTGTATAAAAAAAAATCTAAGTACAAAACCTAATTTGTAAAACTATGAAAATAAATAGGTAAGCAGCAGAACATGACTAAGTTACTCAATAACTAAAAAAAAATCTAGAGGCATCTGGCTGCCTCAGTCAGAAGAATACCAACTCCTGATCTTGGCGTTGTAAGTTCGAGCTCCACACTGGGTAGAGAGATGACTAAAAAATAAACTTAAAAGAATCTAAAACTGCTTCAAAAAGATGTAATAAGATGTCTAAAAATTGAAGGAGGCTAGTTATTGATAGACTCTAAGTGTTAACTATTTAACTTCTAACTTACTACAATAAAATGCTAATTCCTATTAAAGGTAATGCAGAACACAATATGCAAATTCAATGACAACTCTCAAAATATCTTTAATGTGGATCAAATTGATACTGTAAGAAGAGCTCTAGGAAACTGTGTGCAAATGGAATGATATACAAACATAATGGTGTTACTCCAAAGACCAAATTAATAATTTGCAACATCCTGCCAATATGTGGGCTGAGACCATGACTCTCCAGTGCCTCCACCAATGAGTTCAGTACAGGATAGATGCCAACTACTCTTGGTTATAGAGATGAGTATGTGAATTCTAAGCATAACTTTCTGGTCAGCCAGTAGAGGTTACCAGGTCTTTCACTCCTGCCAAGAAAGTCAATCAGAAATATAACGAGATTCAAAAATTTTTGACATAAAGAGTAGAATATCATTAGTGGCACTTTGGAAAGTATTTATTAAAATACAATTCCTAATGGGTTAGGTAAGTTGAAAGAATAGTTGAGGATGACACCAACACATTTGTGATGAGATACATTTGAGGTGATAGAGAATAAAAAATTAAAGATACACTGCGAGTTGAAAATTTTAATTAAAAATTTTTTTAGATACTAAAAGTCAACATTTAGAAAAATATTATATTTAATGCAGTCCTATTTCATAAAATGTAGAAGTTCACCTGTGGGGTAGGTCTATTTCAGTTTTCCATAAATGTGCATCTGCAATTATCTACACATTTCAAGCAAAAGAGGAATAGACGGTGGTGGTAGTGGTGGTGGTGATGGTGAGGAAAGAAAAAAAGTATCTGCCTTAATTATGGGAAATAACAAAAATATATTTTTTAAAAATATTGGGGAAAGTTATTCAGATCTCCAATCTGCATTGATTTTCTTCCCCAGTAGAATTTCCATTAGACAAAAACTCTTAAATATAAACCAATAAATGAAACTCACTCTTCAGGTACCCAATTCTACAGTACCAGTGCTAGCAATTAATGCAAAATGGAAATTGGTGATGATTTACCTAGGTAAGGGGTTCTTACCCCCATGAAGGTCACTGATGCATTTGAGAATCTGGAGAAAGCTAAGGACTCTATCCAGAAGCATACACACATCTTCATGCATAAGCTGTATTGAACAGAATTACAATGGTTTCAAAAATTACCTCTGATCTGGATTACTGGAACTATTCAATATAAAAATGAATATTCATCCTCAAAACTGAGAACTATAATCAGTTCTAATTGTCTAATTGAATTTTATTGCAAACTACCTATATTTTAATATAAAACCTTACTTTTTATAACACTCTAACAAAGATTTGTTTCATTTAATCCTTAAAACAAGTTTGTGTTAATTTGTTAGATTCATGTAAAAAGGAGGGAAAATAAAATGTAGAGGGTTAAGTTACTTCTTGAATATCACTCACAGCAAGTGACAAAGGTCAAGTGTAGAACCCAGTATTGTGATTCCAATTCCAGTCCTTTCTCAACGATGTCAAGACCTGATTTCTATGTCAAAAAAACAAGTGGTGTATATACTTTGTGAAGGTGCATAGTTTAAAATGACACAAAACAAACTCAGTCCTTCACTAAGAAAGGAAATCTTTATCCTTTCTCTTTTCTTTTTTCTTTCCTTCCTTCCTTCTTTCTTTCTTTTTCTTTCTTTCTTTCTTTCTTTCTTTCTTTCTTTCTTTCTTTCTTTCTTTCTCTCTTTCTTTTCTTTTTTTGCAAATCATCAGCTGGTGGTTTGTTATGAACCAGTGAAGGAGCTGTGGACCAGAGCTTCCCTACTCAGGATTTTGTCAGTTTTAAGCGTTTGCTTTCATCTATTTCTGTTTAACAGGACACAAAAGCCTGAGAGAACCACCACTTCCTTAGTCTCTCCACATAATCCGGGCATCATACAGGAGCTTAAAAGACATTTTATTCTCTTCATTTTAGAGTGAATGCTCCAAATTTATTATACAAGAGATCCTTTGATCCTTCAGCAGCAAGCCCCTTTTTGAAGTTCTGGTAACAGTGTTTAAGAGGGTTCTTCCAGGAGGGGCCGGTTGGTCACTCAGCACACACTTTAAGTACTCACTTTGTACAGCTCCTTATTGGGCCTTTATAATGCTGCAGAAACTCCCGGTGGGGGAGAAGGGAGAGGGAGGATCCACCCAAAGCAAAGCAAAACAAAACAAAAGCAGCAAAAACTAAGAGGTGTTCAACTCCTTTTATTGGAGGAACCACAGTGATATGAAGGGAGGAAAATTTTATCTAATGGAGTCTTGGATGGGGGTAGTAGCTATGGCCTAGGCAGGTAATTGATTTGCAAGTTCAAGACAAGAAAAGTGTAAGGATTAAGGCCTAAATTGCATGCAATCAACATCACTTTCTGTTTTCTCAACAATGCATATTTTGAATCCAGCTATAATGATCCCACTGAAATCCTAATAGGCATTTCATACCCACAAAGGGTGGGTAAACTGTAGTAGTTAAAGAGCTGACCTAATTACCTGGAAAATTCAAGCAAAAAACCCTTTTCTCTATTTGTTCCGTATAGACAAATATTTCAGGAAATATGAGGTTCTAGAGATCTACATTTTCTAGAAACTAGACTCTGTTCTGAGTAGCCTGCTTGTCTTTGTACACTCACATTTTTGGCTTTGAGAAATGTAATATCCTCAGGTTACTTCTCGCATGAATCATTCACAGTATAGCTGGAATAGATGCAACTGAATTGCCTGAATTGCTTCTCTATTCTAAGGAAAGATTTGGGCAACTTATGGATGGAGGCGTGGGGAAATTGGCCAGTCAGAAAATGTTTTGTGAAAGGCATTTTCTCCTGCCACTTTGTTTCACATCAGTGCTCAAAATTATGAAGTTTCTGGAGGACATAGCAATTGGAAAAAAAATTAGGTAAAACTTATAATAAATTATATCAGGCATAAAACATGTCGGTAGAAATTATAATTAATAAAAAGTGAAATGTTACACTACCTTAAAATAGAAAGCAGAATCTCTCTTACCAACAACACATGGGACTAATACAAAAATCAATGTTCACTGTGCTGGTTGGACGCAAAATTACACAATTAATCCTGTGTAAACTAACCTATCAGCCATGTGCACTGCAGGATTCCTGATAACTATTAGGCTGCACAATCTATTAAAGAAAGAGAACTTTAATGAGATCCCATGAGAATCTAAAAATTTAAATCACTTTTTTTTCCTCTCTAAAAGAACATTTTTACTCCATTTAATGGACATTACTTTCCATATCTGATACACATATGGTCAAATCCACCATTAAAACAATCATCGGGAACCAGAAAGGCAGCCTATCTTGATTTTAAAATATGCTACTGAGGTGATTTCAAAGTAATAGAGGATTTAGAGCTCTCCATGAAAGAGATGCCACCTTATCTTCCTCTTGGCTTTGATAGCAATCTATTGCTATACTGTATCACCGGGCCTCACAAGGGCTAATGAGCCAGTCTAAAATTGTATTACCACACAATATACTATGTGAAGATATGGAGTCCCATGTGCATTTAGTTATGTAAATTATAATCTGCTTAATTCCACTACAAAAATAAATAGAAATAAGGCAACTATTTAGGTATGATCATTTTAAAAATACTGTCCCTGTTACACAGGTACATATATTTATACAACTGAGTATATGTAAAAATGTCTTATTCATGTGTAGGTATCCCACTGAATATTAAACATCTAAATAGACAATTATGCACAATTTAAGCAGAAATATAGTTGAAATATTTTTCTGGTGGGATGCCTAGGTGGTTCAGTTGGTAAAGTGCCTGACTCTGGATTTTGGCTCAGATCATGATCTCAGGATCATGAGGTGGAGCCCCATAATGGGCTCAGTGCTAACGGTGGAACATGCTTAAGGTTCTCTCTCCCTCTTCCTCTATGCCCTACCCCAGCTCACATATTCTCTCTCTCTCTCTCTCTCTCTCTATATATATATATATATATATACATGAGATAAATATAATATATATGATACATAAGATATATAAAGATAAATAAATATATGTTGCATATATATTTATATATATATATAGTATATACACACACACACAGACAGACATACATATTTTTTAAGTGATTGTGGTAAGTCTTCAAGGGCCTTTTTTTTTTTTTTTCAATTCTTAGATTGTATGTAATTCCATCCAAAAGCATGCCACCTAGATGGAGACTAAATGATTCTTCAAACACTCCTCTGTGCTTTCTTTTTTTTTTTTTTTCCTCTGTGCTTTCATTACATACTTAGTTGAATTGAAATTCCTTTGAAGAAAGCATATCATTATTAAAACTACACATTCCAAAAACATCATTAAACTTGGTCTCAACTTCTTCTGAGTCCTGATTCTTTCATCTTAATAGCAGTCTTGATTTATCAAATCCGTTCAGGCATTGTTTATCTTGATTGCAAAGCTGCATGCCAAAATAAATAGATGCACGGCTTAGATCAATCTATCAATTGATAGATGGATAGATACATCAGGGCATTAGCTGCAATAAATCTAAGAGAGAAAATAAGAAGTCCCGTCAATCATCTTCCTTGACCCAGTATGATTTGCTGAAAGAACCTCAACCTGAGCCCACAACTTCCCCTGATGAGCACTGGCTGGTTTCCTTCCCTTTGCCTCACTGCTGGAAGCAAATATGACAAAATGCAGATACTGCAATAAAATCACTAACGGGAAGCCCAAAATAATGAGTGCAGGTATCAATAGTAGACAAATAGTAAAAAGTAGACAGTGAGACCAAAAAAAAAAAAAAAAACTCAGGGGAGAAAACAATGTAGATGCGCAAAGGAGAACAGTGTGTCTAAAAGGCTGGAAAGCCCCTAAACACTAGAAAACAAGCTGACATTTCTGGTGTGATTTGTCTATATGGTAACTGTAGTCCGTGTCCACACATGCTATTGTCACCACAATTCGCTCTGCTTCTGAAAGCTTTTGATTTCAATTCATGCCTTTTGTTTCCTCTCTCCATTCATATTATCACCTACTACATTTCAAAGTGATGTGAACTTTTTGGTCTTTATTTCCATATAAAGCAATTAAGAATGTTAGAGAAAAGACAGGGGTTTTGTTTGTTTTTCTTCACTTAGCTCAGAAGCATAATATTCTCCCAGTCAGTCCTGGGAGCATGGCTCACTATTGCACACACAGTGCTATTCTGGACGCGAGCTCCAGGTCTACCTTTGAGGGACTAATACATCATTTCCTGTTTCCCCATTTCCTTCTCATATAACTTTTCTGTAAAAAGTGAGACAGAAAAAATATTTTTTAAAATGAGTTACAAGACAACTTCCTGCTTTGATTTAATAGACGGACATTCATATGTAGTGGTTATTAAAGTAAAAGTAAGGTGGGCATGGGTAGGAGGAGATAAAGAACATTTATATATTCTCAACCCTGGTAATAACTACATGTGCTACTTTCTTGTGTGACATAAACACTGATTTTTTTTAAAAGATTTTATTTATTTATTCATGAGAGATGCACAGAGAGAGGCAGAGACACAGGCAATGGGGGAAGCAGGCTCCCTGCAGGGAGCCAGACATGGGACTTGATCCCAGATCCTGGAATCATGTCCGGAGCCAAAGGCAGAAGCTCAACCACCGAGCCACCCAAGCATCCCCATAAACACTGATTTTACTAATGAAGAATTCCTGGTGAAATTATTTACCTGAAATGATAGGCATGAATTAAACTGACATACATTTCAGCTTTCACAAAAATTTTCTCTATTTTCAACAAGAAAATATTTTGGACAAGGACTAAGACACCCTTCTTGTTATGTTTTCAAAACTCTCCTATGTGAAATCTATCAGAAAGTACCTACTTGTACTGGATTGTCTACTAAACACTGGGGAAAGGAGGAAACATTTTGGAAAATGGGGGGAAAGAAAAACTACTAGTACTATAAGGTAATTTTTTTTTTCTCTAACAAGTCATAGAAATATTTCCACTTTAAGAAAGGGCATAAAAGTACTATTTATCTCCCTCATTACCTATTTCGCAATCACTCTCTTGATTTTAGATATCAAGAGAAGCACAATCACTGCTGAGTTTCCAGATAATGGTGGTGGCAAAAAATATGGATGTTTGTGTGAGTGTGGGACTATCAGTGTGTGCAGGTGCATAAGGAACTGAACTGTTTTATATTTGAGCCAGCTTTCACTTTGGCTTTATGAGCTTCTTACAAACGAAAAAAAAAAAAGATATGCTTTAAGAATTAATTTAGACTCCGTCTACTGGGCAAATTTCTTACATTCATTTTCAGATTTCTAAAAATGTCAAATTTGGCTTAACTCTAAGAATCGAATAAAAGACAATTTGATACCCTGTACAACTTCCATCCCAATTCTTATTATTCCTCTGTTAACAATCTTCCTGAGTTAGACTGTAGGCTAAGGGTAAGTACCACTCCAGTTGCTCACCATTGTTCCTGAAGTTAATAGACAATGGGGTATCTTAAGTGCCCAATACTGCTTATTGAAAGAATAAAGGGTTTATGATCTTAATCCTCTAGTTAATTAGTACCTCACACAGTCCTTTTGAGTTATTTTAATCCATTTTTTGCACTTTTCTCTTTCATTAAATTTTATTACTTAATGTAGCCAATAGGATTTTTGATAATTCAGTGAATCTAGTAATATTAACAAATGCCACAAGCATATATTTAGCAAAAGCTACATGCCAGTCACCATTTTAACAGTTTTAAAAATAACTCATTTAGTAATTGCAACAATCTTCTGAGATATGTCCTATTCATTATCCATGATACAATGTAGTTACAGTACAAAAATACCACATTCTAAATAGACTACTCCTTTAAAAACAAAAGATAGTATAGTGTCCCTACAAAAGTTATTTTAGCTCTATGGGCCAATACTTACAGAGGTTTACTGTATAATATTAACATCATAATGCAGATTTGCATTCCCATAACACTTAAGTATCACTATGTTATACAGTGATCACCAAAATGTGTTGATGGACCAAAACTTTTTGCCAAAAGTTCATTTAATTTCATGCATATTTCACCAGAAAATAGTTTAAAGGGTGTTGTAATTGTTTGAATAATGGCTTCACAAAATACCTACATCCTAATCCCCGGAACCTGTGAGAATGTTGCCTTACATGGTAAATGGGATTTAGCAGATGTGATTACATTAAGGACCTTGAGACTAAGAGATTATCCCAGATTATGTGAATGGGTCTAATATAATCATAGATTCCTTGTAGGAAGAAGACAGAGGGTGCGAGTCAGAACAGGTAACAAAGGCAGAGCAGAGAAAGAAAAATTGGAAGATGCTACACTGTTGCCTTTGTAGATGAAGAATAGGGCCATAAACTGAGGCATGAAGGTGGATTCTCTAAAACCCAGGCAAAGAAACAGATTCTCCCCCTAGAAGCTCTAAAGGAAAATAGCTCTGCTGACACATAGATTTTGGAGTTCTAACATTCAGAACTGCAAGAAAACAAGTTTGTGTTATTTTAAGCCACTAACCTGGTGGTAATTGTTGACAGCAACAACAGGAAATTAATACAGGTTGAGTAACGCAGATGTGTGTAGATAAGAACTTAGATTTTGATTTTGGGAGCCAATTTTTGGTACTTCTTAGGTTCATACATAATATATGATGCCTTCTAATTATTTTGCAAGGAGATGAAATAATATTATATTCATATACCTAAGTTAAAATTATGCTGCTTCTTATAGAAACCTAAATTTTTAAATAAGATTTGTCACATATGTAGTCATATCATTATTGAGCACATAAAATATTTTCATAAATTAAATAAATAAATAAATATTTAGGTACACTAGACTAGTATCTTGCATAAGTTTAGTATCTTCAGTCTCATTAACTTAATATTAAACACAATTTAAACTCACTCTTCAATGGTGTGCTCATCTATATTCCAATGGTAAGCACACTTACAGAATCAACATAATCCTTGGGAAGATTACCTGATATACCAAGTACTACTCATACATAAATAAATCTTTGAATGGATGTTAAGTACTGAAGTGTGACTATGTGGTTTATCTCTACTCTTGCGAAGATTGAGTTGACTTTTTGTCCAGTCTTTCACAACTACCATGAAATTAAAAATGAAAGGCATGAGATTCCTCTTAGATCTAAGCAAGTTAACCTTTGTTTTTATTTTTAAGATTTTATTTATTTATTCCAAGAGAGAGAGGGGCAGAGACACAGGCAGAGGGAGAAACAGGCTCCATGCAGGGAGCCCCATGAGGGACTCGATCCTGGGTCTCCAGGATCACACCCCGGGCTGCAGGCAGCGCTAAACCGCTGGGCCACTGGGGCTGTCCTACAAGTTAACCTTTGAATGAGGTTAGGGTCTGTTACCTTTAAACACTCTGATAGGCCTATATTGCAGTAAAGAGCTAAGACCATCTTACTTACCTATCTTCAGTGATAATGTTTACACTTGAGGATCAAAAAACACATAATTTATGTTCATAATTTTGCAATGTAGCTTAGGAGTGGTTTTATTTTATAAAGAAATGTAGATACAGAAAATATAATTAAAAATTTTTATATAATTGCCATTTAGAATTTTTAAATATTAACATTTTATCATATTTGCCTTAGAATTCACTTTTTATTTTTACTTATTTTTTTAAAGATTTTATTTATTTATTCATGAGAGACACAGAGAGAGAGAGAGAGGCAGAGACACAGGCAGAGGGAGAAGCAGGCTCCATGCAGGCATCCCGATGAGGGACTTGATCTCAGGACTCCAGGATCACACCCTGGGCCAAAGGCAGGCACTAAACCGCTGAACCACCCAGGGATCCCCTACTTATTTATTTTTTCAGTAGGCTTTACACCCAATAAGAGGCTCACACTCACAACCCAGAGATCACAGAGTCACATGCTTTACCAACTGAACTAGTCAGGCCTCCCCAGAAATCACTGTTTAAATAAAGAAAATACAAGAAATTAAATTGAAAGCTCCTTAAATTTCTCTTCTAAATTCCATTACCCTTTACTCCTACAAAGAACCAATATATTTAATTTAATGTGTAAGCAACACATTTTTATACTATTCTACAAAGATAATATAATGTTGCATGAGTATTTTTTAAGTCACATAATTGATATTGTTAACACTGAGACAATAGGCCCCAAATGGAGTTGCTTATGTTGAGTCTAAACACACCAAGATTTAACTTAGTCTGTCCCAAAAATGGAATCTTACACCAGTCAATCAAGAATTATCTGATCAGCACTCTTGAGGTAATCTGCCAAATAGACCTCCTACTGCCTTCTAAAGGAAAATGACCTTCCCTGAAATAATTCACTTTTTGCTACTACTCCTTGTATGTGTTCCTTTCTGCCTCTAGAAGTCTTTCATTTTGTATAGCTTCTCAGAGCTCCCTTCTATTTGCTAGATGGGATACTGCCTGAGTCAAGAATCATTGAATAAAGCCCATAAGATTTTAAAGACTTACTCAGGTGAGTTTTATTTTTTTAACAGCATCATATACAAGTTATCATTCTGACACTTGCTTTTTATTTCACATAAACTGTTTTCAAAATCTACATTCATCTTTAGTTCACTTGAACTGCTCTCTAGAAGTCAACAGGCATATATTAAATATTTTATATTTTTCAAGCTATTTATCCCCTCTTGATAGACATGTAGGTTGTTTCCATTTTTTAATTCCTACAAATGGTTGCACAAAGGAGCACTTGGCTGGCTCAATCAGGACAGCATGCAATTCTTGATCTTGGGGTCATGAGTTCAAGCCCCACATAGGGAGTAGAGCCTACTAAAAAAAACAAAGAAAACAAATGGTTGCACAGAAGATGCTTGTATTGTAGGGGATAAAGGCAGGCTGCCCTAGGAGGGACCACTTTGGTATGAGGATTATTTTCGAGTTAAAAGCAGTCAAACCAGGCAGCCTGGGTGGCTCCGCGGTTTAGCGCTGCCTTCAGCCCAGGGCATGATCCTGGAGACCCGGGATTGAGTCCCACTTCAGGCTCCCTGCATGGAGCCTGCTTCTCCCCTGCCTGTGTCTCTGCCTCTCTCTCTCTCTCTCTGTCTCTCTGTCTCTCATGAATAAATAAATAAAATCTTTAAAATTAAAAAAATTAAAGCAGTCAAACCCCAGCAGATTCAGGAAAAGATCTTTATTTCCCTCAACTACCTAAGAATAAATCAGATAGAGGATCTGCTCCAAGAGGAGAGCTATCATCATAGATAACTACATTATGTTTGAATTATTATAATAGACAAGGGGGAAACTAGCATGGTCTGTTTGATCAAAGTTCTCTAGGTCCACTGTTATTGAGTGGCTCAGAAACAGTTTTCTAAGCATTTATTCTTTTTCATCTTCCTGAGGACTGCATGCATTCCCTCTGAAGTCGTGGACCCCTAACCCCTTCTCCTTAGTCAGAAGGACATACATGTCTCACTTTGCTATTTCCATGTTTGTGTGGATTTCTCATGTATATGAAATTAAATCTGATTTCCCTATTATTCTCTGTCTTATGCCAATTTGATTCTCTTTTTTTTTTTTTGAAAGATTTTATTTATTCATGAGAAACATAGAGGAAAAAGTAGGCTCCCTGTGAGGAGCCTGCATACAGGACTTGATCCAATGACCCTGGGATCACAATCTGCGCCAAAGCCAGAGGCACAACCACTGAGCCATTCAGGGGCCCCTATCAACTTGATTTTTAGCCCAGCTTTTAGAAAGACCTTAAATAGTAGAGGCCATTCTTCCTCCCTGGTAGCATAGTTCCACTTGAGCACATGTGTGAGTACTTCTCTTGGGTAATCATGCAGGTGCAGAACAGCTGAGGTATCCCAGGGTATAAATGTTTTTAATCTTCCTAGCTACTGTGAATTCCTTCTCCCAAAGGGGGTTCTGATACTTTTTACTCACACCAGCAGAGTATGAATGCTCCCATTTCCTGATAACTTTACAACATTCAGTCCTAGATATTTTCTTTTTTTTTTTAGTCCTAGATATTTTCACTGTTACAGCCCAAAATGTAGCCCAATTACACAGATCCTCAATGCGTTCAACTTAGCTTCACTAAGATATAATTTATATACAATAAAATTAACAAGTGTAAAATGTACAATCCAGTATTAACAAAAGTATAGAGCTGTTTAAACATAACTACAACCGGGGCACCTGGGTGACTCAGTTGGTTAAGCATCTGCCTTTAGCTCAGATTATGATTCTGGGATCCTGGGATCGAGCTCTACATAAGGCTCCCTGCCCAGAAAAGCCTGCTTTTCTCCTTCAGCCTCTGCCATTTCCACTGTTTGGGTTCTCTCTCAAACAAATAAGACATTAAAAAAAATGACTACAATCAAGTTATAAAATATTCCATCACTTCAGCTCCCAACCCCACCCACTAGTCCCTGAAATCAGTGATTTTTTTTTTTTTTGAAATCAGTGATTTTATTTCTGTCTCTCCAGTTTACCTTTTCCAGAATATCCTAATAAATGAAACACAGTATTTGACCTTTTGTGTTTGGCTTCTTTTACTCAGCATGATGCTTTTGAGAATCATTCATGCTATTGCATATGGTCCATTCTTTGTAATTGCTGAGTAGCATTCCATGATGTGGATGAACTACAATTTATTTTCACTCAGATTTTAATTTGCACTGACCTAATTATTATGAGGTTGAGTATCTTTACATGTATTTTTGGCCACCTGAGTTTCTTTTTTCTAAAATGTGTTCTTTCTTTTTGCTTGTTTTTCCATTGTGTTGTCTTTTTTCTTAAAATTTAAAAATTATTCTTTGTTCTCTGTCATTAACTGCATAACTAATAGATTATATCTTTTCCACATAAATATGAAAATAAACATTCAAAGGCTAAACTTTAATCCTCCTAAAAGAACACATTTAGAAGCATTTCATATTATTAATGTATATGACAAAAAATAGGGTGGGAATTTGGGTTAAAAACAACGTAATTGGGGCACCTGGGTGAATAAGTCAGTTAATCATCTGCCTCCAGCTCTGATCATGATCCTGGAGTCGGGAGACTGAGCCCCACAACAGCTCCCTGCTCAGCGGAGAGTCTGCTTCTCCCTCGCCCTCTGTTCCTCTCATTGCTCTCGCTCTCTCTCAAATAAATAAAATCTTTTAAAAATTAAATTTAAAAAATAAAATCAACATAATTTACTTGCTATTCAATAACCCTTTTAATGATAGGTTGGTTCCTTCCTTGGAAAGGGGGAGCTGGGTACTGTGTTCTCTACTTATCTGGGTAAACAAATACATGTTAAAATACAGCTAGGGAAAAAAACGTAATCAAATTCTATTTGATACAATTATCTTGCCATTTTAATCAACACATATCATGCCTGTGATCAATAATTGAATGGAAAATGTCTTTCATCTTCTATACCCAACACAAAACTGCTATAAGAATTAATGAGCAGGTTCCCCCAGTGCAGTGTATCATATTCTTTCAGCAGTGCATGCCCTCCTTCAGACCAGAAGCTCACTAAATGTCATTCACTCCAGCCCTGAGCCCTCCTGGGGCTCATCCAAACCCCTCTGCTAGCAGGCAGCATGGAAACACATATCTCAAACCTCCTTGTCTCACAACTCCATGTTCTGTGGTTGTTTCCTACGTGGGTTTCTGCCTTCAAGGGCTGTGTGCTATTTCTCACAACAATCCCCAAACCACCCATATCATCTTATTAAAAGTACAATAAACAGTCTCACAAATCCCCTTTATCGCACCCTAGCTCAAGTCCGAGTTGTACTCATTCCCCATGTGGAATAGCAACTGATCCTGCTCCCTGTTGCAATCCACTCTTCACACAACAGCTAAAGTGATTTTTTTTTACAAACATAAATCAGATCAACTTGCTTTAACTGCTTGGATTCCTTTGAAGTTCCTATATGGCAATTTAAATTCATATTCTCATCTGTGACCTGTAAGGCCTCACAAGATCTGCCCTAATCTTTCCTGTGCCAATCTCTCCCAAGCTTCCTACGCTCCAGGTTCTAGCCTTCTGTCAGCACCAGACCATGCCAAATCCCTGTCTTCCACAGTGCCTTTCCGCTTGCTGCCCCTCTGCCTGGAACCCTGCTCTTCTGGCTTTCTTCCTGTTTGCCTTCTTCCCTTTCTGGCTTGCCTTGAAAGTCACCTTCTCAGAAAACCCTTTCTAAAAGTAAATTCTTTCATTTTTCTCTCTCATAGCCCTTTGTTTCTTTCCTGTAATGATTTTGTTTACTTATTTCTTGGCTGACATTCTCAGTAATGGTAAACTCCGGAAGGCAGGGAATTTGTCTTCATCTTAGTGCTTAGCACAGTGCCTGGGATTTCTAAACAGCTCGATAAATATTTGATGAATGAATGAATGATTCCTTGGAATCAGAGCTACACACACACACACACACACACACACACACTTCACGTGGAGCCACTGGCTCTTCTGTTTTGTATCTGGAAGCACAGCTACAGACACGTAGGTAAATTTTTTCTGATACTGTTCTTTTCCAGCATGAATCTGGTCAACCAAATTATTCAGGAGTTGCACAGAGGGTAATTCCTTCCCCAGTGAACACAGGACTAAAGAGGAAAAAGAAAAGAACCTACTGAAAATTCCCTTCCTCTGCAGACTTTTAAACTGCTAATCAGCACAAACAGCTTGTAGTAGATTGAGCACAAAAGGCTGCTGAAATGGCACATAACTAATTCCAGGTGATTTAATATCTTACATTGCCCTAGTGAAAATATTGACAAAAAAGAAGAATATGATTTGGAGGCTTTCTGCACTGCTGAATTTGGTGTTAGCTTTTGAGCCTCTATCAGAGCATTTTCATAAATCAACATTGCTAAAGAAAGAAAGTCTGGGTGTGGCATTCAGGAACCACTGTCAAATTAGAAAAATGCTAGCAAACGGGAAAAGGCTAGCTCTTTGGGTGTGAAAGGCCATATGTAGCAGCCCTTTCCCAAATGTATGTTCCACTTTGACAATGTTAAAGGTCACCTCCACAAGGCTCTTTGAGCGTCCAATGGCATCTTAAACCTAAGGAGGAAACAAGCTTCCCAAATATATTGCCAATATCTATGGTTAGGTAGCAATCATAGGGAAGTATGAAATTCAAATACTTCTGATAAATCCACATCTTATACAAGGTATCTATAAACACAAACTAGGGCAGCCCGGGTGGCTCAGTGGTTTAGAGCCATCTTCAGCTCAGGGCGAGATCCCAGAGTCCCAGGATCGAGTCCCGCATTGGGCTCCCTGTGAGAAGCCTGCTTCTCCCTCTGCCTGTGTCTCAGCCTTTCTCTCTCTCTCTCTCTCTCTACTTGCTCTCATGAGCAAATAAATAAAATCTTTAATATATATATATATATAAGCACAAACTATTTTATGGGTTTTTTTATAGACAGGTCTGGTATATGTTGACTATCTTAGGGTTCCAAGGCTATTCTTTCACTCATAAGAGCATTCTCCGGTACATTATTTCAGAATTAATTCCCAATTGCTTTATGAAAGAGAGTATTCATTTTAATCCTTCTCCTGACCACATTAAAAAGAATACACAAGAAGTAAGAAGATTCTTTTCAACTGTCATATAGGAAAGTTGGCTTTAGATTCACAAGAAATCAAAAGAAAACAAAGCAAAAAAAAAAAAAAAAAAAAAACAAACAACTGTAGTATCTAGAATTATTCTGCCATATATTTTCAAAGAGCCAAAACTTTAAATTCTAGTAATATTTTCCCCACAATACCTCAATTCAAATTGTATCATCAGACATTGGTATGTATGTATGCATGTATTTTAAAAATTTTGTTTTTAAATAATCTCTACACCCAACATGAATTCACAACCCCAAGATCAAGAGTCACATGCTCCACTGGCTGAGCCAGTCAGGTGGCTGAGTTTTTAAATATTTTCTGATTAGTATTGTTCCTCTAAACTACAGTAGTGCTTTTTTAAACATCATTTTTGGTTTTTTTAAAGATTTTATTTATTTATCCATGAGAGATAGAAAGAGAGAGGCAGAGACACAGGCAGAGGGAGAAGCAGGCTCCATGCAGGGAGCCTGATGTGGGACTCGATCCCAGGTCTCCAGGATCACGCCCTGGGCTGAAGGCAGGTACCCAATCGCTAAACCAATCAGGCATCCCAAAACATCATTTTTTTTTAACAAAACATCATTTTTGTTTACATTTTCCGCCATATCTGGGCAGGCAGGTCTCAGATCCCACATTCTTGGGTTTAAAATATCTCTAAAGACTTTCATCATACCAATTTCCAAAGCTTTTAGAATGGCAGTTGACAAATTTGATGACACTGACTGATTCATGGAGCCAACAAATAAAAAAAAAAAAAATGAGTGGAAATGCTGAAAGTCAAAAAAAATTCATAATTCATAAAATGGTCACCTCAAGTAAATTTCACTATCATATCATTCAACAGATGGCAATGGCATCCTTGTCAAAAGTCAGATTGTAAAGCTTTTGAGAGATGTGCTTCAATGCACAATACAGTTTTATAATTAGTCACCTAGTATGTGGCCAAGAAATAAAAGTCACTTTTTGCACTGAACATATAGTAGTATAAGCAAATCCATGACAGTTTTCAGAGGTTTCCATTTTGCTGATAAATGCTTGATGAGAAAGCAGAGCCTGAGAGTGAATTCAGCATAAGTAAGGTTATGTAGATTTACCAAAGAGCAGTTATGTATATGTATGTGTATGCCCACACATGCTATGTGTTCAAATTCTCAATTTTATGGTCTCAAAATTATGCCTTGTCAGTATTATTTATTACGTGCACATGATTAATATGTGCAAGGAATAAGTTCAGAAGATAAAGCTAGAATATTTCACATCCCTGCAACTAATGTTTTATCAACTCTACTAACACACAAGTTCTTCCTATTGAACTTTAAGAAGCTCTATTTTCCGTATTTTCTAGGTATTAATGAAATATCTACAGTAATCAAGAGAGGGATGCATTATTCAAGGTGCTATCAGAAGCAAGAATATCCATTACCAATCAATCAATACTGTGGATATTCATTTTCCTATTTTTTAAATAAATTACTGATGTAATTAAAATGCAATGTATAAAAAGATTTAACAAGTCAATTGTTATGTGATGGCCAATAAGAAAGTGATATCCCCCCCAAAAAAGGAGTGCCTAGATAGTTCAGATGGAAGAGCATGTGACTCTTGATCTCAGGGTCATGAGTTCAAGCCCCACACTTGGTATAGAGATTACCTAAATAAATAAAGCTTGACATTTTTTTAAATAAATAAAATAAAATAAGATAAAACTAAAAAAAAATAGTGACATTGATAATGTAGCACATGACTTCAATGTCTCTAAGAAAAAAAAGGCACAAAATATTTTCACTTGAAAAAATGTGTAAATATACAAACATACACAACAAATAAGAAAATCCTGGTATTTCATGGTTAATTCTTAGTATTTAATGACCTTATCATTATTTTACCTTTTTTTTTCTTCTTTTCATTTCACAAGCATATTAAGTGTAGGGAACCAAACACACAGTAGCCTTATCTGCATTATCTAAGCTTCTAGAACTGAGAACCAGGTCCTAGAAAGGGACCACAGAACACAGAGTCAGCAGTACTCTGAGACATAAAGAAGAAATTAACTCACCTGAAAAACACAAAAGGTGCTGTGTTTTTCTGCTGGAGACATCTGATTTCCTGGCCATCTCAGAATTGGAAAGCACCTTCCAAGGTCATAGAACTCAAACATCCTTATGATGGCTCTGGATGTCCACACTTCCTGACTTATCAATCAAGTAGGAATTAGGTTGGCTTCCCATCTTTCACCTAGATTTGGCTTTCTCTAAGCCCACACCATATTAGGAAGGGCTCCTATTTTACAATTTGTGGAAAAGCATTTTGGAACTTGAGAAAAGTAATCAAATCACATTTTATCACCCAAGAAGTTTAACAGCACTAACCTACAGTGTGATAAATAGTGCTAAAAATTAATTGCTCATTAAATAGGGCTTGCATGTTTATTTTGCTTCAGAGAAAATGGTAATTGCAATGGAATTTCTTCCTTGACATTCAAATTCTACCTCTTTCCTGACAATTTTATCTCATTTTTAAAAAGATTTTATTTATTTATTTATTTATTTATTTAAGAGAGAAAGAGAGAGAGTACAAGTGGTGAGGAGGAGCAGAGGAAGGAAGAGGGAGAAGCAGACTCCCTGATGAGCAGGGAGCCCGATGACAATAATGGGCTTGATCCCAGGACCCTGAGATCATGACCCAAGCTGAAGGCAGATGCTTAACCAACTGAGCAACCTGGTGCCCCTTGAGTACCTTAATTAAACTGGAGGTTTAGAATACTTCAGGACTGTCAGGCCCAGAAAATGCATAGATAGATCAATCGATCGGCATGTGTTTGGTGGTAGCTGTAAGCATCTTCAGGCCATTCTGTGTCTAATTCATCTTGGACTTTATCCAGCCAGTATAATGATTTTCACACAGCAAGAACTTCACAAATTTTCATTTAAGGACTAAATGCAGGAACTTAATAGGACAAAGGCAGAGAAGTGTGATGAGTTTTTCTAAAGGATGTCTTCATCCCTTGAAGTTGGGCTGCATGTCCTAGAGCACTATTCTTAGTACCGCGATCATCTTAGGAAGTACTTTGGGCATGACCTAAGTCAACAACCCCTTTGAGTTTTCTTGCAGTCCTTCTCACTGTAAACAAAAAGTGGAAGTCTCAGGTAGGTCCTAATATATCACTAACAACACTTTAACTTTACTAATCTTGCTATTTATTTTATAGAGGGAGACAGGAAGCAGGACTTCAAACTGGAGCCTTCGGCAGCTAATAGTATCCAGCTAGTATTAATGATCTTAGATTGTTTTCATTGTATTATGTTTGTAGTTACCTTTCATTGTTTCTCACTGACGCTAGTGTTTCATTCACAGTAATGAAATAAAATCTCCATTTTACAGCAAAACTTTTTTTTTAATGTGCTATTAAAAATGTAAGTACATTATGAAAAAAAATAATGAAGATGTTGTATTTGGGGGAGTCTTAGAAAATAGAAGATGATCGAGTGACCAGTTGTTTTAAGAAGAAAGAACAGCAGGAAATGTGTCTGAGAAGACAGGAGCTCTAAGAAGGGTGGAACAGCCAGCAGTTGAGTAAAAGGAGAGGGTCTCTAAGGATACAGGGAAGTAGAAGGGAATAATGAAGGCTGAATCTGGCTGAATGTGGAAACGAAGTGTGACAGTTACTTGGCCTGCAAAGCAATGGAGAGCCAGGGGAAATTTTCGGGAAGTAAGTGACATCATGGTCAAAGTGACAAGCGAGAAAAGGGATTTTAACAGTGACATTTAGACCTTAGTGGATAAGAGTGGTTACAAAAAGCAGAAATCCAGTAAGGGGAAGGTTGCAGTGATCTAGTGATTAAAAGACTGAACAAGGAATTATCCAGAATGGCTCATGAGAAATAAATTTCAGTGTGTCAAAGAGAACGTTAGAACAGGCTTTGTGGTCACTTAAAAGTCAAGAAAGGATGCATAAGACAGAAGATGGACAATCGCTAAAACAAAACTACCCAAAAAGTGCTCTCTGCTATAGTAAAAATGTATTTTGCTCTAACAAAAGAAACCATGGGGGAAAAAAATCTGAGGATTGCTTGTGTTTCAACAGTCTCAACAGTTTTTTATATGGGTTTATAGGTTGTATCGCCTAAAAATGAAATCTATTCTGTAAATGTAAGTTTTCTGAACAAGGGAACATTTTATCAACTGCTAAATGGTTTGCCATGAAACAACTTAAGACCAAATCAGACAATCTGATTTCCAGTTCCACTCTCACATAAATGGTGCCATGAGTTCCCTTAACCTCCCTGAATAGGATTAATACCTACCTTGTTTAAACACCCAGTTTTTATTGATTTTATTCATTTATTTAACACCTGGTTTTTATAAGCATCACATTAAATGATATGTGTGTGTGTCTCTTAAAGGTGATTTTCAGCATTACCATTATAGAATTAAATTTGCCACAACAGAGCATTTTAGGGTTACATATATGGCATTTTGCCTGCTGAATTAGTTTTGAAATATGAAACATAGAGTGCAATGCTCTGCACATGCGTTTTGCAAGACTGCAGGAGAAAAACATCTACTCCTGTTTATCAGAAGGGTGGGAAAATGTAACAGAGGAATAAGAATGATAGTGCGTATGGTTCCCAAGCACAAAGAGAAAAATGGCATGCCACAGAAGAATAGGATGGGAAGGTGTGAGGAAATAGAGAAGTAGAGGCAATGAGGGGTTCACAGACTGAACCCCTATCAGACATGGCAGCGGTTGTTCTTCATCCATTACCAGGGAGAATTTGAAGAGAAAACAAACAGCCCAGGACAGCTCCCCTGCTGTATATTCTTGACCTGCTTCTTGTTCTGTGCTTGACAACACTGCAGGAAGACAGGAGAATAATGTTGGTACTCGATCCCCCCCACCCCGCCCCTTCAGTCCCCTTCCTTTATAATCCTGTTTCTGAAAATTACAGGTAAAGAAAGACTGAAGCCAACTGCACAATCATCATTTTGGTGCAAGAAGCCTGCTTCTTTATGTGCTTTTGGCTGTGACAGATCAATAGAAGGACATGAAGCAGCTCTTTCCTCCACCCCCCCCCCCAAGACTGGTGCCTGTGCAATCTGAGTAGTCAATTCCTGCTTCCTGGCATTTGAGTTTTGCCATGGTCCTTCTGACTCAGCTAGGGTACCCCTAGTTCTCCCAAGGCCAAGCCACTTCCAAGTTACATGGTCGAGTAAGGATAAATGCAAATGGATGAGAGGTACAGAGCATCCAAAAAACCCATCCTGCTACGGAATCTCAGCCTGAAGGGTCCTCAGCTGTCCATTCTCTCCTTCTAGCCTCCCTCGCCACACAGCTGCCTTCGGCTATCCAAAGTTCACTGTCCTGTCACACTCCCTTCTCAAAGTCGTGTGTTCTCCTGGGCCCAAGAGATCTAGGAAGTAGGAAGAGAAAGGAGTGTCCCTGTGGGGCACAGGGTTGTTCTACCTGTGTTCCATGTTTTCTTCCACTTTGTAATCAGTCATATGGTGAGTAAATGGTATCATGGCAGGTTTGATAATCCTCTTTATTAGCATGTCCATTTCTTCCTTCCCTGTCTACTAGAATCCTCCAGCACAGCAGGGTAGCTGCACGAATGCTCCTTTTGTATCTGGACTGGTGTTTTATGCTTTGGACTACAGTGGAAGGGACGCTGAACTTGTTCCAGGTCTAGTCTTTACGAGAACTGACAATATTCTAAATTGGACTCTTGGAATCCTTAGCCATCATGTAAGAAGTTCAACAACCTACCTACTGGGTTCAGCCTTTTTTGCATGTGCACAGCACCAGACATGCAAATGAAGCTATCCTGGGGACACTAGCTCAGCCCAGCTACAATCTGCACACTACCATGTCACCTTAGTTGTCACCAGGTGGGGCTGAAGAAAGCATCCATCTTAGCCCTGCCTGAATTCCTGACACACAAAAGCATGAGATTTCATAAAATGGCTGTTTTAAAGTTATGCATTAGTAATGTGGCAACAGATAACCGAACAGTGCCCCTTTACTCACATTTTACATAAATTGCTACATAGTCACAATTCAAACTAATTTTTCATCATTTCCTCTCTTAGCTACACGTAAGTCTCCAGGTACTTATCTTCCAAACGATACACGACTTGTGTATTTCCCCCAAGAATCTGATATGCAAAACACATTCCTACTGAGGTCTTAAACAGTTTAAAGCCATATGGTGAATTCCCCATGCACAATTCAACAAAATAAATGATGAAAATAGCGCGAGCTCAATTTCAGAAGTCAATGGAATGGTGATAGTATTTACAAAGCATGGCCTCCCTAAGTGATAGTAATAAAAAGATACACTGCAATACACTTGCACCGCAAAATCTTATCTGCAAACAATAGCACCTTGGGTAGTTATGAATGTGTTGCTTCTAGAAGGACATCTTGTAAAAGGTTTGGGGATTGTAATATTGCTGTTGTGTATCTGTATGTAACATTCTTAGGTAGATCACCAGGAAAGATGATTTCACTTGATTTTCAGATTAATGAACTATATGCCTATGGGTGAAATACCAAAATCTTTTTTAGTTTAAACTATTTCATAATTTCTTAATGGACCACCCATAGGTCATCATGATTTCTGAGTTGTCTCTTTCTAGCCTTTCCATTCTCTTCCCTTGCTGAAGAGATGCTAGCTATAATTTCTTTTGTCTGTGAACAAATCTGCAAATTTTCCATCGTCTGTTCTAACTTGCAGTTTATACTCAGTCATCCACTAAAATAAAACAGTTATGCTTATTAGAATGGTTCTAAATTAAGAGTGAGCAGTCACTGGATGAGGAAGATCTTTCCATACCAAAATGCTCACAGTGAATTCAATGAATTCACATTGCTATGTGGACTCTTTTGTTCAACTTTTAGATACTGGTTTAGGATTTAGAGACTGGAGGTAGCTAGTGAATTGACTTCAGATTTACTTGTTCTGATTACAGCCATTGATTTATTTTATATTTTTTACTGTTATTTGCAGTAGTAAAATAGCATAAGGGGAAACCTGTTTTGGAAACAGGTGAGAAATATCTATGCTACCTGTATCATGGATTATTTAGGGACATCTACTTAAATAAAAATAAATTAGGATTTATAACACCACATTAATTACAGATTTATTCAAGACCTTCACTTTCATATTTTAATATTTGTGGACTGGAAGTGGCTGAAATAATTCCTTCTGTTTTCTACTTCATGTTTAGCATGAGTTCTAAACAGTGCACACCTGCCCCAGTTTAAACATGTACATAAAACACCATACAACCACCCACATAAACTTGTGTCATTGATGGAGCCAGCCTGAACTATAAAGACACTGGAATACAATCTTCAAAGGCAGTAAATGTGAAGTAAATCCAGTTGAATAAAAATCTAGAACTGGTCATTCCATTCCCTTCATAGAACACAGAAGCAAATGTGTAGTAGCCACATTAGCCTCCCATTAAGGACATAGTCTAGTTTTCAGCAGAAACAATCAAACTACTCTCCACTATAAGCATCCAGTCTGTTAAACCCATTATTTAAATGAACTTGGGAAATGATGACACACACCTTTCTATCCCTCCTCATCAGCTCTGAATTTTGAGGGGCAAAGGAAGTGGAATGCATGCTTAATTGAGGCAGTAAATACAAGGCTGTAGCAGATTGTTTTACTGTTAAATACAGTAATGAGTTTTTAATGGCTGCTGTCCAAAATTACACTGGAGAAAAATGGTTTATTAGTAATAATAATAGCTGGCACTTTTATCTTCAAAGCACTTTACAAATATTAGGTCATTAATCCTCCAACTGCCACTGGGAGGCAGTGGTAAATGTTTCTATCCTTAGTTTACAGCTGGTGAAACAGGAAAATAGAGGTAGTAACCAAGTTTTCAAAAGTAGGTTTTGGGGATAGAGGTCAATTTCCAATTCAAACAACTCATATCTTTTTTTTTTTGTAGTTTTATGATTTTTATTAAAACAACTACAATATGCTCAGAAGCTATCTGTCTATTCATTTTCTTTACTGTGCGGCCTGGCATTGAGATTGGAGATTCCGATGGCCAGCTCTTTCCACAACGGCTTTGTGGTTCTTGGAGGAGACATTGTGAGCAATCTCTGCACGATAAGATTTGTCGCACCGCAGCAGTCCTTCAAGCTCCCTGGCGCTGTGGACTAGGAACTTCTGGAAATCACTGGGCAGCATGTGCTTTGTTTCCTTGTTCCTACCACAGTCAGCGCTGGGCATCAAGATCTGGCCCTTGAATGTTCTGTGCATCTTCTTGTCAATGCCCCTGGGTTTTGGCCAGTTGTGCTTAATTTTGCATTATTGGTCTGGTTGGTGCTGGATAAATTTCTTGGTTCTTGGGCTTCACCAAAGGTCTGAGGGCAGCCATGATGCCAAGTGGAAGATGGCTGCCATCTCCGCAGGAAGAGAGGACTCATATCAATTTTTATACATAATTGGATGGCATTCACTGTGATGACTGCCAGTCCTTCTTTGAGGGGTTAGTGGTTAAGGTCAAATCCTGTTTATCTAAACCTGATTCACAAAGGCATACAGGGGTTGTATCCGAATTGCTCAATAGTGGTCCTTTAGTATTATTTCAAGCAAGTCAACTGTGTTAAAAAATTCAGCCCAAATCAATTACATGCAGAAGCTTCTATGCATGGAAAACGTGATCTGTTGCGACCCTTTGAAATCTATCCCCACTGAGAATTAATTGCTAGAGGTTGCAAAGCAAAATGGAATCAAGGTCAAATTTAAACATATTTATTTGGGTTTTCTATTTTTATTCGTTCATTCAGAACTCCTTTACGGAAAATAGTATACATCTCAAATTAGTGCACAATAATAAGTAATCCAAATAGTCTATTATCCATTCTGATGTACTCTGTAGATTTTAAAATTGTTATTATTTTTGTTTGTTTGCTTACCACTGTGGGCAATGTTTTCAATTTCTGCCCATTGTATAACATCTGAAATATTTTAATCTAATAAATGAATTCTCCACAGTGTCATCAGATGCATCTTACAGAACAGGTTTTAGAAAGTCTCCGGATTTATAACACCAAAACAAATGTATTTCTTGAGAAGCCAAGTACTGTACTCTAAAGAAGCAGACATGGGCCACATAAAAGTCCTATAGCAAATCCATTCCATAAGAACCACGGAAAGGGGATCGGCTGTCTAGCCAAAGTAGAAAGCAAACATTTTTGCCTCTGTTCTAGAAAAAGGGTTGGAATTCCTCAGCATCTGAGAATGCTACTTATATTTTGCATATTAAAAGATAACAGTAATACTTGATTCTAAATACCCCAAACCAAAACATCAAAGACCATACTGGCCATGCCTAGAATTGCATTGATTTTTTTTTCTTCAAAGCCTTATCTTAATTGACAGCTGTTAATAAAGATAGTGCCATCATGACGATAGATGTCATTTTCAAGAACAGTCAGGCTGGCATATGACATCTGTCATTGCCAACTATTTCTATCTTAATCTGGGGTGGCAGATACTCACACCTTTGTGGAAATGCCAACCGTGTAATGCAATTGGTTATATATAACACCCAGACGTGAGGGAAACCCATGCATACTGATATGACAGCATCAGGAACATATCTGCCAAGAAATAAGAAATGGTAATGAAGGCAAGTGAAAGCTTTGGGGAGGGTAAAGGTTGAATTTTACATACACTGGTGCCGAGGGACAGGATAGGACAGTATGCTTTCATGACAAGATTTCGGAGAGAACACAAATGTCCTCCTCTCCCAATGTACTTCCCACATGGAAGTCCCTCACCATTAATCCTTTGCATTAAGGCTTTTAAACAGTCTTTTTAAATGCTGCCATTCTGGGGCACCTTCTGGGGCACCTGGGTGGTTCAGTGGTTAAGCATCTGCCTTTGGCTCAGGGTGTGATTCCAGGGTCCTGGGATCAAGTCCTGCATCAGGCTCTCCAAAGGGAGCCTGCTTCTCCCTCTGCCTATCTCTGTATTTCTCATGAATAAATAAGTAAATAAAATCTTTTTAAAAAAATGCTGCCATTCCTGGGATAAGTATGCATTTTCATGTAATACCTTAAAAGGAATCCTTTATATCTACTTTTCTACATGTTTAACTGAGATAATGAGACACAGAACAGGTAAATCTGGATAAACAACAGGGACAAGTACGAGGCCTTGATGAAGACTATAGTTAGAGAATCCTGCTAATCAACGGGGCACTGATGGATGCTGCACACCTGGGAAATTAAGTCCAATACAGAAGAGAAAGAATGTGCAAAGGACTAAATGTTTGAGTCTCCCCCAAAATTCATACATTGGGACCCAAATTCCAACGTGATGATATTTGGAGCTATGGCCTTTGGTAGATAATTAAGTCATGGGGTGAAGCCCTCATGAATGGGATTAGTTCCCTGAGAAGAGAGACCCCACATACCTCTCTTGTGCTCCTTCTGCCATTCTTGTTGTGAAGATACAAAGAAAAGTCAACCCAGAAGGAGGTCTCACAAGCAGATCATGCTGGCACCCTGATCTCAGACTTCCAGTCTCCAGAACTATAGGAAATAAATCTGTTGTTTCTAAGCCACTCCGCTCTGGTACTTTGTTATAGCACCCTGAATTGACACAGGGTGCTGAAGTTGTATGAGAGACTCAAAGGGTAGCATTTAGGGATTTGGGACAGGAACTCAGATTTTACTTTACTTCTCAGTGTGAGTCCTGGTAAGTCCTAGCTCTGCCACTTCTAAGCCAAACAAGATGACCTTGCACAAAAAGCCCCCTATGTCTATGTCATCCAGCTTAAAACAGGTATTATAACAATAGCACTACACAAATCACTGATGCAGAGAGTGCAAAATATATCAAATAGTCAGTAAATAATATAAGTATCAGCCTGGCACAGCCTTAGTCCTGTCTCTCATATAAAATAATTATTCAGTAAAAGCTCTTTCAATGACTGGTCAACATCTCATAGGACCTACAATCAATCAATCAAACCATCGATCAATACTGTACAATTACAGAAGCTATGGAAAAATCACATCAGGGACGCCTGGGTGGCTCAGTGGCTGAGCGCCTCCCTTCAGCCCAAGGCATGATCCTGCAGTCCCGGGATCGAGTCCCACATCAGGCTCCATGCAGGCATGGAGCCTGCTTTTCCCTCTGCCTGTGTCTCTGCCTCTCTGTGTCTCTCTCATGAATGAATGAATGAATGAATGAATGAATAAATAAATAAAATCTTTAAAAAGAAAAAAAAGAAAAATCACATCTCCCTAACTTTGGGCAGGGCTACATTCAGCCTTGGAAATATATAACTGGTAACATTTTCAATATTTCCCCTAGACTCATTACTTCCTTCAGTATACACATTAACTCTGATTTTTAAAATTTCATCAACTATAGGGATCCCTGGGTGGCTCAGCAGTTTAACACCTGCCTTCAGCCCAGGGCATGATCCTGGAGTCCTGGGTTCGATTCCTGCGTCGGGCTCCCTACATGAAGCCTGCTTCTCCCTCTGCCTATGTCTCTGCCTCTCTCTCTCTCTCTCTCTCTGTCTCTCATGAATAAATAAATCAAACCTTTAAAAAATAATAAAATAAAATTTCATCAACTATAATATATTTGTTTTGCTTTAAATAAGAAAATCTAGGGGCACCTGGGTGGTACAGTCAGTTAGGTGGCTGACTTGGTTTCAGCTCAGGTCATGGGATCAAGCCCCACTCTGGGCTCTGCGCTCAGTACAGAGTCAGCTTAGGACTCTCTCTCACTCTCACCATCACTCCCACTGTCCTCTCCCTCTCTCTTAAATAAATAAATAAATAAATAAATAAATAAATAAATAAAATCTAAAAGCAGTAGTGTGGGCCATGAACTAGATCACAAACAGGATATCTGAGCCTTAATTTTGATTTCACTATTAGACCTTGCTTGTTTTTCATCTATAAAATGGCCTAACAACTTGTCCCTTTTTGTTCATCATGTCACTGTAAAAGGCAAACAAAGCTGATATGGAAAAAAAAAAAAAAATCTCCAAAATGCTGAAAGCATCCAAATAATGCAAGACATTACAATTTTTTAAATAGAAATCTTGAAAAGTAACCTGAATGGATGGAAATGTAGTGTTGAGTGTGTCAAAAAAAGGTCTTCACCATGAAATCTTGCATGTATGAGGTGTGTTTTTTCCTTTGAACACCTCAGCACACAAAACATTCTATAGTAAGCCGATTCTATCACTTTACATTCTTTAGCAAAGGTCTTCGATGTAATAATAAACAATTCACAATCAACTCTAACTGCATCAAATGATCAAAAATCACCACATTTTTCTTACCCACTTACCTTCCATTACGCTGTGGATTACATCCCATAGCCCCAGGGAACACAGATGCCTCATAACACTGTGCTACCCATGCATCTCTGATTATTGCTTCATCCTTCACCCTGCTACCACTACACCAAAGAGGGAGATCCCTCCAGAGATTCAAATGTCCAGGTTACAGTGACTTTAAGCTGTTAAGACTGTTGTTATTTGAGGGCATCTCCACTTTGCAGGCATAACATCTGCAATCTCTGGCATCAGATTTACCCCTTACAGCAAAAGCTTTTGTTAGGGAAGAGCGTCTGCTAAAAATGCAAACCTGTTACCACAGTGGCTTTAATATGCCTTTTCCTTCAGACTCTGCCATCGGCTCTCATCTTGGAAAGAGGATATTATATAGAAGAACATACAAAATTGTCTGGAAGTTTGGAGACTGCAGCTGAAACCACCTCTGAATGGGGACTTGCCCACCTAGGGCAATGAAAGAAGAGAATGATAGAGAATGACAAAGCAAAGTAGAAGAGGACCCTGAATACAAATTTAATGATTTTCCATTTTGTTCCACATTTGGCAATTCAAAGGTTCTCCTTCCTCATTGCTTGTGTTCCATAAATTTTAAGGCTCCAGGTGTGCTAGGTATTCTTCATTAACCTACCAGATTCCAATCTGTTCTCCACAGTCTTCCAACCTACTGTGGGCAGAGGGAGTCAATCTCTGCATACCATCTTTTACCAGGCTCCCCTGCCATCTGACTCCTGGTTACTTTGGCCACTCTAAGGAAGGAGCAGAAGATCTGCATCTGCCACTTGACTACAGGTCCTGGCTGGCAGCCTTTCCGGGAGCTGCTGCTCTCACCTCCTCAGTAACTTCTCTTACCTACTGTCCTACTGGATGAGGGGCAGTAACAGCTCTTCAGCCTGCCCAAAAAGATGTGGTCCCTTCTCGAAACTCCCTTCAATTGTCTCTTTGAGTATGCTTAAAAAATAAAAGCAAGAGGAGACCAAGTGTTACTCAGAGAAGACACAAAACTCTGGGTCCTTGAAGACTGCCAAGGGGACATGTTCTTCACGTTCAGCCAATGGCACTCTGAACACTCAGGTTCAATATTGTGAGAATATCAAGTTTTTAAACATAAGTAAGAAATATGAATTTTTATGTGAAATCCTTGGTATTTATTTATTTATTTATTTATTTAAATCCTTCGTTTTTAAATATTGGCTGAAATACTTCTTAAACATTCCTTGGGCCAAATAAAACACCTATGTAGGCTAGGTTCAGTCCAAAGGATGTTAGTTTAGATCCTACCTAGACTATGCTGCCTCTTCTTTAGAAGAAAAAAAAAAATCTGTTTTTCATTGCAGTGCCTGATTACAAGAAAGAAATTACAAGAAAGATGGAAATTCACATCTATACAACTTTTCTTACACAGTTATTTAGTCCTAAAAAAATAATTCTCTCTCATTTGAAATCTCAAGGCAAAACAGAGAAACATCCGGACTCGAAAGTCACAGGAATCTGGATCTGTTCTAAATGTATGAATCTAATCAAATTATTTAATTCCAGTATGGCTCACTCCATTCATCTGCAAAATCAGGATAATGACTTCTTGCCTACCATCTTCACAGAGACATTTGGCTGAGAAATGAAATCATACACAGTAAATGAAAAGTGCATTTGAGCTCTTCAGAGACTAAAATGCTTTTTAAACCAGAGGGATTAGTAAGAAAAACCTCAGGGGTTTGCTGAAGCTTTTTTTTTTTCTTTTTTTTTTTTTTCTATTCCAACCACGTTTCATGACACCGAGGTAACTGCAAGTCAGTGCCTTAGGCCAACATGACCTTAAAGACTACCCCAACCTAAGTTGGTGGTACTCAACCCTCCAGTGCATTATTCTCACCAAAGCTTCCAAAAAACCCAAAGTCTTTCTTAGTCACCATCCCCAGGGATTATGATTATTAATCATCTGAGTTGGTAGTTTTAAGAATCTCTCCAGGTGATTCTCATGTCAGTCAATCCTGAGAACGAGTACTCTTAGGATCTTTCAAATATGTGTAACAATCACTGTGAGTATATGTGTGTATAATTGATGTAGGTATCAACAATTTTCCATTCAACTGTGCCATGATGACAGTTCACACTTATTCACATACAAAGGGATACACACACACATCTATCTATCTTTATACATTCATATACTGAATATGGAATACATAGATAATTACTGTAATTAAAAGCCAGAATTTATTGAGTGCTCAGTAAGTTCTACTAAGCTGTCTATAAAGATTGCCCCATATTATGCTCACAATAATGCATGCAAGCTGGCATGGATATCAACCTCCATTCCACAGAAGAAATCAGCGTTGGATTAAAATGACTTAGCCAAGGTCACATACCAAGGAGTTAGTCGACTTTGATCTTGAACCCAGGCAGCCTGATTACTATAGCCAGTGCACCAGTTTGTTTCCCACTGTGCCAGACAATATAAGGTTTATGAGATACATAAAATGGAACGTGTGTCCCCAAGAATGTTAAGATATGAGAAAGGAATTTTGATGAGCACTAAAATTCACAGGCTGCATAGGAAAGTGGTACTGTGTAGTCCCTAGAGTTAGGGAAAGTTGGATTAGAAGATGGGCAGCTGATGGTTTTGCTTAGCTCCTACTTTGCAACTATGGAGAAAATGAGATGTACCCAAACATCAGAAGAGAGAACAGTTAAGATCACCAGGAAAGGAAATTCTGTTTAAAGAAGAGAGTACATTTATATAGTTGCCAAATTCAACACATTTATTATTACCATCATCTGGCAGCATCATTTGGATTGGATATTTATGCCTTCTTAAATTTACCTCTATTTTCAGTTTAACCAGCAAACTACAATTTTTGAAGAATTCATCTCAGTTCAAACTCTATCTCTGATTCTTACTGAAAAATTGTGTATAAATATACACATAAACACACATACGTATTCCTAATAATTTCATTTTCAAAGAGATAAACAAGCTATTATAAAAATGAAAATAATACTTTTTTCACAGAAAATTTCAAAAATTGAAAACAGAATATGCATTTTCTTTGTATTTGTATTATCTAAACACAATAGGAAGGTAAGCAGAATCATTTTTTATACACAATACATAAAATCTCAATTAGTTATGGTCTATTTGTGCACTGACTAAAAACATTCGTTAACAAAACAGAATTTTCTAGTTTACTGGATAAATATACCAGAAGAAATTGTAGAATAATGTTAGGTTGCCAAGCAACCACAGCTCTACTCCCTCTTGTTTGTGATCAATCCAACTCATTCATCAAGCTTCCTATCCCAGTGCTAGAGAATTCCAACCAATTTGTTTCTTGGGAAAATTATAGTGACTTTCGGTAACACAATAACACTTTTATTCTCAGAAGATAAACTTAGATGTTCTTTCGATCAAAGGGATGTGTTAATTCATTATTCTCTACATGGTGCTAATGAGAAAGCTATAATTAACTAACTACACTATTGCGACACACATAAAATAAACTGCAGTAATTAGTAATGTTTAAGGTGTTAACCAGCCTCCAAAATTAGAAAATACAGAATCTTTCCTCCAATAAAGATGTAGAGAAAGGAGAAAGCACCATATCTAATTAAATTGGGAATTGTTTCCATTCTCCCTGGCATCCCAAAGAGGGGGAGAGGCATGGTCGCCAAAACATGAGAGATTTTACTTCAATAGCAGAGAAAATGGCTCAATGCCAATTCTACTTGTAGGTAGACATAAAATACTGGCGAATAATGTAATCCTTTCTTTAAAAGAATGCTTAGCACAATATTTTTCCAGGAATGAATAGAAAGAATATTATGCTTTCACTCATTAGCTGTGTTAACTTAGCATATTGTATGTAAATCACCATAATAATTGCATTCTCTTCAGACTGAATTAGTTAGTTACAATGAAGCTGTAATCAAAATGTTCATAATTGAAAATATAGTATTCTCGGTCTCGGTTTGAAAAAATAACAAGCAACGCTGATTAAATCAGATAATACAGCACATCATTGAAAACAGTCTTAGTATAGAGACAACTTCCTCCTCTAGCTTATATCGTTGCATGTCAATTAGCTCCCCAAATTCAGGACTCAATACCTCCAGATCTGTCATGGTTTTCTATGTGTCACCCTTTGTCTTTGGCCTAACTTAAGCTTTCCATGTGCATTACTGCTTAGATTTTCGGGGGAAAATACAAAATGGTAAAAAGCTAAATTTTTGTTTCTCAAATGCATTAGACTCCATGGCACTGTAGGCGGTCATAAATCAAAGTGCAAAGTAATTTCCAACAAATGAAACATTTAATGCCAATGCTCCTGGGAAACAATATGTAAATGATCATATGAATTTCAGGCAAGCTGTCACACTAATTCCTCAAGGTACCTTTTAAAGATGACATATTCACTGTGAAGAAGGGGGTGTTGTCATGCAAAAGTCAAACTTAAAGCAATACTCTACTATCTGAATTGATATTCCTTGGGCTTCCTGACACTCATTCCTTCAAATACGATGCCATCCAGCCCCCTCTATCACTTAATTTTCCTTTATGAGATTAAAACAAACAAACAACAATAAAACCCCCCAAAACCCCTAGCAGAATCACAAATCAGTCTTGATCATTATCCTTATTTAATCCTCCATTTAAAAAAAAAAATGAACCAGTCTAATTATTTCAACAAAGTAATTTTTGGTCAAACAACCTATCTTCAAAATCTTCAAAAGTAAGCTATATTTTATCCAGCAAATATTTTTCGAGGTCAGGTCTATTTTGTAAAAGTCTTAGGGAACTTTGTGATGGGAACACATGTCCAGTTTTAGTTGCCTCAGATCCAACAAGACACGCCTATATTTTAATAAGCAAGTGATATTTCTAAACTGTATTTAAAACCAATCCAGTAAATGAAATTAATTAGCTTAAAGGTAATAAATATATAATGTGCAATATCAAATCTTGTCATTCTTACAATTAGGCCCATGGGATGTTTTGCTCATCACCAGATAAGTTGGAGCACCTAATAAAACCATGAGGTAGCAATAAACATCGGCAGTCTTTTCTTTAAAAGACCCATAAGTATAGATACAACAGAGAACAATCTGAAAAACATGTATTAATCATCATAGTCCTACTCCTCTGCAGTGATGTGGGTAAAAACATGCCCAGAAAGAGATTTTTAATGAACTGCCATAGCCAGTACTCACACTTGCCAAGAAATAACTATTTTTCTTCATTTATTCACTGACAATATCCAGGAGCTTGCAAGGAATGATTATACTCTATACTCTCTGCCTTTACTACAGATAAATCCCACCACAGCACTTAAGGCCATAAAATGGAAAGCTGGGTTATACACTAGACTCCAGAACCAAGTTGAATCATGAAAGCCATAGAGTGGCCCATCACTAGATACTGAAATTAAGACAAACCTAACTGCAACCTCAGCCTGTGAAAGAGGACCTAGTCTTACACACAAAGCTGTAGAATAAACTCGTTTTTTTTTCCCCCCTTGTTACTAAAAGTTTTCCCAAATAGCTTTCTAAGCTTCTCTCTGCATCCATTTACTGACAAGCCAACGTGACCAGCTATTGGTCATTTTATATCTTCCGATCTGCTGCAAACCAGAGCTCTGTAGGAGTTGTACGGGGCAGTAATATTCAATACCCACCCATATTCTCCCAAATTAGGAAACACGGTATTTTGCCTTCTATAAAGGTGCGGAGAAATGAGAATGCACCGTATCTAATTAAATTGAGGATCAATTAATAGTAACAGTAACGCCATCAGCAACCATAGCTAATTTAGGGGGGTTTATTTATTAAGCATTAAACACGAAGCTCAACTGTCTTCTTGCATTATCTCATTCCAGTCCTGCAAAAGCCCAATGAGCAAAGTGTAACTGATACTATCGTTAGTATTGAAAAGGGGAAACCGAGGCACGGAGCAGTTAAATGGCACGTCCAAAAATCACACATCACAGAGACGCTGGAGCTGGAGCCGGGACCCACCTGGGCGCCGCGGGAGACTGTGGGCCTGGCGGGAGGCCAGGTGGCTCCCCGGTTGCCCACCTCCGCGCGCACGCGCACAAGTGCCCCCCCGCCCCCACCGCGGGCGTTCCGGAGGGCGCGCCGCCGCGCACGCGCGTGCCCAGGTGGCCACTTGCCGGCCCCGGGGGCCCCTCCGAGGTCCCCAAGGGCGGGGCTGAGCCCCAGGCCCCTGGCTGAGGGCTGAGCCGCGAGCCCCCCCCCCCCAGCCGCGCCACTAGACACCTGCCCCCCGCCGCTCCATCACCTCCCGGGCCCGCCTGCCCGCGCTCGCCCCAAGGCGCGGCTGCGGGGCGTGGGTACCTGCGCCCGCGCCACGGCGGCGTCTTCTGCCCCGGGGTCCTCGCAGGAATTCCTCAGCCCCGGCCCCGACTCAGAAAGTGCGGCTCTCACGGCGAGCGAGCGGGTAGGAATCCAGGGGCCGGCGTCCCCCAGCCTCCCAGCCGCCAGGCTCCAATCCCTGCTCTCCAAATTAATCACTTTCTCCCTCCCCACGCACACTCTCACTCAAAAAAGAGAGAGAGAGAGAGAGAGAGAGAGAGAGGCACAAAGGAGAAGGGACCATCCGTGACTGGCATCTCTAGCTCCCCCAGCTCTGCTACCAAGGAGCCATGGCAACCACGCCCCCGGCCTGGCCCCTACCCCCCCCACACACACACACACCGGGGAACTCCTGAACCTCCCCGTTTTCTCGCTGCCCCCGCCCCAACCCTGCGGTCCTCAGAGCCTCCCTTTTCGAGCTGGCGGCGGCGAGCGCAGAACCCCAACCAGCACCTGGAATCTTCCCCCGGGAATGGGAGCGAGACGGGGGCGGGGTGCGGTGCGGAGGGAAACGGGGCGCTACGACCCAAGAGATGGTCACGGGCGGGGAGGGGCGCCATCAGGGCTGACCCCAAACCCAGGCCAACCTCGGACGCCCTACTGGAGAGAGGGCTGCAATCCCCGGGCCGGTCTGGGATGCTCCCCAGGGGGTCGGGGGCGCTGCGCGGGGGTGGGGGGGGGGAGGCTGGAGCAAAGGCAGAGGGTTGACCTACCCGTCAGCAGGCGGAGAGAGTGGGAGCTGGGGGATTCGTGGAGCCGCTTCACTGTATCCCGCGGACCCGGCGCTGGGTTCGAATCCGGCCTCAGCCACCAGAGGGCGGGGCTGGGAACGGGGGTGTCTCTTACCGGGTTGGGGTTGAGAGACCTCGGACTACCCCCCGCTTTAGGCAAGGATGGGGCCCTGTTGCGCACCCCCGCCTGTCCGGGGAGCTGACCCCTCCCACCGGCAAAGCCCCAACCCGCCGTGCCTCACGCCCCGCGAGTTGGCTGCCCGGCTGCGGGGGGAACCCGCGGGGCTAGCAAAGCAGGTGCACAGTGACCCCCACCCAGGCACCCCTGAGCCGTCTGCGCCCGCCGAGCTGCGCCCACCTTCCCTCCGGGAAACTTCTCCCCTCGCTGGCTGGCGCCCGGGGACGCACGTGCGGTGTCCAGCGGCTCCGCGCGGACCCAAGGGAGTTTCTGGCCGGCGGAGACCCCCCGGGCCCCTCCCGCCCCGGGCAGTGGCCGCGAGCGCGCGGGACCTGCTGGCTGAGCCCGGATCCACGCCCTCCGGGCCGAGGCTGGCCAGCGCCTCTGCGCCGGTCCTCGCTTCTGCGCCCCGCCCTCACCCACGCGGCTGATTTTCCCTCCCTTTGCACACTCCCTTGGGACACAGAGAGAGAGAGAGGGAGAGGGAGGGAGAGAGGGAGAGAGAGAGAGCGCTACAGGCTTAAGACTTATTTCACGGTGAAAAAGCAAGGGACGAAGCCAAAACTTCACTCGTCATTTTCAACATCTATGGTCAAAAGAGGTAGGATGGCTGTCCCTTTAATCTGCAAAACCGAATTAAAAAAAAAAAAAAAAAAAACGGAAAGAAAAGAAACAACACCTGCCCCTCCCTATGGTTTCACTCAGTACGTATTCCAGACACGGGTCGCCGGTCTGGTTTTCCTCCATCGCTGCCTGTTGGAAGGGTGTGGTACCATGTACCTATTAAAAATACCCTTTTTGCTTTCCTTCCTTATTTATAGGTGTGATGAGGCTTGCTCTTTACAAAAGATGCTGCTACGATAAGCTAACAGATCATTGCCTACAGAAATTTGGGCACCTTCCACTGTTAACCTTTTTTTAAATTTTGTCTTAATACTTAGGATCTGCAATTTCACCACATTGTTCCATAAAGTTTTTCCTATTTATTTTGTATTGATTCACTATTATAGGGTAGAAGAAAGCCCTGTGTGCTTATTTCCACTTACAAAAGGCCATTTCTGATGCTTGATCAATTCCACCGAAACATGTAAATTTTATTTTACGATTCCAAAATTAATGAGGGAAAGTTACAGGCTTTTGCAGACTAAGTTATTTATACACTCCTTTCTTTTTCCGTTTCTTTTTTTTTTTTTTTTTCACACCGTGATATTTTCCAAATTTTTCACACAATGCCACTTTAAAAAATTCTGTTGAATTTAATTTCTCTTTGATGGTAAGAGAATCATTGACTTCCAATTTTTACTCCTCTAAAGCAGTAAAATTGACTTTACAGTCTGGTTTTGTTCTCTTCTGTGCATTGAACAATGAGGACATTTAGAGCTGTGAGCTTCCCTCAGAGTTGGATACTACTATAGTAGCCGATAGAGGAAAGGCAATTCAGAATTCTGCTTCAGAAGCAACTGAATAAAATATTTTGAAAATGAATTAGTGGACTTTTAAACTTTAATAATTGCTAACTTTGGAGCCATGACTCTGTCAGTTCATGTGTGGGCTAAATTCTTACTGACTGCATTGCAAATTGCAAATGCAAGTGAGGGCAGGATTAGTCCTGAGTTTAAATTGTACTGCTAGAGTAATTTCTTTGCCCGAGGCATCATTATTCACACGGAATGTTTTCTAAAGTAGAAACAAAGATAGGATATTGAATGAAATTCCAACAGGGAAAATATAAGGAAACATTTCCAAGGTAAAGGAGACACAAAGCTGAGTTGAACTCAGAAGTTGACCACCTTCTGGGTAAACATTCTCTGACCAAAAGACTCAGAACTCAATCCTGGCCAGACCGATAGAATACTCTTCTCCTCCATATACAACTCTTCTTTTCTCTGTGATTTGTTTTTTGACATTAGGATTATTGTGAGGAGATGATATAGATCATGTCGTAAAGATATATAGATACCTATAGCTATATAGAGAAAGAGAGAGGAAGAGAGATCCTAGTATTTATCAGTCATTGTTCAAGGTGCTAGGGTACAGTAGAAAATACAACAAACAAGACTAGCTGCTTCTTTTAAAATCAAATATCCAAAAATATATCAAGGAATATCAAGGCATCATATCTGAAACAAAAAGATGAAGGGTCAGTTCTTAAATACAAATTTTCTTGAAAGGAAAATAGCATATTTCTGAGTCTCTGACACTGCATATAAATGAGGAAACAATAGCCCAAAAATAAGTCCAAAACTTAGTAGAGGCAGCCATTAAGTCTATACATACATGATATGCTTTACTCGAGGCAAATAAATTTTAAGCGAGGGAGAAAGGAAAAGAAGATAAGGAAAAAAGGAAGAAGGGAAAGAAGGGAAGAAGGAAGGGAGGAAGGAATACAAATGATTAACCAAGATAGGAAAACAGTATTTAAAAGAAAAAAAAATTAGCCAGCTAAGGAGGTCTTTTTAAAGAAATGCAAAATAGAAGCAAATGACTTAAATTTCCACATCCAAACTTCATAAATTTCCACTTCCAACACTTCATAGATGTTACCTCCAGGGATAGGTTCTTTTTTTCTTTTTTAAATACATTTCCAAAGACAGGCCACAAATGCAGCCTTTCTTGACCCAAAGAACTTAAAACAGCTCATTCCCTCAGATTCCTGGAAGGCTGGAACCCGAGACCAGAAGGCAGCCTTCAACCAGAGTGGAGATTCAGTGAAACTGCCTTCTGCTGCTGCTTTGAAACCCTCCCTTGGCTCCCATCCTCCTGTCTGACACTTTGTTCAGACTCAGTTCCCACTCAACAAATAATCCTAATCTATCAGGCATCACACAGTTGCACGGGAGTGCTAAAGAAAGACTAGATTTCTTACAAGTCACATGGAAATTTGGTTGCATTAGCTTTGAAAGGTGTGAATTTATCTCTCACAATTGAGGAAGGCCATGTAAAATGAAAATATGACTATTAGACCACAAATGAAGGGGAGAAAGGAGGTCTTTCATGAATAGAAGCAGAAGGTGAGAGAGATAGGCCAGTCATCTGGAAAAAAAAGAAAAGGTATTAAGAGCTGGGGTATTTTTCAGCTTTTACTGCTGATTTACTGCCTATCCCCAGCTTGAACCATCATTTGGTATCATTCCCAGAGCCAGGACCATTGGAGGAGTATTGCCTTTTGGCAAAGCTGGGTAGCTAGTGATATGGCAATGTTCCTAGAAAAATTGTTCAGCGGAAGAGCTGTAGTTTTCGAAATGGCATTTCAGTCTAGCAGTTCTGAATAGTCACAGATCCATGGGGATTTTCTGGCCAACTACTGTCCTAAAGTAAAGCAGCATGTTCCACTGAGAGGTAAGTCCTCAAAGGCAACCTTGGAAGTACATAGCAGCTACCTTCAGCTTAGATACTAAGAAAGCTAAAGAAGATCATATTAATTCTGCAGAGTAAACTTTGTGTCGATACTCCTTTAACTTGTCCTTTAATACAAGAACAAAAGGACATGTATTAAAAATCAAAGGGCAATCATTTGGGGACAAATAAAAAGGTAACGTCTTGTACTTCACCCCATGGATCATTAATACATGTGATTCAGCCTTAGCAGGTCACAGAACCACATATTTTCACTGGATTTTTTAAAGGGCTAGGTAATTTACAGACATTAATAACAATATACTTATGTAGCTATGATCATACTGTTATCAAATCTCATGCTTTAAGGCATTTGTTGATCACTTCTAAAGATCAAGAAGATTTCTTGCCCTCTAAACAGAAATGCTCAAATGCTCATTATAACTACCTTACCCTCCTGTTGGTGGTTTGCTCCAAAGTCCTGTGCAGTGAAGTCTTATCTCAGTGGACCGAGAACAGTTTTAGAGTATGAATCCATTTATTGGGAAGAGTCTTCCTAGTTTTGGAGGATGGGAATTTCATTTAAATCTCTCTATATCCAACATGATACAAAATCTTTTCAATCTGGAAAGTACCTCAGGCAGCATATTTTCCAATAGCTTCCTTTTATAGTTGAGAAGGGCAAGGTTCAGAAATTTTCTCAAGGGGCATCTGGGTGACTCAGTGGTTGAGCATCTGCTTTTGGCTCAGGTTGTGATCCCAGGGTTCTGGGATCAAGTCCTAAAGCATGCTCCCCACAGGGAGCCGACTTCTCTGCCTATATTTCTGCCTCTCTCTCTATGTGTCTTTCATGAATAAATAAATAAAATATTTAAAAATTTTTTTCTCAAGATTTCCAGGTTAGTGGTCTAGAATTCATATATATATATATATATATATATATATATATATATATATATGCCTAGAATTCATATATATATACTTAATCTTGTTAATAATTAATATATAGATATTCTTGTATGATTTTAGAATATGACAGGACACTGCCATCTTGAAAGATAGTTGTATTTATTCCAATTTTGCCATAGCAAACAAGATAAATGTTAAATAGTGAGATGGTGAATGATAGTAGAAGAATAAGGGATGATCTTTACAGAGACAAATAGCCAAAATGAAGGTCTTAGTTGATTTTCTTCTATTTTGTCCAATTGATTTTGGAAATTGGTTTTCACACTCTTAGAATAAAGAAAATTTGGTAGAGAGAAAGGAGAGACTCAGTGGGTATCCTTAATATAAGAGCTTATGGCAGGCTGCTGGTTGCTTCCCTCCTTGTCCTGACCCCCTCATCCCACAAATATGTTCTTTTTTTTTTTTTTTTTTTTTCCTTCCTGGCCACATAGCCACCTACCTAAAGACTACATTTCAGGGCAACCTCTTGTGTCCTCTCTCTCTTTGTACTATCACTCAACTTTCCTTTACTCTCACTAAAAGAGAGAGAGAGAGAGACTACATTTCACATTCACCCTTGTGACCAAGATTGGCCCCATGGCTAGGTTCTCACCTAAGAGACATGAGGAGAAATGCTATTAACAACGACTAGGTCATCTTCTTAAAGGTAATCTAGATTCATTCTTCTATTTCCTTCTAGTGAGCCTATAATAATGAAATATTCGTGTTGAAGCTGACAAAAGAACCCCCATTATCCTGAGTCCCTCATGAGTCCCTCATGAGTCTAGGAACTATAGCCCACATACTACCATGAAAAAACGAACTTCCCTATTCTTTGAGCCAGTATCTTTTGAGGTCTTTTTATTGTAACTATTTAGTCTTTTCCCTAAGTAATCTGTGTCACCAGAAAAATTTCAAAATAGTCAAGAAAAATAAGAATGAATGATATAGTAAGTATCCATTGTTTTTGCTGGACCAGCATTTATAAACATTCAGACAGCTCAACTAATCCTAGGAAATAATATCTCCTAGGTTTATGTGGCTGAGTTGAGGCTGCTGCCAATACTTCCTATTTACCACAGGTCCAGATATGTGACACAGGTATAAAATCCATATTCCTCATCTTTTCATCTATGGTGATTAGAGCAAAGAAAAGCAACAGACTCAAGACAAGCTAATGAAAGACCTACCTGGGATGTATGCTTGAATTATTAGGAAATAACACAGAATTGCTCAGGAAGCTTGATGTCAGATAGGAGAAGGTAGCTGCTTATCACCACTTAGAGAAAAAAAAAAAAAAACACCACAGGGAAAAGAAAAGAAGACTGTACTTGACAGTTAATTGAAAACTTATGTCTTCAAATAGATGAAAGCTTATTGTTTATTAAAAGCTAAAACTGAAATACATCTTAACTATGTAGCTAAGTGAGTGAAAAACTATTAGAGCAAAATAGTTTGAGTTAGTTTGCTAACATCAAAATCATCTTTTTAAAGATTTATTTATTTATTTATTTCAGAGAGAGTGTGTGTGTGAGTAGGGGGAGGGGCAGAGGGAGAGAGAGACTCCTGAAGCAGACTACCCACTGAGCTTGGAGCCCAATGTGGGGTTTGATCCCAGGATCCTGAGATCATGACCTGAGCCAAAAGTTGGCTGCTTAACAGATGGAGCCACCCAGGCACCTCCCAAAATCATTTTTTTTTAAGATTTTATTTATTTATTCATAGAGACACAGAGAGAGAGAGAGAGAGGCAGAGACACAGGCAGAGGGAGAAGCAGGCTCCATGCAGAAAGCCTGACGTGGGACTCTATCCAGGGTCTCCAGGATCATGCCCTGGGCTGCAGGCGGCGCTAAACCGCTGTGCCACCAGGACTGCCCCCAAAATCATTTTTATTCACTATAGATTCCTAGATAAGATTATTCCCTATGGATAGTTTCTTTAATAAAAGGGATGTGCATGACAAAAAGTCTTTCTTTCATGAAATAACTCATCTGATTGGTAGTGACTCTCTGAAATACCGTGACTGAGGGATTCCAATCTTGTATCTGAGTTCAGCTGGAAAAGACAAAGTGATTATTAATGATGTTTGTCATTGATATGACAGAAGAAATGCTTCTCGTATGCTGGGTATTTGCCATCCTTGCATTCTTAAAGTGTGGCATAAGTCTAGACAATGCATACAGACTTTATTTTTTCTTTTTTATTTATTTTTATTTTTATTTTTTTTAAGATTTATTTATTTATTCATGAGAGACACAGACTGAGTGAGAGAGAGGCAGATTCTTAGGCAGAGGGAGAAGCAGGCTCCTTGCAGGGAGCCCGATGTGGGACCTGATCCCGGATCCCAGGATCACGACCTGAGCCAAAGGCAGGAGCCCAACCGCTGAGCCACCCAGGCGTTCCAATTTTTTCTTTTTTAATTACAATATAATGGTACATTCTTTGGGGACATATTTTTAGCAGTTATAAAAAGAACGATGGAATAAATAGTCCTTTCTATGCAATGATTAGGGGCCATAATTCATGTTCTCAATTGACTTTTCCCACAAAATAAATTAGCAGACATGCACTTAAATCACAAATTGCTAATATGTCATATACTGTGTTAACACAAACTCAGATATGTAATCTGGGTAAGATGTAACTCGGGCCCAAGGGTGCAAAAGCACCTAGTTCCAGGGGTCCCAAACAAACCAGGATCAGTCACTCACCACTGACAAAATTCAAAGGCAGAGAGACAAGGGGTAGTGAAACACGAAAGAAGTTATTTTAGTGAAGCCAACACCAGGATGACACTGAAGTAATGTCTCCAAGACTGTCTTCAACGTGCTGAAAATACTTCTAGGTTTATATAAGGAAAATGCAGAACAAAGGTCAGTGCATACTTGCAGGTGAGCAGTAAAGGTGGGATAGATCATTGTCTCAGGGTAAATCATGTGGGGTCTTGCTCAGGACAGTCATTATTGTGTGGGGGGTAGTTTTGTTTCCCATCGTGGGATACTTTCCCCACCAGGTCTTTTGCTTGAGTTAAAAGATTAGCTAGAAAAAAGAATTTAATCTGTTAGAAATTACAGACTAAGGTCAAAACGGAGGTAAAAATCCTCTCACAAACTCGATTGTTTTTAGGCATTGCATTGGATTTATTGTCTTTCAGGAGTTAAATAAGACCTACCAATCTATTTTTTATTATTAGTATTTTTAGCAATATATTTTTCCATGCTGTTTTTCAGAATATTTACCATATTCATATACAGATAAACCCAATAAGTCATTTAAACCCTATACCACAAAAACAAAAACAAAGACAAAAACAAAATACAAAACAAAAAACCCCCACCTCCATACTATAGTACAATAATTACATTGCAAAGGTTCTGAATCTCCTGCTTGTATTGACAAGAAATATTTGCCTTCTCTTATAGGCATTTGTTCCTTTATCTTCTGCCAGTTTCTCACGCAGGTAGTTCTTTGGTATTTTTTGTTTGTTTTTGTTTTTTCTTTCCCATGGACCAATCTAAGTTATTTACTTAAGCCATCTCCTGCCATGCAAGGGATGGAAGATCAATATACTGGTCATCATTTGATACAAGTAAGGAAGGTGAGCTTAAAATCCCATATACTTTTCTACTCTGTGTGCAGAGTCATGGTCCAAAATAGTGCTGTGGTCCCTACTGGGTAGTTAGGCCCAGGTTCTCTTTATTCATCTTGATAGCCAGTGGGAAGTGGATTCACAGTTATAGAATAGAGTACAATTACCATGTCCCCAGGTAAAGGGCTTGAACCTGATGTGAAGATGGGGGTAGACAGTGAACTTTGGTTTTTCCTACTCTCCCTGGTGTGACTTCAGCAAAAACTTCAGCATGTACACTCCCACACCAGGGAGCATTATGAAGTGGGTGAAGGCCTTCCACATGCCAGCAGAGCCCTCCTTGCATGGAGGCCAATTGTCATGGACCACCCCAGCTGTGCCCAAGACCGACCTAGTAGACCAGGAACCTGAGACCCAGCTGCCACTGCCTTTTTCAACATAGACCTCACTCAGGTAGTTATTTGGCAGCTCATAATAAAACATTTAAGGAGACATCACCAGGCATGAGTTTTACAACACTTATATTGCCCATATATAGTGTTTATCAGCTCATATTCTATTTCCTATAGCTCAGTATATCCATGCAAATATAAATATGAAGCACTCTGCAAAATTTCTTATCATGCATATAGAAGCCATCTTAAAAGTTTCCTAAAATTAAGATTTTGGCGTCTCAAATATGAGTAAAAGAGAAAATTTAATGATGAAAATGTGAAATATTCCAGGATCTAAAATATTCTGATACATTTATCTGAAGAAGAATAAAGTAGTTAATGAGCATAAGGATTTGTAATTCTTTCCAATGTAAAGTTATAGACTTCTAGTAATGGTTTCTTTCAGAATTAATCCTCCTCCAGGTAAAAACTATAAAGTATAGACAAAATATAATACCTGAAAGCACTGTGTAGTGACCCCCAACAGGCAGATACTGGAGAGGGTAGATACTTGGAGAAGGAAACAGCACTGGATAAATTAACTGGTTTACAAGTTGTAGTTGAAGGGCAGGACCCAGTCTGTCCATGCTTAGTGGGTAAAAGAGGGAAAGAAAAGTTTCAGACTTACAGTCTTAAAGAAACAGATAACAGATTTTGCACAATCAGACCAACTGAAAAATAAGAGGAGGAATTCCATAGAAGAGCGTGCCAGAGAGAGGGAGCCCTGGATTCTGTTTTAATGATGCTCAATCTTCAGCTAAGCTTTGAAATATGCATTAATAGGACAGTCTCCAAACAGCTCTGCTGAAGTTCCAAAAGAACTGAATTGAGATGTAAACCATCCACTACAAGGGAGACTATAGTTTGATCTTAGCTACATTAACTGCCTGGTAAGAAAAATAAAAATTGATGTTAGTGGGAGAACCTAGCAGAATCCAGAATCTGTATAGTACTCCGAAAACAATCCAAGATGGTTCAACATATGATAAAATATATGTGATCTTCACTCAAAGAAGAGCCAAGGAGATCAACCCTGAGATGATCCTCGCATTGGACATAATGGATAAGGAATATAAAGCACAATTGTAATTATACTCATGGAATTAAAATATTACCACAACGAATATAAAATTAGGAAACCAAAGCAGAGAGACAGCATCTCTAAAAAAAGAACAAAATGGAAATTCTAGATTTGAAAAAGATACAAGATCAAAAATAATCTTTAAAATTTCAATTTGCTTCATAGCAGTTTAGAGATGACAGAGAAAAGAGTCAGTAGTTTTGAAGCTAAATCAATATAAATTTTCCAGCATGAGAGAAAGAGAGAAGATTAGAGGCAGAAAAATGAATACAGCCTCAAAATATTTAATATGTGGGTAATTGACATCTCAACAGAAGAGGGAGATGGGACATAAAAATATATTCAAAGAAATAATGCCAGAAAATTTACCAAATGTGGTGAAAGCCAGACACTTAGAGATTCAAAGATTCAGCAAATTTTCAGCAGGATAAATACAAAGTGAGCTACCTCAGTGCACAATAATCAAGTTGTTAAAAAGACAAAGATAAGAGGAAAACCTAGAAAGATGACGGAGAGTAAAACAGCACATTACATACAGGTGAATAGCAATTTTAAAATGCTGATAGAAAAAAAGAAAACAACCTAGAAATCTGGATCCAGTGAAAATATCCTTTAAGTATGAAGGCAAAATAGGCATCGGTCCAGATAAAAGAAACTAAATAGGGTTATTGCCATCAGAGCTGCACTATAAGAAATGCTAAAAGTAGTTCTTAAAACTGAGGAGAAATGATACCAGATCAAACTCAGATCTTTTTTCTTTTTTTTTTTTCAAACTCAGATCTTTAGAAAGAAATAAAGAGCCCTGAAAATGAGAAGTAGGTGGGTAAATATAAAAAAATATTTTTCTTTCAATTTACTCAAAGTATTTAAGAATGTTTAAATCAAAAAAGGCCTAGCTCTTGCATCCATTAAAACTGACAATTCCTCTAATTCAGTGGAAAAGGTGAACATTATGACATGCACAGAAATGTCATTTCACATATGAAGATATGTTTTAATAATCTATATTTCCTGAGTAAAATATAGCATATTTCATTATGTCAGTTTCATCTAGTGTTTCATTATTAGTACAACTATAGAAGCCTGCAGAGATTTTGCAGAAGGATCAGCCCAATTAGATAAAAATGAGAATCCTCTTTTCAGATCTAAATTTTGCATCACTATCTTTCTAGGAAGAGATCATTAAATTATGATTTAGTCACCAGGCTCTTTACTGATTAGAATGCAGAATACTTAACCATTTGCATCTGAAAACAAAGTGGAATAAATATAGCTAGTCCGCTTAAAAATAAAATAAAAGAACTTGAAATTTATCTAAATTTGAATGAATTGCTTAAGAGGAAGTACAGAGCAACTCTCTGCCCAGCATAATATAGTTTTTCTATTACGCGTGCCCAGAGGAAAACTGTTTTTGGTGAAAACAGCTAGGACTGATTAACTGATAAATATCTTATACACAAGGTAATTAACAATAATTCTTGTACATCAAACATGTTTTCTTCACTTTATCCTATGAAAATACATTTGAGGGTAGCTCGTTTTTTATTCTCAAAATGAGACTAATGATTATATGAGTACCAGAAACAATTACTATGAATCAAGAAAAGGTTTATCTTATAGTATTCCATCCAATATCATATCTGTTCTATTATGCAACAGTTGAATATCACAAACAGAAGAAAGATGATATTTTAAATTTTTCATAATGACTTAATGACCAGAAATAGGAAAAGCAGAATCCACAATGCATTTTAGTGAGTTTTCAAGGCATTGACAAGTGTCAACACTGCAGTTAAAAGAGAGAATAAGAAAAAAAAAAAAAAAAAGAGAGAGAGACAATAAGGTAGAATAAATAAAAGTGAGTTTATTTTGTAGTCCTAAACATTTTTCTTTATGAAGTAAAAATTTGGAGGATAGTATGATTTTTAACATAACCAAAAATACCAAAAATCTAATGTACAAAGAGAAAACAATTTTCCATTAAATGTTACTCAAATAAAATGCAAATAAAGTTTCTTATAAATCGATATTATCTGGCAACTTAATTTTGTCTTTAATTTACATATCCACTCCCGAATTTAGAGATAATGAAAATCTAAAATGCTCACCAAGATATTTAATGAAGCATAATAATAAGCTTTGAAAAACTTAAAATGCTATTGAAATAAATTTCATTTTGATAATAAATTAATGTATTTACTAGGAATAAAATGCAAAGGTTTACTTACTAATTCTTACTCAACTTATTGAAATATCAAAATCTGGCATCAGATTTTGAAGGTGATAACTAACAATTAACTTCTCCAAAAGTCTGTGAATAAAGCAAGGCATATGTTCCACACTTGACGAATTACACACATTCATTATAAGATCGAGAAAAGAAAGGCATTCCCATGCCAACCTTCAAACCCTCAAGAAGAATTTATTCAAGCTATAACTCTACACTGATGACAGAGCAAACCAACATAAAATGGGGACTTTACCAAAGGGATTGTTTATAGAAGGGCCAGAATAGGTTTTCCCGTAAAATGCTGTAGAAGCCCAATGTTTTGTTCTATTTTATACTTACGGTAATAAACTCCTATCCTTTAAGTTATAGAGTTTTCTCACCATCATGTGATCTAAGATGTAAGGTGAAACAGCCTTTTGTTAGAATTATCTCAAAGAAGGAAAATGCAGTACATTCTCTGAAATAGTGACTGGTTTTGTTCATACTCTTGGCCTGCTTGGGAATTGGTAGTTAAATGAAATTCCACTCGTGGAAAGCATCACCAATTTTGTACTTACTACTGTCAGTAGGTGTAATCTTGTATATTTGTTGGAGATGGATGACTTTATTTTTGCTCTTGATTCCCAAGAGATTGAACTTCAGTAAAATATATAGAAAGTGTTGTTAAATGGGGCAACTATGGTGCATAATAAAGTCAGAAAAATAACAAGACTAAAACATGAGCAAGCATTGCCTCCCTAAATAAACAGATGTATTGGAGAGAGAGAAGAGGGGGAAAAATCGCATCATGCATACTAAAGAATGCTTCATCCAGAAAACAAATTTCTATACCTTTATTTCACATTCCCTGAGAAATAAATAGCCCTGCCAATAAAAATATGTGGTGTTCTGGGGTCAAAGTGGTAAACTTAAAAAGATCATTAAGAGTTTAAAAAGGGAATTGGATAACATGCACACACATGCAATTGACAACCAGATGAATTTTGTGAACCTCAGACTTTAAGCATTTCTTGGGCGCTGCAAGTGAAGAATCAGACAAAATTGTATTAATGATACCATTGTTCACTTAAATTCTCTTAAAGAGGATAGCCTTTGATGTCACCTGAATCATCCAATACATATATATATACATATGTATATACATACAGAATCTGCATATGATAAACATGAAACATGACACCTCTCACTGAACCAGTATAATTAATTTTCCAATATTTGGAATAAATGGAACTTTAATATGTTTTAAATGTCCTCAATGATGAAAGCAGTTAAGTTGAAAATAGCAAAGACCTTCCTGAATACCATAAGGAAGCAATATTTCCTTTCTGTATCTGAAGTTGGAATGATTCAGTGCCTTCATAACAGCCTAATCCTTACCAGAGTGGTATCCAGTGGAGATTTTCAGTATGAGCCATAATAGGGATCCCTTTCATCTCAAACATAGCTCTGATAACTGTACTGCTTGCAGGATACTGAGAAAATGAATAGAAGTAGAACGTCCTGCTCTGAGGAGAGCACAGGTGGGATCCTCAACAATCTGCCAGGCCAATGCCAAACTTTCAAAAATTAAGTGATCTTTCCTATTACTGGCACATACAACTCATACCAGTAAAATACAACCCCTAAAGCTGATTTGTTGTTCCTCATGCATCGGTACAATTACAGTCCAATTCTTTCAAATACCATTTCATTAAGGCCCAGTATAAATGTGGACTTGGCTTAGTAGCTAGCCAAGTTATGAAACAAATATTTATTCTGAGAGATAAACGATTTTAAATATCTCCTTGGCCTTTATAAATATAGTATTTCATCAAAACAACAAAATCGCCAAATTAGAGCCAAATAAGATGTTTTCACTTAAATTAAATGATTTATTCTCACAATGGAAAACACAGTAGTGATGTTTAGATATAAGCGGAATCCAGTAGAATAATCAAGTTCTTAATCATTATGAAGACTGTATCTCAGAATCTTAATCAATTGATTTTGTACTTTAGTTTCACAGTAGTGGAGATGAATTGGCTGATTATCTATAGTCTTGTTGTCTTATGACAAAGCACCACATCATTTTAAATTAGCCTTGATTTAATGGTACAGAATGTTGCCATGGAATAAAGTGACAACATGAATATATCCTCATAAAATGAAGTGATCCAGACATTCCTAAATCATTTGCTTTGATCAGAAAAGTTATATTTCAATAAACAATCAAGTATTTGCTGAATACTTATTATATACTAAAAATAAGAACCCTTATTCCACTTGGGACAATGCAACATATAAATGGGAAAAATTATATAACTGGCCTTAATAGAGGGCAGGTTAGACATGGATACAGGAATAAGGGAATCATTATAAGACTTCAAGTTGTTTTAAAACACTGATTCAAATAAATTAATTTAATTTAATAAAACACTGATTCCATCATATTGCATATTTCCTCATTCAAAAAGCTAAAATGTCTCCACATAGTGAACGGGAGAAAGTCCATGTGTCTTAGTTTATTATTAGAGGACATTACCTACCATTTTCAGTCTTACCATCAACACTCACAAACACCAGGCTTGTGTTTGCATCAGGGTATTTAATAGACTGGCTCTGGAAAAGCCCAGTTTCCCTGAATCACTGTAACTCCAGATGACTCACTCCAATTTCTCTGAATTGCTGTAACTCTAGATGATTCATCTTGGCTCTAAACATGTGAAGCCTTGTTGCAGCAATTTTGCTTTCAGTTTTTATTAATAATGATAGTGACAATAATAAAGGCTAACATTTATTAAAGTTTAGTATATGTTTTGCACAATGTTAAGGCTTGCATGTACCACCACTTAATTTATACTCACAAAGATTCTATCAAGTATGTACTATTATAATCCACATTTGGCAGATGAGAAAATGAGTCATAGAAAGATTAAGTTAAATTGTCTAAAGTTATAGGAAGTGATGAATTCAAGATTTTAACAGAAGTTTGATTCCATAGTATATACCCATGATTATTGTCCTAGTGTCCCCCATGAGAGCATGTATTCTAAAAAGCTAGGAAGGGACTGGTATTTTGTGTATGCCTCAGAACAAAGACTAAAAACTACTTGGCACCATAGTAGAGCCTTAATGATTGTTATATAAATACATGGATAGACACATAGAAGAAGCAATGGAGAGACACTGAGGGCACAAATGAATTCAGAGATAAGATCTGAGATTTTTCTAAAGAAGTTGGGGGAAAAAAGGGTACTTTGAGAGAAGGCCAGGATTTGAGAACTGAGTAAATGTGACAGAAAAAGAAGCAGGAGAGTAGAATGTGACTTAAAATTTGAAGCCTAGGGCAGCCCAGGTGGCTCAGTGGTTTAGCGCAGCCTTGAGCCCAGGGCCTGAATCTGGAGACTCAGGATTGAGTCCCATGTTGGGCTCCCTGCAAGGAGCCTGCTTCTCCCTCTGCCTGTGTCTCTGCCTCTCTCTCTCTCTCTCTCTCTCTCTCTCTCTCTCTCTCTGTGTCTCCTGAATAAATAAATAATTTTTAAACAATTGAAGCCTAGAAAGCTAAAGCAATGGTGGTAAGTAAGAAACATGAGTCAAATTCCAGACCATGTCATAGGTTTGGACATGCTATGATATGCTCATGAAAATATCACAGGTTCACAAAGTGGCAAATGTGGGATTTTAAGGCATTGAAATAAAGAGTTTTGTTTTATGTTTTTCTGGAGGTTGTGGAGAGTTGCTGCTATGAAAGGATCCTCAAGGGTATCAATGTGGGTAGACAAGGAATAGGAATTAGCCACATCTACCATCATATTTTAGAAGTCAGAAGAAGAAAACTCTCAAATTATATGAAGAGTAAAGTGTCAAAAAATAAGAGACAAACAGAAATGTACAATTCCATGAACATTTAGCAGAAAAGTATGGGAGGAAAATGATGTTTTACAATATCAAGTAAATAAAAGGGCTTTAGGAAACCCCCCTCAATAAAAAGTAATTTTAGATTTTGGTGGAATTTTGGGAGAATTAAAGTTTTAGAAATCATATTGTATTATGAATGGGATTATTGAAGGAAATTAAGATGTTAATCAACTATTTTCAAGCTTTTACCAGGTACCAAACAGTGAATTTAGTAGTCTATATAGATTAACTCATTTAATCTATACAGGGGGAAAAAAACAACACAAAAAAAATCCTGAGTTTGATACTGTGATTATTCCAACTTTAAGTATGAAGAAACTGGGCCTCTAGGAGACAAAGTGAAATGCTGAGGCATATGGCGAGACAGCGAAAGATAAGGGACTGGAATTTGCATCTGATTCACACATGCTTCAGTATACGATTTGGAAGATCTGAAAAATGTACTTACTGGAAGCAACAGCCATACCCCCAGATGGCATTTACAATGTGAAGGAGATAGGCCAATAGAAATGGACAAAATGGAGATGATAGCTGAAAATAAGGGTGAACATAAGATTCTTTGGGACTGAAGGAATACTGAAATCAAGAAAAAATAGCCCTTAGGGCACCTGGATGGCTCAGTTGGTTAAGCATCTGCCTTCAGCTCAGGTCACGGTCTTAGGTCCTGCGATGGAGCCCTGCATCCGGCTCTCTGCTCAGTGGAGAGTCTGCTTCTCCCTCTGTGATCTTTCTCATTCTCACTCTCCAATAAATAAATAAAGTCTTTTAAAAATATAGGCAAGTTAGAGCACAGAAAAGCCCATTTTTATGTTACTGCTGGGCAGTCAGCTAGGCTCACTTCCTATAACAGTTAGCTAAGCATAAGACTGAAATTCTTGCAAACGACAGATTACCTAATCTGCTGTATGAATTGTTCACAAACCATGGCCTGCAGGCCAAATCTGGTCTGCTACTTGTTTTATAAACAAAGTTTTATTGGAACATAATCATGTATATTCATTTACATGTTTTCTGTGCCTGCTTTAAAGCTACAATGACAGATTTGTGTAGTTTCAACAGAAACTATATGGTATTCAGTGCCTGAAATATTTGTTGTCTGGCTTCATACAGAAAAAGTTCCTCAACTCCGGTCCTGGAGTTTTTGAGGCTGCCAGCAAATATATACATTGTTAAGAGTAAATTCCCAAATTCAGATGGTCTTGTGAATTACCCTGATAGAAATGTGTATCACATTAGCTATTCTTTCCCTTTCCCCATTCTACATAAGTTTGCAAACTAAAAGTTTGGTAGGCCGTCCACAAAGACTACAAGTGTTAATATTCTATTCTCCTCTTGTTTCTTGGCACACAGCTAGACCACATTTCCCAGGACCCCTTGCATCTGGGTGGAATCCTGTAACTGACTTCTGGCCAATGGAATATTGGAGTCAGAAATATATACCGCTTCCAAGGATGGACATAACACAATCTTTCAAGTTTTCTCTCTTCCTACCCATGTGACTGGAAGAAAAGGAGAAAATAGTGCCATAAGAGGGAAGGGGCTACACTCTCTGGATTTACTCTTAGACAAGAGAAATACAACCTGGAACATTTATAGTGATTTTATGTGAACAAGGAACAGATTTTTATTCTGTGAAGCTACTGGAAGAAGAAAGTTTTGTTGTATTAGCCAGCATTAATTACTCTAACAAATTCAGTCTATAAGTTTCTTCCCAAAATAAATTGATAGCATTATGTTTTAACCTTTATAATATAACTCATATCATAAGAAAATAGTTATTAAATATTTTAATATGTAAAGCATGAGTCATATGGAGATGCCCCTGCTTATAGTAATTATCTACATTTACCTAAATATGCTCTACTTCTATTTTCTCTATTTCTGTGAGTGACATTGTATTAGTTTGCTAAGGCTACCACAACAAAACACAACAGATTGGGTGGCTTAAACAACAAAAATTTGTTGTCTCACAATACTGGAGGCTGGAAGTCCCAAATTAATGTGTTGAGAGTTTGGTTTCTTTCCTTTTTTTTTTTTTTTTTTTTTTAAGATTTTATTTATTTATTCATGAGAGAGAGAGGCAAAGGCACAGGCAGAGGGAGAAGCAGACTCCATGCAAGGAGCCCGACGCGGGACTCAATCCCAAGACTCCAGGATCACGCCCTGGGCTGAAGGCAGGCCCTAAACCGCTGAGCCACCCAGGGATCCCCCTAATGACCTCTTTAAAAGTCCTACCTCCAAATATAGTCACATTCTGTGGTAGTGGGTTTAAAGTTTCAAAATATGAATTCAGCCCATAATTGGCACCAAGAATCATCCAGTCTTTCTTTCACCCTTGATATTTTCCTTTGCATCGCCTCACCTATTGGCCATGTCTGATTAAGTTTATTCCAGACTTATCTTTCATTTCTGTCTCTTCATCCCCACTTCTATCACCACCTAGCCTGTCACCTCATGCTTTTAGTCTCGGCTTTAGTAACTGTCTTTTAAATTGTCCTCCTGTATGTACTTCTCTCCATCTCCAATCCATCCCACCAACTTTTTGAAAATCAACAGTCTTTCAACTGATCTATAAAATAAAGATCATAGCTTTAGGCCTGTCATTCAAGAGCCTAGAAGATTGTGTTTTAAACTGATGTTTGTAGTCTTCTTTCCTAATACTTGCTTTCATTCAAATTTGACCACATTTAGTCCCCCAAATCACATCTGGTTTTCCTAACACTCACTCAGCATTTAATTTCTCCACTCATAGTCCCCCAAATCACATCTGGTTTTCCTAACACTCACTCAGCATTTAATTTCTCCACTCACTGCTTCTGGAACACCTGTGCTGTCATATTGATCAATCTTCAGTCAGGGTACCTTTTAGCTCTCCACTAGAATGCTTCTGATCTCCCAAGGTATTCCATGGAAATTCCCACCTGAACTTCCACAGCAACTTGGATTTCATTCATGCTAGTTGTATTCTATTTTGTATTGTCATTATTGTAATGATTATTATGTTAGGTACTATGTTAAATGTATGACACATACTACCTCATTTAATATTCAAATTCATCCTTAATATCTACAAATACCTCATTTACAGATGAAAAAAAAATCTTAAAGAATTGAATATCTTCCTCAAAAGTCAACACCTAAAAAGTAGAAAGGACACACTTGAATCAGAGCCTGTCTGCTGATTCTAGGGATTTTAAATATTCAGTATATAACCTCTGCATATTTGCATAGAAACTTGTCTCTTTGTGAACATTTCACTTATGGACTTCATGGATGTAGTCAAAGACATTTCACAAAATAGAAGCACATCAATTCTGTCAGCCGCCACCAGACAGTATATGATGCAGTTTCACCTTGGTCTCTGCATGTTGTCAGCATCAGCTCATCTTCAATTGATAGAATCATGTTTCAGTCCCCTTTGTAGCACACATCGTGTCGACTACCTAGTGTGTGGTGCATGTGTATATAATATACTACACAAAATGATGCACAAATCAAGTGGAGAAATGGTAACTATTAACGACTTTATCCAAGAAGACTATCATGCTCACATATTATGATGAATAGCCATTTACTGAAAAAAAAGACAGGAAAAATTATCCAATATTGAAGTCTGTATAAGTTCCACTCGAGATATATATATATATATATATTTCACTCTTAATCATTTCTCTCCCCTTGCATAGGATATGTTGGACACATATGACTATCAAAATTTGTTCTGCTGTGAACAAATTAAATAAAGTACTATAGCCACCAATTATATAAATTACCCATTCATGTTTGACTATATATATCTCTATATATACATATAGATATGTATGTATATATGTCTATATATATAGTTACATAAATATAAAATTAAAAACTATATATATATGAAATTAGGAACTTGAAGTCATCTAAACTAAGTATCTGAAGCATTATACACTTATTTATTCATTTAAAAAATCCTGGCCATTCATTTTAATGCCATGATTTAGACTGTATCTACACCAAGTAAAGTAAATAACAAAGGTAGTCATCTAAATAATTCATACCAAATTTTAGCACACAATATTCAAACAGTTTTCCTTTGTAAATGATCCTGTTAATTGTACTCTGAACTTCACTTTACTTAGAAATAGCATCATTTCTAAATCAATATTACTATTAAGTCTGAATCATTAATTAGTAATATATTTTCTGAGTTCAGTAGGAAATTACACAGTGAGGTGGTGACCTGTGCTTAAGGGGATGCCTCTCGTGAAAGACTAATTTTAAGATCAATGTAGTAACAACAAAAAAATTGAAATGATTATCCAGATTGATTTAGTTGAAACAACAAAATTATATCTGCATGAATACAGTTGAATCTCACTTTTTCCATGGTGTTCTTAGCAAGTTAACAAGAGCTAAAGACTCCATCCATAAAACTTCTTTTCCTCAGGTGTATTCTAGGCAGTCTATAGAAGGAAAATTAGTCTCTGGGCCCAAAGAGAAAATCCTTACATTTCCAATGAACTGTCTTAGTTTGACAAAAATGCATTTGGGCAAAGATGTATGGGGCTGTTGTGGTAAGTTCTTCAGAATGAAGAAATGCTTGCAATGCATTTAGAAAACATGTTGGTGAAAGGCAAATGAGACCTAAATTTAGCTTGAATGGTGGCGAAGTGGATAAAGAGTGATTATGGCTGTTTGTTTTGATGAGGTTAGTAGCTTGGATCATGACCTCTCGAGAAAAATAAGATAGAGTGTTCTAATGGATTTTTCTTAATCTAATGTAGAAATGACATTGAATGATGGTTCTTAATTAGCATCCTCCTCTTCACCTGCATTTGATGCGACACCCCCACATTTGCCTTTATAGCCTGAGTAATGCAAAAGGCAAGCTCCTTTGCTGCATTGAGGACACGAGAATGACAAATTTAAATTGGTTCTGTGCAAATGAAGAAAGAGATGTTGCTTCCAATTTTCCACATGTAACTCAAATTTGTATTAAAAGGTCATAAGAATGCAAGACAATGGACACAGCGTAACACATCTAATTCCTTTACTAAATTAAATTATTTACTCTTGAATCTATTACTCATCAGATATATAACATTAAAAAACACAGAACAGAAAAATCATGGTGGTGAATGTTGATCATTTTCAAAGACAGTAACAACCCCCAAGAGTCTATGCATAATAGTTCATCTTATGCTTAATGATGTAAGGAAAGGTGCAGATTTATTTTCTCCTTATTGCTTAAAGAAACAGCCTGTTGTTCACCATTCCCCTTATGAAACAAGAAAAAATAAAAGACACAAGATAGAAAGAAAATAACATTTTGAAAATCCTTTCTCAATTAACCTAGTGTCTGTTTCTTGACTTTGGCTAACATAGTCTCTTACTCTGAAGTGTTTAAGTTACTTCCAAGATTTTTCTAGTGGAAATCTACTAAAAACCTCAGAAAGATACAGAGTGTTTGGTGGTGGTAGTTGAGGTGGGGAGAATGAGGTGAGGGGGCTTGCTGCTCTGACCCATGTTTTAAGATAATCTCATATCAGGAATTGAATTCGACATTCAGAATCCATTCCAATTCCTTATCTTTAAAACCACCTAGAGCTGGTAATTCGGAAAAGCTGGTTGGATAAATGGAAAACCAGATTCTGATTTCCTCAGGAGAATCAGCTTATAAATCCCTGCTGGATCATGGAAATTAAGCATTTCCCCAAACCAACCTTTTCTTTTGCCCTAGGATAACCTGATCAAATTTCTTGGCTTCATTTTCTCTATTGGGCTAGCAGTAATGTGAAACTGCCGAAGCCTTGTCAGATCTAAAGCCAATTTCAAAGGAAAGCCAGTTCCTTGGGGGAAAGGTGGCCATGCAAAGGCAAGATTGTGCTAATAGTTAAATTCTGTCTTCAAATGCCACCAACTGTCTTAAGAGAAAATGATATAGTGCGAGAGAAAAAGAGAGAGAAGCAACCTGAGGAAAAAAGCAGAAATGAATAACAACAGCATAAAAAGGAGACAGAGGGGAATCAGTGGAAGAAAGCAACGAAAAACAAAAGCTCCTGCATGTTTTCAGAAATATGCTAGCCTGGCATCCGCAAGCTAAATGCAGACTGGTTTTTCACAAATAATTGGAAACATTTTTCATGCTGATTTGTGAATATGTGAAAGAATTAATTCAAGGTGATATTTCATACCACCTTCCAAATGATTCTAGTCACATGCATACACACACACACACACACACAATAAGACTTACTAGGAAAAAGTAGCTCCTTATTTACTTCATATGTCAATTTGTAATACTGACTTAAATTCTTTGTAATTTTGGAGAAAAATCAGCTGGTATATTGATAAGTATTAGCTTTTCTACAGTATCAGCTATTACAGATTACAATGTAGCAGATTATTATTGAGCAGATTACAGACTATATCCAAATATTACATAGAGAAATGTTTAGCAAAGAAATTTTTGGCATTACATGAATATGTATGAGTAAAATATTATTGAGAAATGGTGCAGAATAGAAATATTCCTGTTTAAAGACCTTTATCTCATAAAATTAGCTTTGAACTAAAGAACTGTAAAGTATATGAATGCTAATAAAAAATATGGGTATTGTTTACGTGAAAATTACCTAATGGTCAATCATCTGTTTTCACCTTGAGTGGCCATAAATCCAACATAAATGCAAATTAAAATATAGCAGCATTCATGTAGAAGTTATTAAGAAAATTGTTGGCTTAGGAAACTTCTGAACATAGCTTACCTTGGCTTAATTAATTTTGAAATTTCCAAGTAACTAAAGTAAAAATGAAGGGTTTTGTTTTTTTTTCAATTGTTTAATGACCCAAGTTATGCAATATGCAGAAGATACAAATCACCATTTTATGCCCTCAGACCAGTTACTTCCTCATACTTAGACTAGGACCAGGGATATTAAGGATTTAATTTTTTTTTTTTTTTTAAGTGTGAGTTTGAACTCACAATCCCATAACCCCAAGATCAAGAGTCCCATGTTTTACGGACTGAGACAGCCAAGCACCCCAAGGCCTGTAATTCTTTATCTAAGTCCCATATGCTTTTTGTTTTGGTTTTGGTTTGGTATGTTTTGTTTTGTTTTTTAAGCTTCTGTTTTCTTTGTTTACACTGAATGTGAACATCCAGAATATCAAGTCATGATGATAGTAGCTGCAGGTCTTCATTGGTCATTCTGTCTCCTAATTAGGTGGAACAATGGTAATGATCCTAAATTTTCATCTATCTCAGCCTCATTTCCATTCTTACTTCATTATGGTTATCCAGATAGAGTCAAGTATTTAACTGAAGAGATTATCTGGATATTGCAGGCAAAAGAAATCTTGCATATATGCTTGTGTGTGTGCGTTTGTGTGAAAGAGAGAAGATCCAGTCTTGCATATCAAGTTTGTCTTTCAAATTAATCAAATTTGCCAGAAAATTACTCATTTGATGCCTACAGGGTTTAGTGGAAATATCATTTAATATCCTTTTGATGACAATGAGAAAACACAAAGCTCACATAATTTTTTTAAAGGAAATTTACTGGCTCATTTTTTTGGAATTCCAATAGAGTATCTTGGCATTCTGGCATGGTTGGATCAATGGACTCAAGTAGTCAGCTTTGGCCACTATCTCTTTCTTCACCCCCAAGAAATTACTTTGCTTGCTTTTGCTTTTTTGTTTAGACATTCCCTGTGTGATGAGCAAGATGGTCTCTGAAGCTACAGATGCATAACCTACCATCTTAGCAATCCTGGAAAAAGGTGATACCAATAGTAATAACAATAATAATAATAGCTGGTATTCGGCTATATTTACTGAAAACAATTTATGTTGAGACATTTTTAAGTTCTTTAATATTCATTCCTCATCAAAAGAATGTTATGAAGTGGTGTATTATTCTTCATATTTTACAAATGAGGGAAGAAAAATATTTTCTTAGAAAAATCCATTAGAAAATTTGAAAATCTCTAATTGACCTGATTTGCCTAAATTCCTAACATAATCAAAATGTAAGGCAGCCCAAAAAAAAAAAAAAAAAAAAATGTAAGGCAGCCCAGTTCAAATTTCACCCTCATGACCAAGGGAAATGTGTAATATTCTTGAAAGAGGAAAATGTGCTAAAACTACCAGTCCTTTACAGGTTGACAATTGAATCAGGTTATGATCCACATCTAAATGTCAATGGCTAAATTTGAATTCAACAAATCATTGAGTATTATACGTAAAACCTTGCAAGAAAGGCATAAAAATTTAGGAATGTAATTTTACTCTAGATTTAAGGAGTTATAAGCAAATAGACTAGGAACCAATAAGTAAAAAATGCAGAATTATAAGCAAATGAGTAGAAACAAAGTGCAAATGAAGAATAACAAGGTTGAGAGTTTGCATGCAATAGAAAAAAACCAATAACAATAAAACAATTATAGTAGCCAATTTTATTGAGAACCTATTATGTGCAGCATATTTAACCAACCTGGCAGATACTTACATTTCGCACACTATCTAGAAGAAGTAACTGAAGCTGAGTTAAAATATGTAACTCATGTAAGGTAACATAAGTATAAAATTACTGAGCCTGGATTCAGTCCAGGACATCAGACTCTATGATACTCTCTCACAGATGGCTTTAATTCCTGAATAAAATATGACATCAATAGAATTTACTTAATTTACTTCAGAAAAAAAAATACACCATGAACTATCAGGATTCTTTATATCTTACATATTTAAATAATTCTTTAATATTGCCTTGTAAATTTGTCATTTGTAATTCCAATTTGTAATTTGTAATTCCAATTCCAGAAAATGTACAGTCATATTCTACCATAAATTCAAAATATAATCCCAACATTAGTTATAAATAACATTAATGAACACACAATAAAATCCCAGTGATATTGCTGCAGTCCAGTGTGAAATACAAGCCCAGAAAGTACCATCATATATCAAAATAAAAATACATTTTGCTAAGTTGGTAGGAATGATATGTATATATTATTTCATAGCTACTGTTTAAAGACCAAAAGGTCTACTTGCAGATTGTGGCATGCCTCCTTCAGTGTCAGGTAAAATGTTAAGAACCATCCTTTGAATTTTCAAAAGGTATCTAATAGTTTATCACTGCAGAGTTCATTTGGTATCAGTTAGTCCCTTTTTCTTTACAAGGTTGGAGCTGGGAACAATTCAAGGTCATGTCACTTGGCAAGAAAAAACTTAGAAAGAGAGTATCCCATGCAGTGAACTTCAAGAATAAGTTGTAGTTCACATTCAAAGGCAGAATGATCTGCTATTTTAGCACACTATCCCAGAGTATACTTTATAGCACGTGAGGATTTTACAAGTTTAAAAAATTATACCTTTAAATTTTATTTTCAGGTGAAGTGAAACTGTCTCTGTCTTTGCATAGGAAGAAGTCAGTCGTGAATTTATTTTTTATTATTTATTTGTATTTTTAATTTTTTTAAAGTAGGCTCTATGCCCAGTGTGAAGCCAATGTGGGGCTTGAATTCACGACGCTGAGATCAAGACCTGAGCTGAGATCAAGAGTCGGACACTTAACCAACTGAGCTACCCAGGTGCCCCAATAATAACTTTAATATGATCAATATTTTATTTTATTTTTTAGATTTTAGAATTTTAATTTCTTTTGAATATGTCACTTTTTGCAAGCTACAAAACAAAATCAAACTAAGGCAGCCTAATCCTGTAGAGATCAAGGACAGGTCTTGCAATCTTCCCTAGAAGGACATCAAATACAAGGTGCTAATAGTGGGTTTATAATCTCTAAATAATTACCACTTATCACTTATCTACATTTTTTGTTCCTTAGGAAACAGCCCAAAGTCCAGTACTTAAAGCATGCTATATAGCACATCTCAATCTACAAAGACCAGAATGACCCAAATTATATGCTGGCCAATTTGCTGGTGGAACAAATCAAAGCTGACCAATGACTGGTGAATGGAGAAAGTGTTTACCTTTTGGCAATTTGCTCTGGGGTTTAAATAAAGTCCTGGCTGCTGTTAATAAGAAAGCAGGTAAGAAATGTTACAGATGCACCCTCACATATATGATTTTGCCAAGTCCTTCTACTAGAATACAAAATTAGAGATGAGTGTAGGGGTAAAACACTTAGATGTCTTCAAAACAAATTATCAGTAACATGAAATTTGGCATACTGAATTCTTCCATTTGCCACCAGAACACACTGATAATGAGGATTACTTAAAAGAAATGCTCAACTATGAAAAGGGTGGTAGTATTAATACTTTCTGCTACAGAATAACCTCTGGCTTTCCCATACCATTAACACCGCTACTCTTCCAAGATACATATGCACGTGGAAAAGCTTGTCAGCTTTTGCCAGGGCAAGGAGATGAAAAATAGAGCATGTCCTGATTAGTTAATTTGTGATTGTAAGCTCAGTTGACATCTTGGGGTTAGACTCATAAAATCTGGCCATTTTTTGTTTAACATCTGCAAATGGCAGAAATCTTTAGCTCTTAGTCACAGTTTCTTCTCAATATCTTAAAGCTGGGCTCAGTCCCATCTGTGACTCATCTCCTCAGGCTTGAGGGTGGGAACTAGTCATCAAAATCTGGAATGTCATTGGTAGGAGTAACCCCAGTAGCCTTTGGATGCATAGTAGGAGATATGCAGGTGGTACAATTCTGGCAGGAACACCAGGATGCCAGTGATCAGGACTGAAGGACCCTGGTCTGCCCCTACCGCCCACCACCCTTTTTTGAGATAGCCAGCTAGCAGGAGGCAGCCTATGATGAGAAAGACGTCAATCAAAAATAGTACTATACCTCATATGTGACCCCATGAATGTTTTTCTTAAACTCAAGGTCAATGTAGTCATCATCTGTGCTGGAAAGCCTTGAAAATTTTACTTTACTACTGGGGATTCCAGTAACCAGGTTGGTAGAAGACAGAATCATAACAACACGACACAACTGCAGTCAGAGTACTGCACCAGGCTGCCCCCCACACCAACTGCTTGCTCACAGTTGGCAGTGGAGGCACCTGAGGCCTCATGGCATGTCTCACCTTGTAGCCATCCTCCTTGCCAATATTATCAATATTTTAAAGATCACTTTAAATTTGCCTACATGTGTTAGGTACATTGATATCGAATGCATCCTCTAGGACTCTATCTAGCACGGTGATATTTTGCACAATATCTGAAAACTATAAACACACTAGGAAGACACTAAGAAGAGCTTATGGGCCACAGACCCCAGAAAGGGAGATCTTGGGTGACCTGTTGATAGTTCAGGCTCTATATGAGTAAGACAAACAGTCCAAGGACTGTATTTTTTACTCTGTGTCCTGTTGTCTGCAGCATTTTCTGGCATCATCAACTCAAATTTGCAAAGGTGAAAACGTTAATGTTACCAGAAAGCTTCAAAGAAATTTTGCACCAAGTCATTAAAAAATCAATTTGCAAGCACAGAGAGGATATCAGGTATTAGTAACAGCCAACTCTTATTTATCAAGTTAGATAAATCCATTTTTTTAATAACAAAGAACTGATCCTGCAAGTAGGGAAATTTCAGAGATAAGAATTCCTTTGATTTTTGTTTTGTTTTGAACTTACCCTCACATGAAGTTTTTACTTACAAAATGTTTAAGGATATTACTTTTGGAATAATAGTTTAGAGAAAAAATGCTAATGTGCTTGTTTACAAGTACATACATGCTTGTATCTATAAATACATAACTTCCTGGGGTTTTCTGGAACTTTCCTTCAGTTTCTCAATTCCATATTACCTTGGATTGAGGATGAATATGTAAAAAAGATAAGGAAGAAATATAATATATAATATATATATATATAACATAGTGTGATGTACTATACTATAATAAATATAACATCTAGTGGCAGAAACACTTAAGCACATGCATATAAATGGGCACAATTGTAGCTTATTTATTATACACTGAGAACAGTGAGATATCTAGCATTGAGGGATGTGTTGGAGAAGAAGGGTAACAGGAAGAGAAGTAGTCATTGATGATAAGTATTCAGAATGATGCAAAGGAGTCTGATTTATGTGAATGTCGAGTGGGCACTCATGAAGGATTGGAGCAACAGAAGTGGCATGGCTCTGTAAGTGTGACTTTCCATGGTGAGTAAGATAGATTTGCAGAGAGAGAAGAATCAAGAAATGAGCTAAGAAGATATTGCAATGATCTAATCATGATGTTGATATGGTGGCAGGATGGGGATGGAGAGCATGATGGCATGATGCATAGGAAAAAACACTTCAAAAACAGATTTGAGAGAACCTAGTGTCTTTATCTCCTGTGTACCAAACCTAAACTAAGGATTCAAGTTGGCCCATTATGGAAAATGGGAGAGAAGTCCTCATAGAAACACCAACTGTGAGATTTTGGGCTCATTATGTTTTCCCTTGAGACTCAGTTTTTACATCTTACAGATGTACAGATGTACACATTATCAGTAGAGGCTTTCAGCTCTGATATTTTGTTTCTGTACTACAATACACTGGAGGGATGGCCAGAGTTAAAGAGACTGAAATGAGATAAAGAAAAGGTAAGAATGGGTAGTGGTTTGAATAATGGGCATTTAATACGTACCTGGAATTGTGTTAGTTTTTTTTTTTTTTTTTTGAATTGTGTTAGTTTTTAAAATACTTATTATCTTAGTTCTCATAACAAACCAATAAGAGAAGAGGTAAATAAATCAAAGAAGAAAGAAAGAAAGAAAACTGAACAAAGAGAACTACTTGTCAAGGGAGGCAGCAAAGTATCCTCTGGAGAAAGATTGGATAAACTGGAAAGGGTAGAAATCTGAGGGTTTGGGGGTTGAGTCTGGCTTAAGTGGCTTCGGGTTTAGTTTAATATGAACTCCATGATATCTCTTGTTTATTTAACTCCCAATGGCCCATCTGTAGAGAAAGGGCAGCAACACCCATCTTAGTTTGCAGTTACCAGCAGGGCTGTGAATCTTTTTTTTCCCCCCTGACTTGCCAACCTCAGACCACTACATTCCTGTAGCTGCCTCTTTACTACACCATTTCAGTAGCAAATGCATTGTTTTGCACCTCTCTTGACCAGGAGCAAAGTAGGGAACAATTCTTTAGATGACATTAGCACTTGAGTTTAGACTAACGATGCCAAATCTGATTTATATTGTCTTTCCCCAGCCATATGATCTAGCATTCTCCTTGCCCTTTCAATGCAGCTGTACATTAAGCTGCATGCTTTAGAGGTTTTCTCCAACAACTCCCAGACCACTTTCCTAATCAGTATTCAGCAGTATCTTTCCTTTCAGCAGATGCACATTATTTTCTTCTCCCTTTGTTCCTAAGGTTTCTTCTAAGGTTTATCCACATTGACTGCCTTTGCTGTTTATCATCCTAATTTTAATAATGACCCCAAGACCTATAAAAAAATATACATTTAAGTTGCTTGACAGCAAAACACACCACTGTTTATAGGAAAATGAAGAGATAACATTTATAAGGAACGCCTAAAAAAAAGACATTGTTCTTCAATTGGGTGGTCCAGTATTGACAAAATTTATAAAGTTTCAAGATTTATGATAGAATCTCGTTTTAGCCCCTTAAGAAAACATTTTATCTGAGTGTATATAAAATCATTTTCATCAAGATAGAGACACTGGCTTCAGTTTAATTTTGGAAGAGAAAGAACTAGTACATTCTTGCTTTATGAAGTTATTACAAGACTACTTTTTAGAAAAGGTCTGCATGTTATTTTTTTAAAGACAACATTGCAAAATTGTCGGTGAGTTACTTTTAGGTATATATAAATCATTTTCAGCTTTCTTGATATGAAAATGTGAAGAGCTTCATGAAAAGCAAATAATATGAGGTGTTGGTTAAAGATAATAATCTTTTCATTCCCTGGCTCGCAGACTGTGCCAGGGAGAAAACACAGGCAAACAAAAGCATTAAGTCCCCAGGCTTCCAAATGAGAAATAGTCATGATTACAATCCATCAGTTCACTCAAGTGGTGTTAGCTGTGACTCACCAGTTGAATTCTGGCTCTAATTGCCATTACTCAAACTATGCCTATTTATCACCAGACAGGACAAAATGGCTGTCTTTGTAGCCCAGCTTTACAGCAGCACATTTGCAACAATCAGCACTTGCGATTGTTCTCATTCATGCCTCCAAGAATATAAATTGCACTGAATGGTGAGAAATAGCAAGATGAGTAATGCTTAATTTCTAAGTCAATCAGATTATGCATCCATCCATCCATCCATCCATCCAATATATATGTCCTAGACATTGTGCTGAAATGTTGGGGGAATAAACAGTAATTAAGCGATTTCATTTTCATTTTGGTTGTACTGAAATTAGAAGGATCCAGAGAAGATATACTTGGACTGAGCTGGTAGGTCATGTTGTGACCCAATTACTCAACAACAAGATTTGTCTTATGTGAATAACATAAGAAGGTTGACAACCAAGTTGTCTATTAGCCTCTTTACCTCTGTGACCATAGCACTGGTGCAAACTTTGTTTGCCTGCATTACCTCAAAGTCTAAGTGACCATCCTCCTCTCTTGTTCCTATTCAGTCAAATCCAATAGAACCACTAGAAAGAGCCCATTAAAACATGTCAGAAAAAAAAATGTCAGAAAACAAAAACAAATACAAAAACAAAAAGCATGTCAGATCATGTAGCTCTTCTCTTCTTCCATCTACCTTGGAGTTAAAGTTATCACAAAATGCTTATAATGTTCTAAGAGATCTTCATTCTTCTATTGCTGTTATGTGTCTAATATCACTTCCTCCATATTGCCTTCTCTTCCCCCTGCTCCCACCCCAGCTACCTTGCTATTCTTTGAATAGGTAGACTCTTGCCTCAGAATTTGAACTCAGTATTCCATCTGCTGGATCACTGTTCCCCCAGATATCCACTTTCATGGCTCTCATTTCTTTCAGGTTTTCACTCAAATGTTCCCCTTCTCACAGAGACTAAATCTGATTAGCCTACTTAAATCTGTACACAACTCCATTCATCAGATTCTCACTAACATATCCCTCCATCCCTTCATTTCTTTTCCCTGCAAAACACAGGATAACACTTGAAAACATGACTTGCTTTATTTTTCGCTTTTATTTATCTGTCCCTTCTCACTGAATTTTTTTTTCTGTTGTTCTCTGAATTTCCAGTGAAAAGAAGAGTGCATGATGAATCATGGTTTTTCAACACATACATGTGAAATGCATGATTCTTGGGCTACTATCCAATGCTTCTGTCCAAGAAGTCCATTCAGGAAATTTCTCCTCCAAGTATTTTGTGGCTAGACCAAAGCCTATTTGTCCTCTAACTAGACCATATCCTTTCCACATCAACTACATGTTTTTATTAGACTCATTTATTCATTCGAGATGCATTACTACATCAGGCATTTACAAGGTATCATCTATGAGATGAACTACAAGTGCTATGCTGGGAGTTCAATCAAAATGTGGAGACTCAGACCTCAAATATCACAGTCCTGGTAAAGACTCACATATAGAGCACAGGTGTAGAATAGTATACCAAGTGTTATTTTGAAGGTCAGCCTGCCATTCCTGGAGTGAGGGGAAGAAGCTAGTTTGGGCATCTAGGAAAGACTCCAAAAAGGAAGTTATTTTGACATAAGCTTGCAAACTAGCAATCAGCAGTCTGCCTCCGGACTGCAGATGTATTTAACATGGCATGAAGAATGTTCTCTTTTTCCTTTGAAATAATTAAATGAGCAAATAAGTAAATTCATACACCTTGATTTTAAAATGGGATGCCTCATATTAAATTATGGATTTCTCACTGCTCCTGAAAAAATGTAAAAAGGAAATAGAAGGTATGACAGTACTGTAGCCATATCCCGCATGGCAGTTATGAACCTGGAGAGATTATTGTGTTTCTATCAAAATTCTTTTGTCTAAAAGAATAACCAAGAATAGAAGAAATATTAAAAAGAGGGATAGAACATATCTCTTGTTGCAAGTGTTATTTCTATGTGTTTAATATGCATCCACCAGCACACTCCTCTCATTTACATTGTTTCCCTCTCCCTGTAGATATCTGAGATTGTTTGATGTGATGTAGACCTTGAAAGATGAGTCAAGAAGGACACTACAGGCAGAGAGGGAGCAGGAAGGTCAAGAAGAAGATATTATGCTCAGAACACGTGGATTGCCAGAGAGAAGAGCATATAGAAGAAACTGTGAAGAGTAAGGCCACAGACAAAGGTTGTGACCAGACGAGAAAGGCCCTTTTTTAAAATGCTAAAATATTGAGATTATCTGTTGGGGGAAAACTGAAATGAACGTATTTTCAAGCTGTGGAATGAGTTAAACATTAAATCTGTTAGGATTGTGAAATAAAAAGTCATAAATAAAACAAAATGAAGGTCTGAGGGATTTCCTGTAAATTCAGGGACAGGAACTTGACTAGAGCTCTTCCAGCTAATCAAAGGTGTTTGCTACTCTCTGGTTCAAGAGTATTCTATGATACATTTGAAGCTATGGGAAATAATGAACTCCAGATTTGTTTTTATATTACATTTATCTTACTAGCATTAGTTCATACTTCAATTTACAAACTTAAATTGGTATACAATGAAGAGTAACATACAAAGAAACATGTGCACTGCTTATACACACTGTTGACGGGTACTGAAAAGCTATACACAACTCCAGGCTCCCTTGCTACTCTTACACCAAGGTTGAAGGTAAATATCCACCAAGCCCTTGCACCTCTGTTTAACGGAGCCCAAGTGACACAAACAAATGTCTTGTAGGAAGATACGAGAAGATATTTGCTTCCCTAATAAAAAGGAGAGGCCTAGCTGGCATAGATTCTCCTTCTTCTGTCATCTTGTTCCTATCAAATGCCAATAGATGATTGGCATTCAGCTTTCTTGGCAGCCCTGAAAATTTTTAGCTACTAAACCTCTTTCTAGTTTCTTGTTATGTGAAAAGGAAAAAGCCCTCTTTATTTAAGCCAGTTCTCATTCCTGGCTGTGGTAGGCCATCCCTAAGGTTTCCCTCAAATCTTCTCTTCCTGGTATTCAAATCTTTTTGTAATCTCCTCCCCTTGAGAGTGAGTTAGACTTAGTGGTTTGCTTCTCAAGAACAGAATATATTAAAAGTGATGGGATGTCACTTCCAAGATTAGGTTACATATAACTGTGGCTTTCATATGGAGTACTTTTTCTTGCTCTCTTGCTCACTTGCTCTAAAGGAGGTGATCATATTGTGAACTGCTCTTTGGAGGGGCTCAAGTGGCAAAAACACTGGTGTCTGGCCATAAACCCACAGGGACTGAGGCTACCCAACAACCATGTGAGTGGACTCAGAAGCAGATCTTTCCCCAGGTAAACCTGGAGAGGACTGCAGCCCAAACTGACACCCCAAGTAGAGTCTTTTTTTTTTTTTTAAGGTAGAACCTAGCATTTTATTTAGATCTTCATTAAACTGTTGGAATTGAGAACAAGCCATATATAATAAACCTCCAAAAATAGATCCTGAAAGGCACTTTCTGCTTAGGGCAAGCAGTCATGGAATAAGCATGTAAACAAGCTGGCTTCTCTGTACCATACCAGCCAAGTCAGCCTTCTCCATGGCCAGCTGAACCAGCTCTGCCCTCCCTTCTGTTAACACCAGCCAGACCCCCTGTAGGTCTAACCCAAGGTTTTTCTGTAGGACATCTTGGCCTACCTGGGAATGCTGGAAACATGTTGTTAAAGGAATCATGGTGTTGAGGAAAAGAAAAATCTTTTAAAAGCTGCCGTCTGAGGTGATGGCTTCTCTGTACTAACACCATACCCCAGAATACAATAAATAAGCAATTAGAAAATGTTCAAGTATGAAGGGATTTCCTCCTCCCCACCAAAAGCACTGCTCTCTGAAGGAAGCTGGTTTCTCTGTAGCTACACAAGCTGTTCAGAAAGCTCACTGGACCTGGTTTTGAAAATAAAACAAAGTTAAAACCCTGGGAGGAATTACTGTGCAGTGTGGAGTACTCAGTCTTTCTTATAAAGAAAAAAAAGAAAAAGTTATCTGGTACCAAAGTTGCCAGAACCTGTGCCAGAGGTATCCAGTTTGGCTGTACCTAGATTCATGATCTAAGCATACAAAATAATAATATTTGTTGTTTTAATTTGCTAAGTTTTAGGGTAATTCATTATGCAGCAAGAGATAACTGATACGTAGGCTGATATTAGAATGCCTAAGGGAACTTTTAAGAAATACCTATATAGTAGCCCTGAAGGAGACCAATTCTCCTTTGTTCATTTACCAACTAATTCATATTGAGTGAATTTTCCTTGTATGTAGCTCAATTTCTTCATATATAAATAATAACAATAATGTATACTCAACAGAATTATGAGATTCGAACAAAAAATCTCTGGGTGCTTGAATGGCACAGGTGGTTGAGCATCCAACTCTTAGTTTCAGCTCAGGTCCTGATCTCAGAGTCTGAGATTGAGCCCACATCAGGCTCCATGCTCAGCACAGAGTCCGCTTGGGATTCTCTCTCTCTCTCTCTCTCTCTCTCTCACTCACTCTCTCTGCTCCTCTGCTCATGCTCTCTCCCTAAAACAAAAAAATAAATCTTTTAAAAACATATATAAAACTCAAATAAAGCCTAGACATTTAGTCAGTGCTCAGTAAAGGCTACTTGCAGTTGCTATCATTGATGTTTTTATTTTTAATAAAAAAGAGAATAATTTTATAAAACATAATGTTGTGGATAACTCACCAAGGACAACAACAATAATAATCCTCTTATTTCTAATTTTCTAAAAAGCTCATAAAAGAGGGGGAAAAATGTTTTTAAAAATCATGTCTTTGTAGAAATCATTGCCTTGTAAAAATGTTCTATTTAACTCCAGGGCATAAACCTCAAGGAATTTTAAAGATGGTATATAACGAATATAGTATATAGTTTAAATTAAGAGTCCACAGATACCTTTAAGACTGTGAAAAAATCTAGTAGGAATTAACAGGCACCATATATTTAAGTGAGGCAAAGGAGCTGGACTAATGAGTCCCATGAACATATTTCATTAGGATTTATGTTCATTCTGTTTGGATTCTGCCAAAGTAAATTTCCCATAATGGAGAGAGTAAGATGTTTAACAGAGATTACAGTGTAATAGCAAAACCACTGGACCTTTTCCAGGTAACTTTCTATAAGAGTTACCTGAATTCAGTTCATATTTCTTCAAAAATTAACCACAGTCTGGACTGCCTTATATAATTAATCTAGAGATAAGGGTTATGAACATTAAGAACTAATAAAAATCACAAGAAAAAATAATTAGGAGAATTGAGGATACTGACATTTTATAAAAATTAAGGCATGGGATGCCTGGGTGGCTCAGCGATTGAGCGTCTGCCTTCAGCCCAGGGCGTGATCCTGGAGACCCGGAATCAAGTCCCACATCGGGCTCCCTGCATGAAGCGTGCTTCTCCCTCTGCCTGTGTCTGTGCCTTTCTCTCTCTGTCTCTGTCTCTCATTAATAAATAAATAAAATCTTAAAAAAAAAAAATAAGGCATGATTTAGTTCCTGACAAATATGACCAAGGCTAGAGTTGTCCTCAGCACAAAGAAGTTCCATAAAATCAGCAAACTTGGTATCTTTGTGTAGTTTAGATTCTAATAGAGAAGACAGAGTAGAATAAATAATGCAAATATGTTCAGTGTAACCACGAAGAGGCAGAGTGATAGCTATAGAAAAGCATAATAACCAAACCTAGCCAAGCTAGAGGTAGAGTTAACACAGGCTTTTAGAGGATATGGCTTTTAAATTCAGATCAAAGACACAAATGCTATTAACATGTATATACAGAAGTCACAGGCAATGTGACAGCCTTTTGCTATAAGAAGAATTACTAAAATTAAAGGAACTTTAATTGAAAGAAAGGTTGGAGATTATCCATAGTAGATGAGAATCATGAACACTATGCCTAGGTCCAGAAGAAATCATCTGGTAGCTCCTATCATTCAGTGAACAAAGCTTTGGAAAGTGATAAAAGTGGCAAAGCACAAGAACTTTCTTGCAAGGTACCTAGGGTAACTAGAAGAAGAATAGGTAAGAAACATTGTGAGCTTGGTAACTGGGTTGTCCCTCTAGAGCGGTTTCTGTGACAATGATCTGGCTTAAAGAGGGCATCTGGCCTTATCTGCTTATAACTCTTTGGTCTCAAGGATGCTTTTACTGGCTAAGAGCTTTTTCTTTCTACTTGGTATAATTTCATCCCGGTGGAATGTACAGCTTTGTAAACTTAGGCTTATGAAGAGAGTGTAGGTAGGCATGCACTGGAATTGGGGAATATGGTGAGTCATAGCCGGGTGCCAGCTACAAATTACTATCTAGTTCACCAAGTGACTGAGCTTCCAGGAATGAAGATTTATATAATGCTTACAAGACTTAGGTAGTGCTTCAGGAATTATTTGAAGATCTTCACTTCTATGAACTACCTTATACATGTAGTTTGGGAAACTGAGGTTAAACAATTTGTCCATTGTCACACACTTGGTAATTGTGAGATCTACATGGTAACCTGTTCTCACTCCAGTATCTTAAGCTCTTACACATCTCAAGACTGGGTTTTATTGCTTTTTGTGGGTTTGTTTTGTTTTTTCTTCTTTTTAATAGGCAGATGAGGTGTAGTCTGGAGAAGCAAGGTAATCATTATCCATGGTGATATGAGAAGCTCTAGAGGCCTTTGATAATAAATAGGTGAGTCATTTCAGGATTGTGTAGATATTCTTGGGCTCCATCAGATACCTGTGCAGAGATGATGTCTGCCTGCAATTCAACTCCATCTGGCCCCAGTTAGAACCTAAATTCCATAGCTTTGCAAAGTGGAACTGCCAAAGGCAGCTGGTGATTGTGCAGATTGGGGAGTCATATGGGACCAGGTCTCTAAAGCCGGCAAGAGCTATTAAAATGGATGGGCAAAATCTGTCCTTAATATGTTCAATTATAAGTTTCAGCATTTAAGAGGCATAATTTCATAATGTCTCTTGAGAAAACAAACCCTGTGATTTATGGAATTGTTATTTTTCATTATTATTTATACTGTTATGTCAGTAATTTTTTATGTTCTTATCATCACTGTATCACAGATTTTGCCCCATCATGAGAAGGAATGCAATGCATCTGCTTTGCTCACCATTGTAGACACGGAGTCTCGCAGAGTTCAAGTTTAAAAAATATTTATAAAGTAAATGTATCTTAGTAGAGAGAAATATTTACTTAAAAATCAACTCTAATTTTGGTGGGTTATTTAATAACACAAAATATGAATTAAAAATAATATGAATTAAAATATGTGCTTAAAATCATAGTGGGAGAGAAGAATGTTTACTGAGTATAGAATTTCAGTTTTGTAAGATAAGATAGTTCTAGAAATTGATTATACAACAATGTTAATATACTTAACATTACAGAGCTATAGAGTTAAAATAGTTAAGATGGTAAATTTTGTATCATGTGTTTTCTATTACAATAAAAATATATTTTTAAAAAAGAACACTCTTATAAGAAACTTTTGCAGAGTAAAACTAAAATAAAGATCCTGGTAAATTAAACCAAAACCCAAAAACATACAGATTGTTCTGGAAAAATACAGGCAAGCCTATCAGAGATATTATTCCTTGATAAGTTGATAATAATTTTTTTCCCTGTGTATTTCTGCTAAATGTTTGCTACTACGACTTTCCTTACCTGCTCTCAGATTCCTCATCTATGAAATGAGATTCATAATTGCAACAAATTCATCCCATATTTTTAGGAGACACCACAACAAGGATTGTTGCTGCTTTTAGGTGGAAAAAACCTTTTTTTTAAGGTGGAAACTGTCTTGTTTACTTTGATGATAGAGACTTTACAAGGCGCAGTTTCTATTTATAGCACTTTCTTATTTGATCCTCAGCTAAGATCAGGTTTATAGTTAATTTGAGTATGTTTAAGACTATTCTCTACATATGGCGCCACATTCATTTTGCCACTCTCTGATGACATGCCTTGGGAAAGATAATCTGCTGTGTGAATGTTTATTATTACATTTAACCAGCTCTGCATGCTTTCATACAGAAGAGATTAAAAACGAAATAAACTACTATACATTGAATATATGTGTTTTCCTAAAATTCATATGTTGAAAACCTAATGCCCAAAGTGGTGATGTTAGGAAGTGGGGCCTTTGGGAAGCGACAAGGTCATGAGGTTGGACCCTCATAAGTGGGATTAATGCCCTTATAAAAGAGACACCAGAGAGTTTGCCCCTTCGACTACATGAGGATACAACAGAAAAAGTCTGTGACCCAGAAGGAGGCCCTCGGTTAACCATACTGGCACCTGGATCTCAGACTCCCAGCCTCTAGAACTGTGAAAAAGAAATTTCTCTTTTATAAGCTCTCCAGTCTGTGGACTTTTGTTATAGCAGCTTGGATGGGCTGAGACACAAGCAAATAACCAAGTACAAACAATGCTGAGGAAGCGAGACTAGTGACCTTGGACACAGATCATCTGCATTAACATTCAGTTGGGTTTATGATCTAGTCCACATTCTTACTAAATTTCACTTTTCTCCCCTCCAAACAGAATTGTTCTCCAAACCAGATTTTATTGTTTCTTTGACAAATGTATTGTGACCTCTGAAGCAGCTGCCAGGAGATTTTCAGGGTTTCATTTCTTATTTTGCCAGAAGAATATTTTTGTTCTTTCTTTTGGCATGCACAATTATGCACTTTACACACATTGTGTATACACAAATATATGTATATAACTGTGTGTGTGGCAACAGAGAAGTTGCCTGTGTGTTTAATTTCAGGAACTCTAGGAAGGGCCCTAGATACCACAAACTGTAATGCCTTTCTGCTCTTGATACTGACTTTCTAAAACTAAATCTTCAAGTAAATGGTATCTATTGCAGTTCCAGTACCTGTCAAGGTTTGGGGTCTAGGGCTTTGGTGAGATGGCTTCAGGTTGGAAGGCTAGGAAGGAGAACTCTACAGGCTGCAGGGATCCCAGTAGGAAACAGAAGCCAATCAGATGATTTAAGGAAGGAACTATTTACCAATGTTCAGATGAGATTAGTGGAAAGGACACTGGATGTTCAGACCTAAAGCCTAGCAACAGCCAAGATGCTATTAGCACACATAGGTTTGAAGTAGGAAGAGGAGGAGTGACATTGTTGAAGAACAGCGTGGGATACAACCACGCAACAACACCAGACAAGACGAGCATTGTAATTATGGAGGTATGCAGCCTTTGCCAAAAAATATGGCTTAGGACAAGAAGTAAATGTAGAAAATAAAAAGCCTACCATTCTGCCTATAGATTTCCTGACAGTACTGGCCACTAGCCAAACCCTATTGCAGTGGTCCTCAAGTGTTAACATGCATCAGAATCATCTGAAAGGCTTGATAAAATAGAGATGGCTGGACTCCACCTCCAGAGTTCCTGATTTACCAGCCTTTGATGGGGGGCCTGAAACTGTCAGTGCTAACCAAAAAGTTCCCGTGTGACAGTGACGCTTCTTGGGTAGGGATTCTACTCTGAGAACACGGGTGTACCGGAAACCAGCCGAGGTGATGCTTGCATAAGCAATCATCCTCCCTAGACAGGCACAGAGCAGAGAGATGAGTATGAGTCTAGGAATAGCCAACATAGGGATCCCTGGGTAGCGCAGCGGTTTGGCGCCTGCCTTTGGCCCAGGGCGCGATCCTGGAGACCCGGGATCGAATCCCACATCGGGCTCCCGGTGCATGGAGCCTGCTTCTCCCTCTGCCTGTGTCTCTGCGCCTCTCTCTCTCTCTCTCTGTGACTATCATAAATAAATAAAAATTAAAAAAAAAAAAAAAAAGGAATAGCCAACATAAAATAACCAGCACAGAGAGAGATAATCAGCAAGTGTGAAAGAAACCCAAACGACAAATATAATATGAAGTTTGTACAATATGAAGTTTACATGTATGAATTTAGTAGCAGAAAGCAGGAAGAACTCCATGAATAACTAAGAAGTCTTAGTTCTTCGAATGAAGTTGGGGAACAAGACAAGATCCCAATTTCCAGGCTGGAGACAGAGGTAAAGGATCAAGTGTACTAAAAATAAGAAATCTTCAGTGCAGGATCCAAAACGGTGAAATAAAGGGGAAGCGACTTGGGCAGTGAGTTATAAGCAACAGGCAAGAGATTATAGTAGGAATGATAGCAAGGCTTACATGACGCTCAACTTTGAGCTACTGACTTTGAACTTCTTTTTTAAAATTATTTTTATGTTATTATGTTATTTATATTCAATTTGCCAACATATAGTAAAACATCTTATCAAGTGCCCTCCTTAGTGCTTGTCATCTAGCTACCCCCCCACCCACCCATCTCCCCTTCTGCAACCCTTTGTTTCCCAGAGTCAGGAGTCTTTCATTGTTTATTTTCCTCTCTATTTTTTCCCCATTCAGTTTGCCCCCCCCCTTCCCTTATGGTCCCTTTCACTATTTCTTATATTCCACATATGAATGAAACCATATGATAATTGTCTTTCTCTGATTGACTTATTTCACTCAGCATAATACCCTCCAGTTCCATCCACTATATATATATGTGTATATGTTTTACATCTACTTTATCCGTTCATCTGTCAAGTTTGGACTTCTTATTCTTCCCCTTACTATTGAGCATGATTGGTCCCAAAGTATGGTGTGGGAAGTCCAACTGTTCCAACTTATAGTAGAAATGACAAACTGGGAACATAGATCCAACCAAATAAGTAAAATCCACATTACACACACACACATAAAATATTAATATACACACAGAGTTAATTTTCACCATTATTTAAATTAATGTTACTCCACCTGTACACACAGGACTTGTACCATCACCCTTGTGTGGAAGCTTGCTAAAACTGCAGAGTCAGTCCCCACTACAGAGGTACTGAATCAGTATCTCTGGAGATGTGGTTCACTAATTTGTAGTTTAACAAGTTTTCCAGGTGATTCTGATGCACACTGAAGTTTGAGAAGCACTAGTCAAAATCACTGATCCTCAACTTAATTGCAAATTAAAGGTAACTAAAATGGTTCTTAAAATATCACTGTCCGTGTTCATACCCAGAAATTATAATTCAGTTGGAGTAGGAAGTATAGTAGATTGTTCTCAAAAAGGCTGCAATGGTCCACATCCACTGGGTTTCCCCTCCCAGTGCAGAACCATTTACTATTCTACAAATGAAGCAGTGGAGTTTACTCTTCCAACCTTAAAATCCAGATTTATCATATGACTTGTTTTGTCCAATAGGTAGTTAGGAAACATGATTTCAGCAGTGATTTGAAAAGCCTTGCACATTGGTTCTTGCTCTTTTTGGCAACTTTCAGAAACCTGAGATCATACAAACAAATCCAAACTAGGCTATGAGACAGGAGATGTGGAGGGAAAATGAGGTGTACTTCTCTGATGATTTGCCAACCAGGCATGTTAATGAGGCCATATATAGTCATTCAGCCAGATGACTACATGAGTGACCCCAGGTGAGAGGAGCAGAGGAACCAGACGGGTGAACTCAGCTGGAATAGCAAACAAATATGGTTTTCATTTTAAGACACTAAGTTATAGAATGGGTTGTTATGCAGCAATAAATAGATACAGGGCATGACCTGAGCATTTGGGGTTTTAAAAGCTCTCAAGGTGATTTTAATGCACAGCACAGTTTGAGTATCACTAGTCTAAATTATCTGTCCTTTCACTTGCTTGCATACTGGAATCATCTTGAAAGCTTTCAATACTGATAGTCAGGCCTTACCCCCAAAGTTTCTTATATGATTGATAAGGGATATATACTAGTCATTAGAATTTTTAAAAACTTCCCAGGTAATCTTGTATGCAGCAAAAATTGATAACCACTGCTCTTAAACGATAAGACATTTTTGTTGATATGGAAATGCACAATCATTTGTGCAACCACTTAGTTGTAGTGACTCCATGAGTACAAAGGATAGTGAAAACAGAGATAAAACTCCAGTGGCCAAGAGCTAGCCTTACACACACTTACAGCCATCATCCTCCTTTTTTTTTTTTTTTTTTTTTTTCCGTTTTAAGTAGGCTCCCCGCCCAGTTGTGGAACCAACATGGGTCTCAAACTCATGACCATGAGATCAAGATTTTAGCCGAGATCAAGAGTCAGACACTTAATTGACTGAGCCACCCAGGCACCCCTTCTAGCCCCCTTTTTTTTTTTACAGATGTCCATACATCCTCCCCTCCCCTTCCTGCCACTTCCCTCACTTCTACTGCTTCTGTTTATTGTTTAGGTTACTTGACAGGGGCTCTGTGGGCAAAAGATATTTTGCATTCTCTGATACTTCTTTTCTTGACTTCCCAATTGGTTATATTTTGCTATTTAATTACTTAATTTTTTATATGGTTATCTTCTGGATTACAAGGGCATATCTTCCCCCTCCCACTAGATTGCAAACTCCTTGAAGCCAGAAGCACTGTATAAACTTCTTTGACATCTCTGAAAGAATCCAGCAATGTCAGACAAACAGAAGAAAGCTGAGTAAATATTCATGGAAGTATGGGGGAACAACTTGGAAGAAAGTGGTCATTAGGGGATCCCTGGGTGGCGCAGCGGTTTGGCGCCTGCCTTTGGCCCAGGGCGCGATCCTGGAGACCCGGGATCGAGTCCCACGTCAGGCTCCCGGTGCATGGAGCCTGCTTCTCCCTCTGCCTGTGTCTCTGCCTCTCTCTCTGTGTGTGACTATCATAAATAAATTAAAAAAAAAAAAATTAAAAAAAAAAAAAAAAAGAAAGTGGTCATTAGTAACTTGAAACAACTATAGATCCTTTTAATTATAATTACTATTCAAAATTGAACTAATGATTCTGAAGCTTCACAAAACTACCATGTTAGAGCAGCCCAAATTTGGAAAATAAAAATCATATCTAAAGGAGGGAAAATGATTCACTAGCAAATGCTTCCCAAGGGTTGTTTGCATGACATATGCAGTGTGTTAAACTCTGGTAAGCTATTTCCAGATACTAACTTAATTAATCTGCTTCTGCATCTTCTATCACTGTTTCCAAATCATATGTCTTAATATATCTTTTTCCTGCACTTCAGGTCAAATAATAAAGAAAATTCATTAGACAGCATCTTGGTATGCTCCTAAGTGTACCTCTGCAAGAGAATTTTAATAATCAAAGAAGTTGCTGATGTAGGGATATGATAAATTACTTTGCTACAGGGTAATATAAACCTTAACTAGTATGATGAATATTCCTGCTTCACAAGGAAAACTGAAATACTGCAAACTACTTAAATATGTGCTTCCTGATAAATGAAGACAATCATCTGCAAATATTCTAGATGAGACACAATATGGCTTTCATGTTAAAGTAAAATGTCTCTATAGGAAGAAAAAAGGCTCAAAGGAAGACATTTTGAGAAAGGAGATAGAATCATGGAAGTATTTACTGTCACCAGTGTATTTCGTGGAAACATTTTTAGAACAACGATTTTTAAAAATTCATTTTCCAATTCGTAACCATCAAAGTTAAAAATAATTGGTTTTCAAAATTCTTTCTGAATGCTAATTTTCATGGCTGATAATGAAGAAATGTCTTTAACAACTGAAATCCCTAGGGTTTAAAAGTCATTAACACAAAGAACACTTGTTTTCTAAGCTTTCCTCATATACTGATATTAAAATAAGGCAAGAAGTAGTAATTGAGTGGTCACTGTGCTTGCTTTTGTGTACGAGATATAAGAGAGTAATATTCTGACATCTTACAAAAATATGACCAATAGCACCAGCAAATTCAGTAGCTAGATGGGTATTTGTCCCTGTCAATGTTCAGCTGGTGTCTCTCTCATATTCTTTTTGGGGCATCCCATTTCATTTAGTGTAATTAATTTATGCTTTTAAATTTATTAACGCATCCTCACTCCCTTATTCGGGTTTTCTTTGCTGTTCTCCTACTTTGTTGATGAAATATATATATGTGTGTACATATTTATTTAATCTATAAATAAGTAAACATATTATTTAATCTTTTCTTCAAGACTTACTTAGAAGTATGTACTTGTATCTTTCAAGGCATGATATTTGGCTATTCTTTACTTCTCAATTGTTGTCTCTCTTTTTTTTTTTTAAGATTTTACTTATTTATTTGAGAAAGAGAAGAAGAGCCAGAGAGTACCAGCCAGGGAAGATGCAGAGGGAGAAGAAGCAGACTCCCTGCTAAGGAGAGAGAGCCATATGGGGCTCTGTCCCAGGACTCCAGGATCATGACCTGAACTGAAGACAGACACTTAACTGACTTACCCACATAAGCCCCAGTTTTATTACCTCTTGATTCAATTATCTAGGCTATGTAATTTCTGCTTTGGAGACTATATTGAGATTTTTACTTTATACCTAACACAAGAGCATTTTTAAGCTACTGTTTCACGTGTTTAACATTATGTGTTATGTCTCTTTTTTAGAGTTAAAAATATCTAGATATGGGGGATCTTGTGTGGCTCAGTAGTTGAGCATCTGCCTTTGGCTCAGGTCATGATTCTGGGGTCCTGGGATTGAGTCCTACATCAGACTCCTCAGGGGGAGCCTGCTTCTTCCTCTGCCTATGTCTCTGCCTCTCTCTGTGTGTCTCTCATGAAAGAATAAATAAAATCTTTTAAAAAACTAGTTACATCTATTAATGTTATGAAGCATATCATATTTTTCATATTCACTTTCTTTACTTGCATTGTCAACTTGATATGTCAATTTTTAAAAAGGGAAATGATTCTCATTGTGTTTGGTCAAGTCCTTTTATTTCTATTAGTTTGGCAAACAGTATTTCCATTTTATATGTTCATTAAGATTCCACATTACAAATGAGATATAAAAAATAAAAACTGGAAAACAATGAGAAGACAGCAAAGGAAAGTAAAACTAATTCAAAAACACATTGTATGTAAAATGGTAAAAATTGGTGAAGATTTAGGAATGCTTAGTTTATAGTTGATAAAGACTAGATGAGGGGATGGGAAAAGTGAAAAATAAGCCATCCAAATCCAAATATATAGTATTGTCTCATGACTATGATATGACAACAGCCACCTGGGTCCTAGAACCATGTCTGCTGTCTGCCGTAGAGAAAAATGTTAACAAACATTAAATAACTGTTTGTTATTGTTGTTCCCTTACCAAATGAAACAGGAAGAAGGGTGCCACAGTGATAAAGTCAGTGCTCCTTGACCTTGAGTGAGTTCCTTCACATACAAGCTGTGTGATCTGGGGTCAGTTTCTGTGTCTTCTGAGCCTCGGAGTATTAAATTATTTAAAAATAATAAAGCTTTTATTTTAAGGCTGTTATGAAGATAAATGAGATAACTTATGTGATGAACCTAGTAAAACAAATGTGTCTGGTACATAGTAGGTAATCAGTAAAGGGCAGTCTCTGTAGTTATTGTAGTAAAACTAATAATACTAATATACTTTTATTATTTTTCATGAAGCCTCTTTAGGAGAATTATCATTCAAGCCAGGTTGTGTAGTTTATTATTTATTGCTGCATAACAATATTACAATAAATTTAGTGGCAAAAGACAACACACATTTATTATCTCACAGATTCTGTGAGTCAGGAATCAGGGCATAGCTTAAAAAGACCCTCCACTCTGGGTCTCTTACAACCTACAGTGAAGTTGCTGGCCAGGAATGTCATCTCATTTCAATCTCAAAAGGGAAGGATCTGCTTCCCTGCTCTTGTGTTTATTGGCAAAACTGGGTTCCTTTCAGCCTTTGGTTTATTTTGGGCTATTGGTAAAGGCCACCACGTGGCCGGCTCCATAGGGCAGCCTATAACATGGCAACTTGCTTCTCAATGTCAGTAAGGAAGAGAATGTACTAGCAAGACAGATGTTACAATCCTAAATAACACAACTACAGAAGGGTCATCCCATCACCTTTGCTGGATTCTTTTGGTTAAAAGTTATAGGTTTCATCCACACCAGAGGGGTGAAATTACACAAGGATATGAATATGGGAGTGGTGTCTTGCTGTCTCAGTGGTTGAGCATCTACCTTTGACTTAGATCATGATCTTCGAGGTCCTGGGTTTGAGTCTCACATCAGGCTCCCCATGGGGAGCTTGCTTCTCCCTCTGCTTGTCTTTGCCTCTTTCTTTGTGTCTCTCATGAATAAATAAATAAAATATTTTTTTAAAAATATGAATATGGGATCATGGAGACCATCTCAGAGCTTCTCCATCACAGGTAGAAACTAACAGGTGGGGTGTTTGGTTTCATTTAAAGGGTACTTTAAAATAATTATAACTATTCAAAGAAGGAATGGCTATACTAGGGGGAAGTGCTTCCATTGACTAAATGAGTTTGTCAAAGGTATTAGAGATTAAATGTAGCATAAAAAGTGCTAGACAGCTCATTTTTTTTTAAAGATTTTATTTATTCATTCATGAGAGACACAGAGAGAGAGAGAGAGGCAGAGACACAGGCAGAAGGAGAAGCAGGCTCCGTGCAGGGAGCCTGATGTGGGACTCGATCCCAGGACTCCAGGATCACTCCCTGGGCCAAAGGCGGGCACTAAACCGCTGAGCCACCCAGGGATCCCTAGACAGCTCATTTCTAAGGTATCTCCCCAATATGATATTGTTTCTTTAGAATATTGCTGATAGTGCTTTACTATAATTTTTCTTGAATTATATTCTAATTGTTTGCTTAAAGGAGACCAATGTCTTCTTAAAAAATGGGTGTTCAGGGAAAAATAATAAATGGGCCAACTCAACATCTACTCTGTACTATCCCAAACATTGTGAAACTTAAATATTCTTATAAAATTCTATTGTTTTCCCTGTTAGGTCTCCAGGAAGTCATTGAACAGGAAATAACCTAATAAAATATAGTTCTATGGATTTAAAAAAGCAAATTATTCTGTTGACAGAAGAGGTCTAAACAGAGTTCTGAATAATGAATTTAATGACTGCTATTACCCATTCCATGTTGAGAAAATAGTAATTGAGCTTATTAGATATTTGTTGAATGCAGCACATTTTGCTTGAAGTCAAGAGTGAAAGCTTAGAATCCCAAACAGCCAAAGCAATCTTAAGCAAGAAAAAACAAAACTGAAGGTATCATTATTCCAGACTTCAAGATATACTATAAAGCTGTAGTAATCAAAACAGTAAGGTAGCAGCACAAAAATAGACACATAGATCAATGGAAGAGAATAGAAAACCTATAAATAAATCCACATTTATATGGTCAGTAAATCTAAGACAAAGGAGGCAAGAATATAGAGTGAGGAAAAGATAGTATCCCTAATAAATGGTGCTGGGAAAACTGGACAATTACATGCAAAAGAATGAAACTGGACCTTTCCACACCATATACAAAAATAAGTTCCAAATGGATTAAAGACCTAAATGTGAGACCTGGAACACTGAAACAATATAAATCCTAGAAGAGAACACAAGCAGTAACTCCTGTGATCTCAGTGGTAACAATATTTTTCTAGATATGTCTTCTAAGGCAAGGGAAACAAAATCTAAAATAAACTGTTAGAACTACATCAAAATAAAAACCTCTTGCAAGGTGAAAGAATCCATCAGGAAAATAAAAAGGCAATCTACTAAACGGAAGAAGATATTTGCAAATGATACATCTGACATGGGGTTAAAATCCAAAAAAAAGTAACGAACTAATACAATGCAACACCAAAAAATGAAACAATCTGATTAAAGAATAAGCAGATCTTAATAGACATTTTCCTAAAGAAGATATGCAGATGGCCAAAAGACACATGAAAAGATGTTCAATATCAGTAATCATGAGGGAAATGCAAATCAAAACCGCAATGACATATCACCTTATGTCTGTCAGAATGGCTAAAATCAAAAAGACAATAAATAACAATTATAGGTGAGGCTGTAGAGAAAAAGAAATCTTCCTGCCTTGCTGGTGAGAATGTAAATTGGTACAGCCACTGGAGAAAACAGTATGGAGTTTCCTCAAAAATTAAAATAGAAATATCATATAATCCAATAATTCCACTACTGGGCATTTACCCAAAGAAACCAAAAACACTCATCACAGCATTTACAATAATATATGCAAGCAACTTAAGTGTTCATCAATAGTTGAATGAATAAGGAAGATGTGTTTTATACATATTATGCAGCATTTAAAAAGGATGAGATCATGCTATTTGTGACAACCTGGATGGACCTGGAGGGTATAATGCCAAGTGCAATAAGTCAGACTGAGAAAGACAAATACCATATAATTTCACTCAGATGTGGAATCTAAAACAAACAAAATCAAAAAACAAATGAATAAACAAACAAAAAGCAGAATCAGACCTTTAAATACAGAGAACAACCTGATGGTTGCCAGAGGGAAGGGGATGGGCAAAATAGATGAAGGGGAGAGAGAGATAGTGACTTCCAGTTATGGAAAAAATAAGCCACAGGAATGACAGACATGGTATAGAGATTGCAGTCAGTGATATTGTAATACCATTGTATGGTGACAGGTGGTAGGTACCCTGTGGTGAGCATAGCATTGTATACCTGAAACTAGTGTATCATTGTGTGTCGACTATATTCAAATTAAAACAAACTAAATTTATTTAGAAAAAAAAAAATAAAGAGTGAGGTTTACAGTAAGAGTGGTTCTAAGCCCTTTTCTGAGAATTATTTCCATGCGACCTAGGGCAAGTTACTTAATTACCATGTGCCTTAGTTTTATCATCTGTAAAAGTGGGGGTAATAGTAGTGCTCCTCAAATACAGTTGTTTGATGATTAAATGAATTTATTCCTGTCAAGCTTTTACATGCCATGTCCTTTGTGCTTATTAATAAGTATTAGCTGTTTTCATAATACTATCTAGTCATTGGATTAAAAATAGAGACAAATGATGGCTTTTGAAAATTAGTTTTTTTAACTAATGAATTCTTGCATGTAAGTAGGTAAATAGCATCACGAATTAAACCTTCACACTTCTTTTATAGTGAGTATTTGATCATTTATAAGGCACTTATAGAACTAGCCAATTCCCTTTTGTTGTAGCTTGATTACAATGCTTTTGTTATTCTTAATGAGAACCTTGGAGGAGATTAAAATGCAGGAAAAACAGGTGGTTTCTCACATTTTAATAATAGCAGACTAATGAAGCCTTTGTCTTCCAATTTAATTAATAAATTGTCCCCTTTTGATCCAAAAGCAGTAATAGCTTTTTGTAAATAATCAGCCTGCCAATATTTGTCAAACATTTCACACTAAATTGCTATCATTTGGATTACAGATGTATGCGGTTCACAAACCCTCCTCCTGGTTTTTCCCAGGAGCAGTGTGCAACTAAATCAGCTCAGAAAGAACATGAGGATTTGGAAGAACTCATTTGAATATATTAGAAGACATTTCACAAAAGTGATAGTTTACATTCTTGCACAGACTTGAGCAATGCTAAGAAATTACTCTAAGAAGGCTGTTTCCTTCCTGTTGCCCTTTCTTTGTATGTAGAGATTTATAGAAGAAAAAATTTACATTGATGATAAGAGAATTTCAGAATTAACCCATAGATTGAAATGGTGTAGCTTGCCAATATACCTTCACCATCTTTAGTTTCCTTGTCAAACAGAAGGCTTTTATTTTTAATCTGTCAAAGTCATACTGATTGGCATGAGGCAGTAGACAGATATTGGACACCCATGGGAAGGACCTCACAAATATTTCTGTTCAGAACTAATCAGACACTAATAGTTTCTAAGAGATGCTATTCAATCCTCCATCTCTACCTTGCTATTCTTTTTATTTCTGAGATAGGGACATATTGTTGCATAATTACAGTTACATATCAAGAAAGATACAGAATGGAAAACAATTTGGAGGTTTCTTACAAAACTAAACATACTCTTGTCATACGATCCAGCAATCACACACCTTAGTATTTACTTAAAGGACTTGAAAACCTATGTCCACCCACAAACCTGCACATGGATGTTTATAGCAGCATCATTCATAATTACCAAAACTTGGAAGCAACCAAGATATCCTTTAGTAGGTGAATGGAAAAATAAACTTGGGTACATCCAGACAATGGAATATTATTCAGCACTAAAATGAAAAGAGCTAGCAAGCCACAAGCAGACATATTACCAAGTGAAAGAAAAACCAGTATGGAGGCTAGATGTTTTATGATTCCAACTATGTGACATTCTGGCAAAGAACAAAACTATGAAAAAAAAAAAAGAACAAAACTATGGAGAGAGTAAAAAGATCAGCAATTGGTAGGAGTTGGGAGAAGGAAAGGAGAGGTAAATAGACAGAGCATAGATGTTTAGGACAGTGAAAATACTCTCTATGAAAGGTACTTATGGATATGTGTTATTTTAAATTTGTCCAAACCCATGGAATATAAATATCAAGAGTGAACTCTAAGGTAAACCATGGACTTTGATTATGATGTGTCAATGTAGGTTCATCCTTGGTTTAAAAAAAAAAAAAAAGATCATCATTCTGGTGGGGGAAGTTGATAACAGGGAGGCCATGCATGTGTGAGGATAGGAGACATATAGGGATATTTCTGTACCCTCCTATCAATTTTGATGTAAACCTTAAAAAGTTCTTAAAATTAAGTATTTAAAAAGAAAGCCACAAAGGCAATCTTTCATAAAACAAAAAGAAGAGTAACCTATTCCACTAATCCATGTCTCCAGACAACAGAGACCGCTGCTAAGGGTGAACGTATTCAATTTATGGTGTCCTCACCTTCCTTTCCCTCTTCCCAGTGCCTGCTAACTTAATGTCCATTAAATCTGTGCCACTATTTATTTGTAATGTGAGCACCTGTGTCTTAGTTACTAGACCACAACAACCAGCTGATTTCACATACCATTGAACAGCAAATAGACAACATTATTGTCACAAGCTATAAATTTTATACCCATACACACATGCACGTAACTCTTAAAGGAACAGTGTGTGTTCAGCTAGAAAAAATAAGAGAAGAAAATCATGAAGGACAACAGAAAATTTATTTTCTCAACATATCCCAACTTTAACAGTGAGAAGTAATATAGCATAACAATACTCTGGATACAGACTGTCTGATTTTGTTTCACAGGGGCCCTTAGGCAAGGTATTTAATACTTGGATTTGGATTCCTTAGTTTCCTCATCTGTAAAATGGGAATAATAATGGATCCTACACCAGAGTTGTTATGATAATTAAATTAATGCAAGTAAAGTACCTAACATGGTATCTAGTTCGTTATAAATGACTAATGAATACTAAGTAAAATAAATTTGAAGAGTCAATAGGACTTTATCTTTTACTTTCCTGTGTCCAAAAGGATATATTTTTTTTAATTTTTATTTATTTATGATAGTCACAGAGAGAGAGAGAGGCAGAGACACAGGCAGAGGGAGAAGCAGGCTCCATGCACCGGGAGCCCGATGTGGGATTCGATCCCGGGTCTCCAGGATCGTGCCCTGGGCCAAAGGCAGGCGCCAAACTGCTGTGCCACCCAGGGATCCCCAAAAGGATATTTTATATAAAAGTAAAAATTCTTAAGATTGCAAGACTGCCTTTTTCTATCCTACCATTCAAATGAACTTAAAATAAAAAAATAAAATTTTGGTTCATGTCAATGGTAGATATTCCATTTAAAGTCCTATCTTTTGGTCATAATTTACTTTCAGGAAACAGAAATATCCTTTGGCCCATCAATTGTGAGAAACATTGCTTTCGAACAAGGTGTGAGAACAGTTAAAAGATACTCTGAGGCACATTAAATTTTTCAAGAGTTTGCTTGAGCATCTATCAGTTCGAATAGGGACAGTAGCAAACCAAAGGTGATTTGGAGCGCTCCACCAACAGAAGCGAGGAGCGAGGCTTTTATAGAAAAGACGCTAAAGAAAAGAAAAGCAATTATTTGATTGTTGTTAGCAAATAATTTGCCTTGTTTGAATTGACATTTTCTGACTTGCCGCTCTTAAGTTTTATTTTCTTGGATTTGATTGCACCAACTCTGGTTTAGATTTTGGTTGGCATACATAGGTTAGCAAGGCATTACAGCCAACTCACTATAATGACCTCCTTATTTAAATACTTTAACAAAATTTAAAGCTATTACTTCAGCTATTACTATGGCCATACAAACTCATTCTGGCAGAGAATCCATAGTGCTTTGCATGTGGTCCTTTTTTGATTAAAGCCACATTTACCACCTGTGAACACGACACATGTAGAAAAACGACTTACAATTGGCCCTTTCAAAACCAATTCTGAAATTAATGTGTTTGGAAGGATTTCACGTGTATTTTTCTTCACCAAAGTTGCTTTTGTTGTAACGAACTTTTACATTTAAAAAGTTATTTGTTTGATTTGTTTTTGCTTTAAAAAATAAAGAAACAAAAAAGCATGAGCTAAAAGACAGAGTAATGCAGTAGACAGACATTATTATTTCTCTTTTACCTGCTCAGGGACATTGATTACTGAAGTATAGTAGTATTATTTGATTAAAAATGTTTCTACTGTTATACCTAATGTTCATTGAGCTCCTACTATGGGGCAGATGATGTCAAGTGTTTTCTTTTTTTAGAGAGGGACAGAGAGAGAGAGAGAACATGTGAGGGAGAGAGAGGGTGGTGGGCAGAGGGAAAGGGAGAGAGACAATCATAAGCCAGCTCTGTGCTATCACAGAGACTGATGCAGGACTCCATCTCACAACCCTGAGATCATGACCTGAGCCAAAATTAAGAGTTAGATGCATAACCAACTAAGCTACCCAGGTGCCCTGACGTCAAACATCTTTATATATGCTTTCTTAATCTCCCCGTAAACCTATGAAGTAGGTATTATAATAATTCTAGTTTTACAGATTAAGAAACTGAAGCACTGCAGAGGTAAGTAAATTTACCAACACTTTACCTATTGTAGTGGTTGAATGAGAATTTAAATCAGGCAGTCTTATTCTAGCATCCCCTCTACCCTCTCCCTTATTTGTTAAATCATTGTTCTATCACTAAAAATAATAGTTTCTGACATTATCCTTATACAAGTTATCTCATGACTCCACATCTTGTGGGTGTGAAAATTGAGGCACAAAAGGGTGGAGTTATTTGTTCAAAGCCACTCAGTTAGCAAAAGTGGAGAGCCAGGACTTGAACTCTAGAAGGGGTTGTGCGCCAGCTGAGAGCATGATCATATCTTCCGTTCAACAAGAAAACTTCATTTTTGAGTTTTAGCATTGCAAGGTAAAAAGAGTTTTGGAAGTGAATGGTGCAACAGGAACGTACAGAGTATCTCTGAACTGTACACATAAAAATAGCTGAGATTATAAATTCTATGTTGTGTGTATTTTACCACAATTTTACCCCCACCCCTCCCCCCCCCACAAATGGTTAGTTTGGGGGTAGAGAAGTATTTTCTCCTTGGACTGGCTTTCATTGCTAGCAGAGCAGTTGAGTTAATAGGAGTATCTTATTTTCTAAGTGCTGGCCTTCTAGGTCTACCTGGCCTGAAATGCCCACTATTTGTGTCCCTTCTTACATTTAAGGCAGGGTCACTTTGCACCTAACCCGGTTAATAGAGTATCATCCATTCATCCATTAACATCCATTAGCACATCCTCAGGGAATACCTGTCCATAGCTTTAGAAAACAGTGTCCAAAGATAATGGGTCATTGTGCTCATGAATTTAAACAAGTGTTTGATGGAAGAGATAAGAAAGATTGCAAATAAGGCTTGATTTCTCCCTGGGTCCTGAGAGAGCACAGAAATGGGAAGAGGGGAACATTGCAAGGAAAATCAGGCCCTGGGACGTCCCAGCAGAAAATGACCATAATTTACATCCACCAAGTACAGCACACCCAATCTTCCTCATCTCAAATCCTTCCCACTGCTACAGATTAGCAAAACCCTCGTGTTTTACAAGGCATTGATAGCGTTTCATTTCTTAGACACCAATATACCAAGAATACAAATACTAAATGAAGTCTGCAGTGTGGCTAAATATTTTCCATGAGTTCAGAAAATTTGGGGAGAGTGAAGAAGAGGAACCAAAACACATTTAAGTCCTTCGTTTTAAAATGACACTTCAGGGGGACCTGGATGGCTCAGCAGTTGAGCATCTGCATTTGGCTTGGGGCGTGATCCTGGGGTCCCCGGATCGAGTTCCACAACAGGCTTCCTGCATAGGGCCTGCTTCTCCCTTTGCCTGTGTCTCTGCCTCTCTCTTTCTGTCTCTCATGAATAAATCAATAAAATCTTTTTAAAAATAAATAAAATAAAATGACAACACTTTGAATTGGAACAGTAGTGAGGTAGTGTATAGGAAATGTGCATTAATAGACTATTTTTTCAGTGGCTTGGGAGAAATATTGACATTCATCAAATACTATTTTGCCACTTCTTTAGTTATACTCTGGCCCATTAGGGCTATAATGAGATATGGCTGATGAATCCACAAGCAGCTCAGTGAGTTGTGAGGGGGACAGAACAAACCCAGAAGTGACTGAATGCTCTCAATGACTGGGGAATTCTTTAAACTTGCCAAAGTGCATTGAAAGGGAGGAAAATCTTGCCAGCATTTTAATTCTATGAACACATTTTCAATACACTCATCTTAAGTCATTATTTCTCCTTGTTTGTGAAAGAACAGAGATCTTTTGTGTGCTGGTTTTAAATTGGAATAAAAACATTAGAAAGAAGGTCTAGGGATTTAAGCTTCAGTCTTCTAATTGCATGTTTTGTAAGGGTCTCCAAACCCAATAAAATGAAGTCATAAATCAAAAACCCAAGTGTGTGAGGAATAGTTACAATTGATATATAATAAACACTTTTTGAAGTGATATGAACTTGACACTAATCATATTAGAATCTAATTTCCTCCTAAAATAAGCCAACTCTCTAGGAAAACTAAAAAAAGATAGCACCTCTCCACTTTGGATTTTATTATTCTTCCCTTTTGTTCAGCCAGGGCACTCATAAAAGAAAAAATTCTGTAAATATAAAGAAATGAGATAAGATCATAAATCTTTTATACCTGTTAAATTCTAACAGTGATTAAATATTGAAATAGATTCACTTCATGGGAAACACACACACACACACACACACCCCAAAGATCTTTGCAAAAATAAAAAGTGCTGACCAAGAAGTGTTCTTAATAGTTTCAAAGCTCTAATAAGTAAAATTCCATAATATAATGTACTGTATGATCCACTCTGTAATGTTATAGCTTTTTCTGATGTGACAGATTGCTAATGTGCATTAAAAATAAATCAAATTGCTATAAATTATGGCTGAATCTGTTTCCTTTTAATTATTACTACTTATTCTTTACATATGACTGCCAGCCTATATTGAAAAATGAAGACCTGTTTCCTAATATTTGTGAGATAGATATCAATGTGAACTATAGAAATTGTTGTATCCTTAAATAAGCTTAGCCTTACTCTAGTGCCCTTCAACATATTATTATTATTATTATTATTATTATTAAAATGTTCCTTGCTCTCTACCATTTGAATGACTTTTTGACACTGAGCCAGAAAAATAAGAGCAATCAGAGTAAGTTCAATACTCATTACTGTCATTTTTCAGGGACATATAGAAAAACATGAGATTATAGAAGTTTTATACATGACAAGTTTTGAACACAAATACAAGTTGACATTGTGTTGTATACTGTAAATATATAACAAAAGATAAATTGGAATTTCAAAAGATGTTTTAGCACTTTCTCTTCCTCTTTTTCTTGTCTTTCTCTTCCCTCCTCCTTTCTTTCTCTCTCTTCTAGAACAGTTCAATCTTAAAGGCTTTGGTAGAGTAGAACAAAGTAAGTGTGTGTACCAAAACTGGAAGGGGACCAGAGAGACCCAGAGGGGGATGGCAAGGAAAGTAGAATATCAGCTAGTTACACTCTGGAGTACATTGGAGCCTTATTGGGGTAAGGAAGGCATTAATACAGTAAGGTAGACTGGCAGGAGTATGGGGGCCCACTTGAGGTAATGAGGGTGTTAACATAAAGGATGCCAAGTATGGGGTGTCTCAGTCCCAGGGGATGGAGAAGAGCATTCATCTGGGGGACAGGGTGCTGGCTGAGACAGGACATTAGTTACATACAGAGAATTGATCAAGTAAGTAAACTTAAAACAACAGGAGCTAGATTTCTCATTATAAGAGAAAGGGAGATATAAATAAGGGAAAAAGGAAAACTAGATTGAACTCTTTAGTGTTAGATTAAAACTGCAGGTATGAGCTCATGGTTTTCAATGTATATACGGTGGATACGGAAATAAATATAAATATAATTATGAATGTACTGTGTGTATACATATGTATACTGCCTGGTCCTGTTCATTAAAGGTCCTGGAAATAGTGACTCACCAATAGAAATAAGCACTTTTAGTGCCCAGATATTGGCTTCTAAATACCATTCTGGGGGTCCTTAGAGAAATACCTGATTTCATGGCTGAAGGATGGAAATAAAGTTCACCATGACCATGGAACATCTTATTATGCCAGAAGACATGAAAGCACTGAAAAAAAAAATGTCCAAAGGGTTTAGAAGCCAGCTAGAAGGAATTCTCCCTAGCAGAATGGGACAATAGAGCATCAAAGTAAATAAACCAGCAACTAATTGTATGCTGCTGAGTAAAATAGGAAACCATGAGCCCCTTTTACAGATATAAGCAAATGAATTAATTGAAAGTTTTATGAGAACAGGCTATTAATACAATGTCTAAGTACCTCACAATAAAAATAGTAATTACAAAGAGAAAAGGTATAACTTTACATTAGAGAAATCTAGCAGACATCATCTTAATCAAGTGGTTAGAATGAACAAATAGAATGAGACAAATAGAAATCATGTGCTATGTATGGATCCGATGAAAAGAACACAGCTTAGCTCTGATCACATTCCTGCTAAAGATGCATCACCTAAATCTAATCATGAGGAATATCACACAAACTCAAATTGAGAGACAGTTTCTAAAATACCTGGCCTGTGATCTTCAAAAGTGTCAAGGTCATGAACTGAAGGAAATTTGGACAGAGTACTCCAAACTCAAGAGCACGTAAATCACACTCAAATGTGGCTTTTAATTCTTTAACTGGATTCACGGCTATAAAGGACATTAATGAATCAGTTGGTGAAATTTGAATGGGATCTAAGGATGAGATGGCAGCAATGTATCAATTCTAATTTCCTGCTTTTGATGGATATATTGTGATGATGTAAGGGAATGTCTTTTTTTTCTATGTTACTAGGTGATACTATTGCATAGCCTCTGCAATTTATTCTCAAGTGATTCAGAAAAAGTTCTCTGTTACTGTACTCATAATTTTTTCTGTAAGTCTTGGGTCGTTTCAATTTTTGCAAAAAAATGATAAAATCTTTCGTATGGAATCTCTCAGAGTAAGATCTGTTATTCTCCCAATTTAAAGATAGTTATAATAATTCTGATTGTTTTTACAATCACTGAATTTTAATGGATGTCATAGATTTTTTACCACCCTAGAGAATTTCTATAAAATTCAGTTGTTTTCTAGCTCATTTTATATCTCACTGAGATGTATTTACAAATTGTACCCTGGAACCTAAGGATAATATGGAAAATCAACTGTTTAACAAAATGGGAAGTGGCCCTATGACACCATATATTGTTCTCATATTTGGCTTCAAATGTGCTTATTTAATTCCATTTTAGAGTGAAATCAGATAAAATTAAAATTATATTTAAATATTCTCCAGAAGTTAACTGAGCCCCCGAAGTGATTAGCCACAAAGAAATTTTATTTTATTTTTTTTTTTTAAGAAATTTTAATTAGTTCAATGAAATCTGTCTTTCAAACAGTTGGAAATTTGGAGATCCAAGAAAATGATCTTTTTTTTTTTTTTCTTAAAAAAAAAAAGAAAGAAAGAAAACACAACCCAGGGAATTAAAATGCTTTGTCTGAGTGAAGGAGAGGCAACTCCATGCCAGCACAGCACAATTTGTGTAAAATCGTGTTCCTCCAGTTATCTCTGTCTTAATGTGTGTATTGGGTTCCAGATTACAAAGAGGCTAAGGTAGGCATGATACCGTAATGCGAATAACGGTATTAAGACAAACAATATGGATTACTGACACTGTGTTTTACATAACTCCAGATAAAACAATGTGCCTTGCATAGCAAATCCGTGCTGAAAAGGCACAACCTTATCACATTACCATGGATCAGTGTGACTTTCTTTTTCAAAGCAGAGTTCCAACCAGGGTTACGAGCCAAGGTGGGGTTTTTTTGTTTGTTTTTTTTGTTTTTCCCAACTGTGTACATGCAAAGACTTCATTTCAGACACCTTGGGCTGGAGCAGCAGGTAAATTGTCAGGAAAAAATATTGATACCCTGAAGCTACCAATACAGCCAGTTGTACAGCCAAATGTGCAGATTTGGCAAACCAGCTGTTTTCCCTGCTCAAGGAATTTTCCTGTTGTGTTCCTGCTCAGCAAATCAAACAAGCTTTACATCAGTGGCTTTTATATTATAACAAAACCTGAGGTTTTTGCACAGATTTAAACAAAGCCTACTCAATATTTTCTCTTCTGGTGCTGATTTTTTCTTCACTTGTTTTTTATGTAAAAGGTCCAGATATTGAGAATGACTAGCAGACATAATCGATGTTTTTAACTACCAGGAAAAACAGAGAGAGAGAGAGGTTGGGATTAAGGCAGAGAAGGCCGAGCTGTTACAAGATACAATATTGAGGGGTGCCTGGGTGGCTCAGGCAGTTGAGCATCTGCCTTCTGCTTGGGTCATGAGTCTTGGGATTGAGCCCCTCATCGAAAGGGGCTCTCTGCAGGGAGCTGCTTCTCCCTCTCCTCCCCATTTATGCTCTCTGTCGCCATCTCTGTCTCTCTTTCTCTCTCAAATAAATACATAAAAATCTTCCAAAAAAATACAATGTTGGTTTTTTTGTTCCTTTGTTTCTACAGCGATAGAACCAGGAGGGGAGTGATTTCTGTCTATTGGGCTCATTATCTTTGTATTACCAGCTCGTGTAAAAGTGCTGGGCAGATCTGTGAATTTAAAAGTGCTAATTCTTAGGGTAGAAAAAAAAAGTGAATTATATCAAGTTCTCACTGTAGGTTTAGATCATTACTCTTGGAAAAAGGTTAATTCTGAAAGGATGAAAGCTCACACGATGAAAAAGGGAAACTCTTCTCATTCCTACTTTGTCTTAAAATACAGCTTCCTAATGGAGTCCCCTCCTCAGCTCAGAACACAGTGCAGACTACATGTTTCTTAGAACACCCTGCATTCTTAATGTATTCATTCATTTAATACATATTTATTATGTATCTACTATGTGTCAAACACTGTAATATGTGCTGAGGATTTAAACATGAATAGACAATGCCCCTGTCTCAGGAAGCTCAGTGAGAGTAACTAAAAGAAAGAGATTTTGCAGTACAGGGTTATGAGTGCTATAAAATGCAATGCGAAGTACCAAGATGTGACCTTTGACCCAGGTGATGCGCATCTTCATAGGGAATGAATATAAAATAATATAAGAGGAGTCTACTAAAACAGAAAGACAGGAAGGTTGAATCGTTATGGTACTCGAAGGATAAAAGCCCTCAGGTGATTTAGGGCAGGCATGCTAAATTCTTTCCTTTTAAAAAATTAACTCATAATGGATGTGAAAGTTAAAACATCTCCAGTTTGCCACAGATAAGTAGTTTCTAAAATAAAGCATTTATGGGCAAACACTACTCTAAAAAAAAAGTAAAATAATTAATTTTTTGAAAGTGATGAGACACCTTCTGATTTTATTTTATTCTTCTGGTCTGAGGTCAGTCTGCTGGCTTTGTGTGTGTGTGCATGTGTGTATAAAGATTTTATTTATTTATTCATGAGAGACACACAGAGAGAGAGAGAGGCAGAGGGAGAAGCAGGCTCCATGCAGGGAGCCCAGTGTGGGACTCAATCCCAGGTCTCCAGGATCACGCCCTGGGCTGAAGGCGGCGCTAAACCGCTGAGCCACTGGGGCTACCGGCTTTGTGTTCTACCCGTCTAAAATCTCACTATCAAACTCTTGTCAGTTCCTAAGCTACTTTTTATTAGACATTGTGTTACATGTTATACATATATTAGCTTATAAATTTTTATTTTATTTTTATTGATTGATTGATTTTTGATTAAGTAAGCTTTATGCCCAACACGGGGCTTTAACTCTCAACCCTGAGATCAAGAGTTGCATGCTCTACCAACTGAACCAGCCAGATGCCCCTGTCTCAGTGATTTTTAAAAATATGCTGTAAATTAGGCATTTCTATTCTTAATATATGGAAGATAAAGTTAGGGTTCAGAAAGCTTAAAAACTCAACATTTTACATCTAGTAAGAATCAGAGGCAGCATTACTCAGTGCTCTATGATCTTCACAACTGAAGTAATGCCCTTTAAGAAAATGACCACATTCATGCCTATTCTGCTTTGGAATCAATAACTGTTGCATATTCAGATTTTTTCCAACCTGGGCAATTTAGTTTTTGTGCCACTATTTCTATGGGTAATTACCAATATGGGATTTAAGGCACAACTTCTGTTTTTATAGATATACAAATTGCTGAAAAATATGTTGAAAAGAAGTGTTCTGAGCTCCAGCTCAATCTACTGAACAAGAATTTCAGGGAGTAGATTCATTTAGCAACACATTTACCAAGATAACCATGTAATTCCAATGCAAGTGATCTGCAAACCACATTTTGAGCCGCATTATTCAATTATTTTAAGATGGTAGTTGGAGTGACCCCAAGGGTGGGATAGGGCTATACACCAAGCTTGTGCTTAGGGGCTTTGAGCCAGCTTGACCTACAGGAAGGCGTCAAAGTGGGGGATTGCAGGATGAGTTCACCTAGATGGCCAATGATTCTATCAACCCTATATAACAAAGCCCCAGTATGAGCCCTGGTCACAAAAGCTTGGCAGAACTTCTTGGTTGATGAACACATCAATGTGCTGAGAGAGTGCTGTGCCCTGATTCCATGGGAGGAGGGCTCGGAAGTCTGCATTTGGGATCCTTCCAGACCTCACCCTATGTGTCAGTTGGCTTCAGTTGGCTGGTCCTGATTTGTAGTCTTTATAATGAAACTGTAGTTGAAAACGCTTTCCTGAGTTCTGAGTCATTCTAGTGAATTATTGAACATGAGTGGAGGTCGTGGGAACTTCCCAGTTCTGTAGCCAGTTGATCAAAAGCAGTGGCCTGGGAACCTCCAACTTCACTGCTGGCATCTTAACTGAAGGCAGTCTTATTGGAGACCATGCCCTTCAACCTGGTTATCTGATGTTAACTTCAATTGGTTACTTTCAGAATTGAATTGCAGCGTTCCAGTATACATATATGAAGGATAAAGGTTTGGTACCATGAATGATATATATAACTCCAGATAATGGCCAATATTTCACATACTTTTTAAAAAGCAGTTTAAGACTCTTTGAGAACAATGTACAATGAGGCCCAGATTGCCTCTGTCCATGGTAGAGATTTATAACCAGTGCCCTTTATTTCTTATTTGAATTTAATTACTAAGTGATTTTGGTACTTATTAAATAATACATACATAGGGTGCCTAAGAAAGTGTTCTATATATATTCAGCACTCCATGTTGGTTTTCTTATTTCTCAACTCTTTTGATAGCTCAAAGCATCTTTCTCTCTCTCTTTTTTCAAAGTATCTCTTATTAGCATAGACTTTGAGAAAGTAAATCCTCTAGTGATTAAAAAAAAAATCCCCCTTTTTAACACCTGTTCTGAAAATAGATCTTCAATTGAGGACCCCAATCAGATCAGAGGAGTTGTTATCACCATAGACATATACTATAAATGGATTTGTCTGCACTCTCATGTCTGTTCTCACTCTGATCCCCACAGCTCTACATCCAAGGTAAAACAAATGTCTTTCTGGCAATGGGATCAGGGATTTTAGAACTTATTTTACGAAACCATTAGTGCTTCACCAAAAAATGAAAGACTGGGTGTTAGAGACATGGGTATTTGGCAGGAGAAAGGCATTTGGGATTAACAAACATGAATGGGAGTAGAGTGGTAAATTATTACTAGTATCTGGGGAAGGACTTTAGCCATTATTTGGACTAGCTTCCCTTTGTATTAGAAGACAATTCTGTTATGAACAAAAAATTGGTTTCTTTGGAATTCTTTTTGTCCTAATTTCTTTCCATCTTTGGTGTTTCTGCTCATTTGCATGATTGGCCTACAGAACAATTTATCATCCCTCTTTTACACATCTGATTTTCTAAAGGTCGCCTGGCAAGTCAGGGATGACATTGGGCATATTCTCTTGGGTAACTACTAATAATTGCACTTCCTCCCCAATGCTTTGGGTGTCTGGCACATTTGTAATTGACAGAAGGATAACAATGCAATCTGGCTGGTTTCCAAGACCATCTTCAAATGGAATTGGATGGTATGGGGGTGGTAAAACTACCCATATCCATCCCTTAGCCCTCAGAAAGGCAAGCTGAGAGAATAGGAAGAGAATTTAAAGATTCAAAAATAAAGAAATTCTGATTGAATTACTGCTTGTTTCTTTAATGAAAAAAAAAAAATTACACATTTAGTTAGCCCTGAAGCTGGATAAACAAGCTGCAAATAGCAATAGAAATTTGAGTGCTGCTTAACCTCTCTCTAACTATCTTTAGAAATGCCCAACCTGTTTCTGTCTATGACACCTATTCTTTCACCAGAATTTGTGGATGGAGAAATAACTCTTTCTGCAGCTAAAGGCTATATAGGCAAGTGTACTTGTTTCTGAGTGGTGTTTAACCAGGATGATGCACATATGCAAGTCTGTCTATGGAATGATCCTGGAATGCCAAAGTGGAGAGGATTTCACTGATCACATCTGAGATTAGAGTGGGAAAGAAAGTATCAATGATCCTCTGCCTTTAAAAAGTGGGTTTAAAAAGGTGATATTTCTTTAGGAATGAGTGTCAACAAGGTAATTTACTAACAGACACAGAAGATACTGATATTGTTTTTGTATATCCTTTGACAACCTTGTCTTGGCCTTTTAAAAGACACAAAACTTTTTGTTTAATACCGAGGATTTTTGGGGCAGCTCTGGTGGTGCAGCGGTTTGGCGCCGCCTGCAGCCTGGGGTGTGATCCTGGAGACCTGGGATCGAGTCCCACATCGGGCTCCCTGCATGGAGCCTGCTTCTCTCTGTGTGTCTCTGCCTCTCTCTATGTGTGTCTATGAATAAATAAATAAAATCTTAAAAAAAATACCGAGGATTTTTGTTATTGTTTTATATCAATTCAAGGTGTTATGATAATGATGATGAAAGACTATGTATCCTGCTCCTGATATAGTTAATTATGAACAGATAACTACAGAGTATAGATTTTAAAAATTAGAGTATTATTTGTTTGCTGAAAGTTTGGGTAAAAGATAAATATATGAATCTGATTAATTACACTTCTTTGAAATTGGGTCAATTATAGTACACAATATTCACACCATCTTTCAAGATTAACAAAGTACTTTTATATTTTAACTATTATCCTAAATGTGATAGAATGAATGGCCCAATTATCCACCCTTCCTGGTATGCATGCCAGTCTGAATGTTTTGGGTATGTGGCCCTGCAGTGGTTCTGACTTGACCCATGTTGCTTCCTTTGGCCAACACAATCAGGCTGGAGGGCATATATGCATAATCTGTGCCTAGGGTCGTCAGGATACCTTATAGGTTTTTGGTTCTGCCTTTAGGCTTCAGTTACCACCATGCAGAGGACATTCCTAGACTAGCCTGTTGGTTCTAGGAGAAGGATGGAGCAGAAATATCCCACAAAGCTCTCCCAACCAAACCAAACCTAAGCAGAGCCCTCAGCTGATCTGCAATGGCACACTATAAAAATAAATAATTGCTTTTTTAAGCCCCTGAATTTGGGCATGATTTGCTATGCAGCAAGAGTTAAGAGATTCTGTAGCATGTAAAGCTGGAGTGTCGTGCTCTTCATGGTTTCCTAAAATCAATACAAGGATTGCAAATGGTTAAATGATTTACTCAAAATCACTTGTAATTCAGCATTCCATTGGGCTTTAGACACATCTTTTGATTTTGAAACCCCATCTTCTTTTACTCTGAGAAGCCCTTCTAGAAATTGAGCATGATTTTTAAAGAGTATTAAACCTCAGGGTAGACATCTATCAATGTGATTCAGCCTCTCTGCTGCCTCAGCCCTCTTGCCCCTGGAATGGAGTAAAGCCATGTGATCAACACTGTAGAATGCAAATTTCCACATCCTCCTTTCCAGATTTGGTACCCTGTCTCTGTGAGTACACATGTACCTTGTTCTAAATATACTATCCAGGAATTGATTGGAACATTTAATTTTGAAAATGGCTGAAAAAGAAGTGAGTCATGGTACAGTGGTAAAGACTTTAAACATACACACACACTCTGCATTTTCACCCAAATTTAACTTTCCTAAGCTGTGATGAAGAGCTGTTAAGCTTGAAAGGATGAAGACAGTCTGGCTCCTGGTTACTAAATCCATCCTCACTACCTGGAGCATGGAAAGTCCCACACAACTGGAAACATTAATTAAGTCCACCCTTATAAGAAACTCCTCAAGGGTCTCTCCTAATGTGAATTCCAATGTAAAGTTTTTATAAGGGACAATGAAAGATAAAGAGATGAGGCAAACTGAAGCAACCTATATTTGTACATGGTAGAAAAAAATTCTGAAAAAAAAAAAAAAAAAAAAAAAAAAAAAAAAAGAAAAAAATTCTGCAGTAGAGTACTGGAAATCAATCAGAATTCATCCTCTATCTGAACATCATCTGTGTTTGGGAGAGAGAAGGGATTGCTGTTTATTTTTCTTTTAATTTAATTTATTAATTTAAAATTTTTTTCTGGGGACATATATAAAGAGAGACTCTTACTTAGTCCCTTTTGAGGTCTTTGAAGACACATTTAGAGGCCGAAAGCAATAGAGCTACTTTGGCATCTTGTAACATATTTTGCAGATTCAGCTAACTGGGCAGGCCCCAGTGGAAGAATTTTTAATAATTGAGCTTCCAAAGTTGTGTGTGCACTGACAGGTAATATTCATGCACATAAATTTGACAAAAACAATCTCATTGCTCTCATGGTTTAACTATTACCTACATGCTGATGACTCTTTTTTTTTTTTTTTTTTATGATAGTCACAGAGAGAGAGAGAGAGAGGCAGAGACAGGCAGAGGGAGAAGCAGGCTCCATGCACCGGGAGCCCGACGTGGGATTCGATCCCGGGGTCTCCAGGATCGCGCCCTGGGCCAAAGGCAGGCGCCAAACCGCTGCACCACCCAGGGATCCCCATGCTGATGACTCTTAACTTTTTAGTTCTAGCAGAGACCTCTTCAGTGAATCTCAGACTTCTAGATCAACTGCCTTTTGGCCATCTGCATGAGAATGTCCCAAGGCACCTCCAAATTAACACAAGCAAATCTAAATGTATCATATTCTTCTTTACTACCTTTTCTTCCTAGTTTCCCTGTCTGGGTTAATGACCTTATTGTCCACTCAGTCACCTAAGTTATCATTCCCAGTATAGTCCTGGATGCATTCTATTGCTATACTCTTCACTCTCCTTGGGCACAAAGCCCTGTCACTTTTACCCTATAAGTATTTCTGAAATCTGTCTCCTCATTTATAATTCCCAGTTTCCCAAATTTCTCAAAAGAAATATCACACCTTCAGTCTTACACTTCTCAAATCTCTCTTTAATGAATTGAAAGCTGACCAAGTGGCTCTCACAACTGAACAGCTTCCAGTATTCTATGTTCGAAAATGAAAGTTCCTGGACACCTGAGTGGCTTAGTCGGTTCGGCATCTGACTCTTGGTTTCAGTTCAGTTCATGATCTCAGGGTCATGGGATCGATGGAGCTTGACATTGGGCTCTGTGCTCAGCCGGGGATCTATTTATCCCTCTCTCTCTACTCCCACTCTCCTCCCCCAATTCATGTCTCTCTTAAATAAGTAAATATGTAAGTAAATAAATAAGTATAAAAAATAAAATTCAAGTTCCTTGGCATGATCTTATAGGGCCCGAGGAGTGTGGTCACTGCCTCTCTCTCAAGCCTCATCTATATAGAGGGGACTCAAGAGACTAACTGAGTTCCCATCCCACTTTGCTACTCACTGGTTGCGCAGTCTTGAGGAAGTTTCTCAACACCTTTGTACTTCAGTTTCCTTTTCTGTAAATGGGATTATAATACTGCTTATCTTTAAAAGGTTGTTATAGGGCATTAAAGAAGTTGATATAGTAAATAACTTAGAATACTACTTGATACATAATAAGCACTCTGTAAATATTTCTCAGACCCCAACTTTGTACCTTTCTGGTGGTATTGTTTGTAATGTGACCTATTTGAAGCCTTTTTTTTTTTCGTTTAAGTTGCTGCTTTTAACAGTATGTTTTAGATGATTTGAATTTTTTTTCCAGTCTGTACAATTAGCCATTCAGAGTAAGAGGGCCTAATTGTACAGAAACTCATTGAAAAGAGGTCCAGACGAGAGTACAGGGAGAGTGGGAAGGTACACAATCTGTGTGCCACACCCAGTATTGTGGAAAGATGACTTTCAGTATGTAACTACAGCGCTGTAGTGCCATTAGAAACAGTGAATTTCCAAATAAATCTGAACACTTGTCTTTATTAAAAAAAAAAAAAAGGCATTCAGGTCTACCTGTCACTTCCTACATGAGCCATGTCGTATCCTATGTCCATGCATTTCCTTAAACTGTTTCCTTTGCCTGTATTAAAATTACTCTTTCTTTGAGTATCTCCAAACAATGCTCCATTTCATCATTGAGTCATTCGCTTATGTCTTCACTCATTAATTGAGTTATAATTTGTTGAATAGTGACTTTAGAAAGGTGGCTACAAACAATATGGCCCTCTGGCTTTAAGGAACTTGTAGGAAGATGGCGCTGGGGAATGGATGAATACATAACCAAGGTCACTTAATTACAGGAGAGTGTGTGTGTGGTGAAGAACAGACTAGAGAATACATAAACATATTTGAGGGGCATCCCAGGTAGCTCAGTGGTTTAGCGCTGCCTTCAGCCTAGGGCATGATCCTGGGACCTGGGATCGAGTCCCACATCAGGCTCCTTACATGGAGCCTGCTTCTCCCTCTGCCTCTGTCTGTGCCTTTTTCTCTATGTGTGTTTCTCATGAATAAATAAATAAAAATCTTAAAAGAAAATGGAGCATGTCTCATAAGTAGGAGCTGACTTAGGTTAAAAAAAAAAAAAACATATTTGAGGGACACTAATACAATCTGGAAGAAGCATTGCAGATATCCCCTCCTCTAGGAAATGTCTCTGATGCCCAGATAAAATTAGGCTTTCCTATCCTGTGTTCTCGGAGCATTTTTGGTGTATTAGTCAGCTTGGGATACAGTATAAAAATACCACAGATTGGGTGGCTTACACAACAGACATTTATTTCTCGAAGTTCTAGAGGCTGGACGTCTACGTTCAAGGTAGACTGTTTCCAGTCTGTTTCCTGGTGGGAGTCTTCTTGTCTTGCAGAGAACCACCATCTCCCTGTGTCTTCATATGGGTGAGAGAGAGAGAGAGCAATCTCTCTACTTTTTATAAAGCCACTAATCTCATCATCCTTATGACTTCATCTCACTTAATTATCAAAAGCACCATCTGCAAATAACACATTGGAGGGTAGGGCTTCAACATAAAGAATTTTGGGGGGGACACAAATCAGTCCATAGCACCTGGCTAACCTTTCCCAGAAATCTTACCTTAAGTTACTGAATAAATGTTCCCTTTTCCATATATATTCTCTTGCTTTTAGAATACAAGTGACTTGAGGGTAGACTGTGAATCTTTTAGGTGTGTGACTGCAAGGTCAGATACACTTCGAGATGTATAGTAAGTGTGCAACAAATATTCATTGAACAAAACTGGGGTGCTCATACGGGGTGGTAGTGTTGTTGGGAAAATTTCTGTTTTATCTGAACTAAACTCTGTATTATCTGTTAAAGTGGATGCCTTAGGAAATGTGTTATAATCTCTAAGTGACTTTGAGCAAATCATTCCCTCCCTCCAATGAGCTTCAGTTTTCTCCTCTATAAAAATCAGGATCTTTGAGCAAATCACCCAAGTCCTTTCTGCCTCTCTGATTCTGTGATTCAACCCTCTGGCCACACTCTTTTGGCTTCTTGTAATCCATATCTTTTCTCCTTTTGGCTCCCAGGGAACTTCCTCGTCTGTTTCTCCAGGTTCTCTTCCGGTTTCTGTCACCTCCCCTCTTCAGTCTCCTTCACTGATTTTTTTTTTTTTTTCTTGCAGGCTCTTCTTCTCAGTAATGGGGCAAATCCTAAGCCCCTTTCACTTTCTCCCAGGACCAGGATGGCAAACTAAGACCAGAAGCTGAATCTGCCCTTGCTCCCAGTTTCTGCAGAGAGAGTTGTACTGGAATACAGCCACACCCGTTCACATACTATTGTCCCTGACCTTCCAAGCTACAATAGTAGAATGAGTACTCGTGATAGTCAGTCTGGCCAGCAAAGCCGAAAATATTTGCTATCTAGTCCTTTACAGAACATGTTTTCCAACCTCTGCTCTAGGAGATTTCATCCTGTCCTATGGTTTTGGTTATTATTTACATTCTAATGATTCATAATTTTCTGTCATCAATTTCAACCTCTCTGCTGAGCTTTGCATTCGTATACGCAACTGTTTACTTCATATTGCCACTTGATCTTTAACAGGCATCTCAGAACAGGGTGGAAGGCAAGATGATGACTCTGGGGCCAGGAATCTGGCTTTAAATTCTGCCTTTTGTGGGATCCCTGGGTGGCGCAGCGGTTTGGCGCCTGCCTTTGGCCCAGGGCACGATCCTGGAGACCCGGGATCGAATCCCATGTTGGCTCCCGGTGCATGGAGCCTGCTTCTCCCTCTGCCTGTGTGTCTCTGCCTCTCTCTCTCTGTGTGTGACTATCATAAATAAATAAAAAATAAAATAAAATAAAATAAAAAAAAATAAATTCTGCCTTTTGTAAGTACTAGTAATGTGGCCTCAGCAAGTTATTAACCTTTCTCTGCCTTACACTCCTCATTTGTCCAATGAGGATGACGATCACAGTCACAACTCATAAGGTTGTGATGAAGATTGTGTTTATGAATACATGTAGAGCACTTAGAACACTGGTTGTGGACTCAGATGCTAGTAGTTATCACTGACCTTAACTTTTCCTCATACTCCACATGGAGTATATTAGCAAGTTCTCTCAAGTCTATCTTTAAAGTTTTATTACTCAGGATCTTTACTGTTACTATTCTACACTAAGCTACCATGATTTATCACCTGAACTCCTGAATCTCCTGATTAGTCTTTCTGTATCCTTCTGCATCCCCTCTATGTTCCCTAGTTCTCCACCTGGCTGCAGTGCAATTTTGAGAAATATAATTTTATCACATCACTTCTTTGCACGATATCATCTAATATCTTCCCTACACACTCAGAATAAAGCCGAAAGTCCTTACCATTGAATGGCAAAGCCCTACGTGTTCTGACTTCCTTCTGACCATTCTCCTTCATTTTTCTTTTCCCCTCACCCTGGCATTTTTGGTCGTCCTCAAGTATGGAAAGCTTGGCCATGCCTCAGATCCCTTAGACTTGTTGTTCTCCTCCCTGGACTGCTTTTCCTCCAGATAGTCTCATAGTCCACTCCCTTATTTAAGTCTCTATCTTAAAAAAAAAAAAAAAAAAAAAAAAAAAAAAGTATCTACCTAAATGTCACATCCTCACAGTGTCCTTTCCTGTCTTCTCCATTTAAAATATACCTTCTTGGGGATGCCTGGGTGGCTCAGCAGTTGAGCATCTACCTACAGCTCAGGGTGTGATCCCCGGTTTGGGATGGAGCCCCCCACCAGGCTCCCTGCAGGGAACCTGCTTCTCCCTCTGCCTATGTCTCTGCCTCTCTCTCTGTGTTTCTCTTGAATAAATAAATAAATCTTTACCAAAAAACTAAAATAAAATAAAATCTGCCTTCTTTCAATTTCTATTCCTGTTGACTACTTTTTTGGTCTTCATAGCATTTATCATTAAATCCTGTTACATTATGTATTTATCAAATTTTTTTGTTTGGTGTGTTTATTGTATAAGCCTCGAGAGAAGAGCGATTTTGCTTCCTGGCCACTATTGTACTTTTGGTGGCTAGATGAGTACGTCTTTTTTGTAGGTAGCCAATAAATATGTGTCAAGTGAATGATAATATCCCTCTTCTCTATAACAGATTTGGGCCCACTCAGGACTAATGTGTGTACATCTATTAACACCTAATGGAGATTTTCAGCATCATTCCACAATATCAAAACTTTAACATTTATACAACATGATAAAAAAGAATATATGATTTTATGTCACCTGTCTTGACAACTATTTACTCTAAAAAGATGACTTCAGACCCCAGAGAGAACATTAATCCTTAATCAGTGCTAGAACTACTCTGAATATTGTTTTTGTTTTGTCTTCTCCATCTATTTTTTTATTGTATGCATTGTATTTTGCTGAAATTGGGACTCTAATATAACAATAAAAACATCTTGTTTTTGTGTTAAGGGCATTCTCCCCAAAATGTCTTGCAGTTCAAAATGAGAATTACAATGTAAAAAGGTCTAACTTGCCTGACTAAAGCCAATTTTTAGATATGCCTCTAATCCTTCTTTCATCTTATCCTGCCATTCTGAAATATGTGGGGAGTCAAATTGAAAATAAGATTTCTCAGGGCTCAGATCAGAGCCTATGAACGAATTGTGATTCAGCCTCAGGAGAATCTGACATGTACTCATCTTGCATGTCCGTGAAAAATTGTTGCAAGGGTTCTATCAGAGCAATATTTTCTTTTGGAAATAAGCCCAAACTCCTAGGTTTGCATTTTAACATTGATAGTTCTTTTTTCCTTTGAGTTCATAAGTGAAGTATTTTGTTATGGAAAAAGCAACCAATACAATTATGTGAAAATAAGAATAAAATATCTCTATAACCTCACCTCCCAAAGATGGTCCAGTTAACATTCTAGTGTATTTCCTTATAGTATTGTTTCTCTGCATACATAAAATACACCTTTCTCGTCATGTAAGTCTAAAATGTTATCCAAATAGGATCATATTACATTTATTGTTCAGTAAGCTACCTTTTCAATATAACCATCCATTGGGAATATTTTCTATGATGGGACATATTGTTAGATAAAGTGATTCTAATATCGGCATAGGGCGTTTTTGTTTAGCTGTACCACAATTAATTTATATCTTGGAGAACTGGGTTGCTTCAGTCCTTCCAGCCATATTGCTTATAGTGCTCATGTGTTGTTTTATGTTCTCCCCTGCATTACTTCTTTGAGGGCACTACCACTGCATAATGTCAGTCACCATCCATTGCACATTCCTGGCTACAGGGACCTTGGCTTAACCAATTTTTCCTCTTGGGAAAAGCAATTTGCCTAATATTGAGGACATACCTCATGCAGGTATAATCAGAGCCGTTCCAGAGAATGGTGTATAGATGTCAGCGAGGAGTTTGAGGGAAAGGAAGCTCTTCCTTTTCCTTAGTGTTGTTTAGTTATAGTGATATAAGCCAGGAACTCCCAGAGCTCTCTTCTGAGGTCTCCTGGGAGGAACCTACCTGTGGTTAGGGAGAATGAGGAGAAGACAACAGTGAAGATTGTCGGAAAAGTTAAAGAAGAGAAAAAGGGTCTTCAGTTTTGGAATCAGGCTATGGTTGTAATACTTCTGAATTTCTCACTTTCATGAGCCAATATGTCCTTTTACCATTTATTATTATTATTTTCACTTAAACTAGATTTGGGCAGAATTCCTCATAACACGTGAGTAATAATTCTAATATTGTCATCTGCTAAATTTTCCATGACAAATGTGAATCTCTTCATCTCATTGTATGGCATTATTATTTTGATGCACAAATGATAACTACATATTTTTAACTTGATAATTATGTCCTTAAAGACACCTGGAAAATACATAGTTGATGAGATATATTATTTTTTTATACAGACTTTTCCAAACAGATTAGGTTTTACTCCTACAGACCACTCTTTAAGAGCTGGTTTAGTTCCTTCAGATGAGCACAGCACATGGTAAATGTACAATAGAACTGTGGTTGAGTAGATTATCAAATGATTGAATTTGCTGCATGAGGAGCCCCAAGAGTTTTTTTTAAAGGTGCGCTGATTCCCTCAGGTTATGATCAAACACTGTATCAAACACTTTGAAATGCACACTGTTCTCTTTGGTCCTTCAATTTTATATGGTCGTAAAGAACTGCATTGTGTTTGTTCCAATTTTTCAACATGAAATGTAAGCTGAACTTTAAAAACATGAATTGTGCTCCCAGGAAAGGAGTTATAGAGTTCCACTGAGATTTAAGCATAGATGATGGAACTGTTTGCTAGTTTTTTGGGGGTTTTTTGTTTGAATTCTAAGTATCCACAGAAGTTCTGACAGTCTGATGAAGGAATAATTTGAAGGAGTTAGAAAGCTTTTTGACCTATAGGATCATACTTAAGGTCATAAAGATAGTTGTTTCAGGTCTCAGAGAAACAGAAAAAGGAGAAAGGCTTTCACATTCTATTTTGCTCCTCCATTAGAGATACCCCTCTCTTGTTGTGCCCAAGATTGCGAATCCCAGAAACCACCAAGGAGCCGACACCGATGCAAACACATGAGGGTTTATTTACAAGCTCGAGCTTGGGTCCAAGTACACCCAACACAGCAGAGCAGGGACTTGGACCCCGAGATGGGTTTCAGCTTAGTTTTAAGGGCTGGTCTAGGGGACCTCCAGAAGGGGTGGAGCAATTCCTCAAGTTCTGTTTACATTTTGATATGGGGCCTTCAAGGGCATTGAGCTCTGTTCTTATTCTAATAGGGGCTTCCTGCCACTGGCTTGGGCTCTGTTTTTATTCTAATATGGGGCTTTCTAGGACGTTAAGCTGTAAGCTGTTTTTTTTACTCTAACTGAAGTAAGGTAAAGTTCAGCTCTTCTTCACAGGGGCCTGGGATGGCTGTACTTGTGCTAACGCTGAACTTAAAGTGGAATGGCCTTAATTTTCTTGGCCTCCACATTCCTTTCTCAAAATTCCATTATATTCTCCCCATCGTCACTCTCAACCACTGACCTTGCTTCCTAGTTTATTAGAAAATTGAAACAATCACAGTAGAAATTCTATAAACAGTACCCATCATACTTTCCCACATTCATACAGTTGGGTCATGCACTTACTTTATCTCCTATTAGTAAGGATGGACTATTCAGGGTCCTTACCAATGTTTTGTTTTTGTTTTGTTTTGTTTTTTAAAGATTTTATTTATTTATTCATGAGAAACACACAGAGAGAGGCAGAAACACAGGCAGAGGGAGAAGCAGGCTTCATGCAGGGAGCCGGATGTGGGACTCAATCCCAGGACTCCAGGATCACACCCTGAGCTGGAGGCAGGCGCCAAACCACTGAGCCACCCAGGGATCCCCCTTACCAATGTTTAATTTCCTACTTTATACACTAAATCTAGACCTCTTTCTTTCTATTCTGCTCTCTCAGGTTGCCCTGGCAATTCTCCTGTCTCAGTTTTAAAACAATTTTGGAAATATCTGCAGGACCATTCCCTCAGTCATACAGATATGTTGCCCTTTATCCAATGCTAAAGAAAATTCTCTCCCTGGACCTCCCTTTCCCCTGAAACTATCACCTAATTTCTTTTCTACCCTTGAAAAGATAGTGATATGCCATGTGACCAATTATTCTACAACCATCACTCTTGCCACTACTACAATCAGTTTTTTTATACCACTGCTCCACTATCACTGGCCTCTGAAGGCTGACAATGACCTCTCAGTTACTAACCCAAGGTCCCCTCACAGTCTACCTATTATTTGCCACAACTGATCTATCTCCTGAAAAGCTTCAAGACATCTTACTTTTCTAACTTGCCTCCTACCTTTCTAATCACTTAATCTCAATCTCTTAGATTGGCTCTTCTTCGTTTCCAGCTTCTGCATTTTGGAAGAGTCCAGTGTGCAATCTTAGGGCCACTTCTGTCTTTGCAATCTACAGTCACTCCTAGATGATCTCACCCAGTAACATCCTTTTGAATATTTATCTGTGCTGACATCTTCTCAATTTCTATCACCTTCACAATCTTTCATCTGGAATTTGCATTTGTACATCCTATTACCTATTTGCCACCCCCACTTGAATACTTAAAAGGTGACCCCAATATGAATGTAACTAAAACTGAGCTCTTTAGTTTTCTCAGACTCCTTTTCTCCCTGTCAAAATTTCTTTTTCAACAGGGTTTTTCCTCTTGGTTAATATCTATTCTTTTATTTCAGGCCCAAAACTTTGGTATCTTAACTCTTTTCTTTGTCTTACACTCCATATTCAGTCTAATCAGCAAATGCTCTCAATTCTAACTTCAGAACATATCCAAAATTCATCCCCCTTTCACTGCTCCTACAACCACCCTCCTGAACCAAACTACTACACTCAGATTCTTACAGTAATCTAATTGATCTCTCTGCTTCCACTGTGGCCAAGTCTGTTTGGTCCAGTAATGAGAGTGATCTCCTTAAAAAGTAAGTCAGAGTCTATCAACCCTTTGCTTAAGCTACTCCAGCGTTCTCATTGCAGACTAAAAGTTCTTTTTTTTATTTTATTTTAAAGATTTTATTTATTTATTCATGAGAGATACAGAGAGAGAGAGAGAGAGAGAGAGAGAGGCAGAGACACAGGCAGAGGGAGAAGCAGGCTCCATACAGGGAGCCCGACACAGGACTCGATCCTGGGACTCCAGGATCACACCCTGGCCAAAAGCAGGCACTAAACCGCTGAGCCACCCAGGGATCCCCTGCAGACTAAAAGTTCTTAGTATTATCTCAAGGTTCTACTTGTTCTGACTCTTGTTATCTTTCTAATATAATAGCCTCATCTCTTCTCTGTACTGCCTTGTATTCCAACCATGTCAGCTCGTCGATGCCAGGGACAGCTTAGGACCTTGGCACCTGTCTCCTCTAACTTAAAATTAACTTCCTGAACCATCTGTCTGCCTACTACTTCACTTCCTTCAGAACTTGCTCAAAATTTCCAGTCTCATTAAGGCATTTCGTGACTACTTTTACTAAAATTTCCTCCAACATGTCCTGATTTAAGCTCTTCTTATGCACCTAATTACTATCACACATCTTTTATTCAATTCTCTCTTCTACTGGAATGTAAGAGCTATGAGGTTAGTGATTGTTGAGTTTTCTTCTGTTTATTATTGCTTCCCCAGATCACTGTCTGACATATTGTAGAGGACTGAAAAGTATTTGACAAATGAACAAATCACCTTGAGTTTTATGTAGTAAGCACTAAGATGAATAACTTATTTTTTTCATGTCTCTTAATTGGGGAGTTTGAGACAAATGCCAGTAAGGTTTTAAGGACAAAACATTAGGGTTGTCACCCGGACGTCAGCCAAGTTTATCTCATACCAACTTGAATACCCTCCTTGCTTTCTCTTCTATTCCTTTTTTTCCCCTTAGTGAATAAAATGCTGGACAGGAAGTAGCTGCCATTTCAGCTTTGCTGAAGGTGGGGAGGCTGTATGCACAAATGACTTTGCTTCAAACCTAACCCTTTAAGTATTACAAGAACTTGTTGACTTTTTTACAGTAAAGCTACTCAGACTTAAAATCATTATCTGCTTCCTGAAGCCCTGATTCCTATATTACCCTCACCAGTATCAACTAATGTTTACCCCTTACTCATGGTTCTCTGACTATGGCCCTCATCTCAGTAAGAAGGACAAATGGTCAGAAGCATGGGTTTTTAGATTTCTGTAAATTCTTCTATTGTCAGCAAATTATCTAAGAACTTCATTTGCTCAAAGAATAATCTATGTGTCTATAATGAATTTCTTTATCACTCTCAATCTTACAAACCTTTCCAAATGAAAAATTCATTGGAGGGATGTTTGGGGCTCAGTGGTTGAGCGTCTGCCTTTGGCTCATGTCATGATCCCGAGGTCCTGGGATCGAGTCCTGTATCAGGCTCCCCATGGGGAGCTTGCTTCTCCCTCTGCCTGTGTCTCTGCCTTTCTCTCTGTGTCTCTCATGAATAAATAAATACAATTTTTAAAAAAAGAAAAAAAAATATTGAAACTTGTTCCAGTTAATGTTCTTATTCACTCTTTCTTTCTGGCTCAGTTCCTAGCTTTCCTATTATACCTTGTTAAGGAGACCACAGGGCTCCCAAATTGCTGCTGAGTGTACAGTGTTTGTATAATAAATATCATTTGAGTGCTTCAAGTGTGCACTGAATCATGGAATCTCAGGTTGCAAAAAACATTAAATCATCAAGCTCTGACACTTATCATGGTTTGATTTTTTATTCTAATGCTCCCTTTTGAACACCTCCTGAGATGAAGTACATACTGCCTCTTAAAGAAATGCAAGAATAGGTCTGTTGCAGATGTCTTCTATCTTGAGCTGTAATCTCTATCCCTTTCATTTATACCATTAATTCTGGTTCAGTTGCCTGGTAGAATGATAAAAGAGGAAAAGATTTGGATTAAGAATGAGGTGGCTTAGATTCAAGTCTTATTGAATGACTTGATAGTTTATTTTTGGACTCTGCACTTATCTGTTAAGTTTCACTTTCTGAGTCCAATGAATGAAGAAGAAGAACTACTCCAATAATAGACCTCAAAGTGTATAATGGCTCAAACTCATTAGACATTGAATTCTTAAAAAAAAAAAAAAAAAGAAATTGAATTCTTACTAGATAACAGTACAGGATGAATAAACAAGTTCTTTTTTTTTTTTTTTTTAATAAACAAGTTCTTGAAACACTTCTACACGTGGTCAGTCAGGGACCTAGGCTGATGGAGACTACATCATAATTATCATAATTTTTTTTTTAAAGATCTTATTTGTTTATTCATGAGAGACACAGAGAGAGGGGCAGAGACAAAGGTAAAGGGCAAAGCAGACTCCCCACAGGGAACCTGATGTGGGACTCGATCCCAGGATCCCAGGGGATCACCACCTGAGTCAAAGGCAGACGCTCAATCATGAGCCACCCAGGTGCCCTATCATTAGTTTCTAAGGTTGTTTTGTAACTCTTTATTACAGCTAGCCAGAGGGGAAAAGCACACAGAAGCACACACATAGGAGATTGTGTCTGTGTGTGTGTGTATGTGATGATGTATAGAAGTGGCTTCTGTTTCTTTCACTATTGCTTCACTGACTAGAGAGCCCAGTCATAGGGCTACATCTAACTTCAGCTAGGGCTAGGAAATATAGCCCCTACGGGCAGTCACTTTTTAGAGATAACACTACAGCAAAGGGAAACACGAACTCTATTGTTCTCTGCCACAGCTGTCAAATAGGACAGTAATAACTCACAGGGTTGAGAAGACATACACATGGTGGTATCTTGTAAAATAGCAATTATTATTTTCTGTACTTTGCATGAAAACAGAATGAGCTCCTTTTGTCCTTTGTGCAGCAGTCTTAAAATGTTTAAAATCAACCATCATATATCGTTTGAGTATCCTTTTCTCCCAGTTAAATAATTCCCCATTCATTTTACTATTCCCCACAGTTCATTTTTTCAAGCCCTTTAACGGTTATGCTTTCTTTCTTTGCACATGCTTCAAATGCATACATACCTGGACATAATACTCCAGGTAGAGTGTGAGCAGCATAGAGAAGAGATGGGTTGTTTCTTCCCTTGTTCAAGATTCAATGTCTCTTTTAATGCAGTTAATGATGGAGATAGCTTTGCAGGAAGCCTTATCATGGTGTTGATTTATATTGACCTTGCAGTTGAATAAAACCCTTAAGTATTGCACTGTTATGTTGCTTTGCATTTCAAAGATGTTCTACTGCCTTTTGTCTGAAAAAATATCTGATTTTCATGTCAATATGAGAAGCACTAAATGATCAAGAGAATTTGGGGCTTATCCAAGGCACAAAGCTTTGATGAGAATGTGCAGCCATACAGCACAGTAAGTCCTTGTTTTTACTGAGCTGACTCCTTTTTATTTTTGTCATTGTTTTATTTTTTTAATTATACAAATGTTACATTAATACAATATCATTTTATAATAATCAAACAATACAGGTAAAGTGAATGCCCTCTTTGACTCTCACCAATAGTTATGCTGTCCTACTTATATATGTAGGTAAGGACTATATAGCTCAGTTTGTAGAGATTTCAGACATAAATTTTTTTTTCAGACATAAATTATATTGTGCATAAATCTTTGCAATACATTTTCACTTATCAATGCGTTTTTAACATCTGTGTATGTCAGTACACATAAATCTACCTACTGCTTCTCATTAGGAATATTTGTTATTTGGATATGGATAGTCCATTTAAGAAACAGTTTGTTAAGAGGCATTTAAATTTCATCTGATTTGTCTCCACTGGTATAAACAATATTGCAGTGAACCTTTTGAACTTACCTATTTGTACACTTCTGTAATTTTCCTTTACATTTAGATGTGTTCTGGCTGGGCCATGCTAATGCACATCTTTAGTTTTAAGAGATAAAGAAACACTTTTTTTTTTTTCCTGAAGAATAATACCAAGTTCCAACCCCCCAACAAAAATGGAAAGTACTTGCTTTCCTACAGCTCTGCCTATATAAGGTTTGATATCTCTTTTTCATGCAGTTAATGACTGAGATAGTCTTTCAGGCAGCCTCACCACTTTGTTAATTTTTACTACCAGTCTTTTATTTTTTCCAGTTTTGTGAAAAAAAGTCATAAAGCTAATTTATATTTCTCTGGTGAGCACTGATGTAAGCCTCTTTACCAATGTGTACTGGACATGATTTGTTCTTTCTTGTGTGTAACAAGACCCAACCACCATGACTGTTCTTGGTCTTTTGAATTCATTCTTTTACTAAACTTTTATCATTGAGGGAGGGTTTGATCTCCACCTTGTCATCACAGTCTCTGCAATGCCTATGCTATGTCATCCACTCAACAGATGCTCCAGTAAAGCTTGAGTCAAAATGTATCTCAATTTGTTGTATGCTTATTTTCTCTCCTTCACAAGGAATTTAATTTCTACATGAATAAGGACTTCATCTCTAGTGTTTATGCACTTATAACCAGTAATCAGTAAGCATTCTTATATTCTTGGTGACATACCTTCTCTCTTTTGATTGGTTTTTCTACTTCTTCTATTCCAAGTTTGGAGAGAAGAGGCTTTTGTATCCAACTTTTGGAGATCCATATAGACAAAGAAATCAATGGATCATCTCTCTTTTGGCTCCCAGAAAAATTGTTCTTTAAAAAAAAAAAAAAAAGATTTTATTTATTTATTCATGAGACACAGAGAGACAGAGACAGAGATAGAGACAGATACAGAGAGAGACAGACATATTGTTCTTAATCTTTACCTGAGTTATAACATCCTTGTAGGACCACATTTCCATCTGTGGCACTATGGAAAGCAAAATATTATTTCTCCCCCACCAAAGATGGCCATGTCCCAATCCCCAGTACCTGTGAATGTTATCTTACATGGCACAAGGGACTTTGTAAACACGTTGAAGTTAAAGATCTTGAACTGAGGGACCCCTGGGTGGCTCAGCAGTTGAGTGTCTGCCTTTGGCTCAGGGTGTGATTCTGGAGTCCTGGGATCGAGTCCCACATCAGGCTCCCTGCATGGAGCCTGCTTCTCCCTCTGCCTATGTCTCTGGCTCTAGCTCTCTCTCTTGTCTCTCATGAATAAATAAATAAAATCTTTAAAAAAGAAAAAAAAAGATCTCGAACTGAGGAGATTGGCTTGGATTATCCATGTAAGTCCAATGTAATCACAGAGCCTTTATAAGAGGCAGGCTGGAGGGTCAGAATCAAAGGAGACTTGGTGACAGAGGTAAGGTTGGAATGATTCCAGAAAGAAGCCATGAACCAAGGGATGCAAGCAGCTTCTAGAAGCTAGAACGTCAAGGAAACATATTCTTCCCTAGAGCTTCCAGAAGAAACATAGCCTTGCTAACCCATCTTAGACTTCTGACCTCCAGAGCAGTAAGATAACACATTTGTGTTGTTTTAAACCAATAAACTTAAATAATAATAACAATAATAATAAACCAATAAACTTGTGATTTATTACAGGAGAAATAGGAAACCAATATAGGCATACATCCATTAATAAAAAATTTACATCTGTCTGCTATATAGATAGGTGCCAGTGCACATATTAGTCAGTGTTCTTCAGAAAACAGAACCAACAAGATGTGTGTAAAGATCATTTTATTTTAAGGAATTGCTTTATGTGATTGTAGGGTTCAAAGTCCAAAGTCTGTGGGACAGGCTGCCAGCTGGAGACCCAGGAAGGAGTTGGAGACTCACAGAAAAGCTGCAGTCTGAGTCCAAAGGTGTTCTGATAGCGGAATTCCTTTTTGCTCAGAGAGGTCAGTCTTTGTTCTCTTCAGGTCTTCCCCTGACTAGACAAGGCCCACTCACATTAGGGAGGGCAGCCTGCTTTACTCAAAGTTCACCGTTTTAAATGTTAATCTCATCCAAAAAAAACACAACTTCACAGAAGCATCCAGAATAATGTTTGATCAAATAACTCATAATACACTAACTTTTCCCCTCACTTGCTAAAGTTCAAACCCTATCATCTCTAATGTTTTCTTTCCATGATTATTAATTAAGCCTCTTTTGGTTTGAAACAACAGAAATTAGTTCTTTTTGATGGAATTTATTAAAAGAGTTCTAACATTGTTTTGGGAATCAAAAGAAATCACTGAACAAAGCAGCTTCAGTAAAAGCAAGAACTGAAGCATATCCAGAGAATTTCAGGACCAAGTCTCTGGACTCTCTCTAGAACCCAGATAATTAGGTGAGGAAGTTTTGGTGACCTTCAATCTGTCTCTTCAATATTTTACATTAGTTTATATGTAATTTTAAAGGAAAGCAAATCTTACTATCTGCCTGAATCAGATAGCAAACCTAGGTAACAGACACAAGAAGGAAGAAGAGGCTCATATAGCAAAGACATAGCCACAGATGGCCCCGACCTGGGTGTCAGGGCTATCCTACATACGTGGAAGTTACTTAGGCAACCCCCCTAAATGGGAACTGTGCTACACCAAATATGTTTGGTGGCTGCCAGGGTCTTGCACAGACACTTACCACTATCTTAGTAACGTCCTCGGAATGTCTGCAATGCTGTCAATAATGAATTGTAGCATCTGAGTTGTCAAAGGTAAATGATGTTCTGTTACAGCATGTAGAAAGAATGCCTCTCCCCTCTGTAAGAGTTTCACTCTGTATAAATTGTCTCCAAGAGCTGCTGTTTCTCCAAATATTTATTGGATCTATGAGTTTTTCTTTTCTTTTTTTTAAGATTTTATTTATTTATTCATGAGAGACACACACACACAGAGAGAAGCAGAGACATAGGTGGAGGGAGAAGCAGGCTCCTGCAGGGAGCCCGATGTGGGACTCTATCCCAGGACCCGGGATCACGCCCTGAGCCAAAGGCAGATACTCAACTGCTGAGCCACCCATGCATCCCAGATCTACAAGTTTTTCCTGAGAGTTCCCCTTCCTTCTTTCCATGTGACTCGTACAAGAGGTCAAAGAGGTGGAGCCAGAAAAGAAATCTAAGGACAGCTCCTGCACTGGTTTCACAATCATTTGCTTTTTCCAATGAGCAAAACTGGTTTTGTTTTGTTTTGTTTTTTGGTTGATGATTTGTTTTGTTTTGGTTTTTAACTGGCTCCAGAATGTCATGCCCGCTCCAGTCTCCTCTTATTATGACTTCTATTCAAGCAGGCGCCAGGTCTCTTATGCAAACGACTCCTGGGAGAACTGCCCCACCACTCAGGAGTCATGTTGAGACATGCCTGGGCCCTGGTGATAGGCACAGTTTCCATATCCCTTGTCCCTCCTGGTAATGCTTCATCTTTGCATCATGCTGCTCATTTTACATAGCAATCCACCTGTTACTTCATTTGATTCTCAATGCAACTCTCTGATGGAGTCAGGATAGATAGATTTAACTCCATTTTATAGACTCAAACACTTTCTTAACCAAGTTCACACAGCCAGCAAGTGGGTTAGATCAGGCTCTTTTAACTGCAAGCCAGTGCTCTTTCTATTCCAGTCTACTGTTTCATTTAAAGGGGGGCATGGATTAATTTATTTCCACATGAGAAGTTATCAGGACAAGGAGCAACCAGACAACAAACAATGAGGATTTGCTTTTTATTATGCAGAGAAGCAGGCATTTTGCTTAGTGAATAGCAGGATTTCACTTGTTGCTCCTTTCAATACCCCGTGAATATATATTTTTCCTATTTTTAAATTAAAATAATATTACATAATGTATTGCTCATTGTTTTATACATAAGTGCAGTGGAGTAATTTAGCTGCTTATAATAAAGTGTCAGAGCACCCCTAAGACCTGCTGAGGAACCAAAATGAAAACACTGGGTCTATATTTTGCACAAAAAAAAAAAACAAAACTTTGTACAAAAAGCCAAGAATTCTCAAATGAAGACCTATAAAGCCTAATAAATATGGAAACCAAATTACGTGCCTAGATAGCCCACAAATACAGTGCCACAGACTAAGTGGAATCAACAATATTGTCTTTTTTAATTATCAAAAATAGTCTGAGGTAACAAGAAACTTCTCAAATTATTCCAAAGTCTATACCATTTACTTTTTCATTTCAAAGTATTCACAGAGAAAACATGAAATTTTCCCACCTTTTTTTCCCTACAATTCATGTTGGAATCCTTTACTGTATCTTATTAATAGTTCAGAGTCCCATGATTGTTGAATTGTGAGGGCAAAGATATTCGGCAATTTGCATTGCATTTGAGTCTCATTCCCAACTCAACTTGATCAAGACTGTGAACCATGGAGAGAAGAGTGCTTGGCATACAGGAATCATTCAATAAATAGAATTTATATGTATACATAAATTTAGACTCAGTGTTTGCATCTAAATATATATATATATGTGTATATATATATATATAGCCACAAAAAATCATGTTCATACACACAGTCTTATGCTAACTTGACTTATTTCAGAATCAAATTAAAACTAACTTCTTAAACTCCATTTTAAACTGTGATAATTCTGAAGATATCTTGTATATTAAAATCCTTTTCTGAGAATGGGATTTCTTGGACACTTCCACATAGTTTTTCCCAACCCTAGACAGAATTGAGCACTCTTCCTATTAACTCATGCATCTTTATTTCTAAATTAGTTTTTTTGAAGCGTGTTTTATGACGAATGGTACGGTCATCTCTCTGTACAGTTAGCTCACTTGGAAATCATTTGATTTAATAATAGTACTAATAATAACAACAATAGCAACAATAACAGCACTTATATTCAGGCAGTGCTTTCTCTGAAATTTCTCTAAAATAAATTGTGCTCAACTACTTTATATGTATCATTGCATTTCATCTCCATGTAAACCTTATGAGTTAGGTTCCATTGTCCCCTCTACCACTCCCTCCACAAATATGAAAACTCGTGCTTCAAGAAGTTATCAAATTGGTCCATGGGCACACAGATAGTTGTTATTGAGCCAAACTTTGACCCAGGCAATAAAGCTGGATTCTGTATACTCATACTGAACATGCTATGCTTCAAAGTTTTAGTCTGTAAACTTGTATCATTAGCATAGATATAGGAATAATGTAACACAGAAAATACAAAATTCAATATCAGCATCCCTCATTATTCACTCTAGTGAAGGGACACATGATTCTTCAAGGTGGAGGTGGTAGTTTTTCTTTCTAACACTATTGGTCATTCCCATGAGTTAAGACAATGCAAACACAGTTTAGTAAGATGCAAACCCCAAATTAAGATTTAAATCCAAGCTTTACAAAGGCTGAGTTAACTCCAGGTAGGAAGAAAAGTAGGAAAACGTAAAGTTTCAGGCCTGTCCCAAACTAGCTGTGTGGCTTTGAGCTAATGTCTACCCTTGCAGAGTCTCTGAGCCCAATTCAATAAATTAAGATGGCTTGCAAATCACCCAAAGCCTCTTCCAGCTGTGTGAGCCTCTGCTTCTATCTGGTCAAGCTACTGGTTGTCCTTTCATGGGGAAATTTCTGGTAGAGATAGTGTGGATCTTAAGCTTCTCCATATCCTGTATTTTTACGCATATGATGCTCTGAAACAGTGGTTTTCAGGGGAGGGGACAAGGGCTGTTATGCCCATCAGAGGACACTTGGCAAGGACTGGAGACAGCTTTGATTGTCAGGACTGGGTGGTGCCACTGGCATCCAGTGGGTAGAAACCAGGGATACTGCTACACATAGGTCCTACAATGCACAGGACAGGTCCTCACAACAAAGAATCATTCGGCCCAAAATGTCAAGTGCTGCTGTTGAGAAACCCTGTGCTAGATTAGACTTGAATATGACTGTGCATTGCAAAATGCTGATCTCACATTGCTACACCTCATCAATGATAAATAACTCTAATGCCTCTTTTTCCAGTTCTACTTTCTACTTGTGGGATGATGCCAATAATGCTATATAGTTAGATGTCCCTGCCATTGCTACTGTGTATCATTTGGTCATACAATTATCATTAAGCATAGAAGTGCAGAAGATGAACAGGTTTATTGCTGCCAATTTTATTTTTCCTCCTAATAGTGAAAGGAGACAGTTCTAACTCCCTCTGCACCTGCTGTTCTCCTAACCCTGAATGTATTTTCTTTCAAAATGTGAACTCATGGTCAAACACTACCAAAGCTTAAACATTTTCTGCTTAGAGAATTTAACACTGCAAGATATCACAACGACGTAACTCTTAATGATGCCTTATTTTGTCTGCACAAAAATGAGAATCATGAGTATAAAATATCATGAAAACAAAATAACTCTCGCTTTTCAAAGTGTCTGTCCATTTTAAATTGGCAGCCAAAGATCCACATGGTTACAAGGATGAAGTAAATTCTTCCAACATGAAACGAATTTCAAACAAGGTTTGCTGTGTCTTTTTTTTTTTTGCCTTTCATAAAATTCATACAGATAAAATGGAGGCTACTTATCACTGCTCATAAAAATGAGCCCTTGGTAGAGACAGAAGCAAGTGTTTGAAATGTTAACAATGATGTTCACAGAGGAAAATCATATTGAAAAGAAGTCACATTTGACCACTTGGGCCAAAAGGTGTTGCCCTCTGCTGTCAAATTTGAACCGGGATCTAGAATGTAAACATGTTTCAAAGATTTCTGTGAAACTTTAAATTGGAAATCTAAAGTATTCCAACCTTCCTCCACTCCAGAGAACGGTCCATCAGTCAGCCCCTTTGTTTTTGTTATGAATGACTATAGAGTCAGGCTATTTAAAGCAACTGATGCATTCAGTTGTCAGTTATAAATGTCTGTGGAGAGTACCACAAATGAACCACAATTTGATTTAAATCTTTTTCCTTCTTAACCAAAATGGCTTGGTTTGAAAGAATACAAAACATACATCTGTTATGGTGACAAAGGCTAGGGAAACAAGAGAAAAAGATTAGAAGGCAAAAACACCTGCAAATAGGAGTTAAAGATCTTTAAGAGACAATCAGACGAATGCCCTCCTGCTCATTTACTTTGCTAAGCTAAAGAAACTTGGGACTTATATAGAAAAGAAGGGGTGGCCTGAATCGAGTATGCAAGTATGTCATGTCAAGTTCATCACAGCCACATTGTGTCAAGTAAACTTTTCAAGAATTGGCTGTTTTTATTCTTGCAGGGAAATTATAGTTACTCTTAGTTGTAAATGGACTTAAATGAAATTAAGGAATTTTCTTTAACTACCCTTCCATCTGCTGACATGTCCAACAAATGTTGACTGCCTGCTGTGTGAGAGGTTCTTTCTAAAGAAAGAAAAGAAAAAAAAGAGCATGGCCTTACAGTTAGCAGTGCATGGATATTAGTTATCTATCTGCTGCTGCATATCAAGTGACTCTCAAATTTAGCAGCTTAAAGCAAAATACAAATACAGCCCCAGCACATAATATATGCTCAGGAAATGCTTGTTGAATGAATAAATGAATGGCTGATTAAATGAATAAATAGGGATACCTGGGTGGCTCAGTGGTTGAGCACCTGCCTTCGGCTCAGGTTATGATCTCGGGGTCCTGGGATTGAGTCCTGCATCGGGCTCCCTGCAGGGAACCTACTTCTCCCTCTGCCTGGGTCTCTGCCTCTCTCTGTGTGTCTCTCATGAAAAATAAATAAAATCTTTTAAAAAATGAATAAATAGAAGAGCAGCTTTTGCAGTTATACAAAATGGCAGAAGACAACAATGATAGGAAAGTGATACCAGTTGTCTCAAGTATGAGACACACGAGATTTGTGATGCCTACACTGCATATGCAAATCTCTAGAGAACCAGTTATGGATTTGACTGTAAGAATATTCCTAGATACAGATATAAAAGCTGGCTCCTATGATAGCCAAGAGGTATTCTGGCCTCAATGCTACCTACAGGTTCTCTTAGAATCTTTTGCAAAAGGAATTATTACACAAGATGCAAATATTTGCAGTAATTTGTTGCTTCGGAAAATAGGTTCTGCTGCTCTCTTATGCCTTTTTAAAATTCAATATCTGCATTTTGCCAGCGGAGTTTATAATGACTAGACTCTCTTCTTTAATCTCCATTCCCTTGTAGTTTCTTTTCCTTATATGGTTTTACCTTCTTCTCCAGATGACAATTTCCTCATTGACATTTTCCTCTCCCTGCTTTAAAATTTGAATTTAAGAAATAGACATAATAAATATTCTCTATGATGCATGTTCATCTCATCAGAGAAATAGTGTCATGGAAACATAACAAATGCATAAAATAAATGAACATGATGCAGTTGCACATCAGATATATTAGTATCATTTATTTTAGATTTTAACCATCTAAGCGATAAAGGTCACTGAAGGGTGGCTATGAAGACAATTAAGGTCATTGGGATTTCGTAGGGATTATTAGCTTTCCTTAAAATGGCACCAGACATAATATTGAGTGAGGACTGTAGAATGGTGAGAGCTATTTTTAATTATTAAAAGTAATTTCACATGTGATTTAACAGTCATAATTAGAATTTTGAGTTATGCTTTCCTTGGTAACAACCCATTTCCTTTGTTTGGATAAACCACAGGCATGGAGAGATGAAATATGATGTCCTTTAATATGTGGTACTTCAAGAAATTATGTTTCACTGGCAGGCATTTGGCATTTCTGCAGCTGAAATGAAATTTCAGTAACACACAATAGAAACTTGACCCCATCATTAATGCATCTCCCTTACCAGTTTCAGGGGGGCGGCTTCAGTAAACAAAGGCTATGGGCAGAGCAGGGCGAGCTATTCATGGAAGTACTCACAAAGTCCTCAGGAAGGATTGGCAATATGTGGCTGTCATCTTGAGTGGCTCTGTGGGTCTCCTAGAGCAACAGCAGAAGCAGGTGTGTGGCCGCACCTAGCTTTGCGGAGGGGGGGGGGGGGCTATCAGCTCAAAGCACAATATCCATCCAACAGAACCACCACCACCACCACCACAAATAGAATTGCTCCTGCCACTTGTATCTGGACTGAGCTTCTTTTCTTTCTGTGCCCTTGCCAGAAATCCTACTTAGCCATCAAGGCCCATTTCAAACACTTCACTTTCTTGTGCTGCCTTGGCTGATTTGCAATGACCTTAACTTCGCCTTTCTCTAGGTCCATAGGACCATTTATTTCCTACACAGTGATGCTGCTAATCATCGTTCACTTCTTCATGCATGAACTAAAAACTCACTGAGGGCCTAGCACACATCAGGGCCTGATGGAGGATTTCTACGCTTTCCTTCACAACAGCCCTAATGTCATAGGTACCAGCATTTCTCCCGTTAAACAGATGGAAGCACTGAGGCAGAGAGGGGTGAAGTAATTTACTAAAAGCACACAGCTAATAAGTAGTTAAGCTGAAATTTAAGGTCACGTCGATCCTATCCTAAAACCTAAAGGTTTGTGTTTTTTTTTTTAAACAAGATTTTATTTATGTATTTATGTATTTATGTACTTATTTATTTATTTATTTATTTATTTATTTATTTATTTATTCATGAGAGACACAGAGAGATGCAGAGACACAGACAGAGGGAGAAGCGGGCTCCATGCAGGGAATCCCATGTAGGACTCGATCCCAAGCCCCCGGGATCACAACCTGAGCTGAAGGCAGACGCTCAACCACTGAGCCACCCGGGTGCCCCAAACCTAAAGTTTTAACTAGTAGTTTATATCGTGTTAACATGGCGTTATCTTATATGATTTTGTATTATGTTGCATTTATTACATTTTTAATATATACATGTATTTATATACATGTGCATGTATATTTACAGGGCATGATCTATGCATGATATGTTATAGTGTATTCACATAACAATATAGTACAACACATATATGGACAGTTAGGGCTGACATGTCTTGCTTGCAATAACCAATCTCTTCCCAACTCCAGATTCTATGACATCATGTTGGTAATTTAGCACTGGTCATGGTAGCAGTATTTGTCTACACCATGGCAATTGCAAATGATACAAATGAGGTTATTTTTCTTGAAGGTCTGGTTAGACAGTTACCAACACTGTCGATGATGTTGTATTATTTTATAGTTACTGACTTAATAATAGTCCATGTCAAATTTAAGGGAGAGCTCCTCAAGTGCAGGGATTATGTTATAATGACATCTTTCTCTTCAGAGCTTGTCTATAGCACAGTGCCTAGCACAGAGTGGGTGCTCAGTAAATTGTTCTTGCACGAATGAGTGAGAATATCTTACAGCGTCTTTCACAGCTTTTACAATATTTACCTCCATTAGTCTAACAGTCTCAGTGTTTGTAATATCACTGCAGTGGGTTGCCAAGGGATAAAATGTATAAAGTCTGAAGTGCAATTCCTCGCTTCTCAGCTGAATTGCTTCACAGGGAAGAAGCACACTGCATATCAAGTAGCTAACACTTCCTTCTACCTGGGAGGCCCGGAAGGATGCTCTCTGCTCCAGGCCATGAAACTGGAGTCGACAGCAGCTCCAAACAAAACGATTACAAATCCACCACAAAATTCAAATATTTGAGTTACTAATGGAGGCTGACCCTTTGTTTTTTTCTTTTGTTTCTTTCCTTTTCTCTTTGTATCCCTTGCTCTGTCTTAATGTGACTTTGAGGTGACCCATCCATTAAAATCCTAGGTTCTTCGTATAAAAGAAAATCTTTTCCAAAATTAAAAGAAAGAAAGAAAGAAAGAAAGAAAGAAAGCAAGCTCCGAAAGAAAGCTCAATCATTTCTCACGAATGCTGTTGGTGCTGCTGATTTAGTCAGGAAATTCAAGTTTTTTTATGGAAAATATTCCAGAAGCCATTTTTATCTCCAATGAACACAGGCTTTCGAATCTGAAAGATGGTTTATGCATCCCAGCTCTGCTCGGACCAACTGTGTGATTTCTCTTCAGTAAAATAGATATAATGTACCTGCTTCAAATACAGGTAACATATTAGAAGGACTTCGCATAAAACCTAAACTACAATAAATGTTCAGAAGATGGATAATGTTTTTGGCATTAGCACACTGCCTTTAAACTAATATATTTTGAAGGAGTGATTAAATGGGAAAAGTAAAAAGAAAAACATAACAAACAGTTCCTGAAGGTTTAACCATTCATCCACTTTCTTCTCTTTTTTAAAGATTTTATTTATTTATTCATAAGAGACACAAAGAGAGGCAGAGACACAGGCAGAGGGAGAAGCAAGCTCCCCGCGGGGAGCCTGATGTGGGACTTTATTCCAGGACCCCGCGATCAAGACCTGAGCCAAAGGCAGATCATCCAGGTGACCCCATTCATCCACTTTCTTTCAGTACTGTGTATCACTTAATGTAATGTGGGAATTATATATATATACATATTTGCACTGTCCCATATGGTAGCCACCAGTCACATGTGACTATCGAGCACTTGAAATGAGTAGTATGACTGAGAACCTAGATTTCAAATTTACATAAATTTGATTTGCTTAAATTTAAATGCCCACACATGGCTTGTGGCCAGAAAGCACTACTCCTTTTTTTGCAAAACAAAATAAATAAATGTCTCCCCTTTTTTTGGTTCCTTGTTTATCCTACTCTCACCCACACAACTGGAAATGCTTATGGACTTTTCCACTTTGGAGAGACAGCGTTGTGTGCTACAGTTATAGCCACCACCCCACCTCTGCCTTTTTTTTTTTTTTTCCCACAGCCAGGCTTTAAAGATCCTACCTCCCTGCCTGGATATATTGAAATCGCAAGTATTTCTAACAAGCACTGGGGTCACTACTCAGAATAGGGTGAGAGATGAAAAGAGTTAGGAAGTCACGAGTGGCCAGATCTGTGGTCTGCAAACCTCTCAGAGTTCAAATGTGTTGCAGTTAACGGTGGCAGCAATTACGCTGTGTGTGCTGCTGGTAAGAGTGACCTGGCAGTCCCGCCAGCTTCATTTGTTCTTAAGTCTTCTATGAGGGAGGAACGCATACATTTGTTTTAGGTGGTGCCTTGAGTAGTGAGGAGAAAAGATGCTACATGAATTTTAAAAATGTTGTGACAAAGAGGTGCTCTCAGCATTAATATTTGCAAACATCTAAACCACTAAATCATAAAGCATAATGACCCTTAGAAAACATCTGACTCAAAATGTGTACATTACAGTTGAAAAAGCTGAGGAGTGACCGGCTCAGGGACAGCAAGCAAGATAGCAGCACAGCTAAGACAGAAACCAGGGTTTGCTGATTCTCGGTGCTCTTCCTTCTACGCCCCACAGGCAGTTGCAAATAGAAAAAAAAAAAAAAATCTATTTTGAAAGACTGTCGGAATGTCAAAGCACTTGTCGGCTAAGAAAAGTCATATGCAAATATATTGTAATGTGATACTGGGAAAGGGGTGGGTGTCATTTATGTATTTTCCTTAACTTTGCTCCCCCTCCCTCCTTTCTCTGTAGGCACACATTGACTAGGATTCTCTCAGAGGACATAATACCCTCTTGGAGTAAATTAGGCAGGTTGGAAAATTGCATTAACTCTTTCTACTCCCCAGGGAACACATTTGGCAAATCCCTGCTTCAGTGCACTAATTTTCCTCCTGGTGTGTGGCTAATGCACGGGGGGAATGGGGCTTATTGGGTGTGCCTGTGAGGTCAGGGACCACATTATCGCGACTTTATTGCCAATGAGATGAGCCCAAGCTTCCCACATGTAAATCAAAGAGTTAACAATGGGGCCGGGTGGCTGCTCTGGCTTTGTGGTTTCAGGGTCACCACTGGACGGGCTGCGATCTGTCATCTTACAGACATTCGGGTTTAGCAGCCACTGTATTTTGCAAACCATCAGTTGTGTTTCCACAAAGCCCACAACATGGTATTACACAGCCTGAAATCACTCAATCTTAGGACTCATTCTGCTCCTACCACCTAATTTTCCATGGGATTGAGAAGCCAAGGTGAGCTCAAAAATCTATGCAGTCATTATTTCTCTGTTTTTCCAATTTCCTACTTTGATACAGACACCACTGTGGACTCTGAACCCAGCATTCACTTTCAGATTAGAAACTCAAATAGCTTTATTTCCCTCCTTACAAAAGAAGAATTGCTTCAAGATTAAAAGTGAATATAACACTCTCCCCCACTGCTGCCACATATCTACACACACTCAGACTTGTCTTTTTCTCAAGGGGAAAAAAAAAAAGAGAGAGAGAACCAAAAAACAAAAACTATGATTCTACTAGAAAAGGTGAGACTAACAAGCACCCATTTTAATTCCTAGTGCATGGTTTTTAGAAAATAAAATAAGAATTTGCAGTTCTGTGAGTGGAGTTATGTGCATGGAAAATTAATTCAAGAGGGTAACTCAATCAATATCAACCTTCTGGAATCTTCTTCATTTTTCCAGTGGCTGCAGGCTAGCGTGGAGAGATTCTGTGAGACCCAGCCTTCTGAGCATTCAAGTTCATTAGGCATGCATCTCATTTTGGCAGGAAGCCACCCTCTTTAAGCAAAGCCCAGTCACAGATAAACGGAGGCAGTCTTCTCCCGACTAATAATGCAAGGCTGCGGAGACAGGACTGCCAATCTTGTGTGATGGGGAAAGAAGGGGGTGGAGGGAGCAATGGTGCTTTGCATCTCCTCTGATCCCATAGCGCACAACACAGCCAAAGCAGGAAGAAGCCCCCGACTGGCTTTCAGAGGCAAGATGGAAATTGCCAGTACAAACAGAAAAAAACACAATGTGTTTGGCCTGAGTGGTACATTTGTCGCGGTAAGTTTAGAGCACCTTGCAAACCCTTTCTATTAAGTCTCCATGGTGTCCTTGGGAAAGAAAGTGAGACCAAGACTGCAGTAGAAATTGGGAGACTGAGGCACAAGGAAGCCTGGGGGTTGGGGTGAGGGTGATCCCAGTGAGCAGGGTAAGAATAAACTAGAGGATTGACAGACCCATCGCCACTTTTCAGACATGACCATGGAGAAAAAGCTAGAATGATGCAGTTGGCACACTCTAGTATAAAAAACTGAAATGTTCACTGGTGCCAGGAAGTAATACAAAGGAACGAAGCAGGAGGGTGCATAATCACAGGGGACAGTGAAGACTATCCTACGTGCATGTAGAAAACCGGTTCTTTGTGGTGAATCTCCCAATTTATATGCCCTGGAAATTGAATAGTTTTAAAAGATAGTGTGAGCCAAATAAAGCATGTTTTAGGTCCAATCCAGCCAATGGGCTACCGTTTCGGGCCGTTTGGCTAACTTGATGAAATAGACCAGCTCATGCTTCCAACCTCTCCTTTCTCCTGCCTGAAGGGATACAGCAAGGCTCAGCTTCCCTTCATCATGTGAAGCATGATGCCACTGTGCTTCACTCTGAACGCACAACTTGTAAACCTGGTTAAGAGGCTGTGACAGCAGCGTGATCCAGGCCACAGAAAGCCAAGACAGGAAGCCAAGATGCCTTGGAGAGGATGCCCGGAGGATGTGGGACCATCTTCTTTCTTTGTAAGAAGAGCAAAGGACCAGCTATCTCATTAGAAAGCCAATAACAAAGATCTGTTTGCGTCTTTCTAATTAACAGACTAATTGTCTAATATTTTGAGGCCCTTTCTTGCCAACGGACTCTCCACAAACTTAGAGTATCTCTACCCCATGGCCCACGCTTCATCTATCCCTTTAGTCCCTGCGTATCTGTCTGTCAAACAGCTGTCTGGGTATTCACATCTTCGCTAATATCCTACAGAGGCTAATCTTTGGGATTTTTATAACCCCTGGGGGTGGGAGAGGGTAAGCCGGCTGATGAAATCCCTTCTGCATTAATGGGCGATAAAGGAAAATCTGATCCCAGGGGCCATGATACAGAAACCCTCTGGTCCTACTTTTATGTGGGTCATATATCTTAATAGGTTTTCAAGCAATTTAGAAGACAAGACAAAGCAGCTGGTAAGGGCCAATTTACAAGGCCTCAGTTCCCCAGCAACACACATGCTGCCCTGTAACAAAAGCCCAGTTGGTATAAACAAGCCGTTTCCGAGTATGAAGACACATAGACACATCTGAGAAATTCCTCTTGACTCAAACACACTTGCTTTATTTCACTGAAGCATCATTTTCTTGTTTATTCTATGCCTGCTGCACTTGTTCAGTGTTTATGTTCTTTCTCAGCAATTTCAAAGTGGCCACTCCGAGCCCTGTAAATACTAGCTGCTCTCTGTGGGTCTGTTGTAAAGGGGAGAAATGAAACTGCAGATCCTCTGAATGAACTAGGAAACCCGTGGACTGCTTCCTTTATATCAGTGGTTCCGTGGCAACGTTTTCACCAGTTCGGAAATAAGAAAGTGATAACGGATCCTACATGTGGCAATAATTTAGCTTAGCAATTTCACATTATGCAAATCCAAGGCAAGCTGTGCTTTGAGGTGTGCCAGTGGGGTACGGTACGGCTGCATGAATCAAGACAGGGTGATCCGCAGGGGGAGAAAATGAGTCTTGCTCTTCAAGGTGCCTTCTGCTCTGGAATACGTACAGGAAAATTAATCAGTCACTGACATCACCACGTTATTCTCTCTCATTACGAATCAGAGTAAACAATTACTGCATTAAGCACTCACTGAGAGGTTTCGAAAGGCCACTGGTGCTTACTGCTGATTTTCATAAATGATCTTCAAGGAGCTCCCCTGGGGGGTGGGAGATTTCGGGAGGTCTGGGGAGAGGTTAGTGAGAAATGCATCTCATTACCATGGTGATGAGATGCAACATGCAGCCTGGTTTCAGAGTCGGTTGCCATGATTTTGGCTGCGGGTTTGTGGTTTTCTGGGGAAGTGTCCAATCTTAATTGATGGCAGGCTCCCTGGGCACCCAGTGCTTTTCTTCTGAGCACTGATCAGGAGAGGGTAGGCCACAGAAGCAGGATCCAGGCTCCAGCACGTAGGAAATCAATGACTTTTGACAATTTGGTTGAAATATGACATTATCATCTATATTTCAATGAGTTGTGGGGATCTACAGAGAACAAAGCATTCTGAGTGCCAGCTCTGGAGTTAGCACTCAGTGAGCAATCACTATTCGATTCATTTATTTGTTTTGCCAAGGTCTATCTTCCCCGTTAACTGGATATATTCCATGAAAGCAGGCATAGCACTTCTATCCTGGGCATTGCAATATTAATGGTACTTTGCAAAGTGCCAGCTATAGAGTAGGAACTCAGCTAGTATGTCGTCAGTGAATAGAGAAATGAATAGAGAATGGCTATTTTCTTTGAAAAGGGCAGCCCCTCTCTCTGCTTTATTTATAGAGACTAAGGCAGAAACCTGAAGCTAGGGTGATTTCAACTTTAGAAATTCCACTACAGGGCAGCCCCGGAGGCTCAGCGGTTTAGCGCCGCCTTCAGCCCAGGGCGTGATCCTGGAGACCCAGGATCGAGTCCCACGTCGGGCTCCCTGCATGGAGCCTGCTTCTCCCTCTGCCTGTGTCTCTGCCTCTCTCTCTTTCTCTCTGTGTCTCTCACGAATAAATAAATAAAATCTTTAAGAAAAAAATTCCACTACACTGCTTGATTCTACCAAGGGGAACAATTATGGACAAGAGACAAAATATAAGAATGCTAATGTGTTCAGACATTCTCAAGTGGAGAGAGCAAATGCAAGGAACCTATAGGAGGGAGTTCCTGGAGAAGTCACAGCTCTGTTTCATGGGTCCTCTTTCCTTTCTCTGGGGCATGACTGATAATGCCTGTCCCTCTCTCTCCTGAGGCTTCAAGCTGTAATGATGAGACAAGTGCAGAACTTGGAGCCTGTTGTAGGAAGAAGCTATCAAATCAATGATTTTGCTTATTGCTTCTGTAGCTATAGGGCACAGCTTGCACTCAGATGAACAGACAGGTGATAGAATGTGATTTTAATACTGAGTGAACCCTGGGAACAAACATCACACATCTGAGAAGAGGGGGTTGGTGCACACCCTCTTCTCAGCCTCACAAAGTCCTGCTTACTTTTGGATCAAAGACTAACTTACATTATTCTGGGAATGTGAATGAAGGTGTAGGGTGGAATGTGCATCATATACGCTGAATTCCAAACTGACTACTGTACCCCACCAACAGACAGCACAGTTTGGCCTGGCAGACCAAGAACTCCTCTAAATCAAAGTAGTCTCCTAGCCAGAGTGTGTTATGAAGGCTGCCTTCCACAGCTCATGTTCCAGTGGAACATAAGGGAGATCAATGAAATGCTTAAATCAGATACTGCATTCAGAACAGAGAAGAAGTTATCAGTAGGTTTATTTTTCCTGACCAAACTTTGTAATAACCTCTGTATTTATTTAAATGCATAGTTTGTGAATCAATGGTATTTACTGAGTATTAGCCATGTGTACCTTACTAGGTCTCATAGGAAAAAGAAGCCCACTGTCAGTCAATAAAAGCCAAATGCTTTACTTAGCTTGTAATTCAATAACAACAATTGTCTGACCCCTACTTACCATTTTGGCTTCAGCTCCACACATTGCTACCCCTGGAACATGATCCTTCAGTCACTAGAGCTACACTGGCAACCTGACTGTGCCATGAGTGTTTCAGGATTGGAGGGTCTTTGAAAACACCTTTCCTTCCTCCTCAGCTGACTAATGAAAAAACTATTCATAATTAAGCATTACATTCAAGCACTACTGCTTCAAAAAGCTTTTCCTGACTTTTGTCACTCTGTCCTTTGCGACTTGTATATAAATATGTGTTCGTGTATGTGTATATGTATGTGAACATACTTCTGTAAAATGCATTGTGGTAGGCATAAGAAAGGCTCCCCAAAGATGTTTACATCCTTCTTCCCAGAACCTATGAACGAATTATCTTGCATTGCTAAAGGGTATTTGCAGGTATGATTAAGTTTCAGATCTTGAGATGGGGAAATTAGCCTGGATTATCCAAGGTAATCATGAGCGTCCTTGAAAGTGGAAGGCAGGCGGTGGGAGTGTTGCAGTTAGGGAAGGTATGACAATGGAAGAAGAGGTCGAAGTGATGTCATTGCTAGCTTTGAGGATGTAGGAGGGCCAAAAGACAAGGAAAGCAGGTAGCATCTCGAAAAGGGAAAAGGCAGAGAAACGTGTTTTCCCCTAAAGCTTCCAGAAGAAATGCAGCCCTGTTAAAACCCTGTATTTAACCCATTGAGACCTATTTCATACTTCTGACTTCCAGAATGGCAAGAAAATAAATTTGTGTTGTTTTAAGCCAGTGTGTGCTAATTTGTTATATTTTGTAATAGGAAACCAATACACACCCATAACATTTTATTGATTTTATTTCCATGTCTTTCTCCTTCCACAGAACTGCATGTTTCTTAAATTAGTCAAAAGTAGCAACCAAAGTGTCCACATCAGGCCCTGTCCAAGTATATGCATTACCTACAATATCAGATCACAGAGCAGTGGGCATTGGGATTCAGTGTCTGGTACTGGGCCCAAGACTGCTGGGTTATCAACTTCATCATATATAGTACCAGAACTTTGGGTGAATTATTATTTCTCTGACTCAATTTTTCTCATCTGCAAAATTGGGATAAAAATGATGCTTATCTTATAGGGCAGTGGTGAGAATTTGTTGATTAGTTCATATCAAGGCTCAAAACAGATGTCTGACAATATAATAAACAATATGCAAGCGCTTAACAACAGAAATTAGCATCTCCACTTTAAAGGTAATACACTGAAGCCAAGAGGGCTTAATGCACTTGCCCTGCAGAGCAGGGATGGGAATAAAATATAGCCCAACAAATCCATAAGCTCTCTACCTAATGGGAGAAACCGCATTTACAAGAACGTATTAGAAAGAATGAAATGGGGCACCTGGGTGGCTCATTCGGTTAAATGTCTAACTCTTGATTTTGGCTCAGGTCATGATCTCAGGTTCGTGATATCAAGCCCTGTGTTGGGCTCTGAGCTCAATATGGAGCCTAGTCTGGATTCTCTCTCTTCCTCTGTCTCTGCCTCTCCCCTTACTCTCTCTCTCTTTCTCTCTAAAAGTAAATTTTAAAATATTTTTTAAAGCAATGAATGAATGAAGTGTTGAGAGTTTTTATGGATGTTGTAAGGAGATGTGAAACGGGTTATATTTTGATGGAAGTAAGAGACAATCACTGACAAAATTTGATAGGTACACAGGTAGTGGTCATATCACATAAAAAATAATGTAGGACAATGCTAGGCAGGTTTTATGCTGACAGGATGATTGGCTTGGAGAGAGTAGTACTTATTAAAATAATGGCTCATTCTGGAAACATGCTAAAGAGTAAAAAAATCAGAACCACATACAATGGCATTTTCACAAACTTCATGGAAGAGCATGCATTTCTTCGTTAAGTGTCTATGACTTGAGTGCATCAGATTGCTGGACCTCACCTTCATGCATTTCGGAATTAGTAGGGCTGGGCTCAGGCTGCAAATTCATAATTCTAACAATTAGCAGGAGATGCTAATGCTTCTGCTTAGGAGACCACATTTAGAGAGACTCACTGATCTACAGCAATTTATTTCCCCACTGCCTTAGTTCAAGATTACTTCCAAAAGATTCACAAAGGGAATTTAATTGTCTCAATCTAGCATTTCAGGGAACTGAAAGGGAAGTCCTTTCTGAGTATCTGTAACAGCATGAAGCCCATTAAAAGTACAAGACTCCAAGAAAGCAAATCGGCTTTATTCGGAAAAGCTTTTAAAGGACTTGCAACACCAAGGGAATGATTCTAAGGCAAGGGCTATATCAAATACTCGGTTCTCAATATATAGGGCCATGTCATTCTATGTAGAGAGTATCTCCTGACTTAACTAAATCTTTTAGGCTGTACTTCCAACACCACCCCCATCAATTTGTCCACATTTGAGGATGGGATTTTATGGACTTAAGCAAGAAATCTTTAAGAGGCTTTTGGTTGGCTTTCTGTGTTAGTACTTTGGTAAAGAAATATTTTCAAGTAGCATAGTACTGCAGCCTAGGCATAGAAGGCTAATCAGCCAAAGAAGACTGATTCCTGACATAGATGCAAACTCAACACTTCTTGCTTCATTCATCAGATTGGCTGGGATTCTTTCTTAAGGATATTATCCAAAACAAGTGATATATCAAGAGGAAGAGGAAAGAGATCTGAATATTTTGAAAGCTTTTCTTTTATCTCCTTTTTAAATTTCTCATCTAGCTAGGAAATAACTTTGAGCTCGTATTGAAAGGGAATAAATCAAGTGTTTAAATTAAGATGATGAAATATTAAAACACTGCTAGTTAAGAAGAAAAAGCGACAAGGTTATCTCTGATTAAAATTGAGGGCAGCCATTGAGCAAGATGAGCAGAAAAGAATGAATCCACAGTCTTGCAAAAGTTACCTCAGTCATCTTTAAAATTGATCACTCATCAAAATGCACAGTATTGGAGGTTGTGGGTTAGGAAGAAATATATCTATAGCCACAGAAATGGAAATGGCCTTCAAAAACTCTTAATTACGGATAACTATACTGTTAATACTCAGTGTTTGGTAAGAGATTATTATAATTTTAAAAGTTAATAACAAAAAATGTTATCAGCATTTTAATAGAAAAATGCTAAGTATTTTATTTATTGGAAAAACTACTCCCTACAATTGTTCCACCCAGCAAATTCTCAACAGGAAGGTGTAAATGCAGTTGAGAATCAATATAAACATTGAAAACAACATAAACAAGAATGAACTCATCATATATAGTACCTCCCCTTATCCACGGGAATACTTTCTAAGATCTCTGATGGATGCCTGAAACTGTAGATAGTACCAAACCCAATAAATTCTGTTTTTTCCCTATACGTTCATACCATAATTTAGCCACAGTTAGTAACAACAATAACCAGTAATAAAATTGAACAATTCTAACATACTATAATCAAAGTTATGGGAATGCAGTGTGTTTCTCTCTCAAAAATCTTATTGTGCTGTCCTCACCCTTCTTCCTGTGATGATGTGAGATGATAAAATGCCTATGTGAGAAGATGAGGTGAGGTGAATGATGTTGGTGTTGTGAGGTGGTGTTACGTTACTACTGACTTTCTGACATAATCAGAAGGATTACCTGCTTCCAGACCACAGGTGACTGAGGGTTAAGTGAATCCGCAGAAAGTGAAACCTTGGATAAGAAGGGATCTGCTGGGGGATCCCTGGGTGGCGCAGGCCTGCCTTTGGCCCAGGGCGCGATCCTGGAGACCCGAGATCGAGTCCCACGTCGGGCTCCCGGTGCATGGAGCCTGCTTCTCTCTCTGCCTGTGTCTCTGCCTCTCTCTCTCTCTCTCCTCTGTGACTATCATGAATAAATAAATAAAATCTTAAAAAAAAAAAAAATAAGGGATCTGCTGTATTCAGTTTAATTGTTTACCTCTTAGCTCAAAGATGAGTATTTCCTACCAGTAGATATAAACTGATGGGCAAAGCCACAACATATCCCTCACTTTGCATGGGTGGAGATATATTTCCTATTCATAAAATAAAAATATGATGCTAAAAGGCAAAACCAGACTGGATGCCATTAAAATGTTCTTATCCAGGGCAGCCCGAGTGGCTCAGTGGTTTAGTGCCGCCTTCAGCCCAGGCCTGATCCTGGAGACCCGGAATTGAGTCCCACGTCAGGCTCCCTGCATGGAGCCTGCTTCTCCCTCTGCCGGTGTCTCTGGCTCTCTCTGTCTGTGTGTGTGTGTGTGTGTGTGTGTGTGTGTGTGTGTGTGTGAAGAATAAATAAATAAAAATCTTTAAAAAAAAGGTTCTCATCCTTTAGGATGTATTCATGTCAGATCTTCCAATTTGTTAGTTCATCTCTGTATCCTTCATAGAATCTTGCAAATAATGGCCAGGCTATTACTAGCTTTGTGACTTTGAACAAGTTAGCTTTATCTTAGTTAAAAATCCTTAACATATGCCAGGAGTGCTTCCAGGTACTTTAAAATATTAACTTACTTTACAACCCAATGAGGAAGGCATTACTGTGATTCCCAATCTATAGATGAGAAAACTGAGACACAAAGAGATTAATAAATTTGCCCAAGATCACAAATTTGACAAGCAGGAAATTCAGGAAATTCAGAATTTATTTTTATTTTTATTTTTTTCATTTTTTTTTTTTTTTACCATAAAGCTAGAGGTACTTCCGGATCTGAATTTAGAAAATAGGAGAACCTACCTTGTGGAGCTGTAAAGATTCAGTAAGTTATTTTGTTAAGCCTTTGGATGAGAATGGGGCCTCTAATTATTGATGAAAATGTGTTGGCTAAAAACAGTGGTACTAAATAAGCACTAAATAAATGATTTTTAAATGAGAAATTTGACTTGGTAATAGTGACTAAACCATTACAAATATAACAAAAAAATAATTAAATATAACTTAGTAGATAATCACTCTCAGCAAACAAAAGTTCCATTTCTTGATAATCATCTTGCTAATTACCTCTAATAAATTTTCTGTATGGATAGTACTGAGGAGTACATTTGTGTAAAGCATCGTTGAATGAAAAAGTTTTAATGTATTTTTCTGACTCAGTTTGGAATCCAGGCTATTGAGAGCCAAGGTTGAAAACAATATCTGAGATTGTCAAATGGACTTTGGAATGAGCTCTGAGAGGGATGGAAGGTTGCAGGTTGAAGCAAAAGCAATTAGTTACCCATCATGTGGCTATTGATCTTCCTGTCTTTTTTGTTATCAGGACCTCAGAGGTGAGATAAAAGCTGTGACTTCAATACATCACAATTTGGAGTAAATATTAATAACCTTTAGAACATAGGGACTGTATCTTTCTATGAGATACAGACAGTAACTAGCTCTGACCCCTACAAAGGGGAAGTAATTGTTGAATTCAGATGACACCCTTCAAGGATGGGTACTTTAAAAAAGAAATTAGAAGAATGAAAAGCCACTTGGAATAATTGAACTGAATTAAAAAGAACAATAAATATCCCACTTCTGCCACTCAATTTTAAAAGGCCTTTTAACCTCCATTTTTCTGTTGAGGTTTGAAAACAGAGATACCCTTTAATCAAATGTTCATATCAGATTTCCAGTTTAATACCTTGCACATTCAGGGATGAGTATTTGATCATAGACACTTACTGGAATTCTTAATAAGGAAAATAAAATGGCTCTTTAAAAAAAATAAGTCTGGTTTTGTGTTCTTTTGAAGGCTCCGTTCTTAAGCTGAATATGTTTTTGTTTTGTTTTTTTTTTTTTTTTGAATATGTTTTTGAAGAGTAGTATGAATTATCATTCTGTGACCATATATAAGAGGGGTAGGCAAACTACAGCTACCACCTGTTTTTTGTAAATAAAATGGTACTTATAAAATGCTTACGGCTGAAGACAGTATGGCCCACAGGGCCTGAATTACTTACTAACTAGTCCTTTACAGAAAAAGTTTGCCAACTTCTAATATATATTATAGGAATTGTTAAAAAAAAAAAAAAAAAAAAAAGTAAGTTGGAAAGATATTGGGTTAGCCATCAGCATTAACTTGGAAAAGTAGTTTTAAAAGTTACCTTTTATTTTTTTTATTTATTTATTTTTTTAAAAGTTACCTTTTAAAAAGGACTATCAGGGGCAGCCCCGGTGGCACAGAGGTTTAGTGCGGCCTGCAGCCTGGGGTGTGATCCTGGAAACCTGGGATCGAGTCCCATGTTGGGCTTCCTGCATGGAGCCCGCTTCTCCCTCTGCCTGTGTCTCTGCCTCTCTCTCTCTCTCTCTCTGAATAAATAAATAAATCTTTAAAAATAAATAAATAAATAAATAAATAAATAAATAAATAAATAAATATAAAAATAAAAATAAATAAAAAAAGCATAAAAAGGACTATCATTAGTTTCAGTGAGAAAAACATTTTCTTAAATGAGAACAAATCAATAAATTAAAATTAAAAAAAAAAACACCTTGGTTTTTCAGCAATATATCATAATCCACTCAAATGCTTGGGACAAAAAAGGAGGATTCATTCTTAATTTGTCTCTTCTTACTCAGACATTCACTTCAATAGCAACTCCTGTCATGGCTACCTGTGTTACCTTCAACAGGTGTTGCAAATCCACACACTTCCCTCTGTCTGACACCACTGTTGCAATCCTAGGGCAAGGCAAAATCAATTCTCAGCTGGACTTCAGCAATGACATAGTAACATTTTTTTTTTTCTAATGGGATCTTTTAAACACTCAAGTCTGATTATGTATATCTTCTGCTTGAAAGTTTCCCCTGACTTTCCATTTCACCCACTGTAAAATCCAAACTCTGTTTACACTGCCTGGACCTACAGGGTCTAGCTCCCTTCTACCTCTGCACCACTGCCTGCTGGCTTACTAGGTTCCAGCCTTACATACCATTTTTGCGTTCCTCAACCTGGCCTTGCCTCAGGGCTTTTGTACTTGTGCTTTCTATCCAAAAGAATCAGTTGTGAGATCACTGCAGTCTACTCCCATTATTTTCTTTGAAGATTTATCATTATCAGAAATTATTTCATTTAGTACATCACATTTCTGTTATCTTTCTTACTGTACCTGAGGTCTATGATAGCAGGGAGTATTACTGTTTACTGTTCTATCTATAGCCCCACTGTAGTGTCTTATACAAAGGACACGCTCAGTTTATGTTTGTAGAAAAAATAGCATGTTGGGGGGTGGTGAATTATGATTTAGTGGAATGGAAGGGTACATGATATATTTATTCACCTAAAATCTAAGAATTATTGTATGAGATATAAAGGTCAATGACAAACATCGTTAATAAGGTCCATGGGAGATCAGAGCATGAAAAATACATGGGTTGGCTGGACAGGAAAGATCTGCGGGAAGAATAAGACTCTGGTTGAAGGAGGAAATGGATGAACACTGAGATAAGGATCGGTACTTGTGAAAACAAGATAAAAAGGCAAGAAATCCTGGAGACTAACCAGATATGAAATTTGCAGAAATAACAGAAACTTTATTGACCATAAAATCAAAATTAATGAGGTAGCTGAAAGCACATCACATAAGGAAGAAAGACTATTTCAAATCAAATTACTTAAGTACTGCAAACTCTATACCAGAATCAAAAGGAGAGATGAGGAAGAAATTTTCTATTGCCAATGTCATAATGTAGGCACTTGTGGACAGTTCACTAACACTCCTGCAAGTAGAAAGATGTGAGATTGGATCACTTCCATGGCTGCCTTTTCTCCTTTTTTTCACCATCCCATGGTTGCATAAGAAATTTTCTTTTTTCTTTTTTTTTCTTCATAAGCAATTTTCAAAGGGTCCTTACCTTTGCAAGGGACAGACTGCTTGATATTGGGTCTCTTTCTCTTTCATTTAGGAGTTCACCCTCTGCAACAGACTGGCCATATATCCCAGGCTGCAGTAAGTGTCTTGTTCCCAAAATGTCTAAAGCAATTAGAGTGTTCAAAGTTAAGTAAACACTCCCCTTTCTTTTTTTTTTTTTTTTAAGATTTTATTTATTTATTCATGAGAGACACACAGAGAGAGGCAGACACAGGAAGAGGGAGAAGCAGGCTCCATGCAAGGAGCCTGATGTGGGACTCAATCCTTCCTGGGTCTCCAGGATCATGCCCTGGGCTGAAGGCAGGCGCTAAACCACTGAGCCACCCAGGGATCCCAACACTCCCCTTTCTTCTGATGCTCCAACCTTGCTCTTCTTGTCATTTATCAGCATTCCCTGAATGTACTGCTCCTGCTGTTCTTGTACCTGAAAATTCTATTGTCCTCCCTACACCCCTCCCTACCCATATCCAAATTTATCCTCATTTTATTTTTTATTTTTTTAAAGATTTTATTTATTTATTCATAGATACAGAGAGAGAGAGAGGCAGAGACACAGACAGAGGGAGAAGCAGGCCCCATGCAGGGAGCCCGATGCGGGACTCGATCCTGGGTCTCCAGGATCACACCCTAGGCTGCAGGCGGCGCCAAACCGCTGCGCCACCAGGGCTGCCCTTTATCCTCATTTTAGAAGCTCAAATGCTAGTTTTGTCCTAAAATCTTCTCAAAATTTACAGCCTATTTCTCTGAATAATAGCCGATAGGCGCAAAGTGCTTGCCATGGGTCATAAATAGTGCATAAGTACAATGTATGTAAACATATTACTGCATTTGACCCTTGTAACTACTTAAGCATCATTATGCCCATTGTATAGATGAGAAATGTGAAGCTGAGAGGAGTTAAGTAAATTACCCAAGTGCAAACAGTTCTAAGTGTGAGATTCTTACTTTAATTCAGGTCTGTTTGATTCTAAGGCCTTTACTTGTTGTTGGTTTTTTTTTTTGTTTTTTTGTTTTTTCATGTTTTTTTTTTTCTGCCTCAGTTTCTTTTTTATTTTTAATTTATTTTTTATTGGTGTTCAATTTACTAACATACAGAATAACCCCCAGTGCCCGTCACCCATTCACTCCCACCCCCCGCCCTCCTCCCCTTCCAACACCCCTAGTTCGTTTCCCAGAGTTAGCAGTCTTTACGTTCTGTCTCCCTTTCTGATATATCCCACACATTTCTTCTCCCTTCCCTTATATTCCCTTTCACTATTATTTATATTCCCCACATGAATGAGAACATATAATGTTTGTCCTTCTCCGACTGACTTACTTCACTCAGCATAATACCCTCCAGTTCCATCCACGTTGAAGCAAATGGTGGGTATTTGTCATTTCTAATAGCTGAGTAATATTCCATTGTATACATAAACCACATCTTCTTTATCCATTCATCTTTCGTTGGACACCGAGGCTCCTTCCACAGTTTGGCTATCGTGGCCATTGCTGCTATAAACATCGGGGTGCAGGTGTCCCGGCGTTTCATTGCATCTGTATCTTTGGGGTAAATCCCCAACAGTGCAATTGCTGGGTCGTAGGGCAGGTCTATTTTTAACTCTTTGAGGAACCTCCACACAGTTTTCCAGAGTGGCTGCACCAGTTCACATTCCCACCAACAGTGTAAGAGGGTTCCCTTTTCTCCGCATCCTCTCCAACATTTGTGGTTTCCTGCCTTGTTAATTTTCCCCATTCTCACTGGTGTGAGGTGGTATCTCATTGTGGTTTTGATTTGTATTTCCCTGATGGCAAGTGATGCAGAGCATTTTCTCATGTGCATGTTGGCCATGTCTATGTCTTCCTCTGTGAGATTTCTCTTCATGTCTTTTGCCCATTTCATGATTGGATTGTTTGTTTCTTTGGTGTTGAGTTTAATAAGGTCTTTATAGATCTTGGAAACTAGCCCTTTATCTGATATGTCATTTGCAAATATCTTCTCCCATTCTGTAGGTTGTCTTTTAGTTTTGTTGACTGTATCCTTTGCTGTGCAAAAGCTTCTTATCTTGATGAAGTCCCAATAGTTCATTTTTGCTTTTGTTTCTTTTGCCTTCGTGGATGTATCTTGCAAGAAGTTACTATGGCCGAGTTCAAAAAGGGTGTTGCCTGTGTTCTTCTCTAGGATTTTGATGGAATCTTGTCTCACATTTAGATCTTTCATCCATTTTGAGTTTATCTTTGTGTATGGTGCAAGAGAGTGGTCTAGTTTCATTCTTCTGCATGTGGATGTCCAATTTTCCCAGCACCATTTATTGAAGAGACTGTCTTTCTTCCAATGGATAGTCTTTCCTCCTTTATCGAATATTAGTTGACCATAAAGTTGAGGGTCCACTTCTGGATTCTCTATTCTGTTCCACTGATCTATGTGTCTGTTTTTGTGCCAGTACCACACTGTCTTGATGACCACAGCTTTGTAGTACAACCTGAAATCTGGCATTGTGATGCCCCCAGCTATGGTTTTCTTTTTTAAAATTCCCCTGGCTATTCGGGGTCTTTTCGGATTCCACACAAATCTTAAAATAATTTGTTCTACCTCTCTGAAGAAAGTCCATGGTATTTTGATAGGGATTGCATTAAACGTGTATATTGCCCTGGGTAACATAGACATTTTCACAATATTAATTCTGCCAATCCATGAGCATGGAATATTTTTCCATCTCTTTGTGTCTTCCTCAATTTCTTTCAGAAGTGTTCTATAGTTTTGAGGGTATAGATCCTTTACATCTTTGGTTAGGTTTATTCCTAGGTATCTTATGCTTTTGGGTGCAATTGTAAATGGGATTGACTCCTTAATTTCTCTTTCTTCATTCTCATTGTTAGTGTATAGAAATGCCACTGATTTCTGGGCATTGATTTTGTATCCTGTAAGGCCTTTACTCGTAATGAGCTCTAAGGCTAACTCAGAATTGAATACTTTTTTCCTTAAACTCAAGTCCAATTATTCAGTCCGCATGTATCACTACTGGATGATGATGACATCTTTTCTGATTATCCAGTCCTCTGCTCTAATTGTTTTATGCCAATGCTGAATCAATCATTAAATTTTGAATATGTGCATGCCTGTACTTTTTGCATATTTGTAGCTTATCCATCTTTACAATCTTTCTGATACTTAGAACAGTATCATAATCAGATGCCTGCCTATTCTTTTTCTCAGGAAAAAGGAATGATTAAATAAGTAATATACATGCTAATTTTTAATAATTTAACACTTAATTCTCTCAGGTCAACTATAGGGTTCTTGAAAGATGTTCACTCATTCTTTCATTCATTGTTCATTTATAAAACATTCTTCATACAGGGAGCTCTTAGTATTTTCCTGGTAGCAAAGAAGGTGCTTGGCAATAGGGAATAAAACAGATCTGGTCCTTGGCAGACAAAGTTTACAATTTGTGTTCATGGGTCTCTATTTCTCTCTGTTACACGATGCCAGGCATCAACACACAGTGGCCGATGGAGAATAATAAGATCACAGGATCTTACTGAAAGTTTGAGCATAGGGACACCTAGGTGGCTCAGTGGTTGGGCATCTGCCTTCAGCTCAAGTCGTGATCCTGGGATCCTGGGATGGAGTTCCACATCAGGCTCCCCAGAGGGAGCCTGCTTCTCCCTCTGCCTCTGTCTGTGCCTCTCTCTCTCTCTATGTCTCTCATGAATAAATAAATAAAATCTTTTAAAAAATAAAGTTTGGCCATAATAGAAGAAAAGCACAACACATGATCATGAGGAATAGTTACAAATGCCATAGAAAACCTTTTTTTTTTTTTTAACTTTTAAGACAAGCGGTCAGCTAATGGAAGAAGTTTGTTAGAGTGGGGGATAAAAAAAATTGAATTATACATGTCTTACACATTTTATTTTTAGTTTGGAACATAGAAATTGCAACACTAATCTTTTAATGTAAGGCCAACATCTTGTCTTTATGCAAGGATCATCTGCTCAGTATTCCCTGTCATCTTCCTTATGTAAACCACACTCATAATGGATTATCTATAATTTCCATTTTCAGTTTCTATAACAAGGAATGAGAACTTAAAGATATTTGTGATATATATCTTTTCCTGAATCATTTGCAGTTGTCACATATACTTAAGCAAAATTTCTTTAGCAACTTTTCTTTATTGGGTCTTTCTAAAACATTCAAATTCGTTTCCACAGTGATACACACTTCATTTTCACACAGATATATCATCAGTTTATATTATATTTAATTAAATTATGTAATTATAACAAGTAAATAACTTAAACAGGTTTGGGAACAAATGACATAACAAATTCTTGGTAGATGTTCAATTTAATTGGTGGGAACAAAAGTATATAAGTCACTATAGAATTTCATTCTAGGTATTCACACTCAGTGCACAATGAATAAGGTGACCAATCTGGATTTTTCTAGCACTGATGGTTTCCTGGGATTCAGGACTCTCAGTGCTAAAACCAGGATAGATTTGGGCAAACCCTGTTGGTTGCTCATCCTATGGGTGTCAGTGAATATGCTTTACAGCAGAGCACTAGCAAAACTGATAAATTAAGTGGAGTTTGATTAACAGAGTTTGTGCACAGTTTTTGTGTAGACTCCAACAGAACTTCAGAATCCCTCACACAGCCACAGTCTTGTTTTATTCCAACATGCCTACTTGTCAAGAGGTGGTTTATACCCACCATTGGAATCACTCTGTTTATCTCTAGGCCCTGAGGGCTGGACCACAATAACTTATAACTTCACAAAGTAGAGAAGATTGTAACTCATGAAATTCTAAAGTTGAATAAGTTTATGTCCTGTCCTATGGGGTTGATTGCCAATGGAACCAACTATTTTTTAAGTAAGCCCCACCCACCCCATAGGAGTGTGGTTGGGCCTAGGGCCCCAACGAGAAAATTACACAATCTGATATCTATGCATTCCTTAGAGTAATTTTAGATACTATCTGGAGGGGAATTTTAATAGTTTAGGACAGGTTTAGCTACAGCAAAAACAATCTAGTTTTTATGACATGTTTTCTCATCAAGGGATCAAGGTGTGAGAAGGTCAAGTTTTGCCCATTCTCATGTTGTTACACATTGGTTTCTGGTTGTCTGAGAACAGGAGATGGATACTCGTGTGGTTCTTTCTCCCTTTCAATAGCAGGGCTCTAAATGAAATCTTTAGATGAATAAGAATATTCTTAGAGAGAAGTCTGTATCTTTTTCTTCAGCCCTCAAAAATGAGCTAAATATTCAATGTTTACTGCCATGATCGAACATCCTTCAAGTAGATATCTTCTGATGAATGCAGAGAGATAAATATTCTAGCTCAGACTGAAAACGAGAGAAAAGGGAAGCATGTACAATCACTAAGCACATGCTCCTTTGAGTTATTCAGAAGAAGGAAACTCTCATTTATTATTCAGTTGATGAAAACTGCTGACAAGTATAAGACATTTCTACCAAGGGCTGTTTTGGGATTTAGGGAAATCAGATAAGAGAAACCCTGCCCAGGATTGCTATCATTTTAATAATCATAATTCTATGAATCAAGCCTTAGTTTAAAGTTGTTAAAATGGCATCTGTGAGATAATCCAAATAAATCAATGTTGTATCTCTCTCCCTGGCAGTTTCCCCAGTTGGAAAGAATTACATCAGACTCCATGTTCCTAAAAGTTGCTTGCCAGGTGTTGAACTATAAGAAGGGACACTATATTTTGGTGCATCTTATATACAAAGTCCTTTTATAATGGCTCTACATATTGTAAGTTTAGTATCAGACATCTTCCCATGTCCAATGTATTTGCTACTATTCACAATACTCACATTATCAATAAAAATCATGTAGATGTCCAAGTGAGGAATGAAAACACTAGCATATTCCTGGAAGGCTGAAGGGCCCTGTCAGAAGATCTGGTTGGTTGGTCATCTTTGCAGACATGAGCTGTGGGAAGGAAGCCGTAGGCAATGCAATTTTACAGGGAACATATGGGCAGAAATTTACAAGATCCTTGGGGAGGGACTTCTGCTACCCAGATGGTTGCCAAAATTCCTGATCCTTGCACTCTGGAAATGAGACTGGGAGAGTTAATCAGATCAGTATGAATGATGATGCAGGAACTTCAATGTGTGCCACCTCCCTGGTTCATAGACCTCTAACAAATGCCTTCATTATGGTCTACCTCTTTTGGAAACTCTTAAAGTCATGGAGATATCATCCTAGCACCACTAGGTAGTCCACTTATTTGAGTGGATCATGAATATGTAAAAATCTTAATGAGCTAAGTCAATAGAGTAATAAGTAAAATAATCTCTTCCTTTAAGTGCCTGATGATAATTTTTTTACAGATTATGGTTATAGTTGCTGTGAAATTGTTATGGGCAAGTATAATTTTTTGTTTACAAGTAAAAGCCTATAGGGCAACCCTGGTGGCTCAGCGGTTTAGTGCCGCCTTCAGCCCAGGGCCTGATCCTGGAGACCGGGGATCGAGTCCCATGTTGGGCTCCCTGCATGGAGCCTGCTTCTGCCTCTGTCTGTGTCTCTACCTCTTTCTCTCTCTCTCTCATGAATAAATAGATAAAATCTTAAAAATAAATAAATAAATAATAAAAAATTAAAAATAAAAAATAAACAAGTAAAAGCCTATAGAATCAGAAGCAGTTTTCAATTTAGTAAAAATGGTGAAAGAATGTAGTGAAAGAAAAAAAATAATCTGAGTAATTGGAATTGATTAGACATTTTTTAGGAATCATTTTATCAAAAAAAAAAAAAAGGAATCATTTTATCTGCACTGTTTGCTCCATGACCCCTGAATTAAGCATGATACTTGTTATGTGTAGCAATGAATACTTTTTAAAAATAAGTTCCCTTGGCCCTTAGTCATTATTTAAAAAAAAAAAAAAATAACAAAATTAGGGGCATATCGAAGGCTCAGTCAGTTAAGCATCTGCCTTGGGCTCAGGTCATGATCCTAGGGTCCTGGGATCCAGCCCAGCTCAGCGGGTAACCTGCTTCTCCCTACCTCTCCCCACTCCTCGCACATACTCTCTGCTGCTCTCTCTCTTGCTCTGCTCTTTCAAATAAATAAATGAAGTCTTTTTTAAAATAATAAAATTTAAGCATTCCTTACTAAGTTGTACATATTTTTCTCTTGTACTAGTAAAATAAGAAACTGGAAATTACTATATTTCTCTAATTATGGTTCACAAAATGCATAAACAGTGTATTCAACTGAGAACCAGGAAGCTAGGGATACAATCCCTATTCTCCTCTTGCTGAGCAATCTCAAGCACCTAACTATAAAAAAAAGACCTTGGTTTGGCATTTGAAAGACTCGACAAACCACCTTAATTCTTCCCTACCATTAAGCATTCTGAAATTTAGTGTCCTCATCTGTAAAGTGGCAACACATAATACCTGATGTCAGACTTCAATATGTGAGGGTTCAGGCATCCCGGGTGGCTCAGTGGTTTAGTGCCGCCTTTGGCCCAGGGCATGAACCTGGAGACCTGGGATCGAGTCCCATGTCAGGGTCTCTGCATAGAGCCTTCTTCTCCCTCTGCCTGTGTCTCTCCCTCCCTCTCTCTCAATCTGTGTCTCTCATGAATAAATAAATAAAAATCTTTAAAAAAAATAATGTGAGGGTTCTTTTTTCCAGTGACTAGCCAGTTCTTGGCACACAGTAGCATGGGATAACTTGTACAAAACACTATATGCCAGGTACTGTTCTAAATATATTGCACGCGGGCAGCCCCGGTGGCGCAGTGGTTTGGTGCCGCCTGCAGCCTGGGGTGTGATCCTGGAGACCTGGGATCGAGTCCCATGTTGGGTTTCCTGCATGGAACCCGCTTCTCCCTCTGCCTGTGTCTCTGCTTCTCTCTCTCTGTGTGTCTCTCATGAATAAATAAATAAAATATAAAAAAAATAAATATATTACACGCTTTAACTCGATCCTCATAGTAATCTTCTATGAACTTGATAATTCTATCATCTCCATTTTATGCATGAAGAAATGAGAAAGGTTAAGTAACTTTCCTAGAGTTACACAAATAAGTGACCATAAGAAGATTTGGAATGAAGATCTTCTTTAGTTTAATAGTCTATACTCTTCTCCACTTTCTGTTTACCAATAACAGGTGTTCATTACAGGTTAGGAGTTTTCCTAACTGTGATATTCTATCTGTGATATTTTATCCCTACAAGCCTTTAAAAAAAATACTTGCATCCTCCTGTTTTCTGGAAAATCACAAAAGTTCCAGAAGGAAATAAGGTACGATCCAACCAGGTTAGTATTGGTATTTGGGTTTGGTAGTATCTAGCAAAAATTTTCTAACAGCACTCTCTGCTTGGCAGATTTTCAACTCTGCAGGATTCAGAGAGAATGTACACACAGCAGATTGGAATCTTATCTGCCATGGCTGAGTCAGTTCTCGGACAGACTGGGTTAAGACCTACAGTCATTTTCAGTTTTAGCCTTACTCTCTTGTCTTGGGATTTTTAGGACCATATTGTAAGCTAAGTCCTACACCACAGTTAAATTCAAGACTTTGCCTGAGACTAGGGCTAGGTGCCAACTGAGTAGCTGCTTTAGCAATATAGACACCTGTCTCCTAGCAAACTAAATGAGATCACCAACTCATTAACATAAACCAGCAGATGGGGAAGAGTTGGATTTGTTATCAATTTTGGCTGGATTTCAACCAATTACATGGATTTAAAATGTTTGGTCTTTCACTGCCAAACTTCTGAGATATCTGCTCCCCAAATACATTTTTTTATAAACAAAATATTTAAGACTCAATATATTAATGGCATATGCTTTACATTTTTCCCCTAACTGGCCGATACATTAGTTGAGACACTCATACTACTATCTCATGCTCATAAACCTTTTGAGCCATAAATAATTGCACCAATGATTTCAATAAGACTGCTACTCTTCTTAATTTTTTAAAATAGATCATGGCTTAATATATCATATATTGACATATGATATATTAATATTGTATTCACCAGCTTAAACCTAGGTCCAAACACAGTGCCTGAAACATAATAGGTATTCAACAGAGACTTGCTGAATGACTAAGTGAATAAAAGAATGAATACTCCAACTGCCAGCATTTGAATATTAGTTGTCACAGCTTTAATGGAAGGCAGTGAGAATTTCAGTAACCTCAGCAGGGTATACGTAGGGAATAGCAATCAATCATCCACCACGAATCAATATTTACAAAGTATACACTACAATGAGCAAAACTGCAGCAGGGGACAAAGGTAGTATCCCTTTCATCTTTCCAAGACAAGTTGTTAAGCAGAGGCACAAACATACCAGAATCTCAATAAATGCTTTTAAGTAGCCACAAACAACAACAAAAAAACAAAAAACAAACAAACAAAAAAACATGTAAGATTGACCCTTTCTTCCAGGAATGCATAATCTATGTTTCGGTGGGAGAGAGACTATCTCCAACATCCTGTGGATTGCTGCTTACTACTCTGATAGGTAAAAATAAATACCAATATAATATTTACTAAGATGTCTTGACTTCCTTTAAGAGTCCAAAACTGTTGCTAGTTAATTCCTTTTCTTTTCTTTTCTTTTTTTTTTTTTAAGATTTTATTTATTTATTCAGAGAGAGAGAGAGAGGGGCAGAGACACAGGCAGAGGGAGAAGCAGGCTCCCTGCAGGGAGCCCGACATGGGACTTGATCCTGGGTCTCTAAGATCACACCCTGGGCTGCAGGCAGCGTTAAACCACTGTGCCACCGGGACTGCCCTCTTTTTTTTTTTTTTTTTTAAGATTTTGTTTATTTACTAGAGAGAGAGAATATAAACAGTGGGTGAAGGGTAGAGGGAAAGAGGCAGAAGGAGAGGGAGGAGTAGACTCTCTGCTGAGCAGGGAGTCATGTGGGGCTTGACCCCAGGACCTGGGTTCATAACCTGAGACAAAGGCAGACACTTAACTGACTGAGCCACCCAGGTGCCCCATTTAAATTCCTTTTCAAACTGAAGATACTCAAGACATGGGTCTCCTAATGACTTTATTCTAAGGTAGGGATTTGGAAAGAGGAATCACAATTTCTTTGCATCAAAAAGAATAACATATCCAGGAATAAATTTAACCAGGTGAAAGACCTACGGTCTGAAAACTATAAGACTTTGATGAAAGAAACTAAAGATAATGCAAATGAATGGCAAGATATTCCATGCTCAAGGATTGGAAGAATTAATATTGTTAAAATGTCCATACTATTCAAAGCAATCTACAGATTCAACACAACTTTCATCAAAATAGCAATAATTTTTCACAGAAGTAGATAAAGTCCTAAAATTTGTATGGAACCACAAAAGACCCCAAATACCCGAAGCAACCTTAAGGAAGAAAAACAAAGCTGGATATATCACACTCCCTGATTTCAAACTATATTACAAAGCTACAGTAATTATAACGCTATGTTACTATGAAAACAGACACAGAGATCAATGGAATAGAACAAAAAGCACAGAAATAACTCATGCATATATGGTCAATTAATCTATGACAAAGGAGCAAGAAAATACAATGGGGGAATGCCTCGGTGGCTTAGCAGTTGAGCATCTGCCTTCGGCTCAAGGCGTGATCCTGAGCAGGGGGCCTGCTTCTCCCTCTGCCTGTGTTTCTGCCTCTCTCTCTGTGTGTCTCTCATGAAAAAAAAAAAAAAATCTTTAAAAACAACAACAACAACAACAAAAAGAAAATACAGTGGGGAAAGACAGTCTCTTTAGTAAGTAGTATCAGGAAAACTGGACAGCTACATGCAAAAGAATGTAACTGGACCAATATTTGACACCATATACAAAAATAAATTCAAAATGGCTTAAAGACTTGAATCTAAGACCTAAAACCATAAAACTCCTATGAGAAAACATAGGCAATAAACTCTTAGACATCAGTCTTAGCAATATTTTTGGACCAGTCTCCTCACAAAGGACAACCAAAGCTAAAATAAACAAATGGGATATCAAAATAAGAAGCTCCTGCACAGCAAGAAAAGACATCAACAAAATGAAAAAAGGAGAACTACTGAATGGGAGAATATATTTGCAGATCATACATCTAATAAGAGATTAGTATCCAAAATATATATAGAACTTCCACAACTTAATATAAAAAAACCTAACAAATTAAAAAATGAGCAGAAGACTTGAATAGACATTTTTCTAAAGAATATATATACAGATGGCCAACAGGCAGATGAAAAGATGTCCAACATCAGTAATCATCAGGGAAATGCAAATCAAAGCCACAATGAAGTATCACTTCACACCTGTCAGATTGGCTATTATCAAAAAGACAAAAAATAACAAGTGTTGGCAAAGATGTGGAGAAAAAGGAACCCTTGCACAGTTTGTGAAAATGCATATTGGTGCAGTCACTATGGAAAACAGTATGGAAGTTCCTCAGAAAATCAAAAATAGAACTACCATATGATTCAGCAATTCCACTTCAGGGTGTTTACCCAAAGAAATGAAAACACCAACTGGAAGAGCTATATGCACCCCTACGTTTACTGCAGCATTATTTACAATAGCAAAGGTACGAAAATAACCCAAATGTCCATTCATAGGTGAATGGATAAAGAAAATGTGAAATATATGTGATGTATATATGTAATATATATAATGGAATGATTTTATATAATTTATAAAGAAATATTACTGAGCCATAGAAAAGAATGAAATCTTGCCATTTGCAGCAACACTGATGGTCCTAGAAGGTATTATGCTGAGTGAAATCAGACCAGGGAGGACAAATAGCATAGAGTTTCACTTAAATGTAGAATCTATAAAACAAAACAAATGAACAAAATAAAATAGAAACAGATTCACAGACACAGGAAACAAAGTGTTGGTTACCAAAGTGGGGAGGGATTAGGAGGCAGGCAAACTAGGTGAAAGGGATTAGGAGACACACACTTCCAGTTACAAAATAAGTAAGTCATAGGGATGAAATGTACAGCATGGGGAATAAATCAATAACATTTCAATAACTTTGTATGGTGACAGTTGATAACTGACATTGTAGTGATCATTTTCATAGTGCATAAAAACACCAAAAAATGATACTCTATGTATACCTGTAACTAATAAGATATTGTATGTCAATTGTATTTCAATTAAAAAAAGAGAATCACGACTCCTTATCATGAGTTACTGTGTAGGAGATAAAGCAATCCATCTTTTGTCATTAAGTTGTGACATCTGCCTGCATGTGGCCTGAGTTCCAATGAGTTTGGCTTTGTCTAATTCCCTGGGTCATTAGCTACGTAATCATAATTATTTTCAGCTGTACAGATTGGTGTTATTTTTCTCATCCATTTTTCTCCTCCCCTTCTTCATCACATTTCCACATTGATGGAAACCATGAGAGTGCCATCTGGTACAACCTGTGCACAGGGCCAGTCAAATGAAGGATGCCCGTATTTTATTAGATGTATTTGTGTGCTGCCTTCAGTCTCACGGCATTTCCTGTCCCTCCAGACTTCCCTTTAGGGAGTTCAAGGGCTCCCCAAAGCTGACTAAATACAGACCTCCCACCCTCAATGCCAGTGACATCTGAAGAGCTGTCTCTATTGAGGGTGATACGATTGACACTAAGTTATGAATAACTATATTTGCAGAGAATTAACATTTCCTTCATGTCTACCAACTGACTTAGGCAATTATAGAGGCAGCTGCCAAATGAGTATTAACATAACTGGAAAAGCTTCACTGTGTAGGAGTCGCATTCTCCAGGCTGTGTGCAGCACCCTCAGTAGACTGCATAGACTTCCATTTCCAAGAACAACTCTTTCATGTGCAAAAATGCCTCATCTTGGAACAATTACCTGGAATATTCCTCAGTAGAAATTACATTGTAGAATGTGGGAAGCAAATAAATTAGAAAGATCCTGCCTCTACTCTTCTTTAAGCCCATGTATTACCTTTAGGCAAACTATTTGATCTTAGTACAGATATCAGGAAAACTGGTACTTTAATTTGTTGTGATATTCTTAGTAGTTTTATTTAGTGCCAAGAGGAGGAAACGACTTTGAAATGGAAGCTGGGACACACGGGTCCTAGTTCAGACTTTGTGTTGTGCAACTCAAGTATTTGACATCTGCACCTTGGGGTTAGTCTCTCTGGGCTCAGTTCCATTATCTATAAAATGTACCTCAAAGTGTGGCCGGATCCTGACTTGCTTCAGAATCACCTTAGATGCTTATGAAAAATGTAGATTCTTGAGTAATTTCTGCTTCTAGGAATGTAGAGTAGAAATAATTTTCCCTGTCTCTCCTACTAAGTACAACTTAAAAGCATGGATTTTTTTTTTTAAAGCATGGATATTATATATAAAACAAACACATAAAAACTGAAGAATACAGATTGTCTAGGGACTCTAAGACCCAAAGGATGACCTTTTTGTGAGTTTCTTGGGGTTTCTCACATACCCAACAGCTAGAGTTAAAGAAGCTGGCAACTTGGAAATACCAATAAATGTAGACACACAGACACATACACACACACACACACAAAACCCACAAACCACCACCACAACAAAAACAACAAAAGCTTATTTGCTTTAAACAAAGTTTCAGTAAAGGGCCAGCCTAACAAGATTGAAAACTTCATACAATTCCCACTCTACTCGAACCAAACATTACAAGAAATGTAGCCCCTTAGGATCCCTGGGTGGGTCAGTGGTTTAGCGCCTGCCTTCCGCCCAGGGAGTGATCCTGGAGTCCTGGGATTGAGTCCCACATCAGGCTCCCTGCATGGAGCCTGCTTCTCTCTCTGCCTGTGTCTCTGCCTCTCTCTCTCTCTCTTTCTTTCTCTCTCTCTCTGCCTCTCATGAAAAAAATAAAATCTTAAAAAAAAAAAAAAAAAAGAAATGTAGCCCCATCCCCAACAGCAAGAGACAAGAGAGCAACCCCAGCTTCTACCCACGCAATGATATAATGAAGCTCCCTGCCACAACTGCTGGGTAATATCAAAAAACTAACTAGGGACCTGGGACTTTCATCGCTAGAGGCAAATAATCAGGTTCCTGCCTCTACAGCATCAGTGGAAAGTACATGAGAAATCAGATCTCCCATCTCAATCTAGTAATGGCGAACTCTACCCCTTTGGTGTTAACAAAAACTGAGCGGGAAGTTTGAACTTCTGCCTCCACTCAATAGTAATGGAACAATGTTCTCTTCCTCCAGGACATGCCGGAGTGATGTCAGAGGATGTCAGCTAAAGCAGAAGGTTTATTTTATTTTATTTTTTAAAAGATTTGTATTTATTTATGAGAGAGAGAGAGAGAGAGGCAGAGACATAGGCAGGTTCCATGCAGGGAGCCTGATGTGGGACTCGATCCTGGGATTCCAGGATCATGCCCTAGGCCAAAGGCAGGCACTTAACCGCTGAGCCACCCAGGCATCCCGAAGTAGAAGGTTTAAATAAGACCCAAGTTCTTATGAAATACTGTAAAAATGCTCAGGTTTCCATTTAAAATTTTTTTCTCATCATACCAAGTTTCCTTAAGTATGTTTGCTGGTTGAAAGAATAGTTGTGACACTACCTGTTATGAATCTAAATGTGGACAGAGGAAACATTTAAGACAATTCTATCACAAACGGGAAAAGGTAAATGGACATAAAAGGAGCTAGAAGAGAAAAGGCTTCCATCAGGAAACCAATAGTTTTTTAAAAACCTTCTAGCAGATTTCCCATTGTCTGGCAAGTTCTCTACCACCATTGCCACCTAGACACAGAAGAGTTTGGAAAGCAGATGCTCTTAGCTGGGCACGTGGGTCTTGTTAGAAAAGAACTAGGGAAGACCGACTTTGATGGGCCACAAGGAGTGTCTGATACTAACTCTGAGAATCAATGGATAATGTAGGATTGCTGTTTTCAAAATGCCTGACACCGAGCCTAGTCCACATTAACTGTTTTAATAAATGTCTTCCTTTTCTCTTTCAAATATATGAGAATAGCACAACATCATATTTCAGGTATCTGGAGTTGTCATACTATAATAGACCTAGTATTTCATTCTCAAGAATAATTTCAGATCTGTTCACAAAATTATCAATGGCTTTGATGTACATTTTGTCTTATTGTCTGACCGTGTGAAGAAAAAGCTGACAGTTCAACAGCAAAAAATAGGTAATGATGAAGGGCCATGGGTTCATTAAGTTTAGAAAACAGTGAAAGCACATGTCCAATATCAACATATACACTGAACCTGGGAAAAGGCAGTGGTGATGTAACAGTGAATATCCTCTGATACTACTTCTTCTTTTTTTTTTTTTTTTTAAAGATTTTATTTATTTGAGAGAGAGAGAGAGTGCAAGAGTGCATGCAAGTGGGGAAGAGGGGCAGAGGCAGAGGGAGGGAATCCCAGACTCCTGGCTGAGCATGGACTCCTGCTCTCTCAACCCTGAGGTCATGACCTGAGCTGAAACCAAGAGTCAGGCACTCAACCAAATGAACTGCCAGCTGCCCCTAACGCCTGATATTTCTATTAGAAGGAAAATATAAACACTTCCCCAGGATGGAGGAAAGCATACCCACTCAAATCCCTTCCCGAGGTACAAGCCGTCATTTCCTGTGTCTACACTCTACCAAATCATAACTAAGAATCTTATTTCAGGGAATGAAGTCAAACCACAACTCTCTAAACATGATCCTGGAGCATGGAACCTACGGTGCTCTGTCCTTTCCATAACACTTCCTGAAGGAATTTATATAAGCTGTCACGCAGCCTACATTCCAGGTACTCTGACTTACTGCAGAAGTACACGCCTGACACTCTGCTTGTATTCAACGATATTGGAGAACTTTTTAAATAACAAGCTTAGTGAATTCTAGTTTAAAAAAAGAAAGAAAACGGAAAAAGAAAAGGGCAATAAACAAAAAACTCAACAATGACAGACAATAAGAGCAAGAAAAGTACTAGATACTTCACAAACCAGACCGCTTCCAAACAATTCGGATATCCAAAGGCCATAGATATGCAAAGCATCATTTATTTTTATGTTTCTGGTGAGGGTATCAAGTTAAAATTCAAAGATTACTATTACATCAGACGCTGTTGGTTGTCTACCCAATATACATTCCCCAATTCTTTTCTTGACACAACTATAGTACAGTTAAGTTGTCCACCCCTCCCCAACAGAGACAAAAACAGGGCTGAGTCTGACTGGTTTTAAGGTACTTCTATGTCCCTCACTAGTTATTGGTTCAGAAACAGTCGTAGGACCCAGCTCAGGTCAACAAGACTTCAGAAGTTTTTTGTGAAAATCTGCTTGCTGCTAAGAGAGATAATCTCCCTTTTTCTTCCTGACATTGCCTTTTTGGGGATGGGATGCCTTGAATCGCTTCAGACCATCTAACCAACACAGGGAGATGTTAAAAACCAAAGTCTCTGAGGGCACTGTTGAGTCATATGCCCCATTAAGCCTGAAGCCTGTCCCATCTCTCAACTTCCTATTATATAAAATAATAATTTTTCTTATTTTTTGTTCCTTTTACAGTTGTCATTGGGACCAGAAGAATCCTGACTGATACATCTAGAAAAACCGAAATAGTACAAATTAAGTATTCAGGAAAAAAATCATTTCAGTTAACTAGAAATCAACCAGAAAAATCAGAGCAAAAAGTGCTTTAATTCCCACCCTGGTATTAAAAGTTATTCCCAAGTTGTTTTAGCCTTCTTCCAATACTGAAAGACACAGTAGAGTAAATGTGGTTTACTCTTTATTTATTTATTATGTTTTTTGCCTCAATCTTGCAGGATCTTAGAGTATCTTTTATAAATGTGGATAGAAGTGGTCCTGGTGCTGCTTGAGCCACCAGGGACTATGTATATTCTATGGCTTTACTGATACCAAGGTGAACTTTGTTCTTTTACATGATCTCCTTGTGTCTCAGATTTTTATCACATTTTGTTTTGTTCTTCAAAGCCTAAAATTCAAAAAGTTCAGTTGTGTATTGTGTTAGTTGCATCTAGTTAATCCATACATTCTCAGTGCAAAGGAGGGTAACAAATGCTGAAAGGAAAACTACGTGTATATTTTTGATAGGGAAGCTATTGATTCAAGAAGCACCTGCAACGGGTTGCACACACATAGAGAAGAACGAAAGCTGGCTTGGTACATGTGCCTTCATATATCAAATGAATCAAAGAGAAAAGTAAATTACTGAGCACGGCACAAGCTGAAATTAAGGTGAATTTTGACTAGAAATGAAGTCCTGACTGCAGACATCATTGGATTGTAAAGTCACAGCCCAAGAAGGATACAAGACACTTTGTCTTAGATCAAATGTGAAGATGCAAACACACAGGGAAAATACTCTGGAAAGTTCCCATTAGAGAACTAACTTCTCTCATGGCAAATTACTTAATGGGGCCCAATGAGTCTATTCTTTCTCTCTTTTTGAAATAGACCCATGAAAACAGCAAAAGGAAAACAGTCTTACGAAAGATATAAAGAAATAAGTCTGTGCTATATAATTATAGTGCCTATGCACATATTCAAAAATTTTAAATCATTTACAATGATCCATGAAATGAGAAAGTTCCAGGGGCTTGAAAGAATCACAGAAGCCATTCAGCCCTTCATTAGACAGATAATAACTATCATTTACGTAGCCCCCACCTCGTGCCAGACACTGCTAATTCCTTTTCAATTCGTCCCACCCATTCCTGTAAAGCAGGCATTTATTATCTTCCTCCAAAGAGGAGGAAATTGGGTTCAGAGAGTTGAAACATCCACCTGTGATCACACAGCTGTTGAGAGTATGAGTCAGGACGTTAATCCAATTGGTCTGACTTATAGTTGGAAAGAACCTCAAAGCTTTCTTTCCACCATACCACATTTCTCAGGAGGCAAGGATCCCAAGGTCCTGAAGGTGAAGTTGGCAGTCCCCCTCTGCAGGTGTCCACCTGCCTCCTCAGCCCAGTGTTTTCATATGCACATTACCTAAATGGACCACCTCCCTTAACAATCAGGTTCTAACCTCAAGGTAATTAGGGGCAGGGCCAAACATGCACCAACTCAGCCGGTTGGTGGTGATTGAACTACTTTTTTAAAAAATGTGCTTCCCTGCAGTACCTCCTGTACATGTCTTACTGTCCGTCTTCTGGCCAATATCCTTTTATGATGATGAAAGCCTTAAAAATACATAACCTTAAAAACTGTTGGAAAGCCCGCCCTTCCTACCTACACATTTGGAAAAAGACAACATGTCACTTCTGATGGAGGGGAATCCATCTGCTCTATGCTTTGATTTTCTTAGCCTGGCTTCTTCTGTGCCTTCCCCTATCCTGTACCTAGCCACCCCCAATCCCCTTTCCTACCTTCAAGATCCTTGTATTTCTACCATTGGCATACACTCTGCTTTCTCCTGCTGTTGAGTATCCCTGCTTCTGCCTAGAGTTTTGCTGGTAAAGTCTTTTCTGTCAAAACCAGTTTGACTTCTTTGAGAAGCCAGATTTCCTTCCTGTGATCCACGAAAGGTCAATCCTCATGCTGGCTCAGTGGGGAGGCTAGCAATATTCTTGCTTACAAATGTGAAAGAGCCACTGGCTAAATTCTGAGTTTAAGTGACCTGGTTTACAACTTTGACTTCCAGCCACCCAATCATAAGCCAAGTGGTCCGTGACGGGCACTAAGTGGAGAATTAAGGAACAGTAGCAATTTCCAGAAAAGTCATTCACAGTATCTAGTCAGAGCTAAAGGGTCTCTTCTTGAGTTCCTTCCCTTCCAACTTTTGACCGATCCTTTTGCTCTTTCCCTTCCCTTAAAAGACCACATTCAATGATAGGGTTGTCTCTTTCAATTGCAAATGAAACACTAGCTCTCTAAACACAAACTCGCTCTTGGCAAGCATTGCAAAAGGAGATTTAAAAGCCGGATTCAAAGTGGCAGAGGGTTTCAAATTCTGGAGACATCACAAAATGATTTCCTTATTGGTGGCAACTGTAAAATCCGTGGCTGAGCAAGCCGGACAGCCCCTTCCGGATGGTCCGGTGGAAAGTGGCCTCTGAGCTTTTCCATGTTCAATGAAAATGACATGTGTTTACAAAAGTGGTGAAAATTGTTGCCTCTCTGAACCTTATAATGTCCTTTCCGTTTTAATTGGCACCCAGCTTGAGGCACTCTGGATGAAAACAACAGAGAGGGGGGACCGGAGGAACATACTGTCTTAGAAAGACGGGAAGCTTTGAAACCACAACATATTTTCCCGTGAGCAAGGGAAGAGGTTCTCTTGGGAACATAGTGGCAAAACTTAGGAAGAAGACACACACACACACACACACACACATACACACACACACACAGGTGCATAAGAAAGCTCAATCTCAGTATATGAATAGTACTCAGAGCTTGGTTCTAAAGGGGTAAAGGGGTTATTTTGAGGAGGAATGTTCCCCCTCCTGAACTGGAATTCACTGCACAAGAACAATGCTCTCTTCAAAGATTCTGGCACATAAACAGATAGCAGGAGCCATCCAAAAATCCTTGATAAACATACACAGCCTTTTTTGCACAGTGGCTGGAAGCAGAGTTATTTGCAGCATGAATGAAATTTTTTGACCTCGAACAAAAGCACTTCCTTGCCTGATGGTAAACTCCTGAAGCTAGAGTCCATTATAGTCTCTGTGGTCTGATTTTAATGATGTGGACAATTAGATGGTGGTTTGGCAATGGCCAATGTTCCATAACGATTTTTGTCTCTTTTAAGTTACTATTAATAACAGAAGGAAACCAATCAAAATCAATGCAATATTGCAACTTGCAAAAAGTCATTCTTTGGCAGAGATAGCTAAACCTAAATTGGGGGTGGAGGGGAGGAAAGAGAAAAGGAGGGTCCCAATGTACACATAAAACAGTTGTGTTTTATTCAAGAAAAGCAGGACTGAGTGGAAAAAGGCAATTCTCTTGATGTAGCTACCTGCATTGTTAATGTTGAAGATGTGTACATTTTTCAAAGCCACATTTCTGCGTGGCATTCAATATTGACAGTGCATCCAGAGCTGTGGTGTTTTTCTCATGCAGGAATATTATAAGAGTCCCAGTTGAAATTGGGTGGCAGGCAATCTAGAAGAAGTCTGTACCTATAAATCACCTCACTACTCTGAAGATTGCTATGATCATCCTCACTTCATCTCTGTTGAAATCCATTCTCTCTAGTTGATCTTCTATCAAGTGGAAGGCTGATTTACTAGGTGTTCTGGCCATAAGCAAGATGGTGAGGGCTGTGTAGAAAGTAAACTAACATTTATTAAAACACTCTTGATATTTATTTTATTCAGGTTCGAACAAGGCTGAGATGGGGTGTTTTCTCATTATTTTGTTTTCTTGTTTATTGGTTTCCTTGCAGAGCTTCACTAGAAATCTGGCCAATTAATATTTCTTCATTTATTTAAAAAATATTTATTGGGGTGCCTGGGTGGCTGAGTCAGTTAAGCACCTGCCTTCAGCTCAGGTCATGATCCCCAGGTCCTGATATCAAGCCTCTCCTCTGGCTCCCTGCTAGGCAGGGAGCCCATTCTCCCTCTTTCTGCCTGCTGCTCCCCCTGCTTGTGCCCTCTCTCTCTTTCTCTCTTTAAAAAAATAAAATTTGGGATCCCTGGGTGGCGCAGTGGTTTAGCGCCTGCCTTTGACCCAGGGCACGATCCTGGAGACACGGGATCGAATCCCACGTTGGGCTCCCGGTGCATGGGGCCTGCTTCTCCCTCTGCCTGTGTCTCTGCCTCTCTCTCTCTCTGGGTCTATCATGAATAAATAAATAAAATCTTAAAAAATAAATAAATAAATAAATAAATAAATAAATAAATAAATAAATAAATAAAATTTGGGACGCCTGGGTGGCTCAGGGATTGAGTGGCTGGCTGCCTTCAGTCCAGGGCATGATCCTGGGACCTGGGATCGAGTCCCTCATCAGGTTCCCTGCGGAGAGCCTGCTTCTCCCCCTCCCTCTATGTTTCTGCCTTCTCTCTGTGTCTGTCATGAATAAATAAATAAATAATCTTAAAAATAAATAAAATAAATAAAATGTAAAAACTCTTTAAAAATAAAGATTAAATATTTTTAAAAAATATTTATTGAGGGCAAAAAAAAAAAAAATGTACCAGACATAGGGGAAGGTAGAGGCTAGTGATACAGTCATGAATAAGACAGCTGTATACTCTGCCCTCATGGAGTTTGTATAACAGTGGGAGAGACAAAAAAAGAAAAAGAAAAATACACATGAATGAATGAATAGGTAGGTAAATAAATAAATTCAAACTGTGATCATTGTTATGAAGTGACTAAACTAATAAAAGGCTAAGTTACAGAACCCAGAGCCAAGGAGACTGCATGGGACTCTCTATCTGCCTCTGCTCCTCCTCACTGCACATGTGCATTCTCCCTCTCCCTCTCTCTCTCCCTATCTAAAAATAATTAATTTTTTTTAAATTTTGAGGAGACTGATACAGGAAAGAGATATAAAAAGTCTTGTGATAAGAAAGGAGTTGTCATATCAAAAACCCCAAAAGACAGCAATGTGGTTAGAGTATGCTTAGCTGGAGGAGGACAGCTTGCACAGAGGTCAAAGATGAAAGCAGGGACCAGATCACTCCAGGCTGTAGGCTGTGATTCAGTGGGACTAGCATCTGGATGACCATTAGCCTTGGAATTTCACTGACCAAGAGGAGTGGGGATGGGGATGGGGATCCCAAAGAGTCAACAGGGCACATCAATAAATGGGTAAGTGACCCTCAGAAGGCCATCTGGTCAAGGTATTGTCATCTAGTCACATGAATGAGGGGCAGTAATAAGTGGAATTGGTGACTTGAAAGCTAATGATCTTTTATTTTACCTACAGAAAAATTTTAAAACATAAAATTAATAGAATGGTAGGAATGGGAGTGATCTAGAGACATCAGGGCCAGTTGAGGTCAAATGACATTCAGAGGCAGGACTAAAAACTGAATCTACTGATGGGGAACAGCGGGCTAACTGAGGACAAAGCACAAACTGATATCCCACAAATGACACCCCTCACCCATCCCCATCCCACACTCCCCCAGTGCAGGATAAGTGTGGCATTCCTCAGGAAGCTTCCAGTTGTCTTAATGTTAATGCCTTGCTAGAGGGAAAAACCATCTTTAACTTGACAATGGCAAGGCCTCCAGTATTTTCTATGTCCTCCTTACCATATGAAAATCCTTTCAAAATCTCCATTTTCCCTACCTCACCCAACCTCCTGGGTATATAATCAGCCACTCCTCACAACCCTGGGGCAGCAGCTCTACCTGCCCACAGGTCCTGTTCCTGTGCTTTAATAAAACCACCATTTTGCACCTAAGACTTCTCCAGAGTTCTTTCTTGGTTGTTTACTCCAGACCTCACCTATATTCCAAAACTTCATCATGTACCATGCCCTTCCCCTCTCCAATTAAGTGTTTAAAGCTATGACACGGGGGCACCTGGGTGGTTCAGTGATTGAGCTCAGGGCATGATGGCTCAGGGCATGATCCTGGGGTCCTGGGATTGAGTCCCACATCAGGCTCCCCACAAGAAGCCTGCTTCTCTGCCTATGTCTCTGCCTCCCTCTGTGTGTCTTTCATGAATAAATAAAATCTTAAAAAGAAAAAAAAAGCCATGACATGTGGCTAAAATGCAAAGGATGCTAAAATGCAGAGGAAGTTACAGGGGCAAGGGTCAGGGTATTGGAAGAATCACTACTGGAAAGTTTTCGGACAAATCTTCACATAGCCTTATTTATGACAGAGTGAGAAGAAACAACCTCAATTTTTATCAGTAGAAGGTAATTCATGAAAAGTTGGTAAATTCTTATGATGGGGTATTATGTGGCTATTCAGTGTGATATTTATGAAGAGGTTTTGTTGATGTTTGAAAGTTCTTATGATAAACATGGGAAAGCAAGATATACAAGTTTATACCCAAGAAATTAATTCTAAACACTGTTGTCAGCCATACAATGGGAAAAAAAAGACTAGATGCCATTTGTAAAATACAGTATTTCAATATTAAAGCTACCGGTTTTAATACTCCATTATTATGTTCCAGGTGTTGTGTTAAGCCTATATATCATCTCATTTACCCCCAACAAAACACTAACAAGAAGGGGCTATAATTGTACATATGAGTAAATGGAGGCTTAAGAAGGCTTAATTAAGTCCTTAAGGTCACAAGTCTAGAAAATGTCCTCACCAAGTGAGAAATTACATACTACTACCTTTTGAATCATATTTTACAGTAAAAAAATTATATACTACTATCTTTTAAATCATTTTATTTTCTTTTCTGCATTTTCCAATTTCACACTGTGGAAATACACTGCATTATAATTTAAAAAATAAATTGGATGTCAAGTCAACTAAAAAAATATAATAGCAACTTGTGCTTCATTGGTGATAGGATTTTATTTTCTCCTTCCCTCCCTGGTTCTCAACTGTGTCTTGATAGCTGGCTTTCTAGTCTGTTTTCAATTCATTAAGTGCTCATTTAGCACTTACTATGTTGCTAGTATTATTGATTCTATTTACCCTCAGAACTACTGGCATGAGCTGCTGAAAACACAAGTTCTCTTTCAGGGCAATTATCCTTGTGCTAGAGAAATGACTTCCTGTGCTTTTGCTTGTTCTTATTTGTTGAAGCTGGGTGGCCAGAGGATTGGCACAGTTGGAACCAGCCTTCTCCTCACTTGCCCTCAGCAAATTCCTTACATTTGTATGAAAAACTCTAATTTCATAATTTCAATGCACTCTTGCCTCATCCTCTCAGCCAAGGATATGAGAAGCATTTTGAAATCCAAAAGCTGCCGACATGAGTCATGTCATCAACATTATATGCCTTTAATTTCTGCTCTTAGTAAACTCTAGTTTTCCTCTATTAATTGGGGAAGCAGTAGTTTACAAAGCACTCATATCTTTTCATCTGCCTGATGGCTTTGCCACTGTCTTCATGATGATTTGTTAGAAAACATAATTTTATTTTATTTTATTTTATTTTATTTATTTTATTTTATTTTATTTTATTTCAATAAAATGTTTTAAAGAATGTGGCACCTATTTTTTATGAATTTATGACACTATTTTGGCTTTGATCATTCTGTTTGCAGGTGTTGGTTGTATCCTAAGCTAAAAAAAAAGAAATTAAAAACTACCATTTTAATTTTATGTACTCTAAAAAATATACTTGAACATAAAAGTTTATTATCTAGAATATAAAAATCTTAAGTAGAAGACATCTTTTCAGAAATTTTCTAAAGACATTAGCTAAATGTTTCCAACCCACGGAACAATATATAAAATAATAACATAATGAAGGCAATAATTATTGAGGCACCTGGGTGGCTCAGTCGGTTAAGAATCCAGCTAGTGGGATCCCTGGGTGGCGCAGCGGTTTGGCGCCTGCCTTTGGCCCAGGGCGCGATCCAGGAGACCCTGGATCGAATCCCACGTCGGGCTCCCGGTGCATGGAGCCTGTTTCTCCCTCTGCCTGTGTCTCTGCCTCTCTCTCTCTCTCTGTGACTATCATAAATAAATAAATTAATTAATTAAAAAAAATAAAAATAAAAATAAACATTTAAAAAAAAAAAAAAGAGAATCCAGCTAGTGATTTGGGATCCGTCCTGATCTTACGGGTCCTGAGATGGAGCCTGTGTTGGGCTCTGAACTCAGCCTGGAGTCTGAGATCCTCTCCCTCTGTTTCTCCCCTCAGTTGCATGCTCTCTCTCTCACACACAAATAAATAAATACATCTTTAAAAAAGTAACAAGGGGATCCCTGGGTGGCTCAGCGGTTTAGTGCCTGCCTTTGGCCCAGGACGTGATCCTGGAGACCCAGGATAGAGTCCCACATCGGGCTCCCTGCATGGAGCCTGCTTCTCCTTCTGCCTGTGTCTCTGCCTCTCTCTCTCTCTCTCTCTCTGTGTCTCTCACAAATAAATAAATAAATAAATCTTTAAAAAAAATAAAATAAAAAAGTAACAAATATTGAGGCATTACTACATGCCAGATACTGTGCTATTTTTTTAAATGAAACTATTATTTATGTCATTTAATCTTCCAAACAAAGTTACAATTTAGGTTTTACTACTGACTACTATCCCAGTGAGCAGTCTAAAGCTTGGAGGCTATGCAACTTTTGTCAGCACACACAACCAATAAATAGCAAAACTGGGATTTAAGCCCAAAGCATCTTCACTGAATGCATATTTTTCACTAACCATAATATACTGCATGATTAAATCATATTTGGCAAATGAGATGACATTTATGTTCATTCATTTTATAATAAAATCACAGCTTGGAAAGCCAGGAACGTTTTATTAATGTCCAGGTCATTCAGTTCCGTTTATGTTGCGTGTAGGCATGTTAAAGAAAAGCTGCTTCCGAATTATTGATCAAAGCCCATAAAATTCAATGGAAGAGAAGAAACAGTGGATCTAATTTATCGACCACAAGTCCCTAAACACAAATTGATATAATCAAATCAATTACTTAATTTTAATAAACCTTGTCTCCATATCCATAATCAATAGTATGGATTTAAATGAGCTGTCTCATATTTTTACAAGAATAACCTGCAATATGTAACACTTGGTCTACATTATATGTAGTCACAAGGGAAACATGCTTTTATTATCATAAATGCCAAACTGAAGTGTTTTAAATTAATTTGAAATATAATTGCCGAACACGTGTGTTTAAAGATCTCCTTATAGAACCTTTAATATTAACAAAAATGACTATTCTTAGTTCAGAGACCACCATTTACCATGCTCTATCAGTTACTCCACACATTTATCCCATGTAATCATCACAATTGTGTGAGTTAGGTATCATCTCCAATTCAAGGCTGAAGAAACCAAGACACAGAAGGGCCAATTCACTCTTTCAAAAACCCACAAATGTTTAAGGGCTTTCTAGCAATCTTCAATGAAGATATCTTCAATGAAGCAATGCTCAATGAAGATACGGCAGCTATAAATGCTTGTGTTCTTTCAACTAAGACTGCCTACTTGTGTAAGCATTTGACCTGTTTCAGATGGCTTCCAAATGTTATCATTCATAAGTTGATATATCAAAAGAAAACTGAAAAGTACATTTTAAGGTATGTTTTTCTATTTTAATTGTTTTGATATTTTTACTAAGTATTTACATTTGTGTTTTTGTTGTTTATGTCATTATAAAATCCTTATGGATGCAGGGACAACAGAAATCCAATTATAACTTCGCTTACAAACATTTCAACAGCAATAACTCATAGGCCTTTAAAAAAAATCCTTCATGGTTAATGAATAAGAGTATTTCTCTATATCAGTAAACAGGAATGTCCCTAGACTATATCTTCAAACAGGTCATGGAAAGAACATGTAAATGCCCCATCAATTCTGTTTTCTAAATACCATTTCCTTCTGCATAGGATCTGACATTGGGATTTTTATTTTGGCCACCTCTAGTTACTAGTTGTCTGATTAGAGATGAGAAGGTTAAATTTGCTGAACTTTAGTGTTTTTTTCATTTGAGAAAAAAGATTATGAAACTCTAAGATTTTTTTTTTTTAAAGATTTATTTACTTATTCATTCAGAGAGAGAGAGCGAGAGAGAGGCAGAGACACAGGCAGAGGGAGAAGCAAGCTCCATGCAGGAAGCCCGACGTGGGACTCAATCCTGTGGCCCCAGGATCACACCCCAGGCCGCAGGCGGCGCTAAACCCCTGCGCCACCAGGGCTACCCGAAACTCTAAGATTGGTTTCATAACACTTCATTATATATATTATTAAGACTAAATGAGGTTGTGTTTGTGAAAAAAGATTTATAAAAACAAATGTGAATTAATGTTCCTAGATATTATCACAAAACTGACCTGGTTCAATCTCTTAATTTTATATACATCAAGATGCAGATAATTTTTAAAAATTACACAAGGGCACACAGTGACATTTCTAAATACCATGCAAGCTCTTTCATGCCAGCTTTTATGGGACATTGCTCCCAAAGTAACATAGTTTCAGGGTTGCCCCATTGCACAACTCTAGAGGGCACCATTCATAGTGTGAACTATAAACAAGGCATTTCCTAAAGCATAACTTGAAACTCAAAATGAATGAGGCCCCCGGAATAATGCTGCCAAGTGGCATTGTTTAATAGTTTCATCTCAACTGGCTTTTTCTTTCCTCCTTCAAATCCTTACCAATAAGCTCATTGTTTGAGTATTTAGAAATTACTGCCTTTTTAAGTAATTATTCTTGCAATATCTTATTTTTTTAAACTGGATAAAGGATCACTGTTGCATATCCTTTTCTCAAAACACATTGCCTTTGCAGAGCCTAAATTTGGGGCGGGGTGGGAGGGGGGAGGGGAGAGGATTCAGGCAGGGAGCTTCAACATCTTCCTGAAATCCATTTCCTTAATACTAGCATTTCCAAAAATAATGGGTTCTTGACCACCTTTTTCCTTTATTTTTCCTTATTACTTGATATCATCAATTTAATATTCTTTGACTTTCAGAAAGATTATACCCCCCTTATATTATAAGCTTGTCTTTCATCTCCCTCACATCCTGAATACTTCACATAGTTCTCCATGAGCTTTTCCTCTTTCAATCCATGACCACTGGCCTCTCCCAAAGGTTAGTTCCAAGGTCTCAGTTCTTTCCCGTATTAACCATTCAATATCTTCCACTGTTGAGATAAAGGCTTTGGAATCAGACAAACCTATATTTTCCATCCCAGCTCTGCTATCAATTATATATATTATCTTTGAAGAGATCTTGGACTCCCTGAGCTCTGTTCTCTCATGATTAGATGGAACTGATAATACTATCTCATGGGATTGAACTGAATAAATGGTACTGTGTATAAAAGGCACCATATGTCCTCACAAACTATCGTTCTCCTGTGATCATTTCTGTATCTTGGCCTTTTCACTGGAAAGGAAGTTCTTTGGGTGCTGAAGGCTATGCCAGTCTTGATTACTAATGTGTCCTGCTGCCTAGCCTGGTGCCCCCACATGGAAGGCGCAAAATAAATGTAACCTGAACATAAGCTGGCACCCATGTGGCACAGTTTCTGAGTAGTATTCTGGTCAAATGCACCTGGCCCAGGAACCAGAAGCAGTTCAAATTGTCACATACCCACAAACTTGCATTTCTTAGAGAAGACAAACTTAATTCAAAGTTCAAATGAATACTTTATAAAATTATCTTCCTCCTAATCTGCCATTTTATAGCTCCCATTCTTTCTCAGCTCCCCACCTTAAACTTTCCTGTAAACACTTACTCTTTTCCACCTTTCCCCATCCCTCTTGCCTCTCTTTCTCTTGTTACTCAAAGTGTACAGAAGTCAAGGAAACACACACAGGCAGCAGCAAAAGAGGAAGGCCAATGATAAGATTCTATTTACCAGGCAAGGGAAGGAATAGGAGAAGAAGGGCTGGTCTTGCATTAATAGATTTTTCCTCTATGTCACCTATGTTTTTTTTTTAATTAATTAATTAATTAATTAATTAATTAATTTATTCATGAGAGACACAGAGAGAGAGAGAGGTAAAGAGAGACACAGGCAGATGCAGAAGCAGGACCTCGGGATCATGACCTGAGCCAAAGGCAGATGCTCAAACACTGAGTCACCCAGGTGTCCCTGTCAGCTATGTTTTGAATGAATAAATGAATGAATGTCTTTGACTTGGTCCAATCATCTCAAGGACTCTGCCTCTTAGTCTTCTTCATTCCTTATATTTAGCAAATCCTATACCATGTTCATTTTGAAGTGTAATCTTTTAAATTTCCTTAATTGTCAATAATTAATTTATGATGTTTTGTCACAATGTAAAGGATTCTGCAAGTGCCATACTGCCTGATGAAGAGAGGGTGATGCCAGAGCAGATAAAGAGAAATGATCTGTTATAAATCCAAACGGCCTGTTATTGGATGAGAAACAGTGTATGTTTCCTCTCCAGATGGTAACAGTGAAGATATTACAACACAATAGGAAGTAGGATCAGAAGGAGGGAAGTCTCTGTCCTGAACTGAGTTTGGGGCTGTACTGCCTGATAAGTTCATGAAGTGCTACTCTTTCCCTCTTGATAATAGGATCTTTGAGGGTAGAGCTTTTATTAATCTATACATTCCTTTTGCAGTTCCCAAGGTATACCAAGAGAGAACTAAGCATGTTGCAGTTTCTCAATAAATTGACAACCCACCTTCCACTTTCATTTATAAGCACTTTACTTTCTTTCTTTCTTTCTTTCTTTCTTTCTTTCTTTTTTTAGATTTTATTCATTTATTCATGAGAGATACACAGAAAGAGAGAAAAAAGAGAGAGAGAGAGAGGCAGAGACACAGGCAGAGGGAGAAGCAGGCTCCATGCAGGGAACCCGACGTGGGACTCGATCCCAGGACTCCAGGATCATGCCTTTGGTGGAAGGCAGATGCTAAACCGCTGAGCCACCCGGGCATCCGAGCATCTCACTTTCTCTAGACCTGTGGTAAACAGAACGAACAATCCTCCTTAAAGAACTGGAGGAAAAAATAGAATAAAAAGCTGAAGGAGGTAACTAGATTATAGGTACTGAGAGAATCTCTCTTAAAATCCTATATGAAACCTTGCTTAACTGCCATATTATTTCACTCCACCTACATCTGAAGAGTGCTGCTAAGAAGTCTCAATCATATCTGTAACATTAAAGGGGGAGAGATAGTGTTTGGGAAGAGCAGAATTCCGAGAATTTGACTAAAGAGTAATAGCTGCATGGTCTAATGGAAAGATGGTGAACGTGAATCCTATCTTGGCTCCAACAGTTATGAGCTGAGTGGTTTGCAGCAAGTCTCTTAATTTTTTTTTTTTAATTTATTTATGATAGTCACAGAGAGAGAGAGAGAGAGAGAGGCAGAGACATAGGCAGAGGGAGAAGCAGGAGGCAGAGACATAGGCAGAGGGAGAAGCAGGCTCCATGCACCGGGAGCCCGACGTGGGATTCGATCCCGGGTCTCCAGGATCGCGCCCTGGGCCAAAGGCAGGCGCTAAACCGCTGCGCCACCCAGGGATCCCAATTTTTTCTTTTTTAATTTCTACTTCTGACTTCATTCTGTAGGGATACTAGAAACAAATATAAAATATTTAAGGCAGTACCTGCTAAAAACTTAGTAGTACATACTTCATAAATTATCCATGCATTTTAACCACAGACTACCAGCCAAAATCTACAAACTTAAAAGAGAGAGATACTAACATTTTACCAAGTCAGGTTTGGTGTCACAGCCATCTGCTCTCTTTCTGGAAAATATGTTCTTAATATTTTGACTATTTGCATTGCATTCTGTCTATACCTTGTCAGTTTTACCTTTCACACCCTTCTAATTCATGCTGATGTTTTTCAAGTCTTGGCTTAGTCACCATTTGGATGCAACATTTAGGTTACCTAATTGGGCTTCATACATCAACTCCTCCTGGATTTCAGTCATTTGCTCCACTTGATTTTGGGTTTTGGGTTACCCATTAAGGCTTATTAGGGGCGTTGGCACAGAGTTAGGTGAAAGCAACACGCCTTGTTGGGTGGAGCCATTCCCCAGACACAGTGTTTCACGAGTTATACAAAGAACTAAGAAAGCAGAAGTCTCACCTCCCCTGGTTATCTTGCAAAACTGCCATTTGCTTCTGGCTGAGAGCAGACTGCTCCCCTCCCTCCACACCCCCCTTCACTTCATAACAGTTGGAACAAAGAAAGCAGCTCCTCTGAGAGATAAAATAGTCAGCAGTGTTTGAGATGATTAAAAACAAGAAAAAGATTCCTTGTGGGTATTGATAGGGCATTCTTCTCCCCTCTGGTGGAAGGCAGAGAGCTTCAGTCAACATTCTGCCACTGCGCAAGAGGTTTACAGTAATTCTGAATCAAGCCTAACCAAGCGAAACAAAGAATTTTTTCATGCCTTAAATAATCTGAGATGTATTTTGGGGGTTGGGTGATCTCCTTCCCCGAAATGGAGTGTAAAAGTGCCTTTCGTTTTAACAAATTCGTAGAATGACTTCAGGGAAATCTCATGTTTAATTTGGGTATTGACCATGTAAATATGTGGTCTGGAAAGTACTTCTTTGCTGCTGGTGAGCGGCAGTCAAATTGCATTTTAAAACTTGTTTTTGGAGTGTTGTTTACTTGAAATGAGTGTTTACAAGAGTGTTTGGAAAAAGAGTGACCTTTTGAAATACGGCCTTTGAGACTATTTTGGAAAGTTCCATGAAATCTATTCGTACATTTTGAGGACACTCGTTTAAATCAAAAAGCGTTTATGGCACATACACAATATCCTCAGAAATGAATTATACCATAAGGACATAAAGATACTATCAAAAAGGCTTTATGCTTATTCTGGGCTAATACCTTTTCCACCTTGGTGACTGAAAAGTAGTAAAACAGCTATTATTTGGTTCCTATGCTGCTGTAACAAATTACCACAAATCTGGTGGCTTAAAACAACACAAACCTACTCTCTCACAATTCTGGAGGCAGGAAATCTGAAATCAAGGTGTTAGCAGGGCCACAATCCCTCCAGAAGCTCTTGGGGGGAATCTGTTTGATGCCTATTTCCTAGCTCCTGGTAGCTGCTACCAGCCCTTGGCATTCCTTTGCTTATAGTCACATCATGCCAATTTGTCTCGTTCTTCAGCTTTTCCTTCTGTGTGCATCTTCTCTTATGTATGTCTATCTCCAACTCCCTCTTGCTTTCTTTCATAGGAATACATGTGATTGTATTTCAAGTCCACTTAGATAATAAAAGACAAGTGCCTCTTCTCAAGATTCCTGGCTTAATCACATAAATTAATTAACCAATGAGGTAATATTCACAGTCTTGCCACATAAAGTGAAGTCTTTAGGTTCTGGGGATTAGGACATGTCATGACTGTTTTGGGGAGAGGGGTCATTTTCCAGCCAATCAGAGTCTGCCCTCTGGCCTCTACAAGTAAAATATATGCTCCCCATCCCAACATCCCCCAAAGTTTCAACCCATTACACCATCAACCAAAGTCCAAAGTCATCTAAACATCATCAGCCCCAAAACTCCATGCCTCATCATCTAAATCAGGCATAGTTCAAACTCTGGGTATGATTCATCCTGAGGAAAATTCCTCTTTCTCTGTGGACCCGTGAAACCTAGGGAAAAAAAAAAAAATGTTACCTGCCTCCAAAATACAACTGTGGAATGGGCATGAGATAACAATTATAGGCATTCCCATTCTGAAATGGAGGTGATGGAAGAAATAATGGGCTCACTCAACCCACGCAAGTTTAAAATCCAGCAAGCATATTTCATTAGGTTTCAAGGCCTGATAGTCATCTTATGTTGCTTATAGGCCTGCAACTCTGCCCTCTGGGCCCAATTGGTATTGGGGTCTTTGCCCTCAGAGTCATCCCTCCTTCTTCTCTTTTTTTTTTTTTTTTTTTAAGATTTTTATTTATTATTCATGAGAAACAACACAGAGAGAGAGACAGAGAGACAGAGACACAGGCAGAGGGAGAAGCAGGCTCTACACAGGGAGCCTGATGTGGGACTCGATCCCGGGTCTCCAGGATCACGCCCTGGGCCAAAGGCAGGCGCTAAACTGCTGAGCCACCCGGGCTGCCCTCATCCCTCTTTCTTATAGAAGGGTAGCACATATTTGCAGCTAAGAACTCTATCACTGTCTCCTGTCTGTAGAACCCTAGAATTCTTAACAGTCTTCCTGCATTTTGTCTCATCTCTGCCCCTTTCTTTCCAGTCCAGCAGTGTTTCTGTTTCTGCTCCTATAAAATTCTCAAAAACCTTGTGGGTCTTCCATGTTTGTCATGGGTTGTCACACCATTAGGCAGAGTGCCCTCACTGATCTTTCCCAGATAACCCAATCTCTATTCCTAACTTCTGCTGACTTGCATGAATGCACCCATGAGTCATACACCCAAAGTCCTTTTATCAAACTGTTGTCCAGCCATATCCTTCGCATTCTTTAAAAACATGCTTTTCTAACAATAAGCTCCTCTCTTAGCTTTGTTTTTTTTTGGCAATCTGGATGGACTGTGAATGTCTGAAATTATTTAATTCTGGTTCCTTCCTGCTTAGCAATACCTTCTTAAATTTGTTTCCTTCCTCTTGGATTTTTACCACTAGCAGTAAGAAGAAATCAGTCTGCATCATTAACATTTTGCTTGGAAATCTCCTCAGCTAAATATCCAAGTCATTGCTTTTAAGTTCTACTCTAGAAACAACTTTAGAACACAATTCAGCCAAATTTTCTGTTCCTGTATAACAAAGATACTCTGTCCATCATTTTCTAATAACATATTCCTCATTTCCTTCTGAACCTTCACCAACAGTGCCTTTAGTGTTCATATTTCTGACAGCATCTCATTTATGACTATATTTTTTTTCTCTGAAACTATAGATTTCTCTGCCACGCTCCTCACCACCTTCTGAGCTCTTACCAGAATCTCCTTTAATGTCAAATTTCTGCCAACAGTTTGCTCAAGGAAATCTAGACACTTGCTACCATACTTCCCCAAATTCTTCTTGCCACTCTTCAGTACCCTATTCCAAAGACATATTTTTGCCTTTAGGAATTTATTATAGCAGTTATAAAAAGTCTGTTTTAGTTTCTTATTGCCACTGTAGCAAATTGCACACACTTAGAGGCTTAAAACAACAGATTTCCTCCCCTCCCCTCTCTTACAGCTCTGAAGGTCAGAAATCCAAAATCAATTCCACTGAGCTGAAATGAAGCAGTCAGCTGGACTGTGTTCCCTCTGGAGGTTCTAGGGAGAATCTGTTTTTTGCCTCTTGAGCTTCTGGTGGCTACAGGGACTCCTGGGCTTCCTCAGTCCAATCTCCATCTCCACCTTCATATCACTTTCTCTTCTTCTGTCTTTTTTTTTTTTTTTTTCCTGTGTGTCTGTGTCCAAGCTCCCTCAACCTTATAAGGTTCCATGTGTTTACATTTAGGCCCACCCAGATAATCAAGGGTAAATGTCCCCTCTCAACGTCCTGAACGTAATGACATCTTTTGCCCTATAAAATAATATTCACTCTTCTTTCATAAAGGTAGCATTTACAAGTTCCAAGGGTTAAGACATGGACATATGGGGGGGGGGGGTATTTTTTGGCAGTCAAGAGTTAGCAGTCAATGATACCTTACTATGTATGCCAGACACTGTGGTGAGTATTTTATACTTGATCTTAGCCAAAAGGCTGAGAAGTAGTGTGTGGTAAGTATTTTTATTTTTATTTTATTTTATTTTAATTAAAAAAATTTTTTTTTTATTTATTCATGAGAGACACAGAGACAGAGACACAGGCAGAGGGAGAAGCAGGTTCCCCTCAGGGAGCCCAATGCTAGACTCAATCCCTGAACTCCAGCATCACACTCTGAGCTGAAAGCAGAGCTCAACTGCTGAGCCATCCAGGCATCCCTGTATTTAAACATTTTAAAACTTTATTTCATTTAGTCCTTAAAAAAAGATAACTTAAATAATTCATTGTATTTCCACTTTGAAGACAAAGAAATAAAAAATCAGAGATGGTGTAACACCCTCAAAGTCTTATAGCAAGTTTCTTGTCTCTAGGTGCAGAAACCTTATAAATATTCTATACCACCTCAATGTGGCTATTGTACTTCAGGAGTTGACATGATTGCTAAAAAAAGAAAAAGATACATATACATAAAAATGGTTACAGATTCCATCATAATACATTCCTGTTCTCCTTTATGGGCATCCAATACACTTTAAGAATAACCAGTAAAGAAAATGACTCAATCACAAGTAGATATATTGTAAGGTAGCATTGATTTTTGGATTACAAATGTCCATGAATCCTCATTCTCTGCCCCAGGTGAAAGATTCATTGTTGCCTGATAGCAGCATTAAATTCAAGCAGTAAGGGCGGGGGTGGTAGGGAGAAGGGATGACTGCTTTGTTACACATTTCCAATACTGTGAAAGATTTAGATCTAGGAGTCTAGATAGATTAAGAAAACCAGGCTGGCCAGTCATTAGTCCGCTGAACAACATCTTGGTCTCAAGCACTCTATGAAGTACCAACAAGAGAAACAATGGAAAGGAGATGTAGTCATCTCCTAAAATAATATCTTTGAAGCTTATGTACATTTAAACACATGTTACAGAAAAAGTATTATTACTTTGCATCAAACTGGCATTTATTCAAAGAAAAAAATGACAAGATGTCCATCCCTTGGCTCCCTTCCCTCCTCTGTCCTGCTCCTCTTCAACCCCCCCAGACTGAATCCTGAATAGGGCTAGGTAGCAGGTCAGCAACACTGAAGGGGTGTCTCCTCAGTGGAGCTGTTGTAGGAGGACTCAATGTCTCCAAGTTAATAGCCACGCCTGTAGGGCCAAACCATCCACCACAACCTATTCTGTGGATAGAGTTTTCCCTGTTGGTAGGAAGATCATAGTTGATGACTAAAGAAATCTACGCCTCTGGCCTAGATCAGGAGAGAGGACATGTCAGCATGTGAATGAGAAGAGGCCACAATCAATCCAGAAGGGACCAAAATGCGTTTCGGCAGCCAAAGGGAGGCCAAGGAAACAGAAATCTCCTCCCCGCCAGCAACTGAAGGCATGCCAGATTTTATTCTAAGTTGTTACTTTCCTGAAGAGGAAAAGTAACATGAAGAGGGGCATGAGCAGGCCTCTCGGAGCGGGCATCACCTTGGATTGATAGAAAAATTAAACACTGGTTTTGGAAAGGACATATCAGCAAGTAGAAGGACAAATATCAAGAATGACCTGAGATGGGAGAAGCTACTTTGGAAAGCCAGCATAGACAGAACCTTCAGTAGAAATATGTGGTTGGACAGACAGAAAAGGACAAGCAAGTGGCAGCAATGACAAAGCTGCACATGTATCTGGGGATTTTCTGGGTAGAACAAACTGGATAGGAGAGGAAGGTAAATAGGAGATTTTCTCCAAAACACTGAGTCATTTTTTGTTTTTTTTTTTACTTTATTGAATATCGTTGATGAAAGTATCATTTTTAGTATTATTATTTAAAACATAATCCATGTTGATGTAAAATATGATATAAATCACACAAACACACAAGTGGACACATAGAGAATAAAGATTGCTAGTAATGACCTTGCAGAAATAACCACTGTTAATTCTGAGTCCTCCCTATTGTATGCATTTATTCATACCTATTTTTACACGTGTATACTATCTTGGGACTTTTTTTATACTACCTTGGGATTTTTTTCATATCATCTTCATCTTAGGATTTTGATACACAGTCTGCCCTGGTGCCTGATTTCTTCACTTAAAAACCTGCTATATAAAGATTTTTGGGGTAATTAAATATTCCTCCAAAGCCTGATTTTAGTGGTTGGACAGTTTTCACTCATACTGGTGCATTATTGTTGATTTAACAAGCCTCTATTACTGAGTATTTTGGTTGTTTCCTATTTTACCCTTGTATAATTAATCATTCATCTGACCAACATGTTTGTACTTCTACTTTCTATGCATATAAATTGGATGCCTCAGTTTCCAGTGAGGAGGTAAGGGAGACCAAGCAGTTTTTCAATGTTTTCTCCCTATCTTTTTCTCCTCTTTAATGCATGTATCTGTGTGTATTATACACATACCCATACATACACATACATATAAAAATATACAAGTATATGCATACATATTTTGTAGAATTATTATATGTACATATGTGCAATGTTATATTAAAACACACAAAATGTTATTTTATACATATTTATTTGCATATGTAAAATAGGGTTTTATATTGGTTTTATAGAAATATCATAGATATAATATATATATAATAATCACCAAAACAGGAAACATTATACCAGCAAGGCTATAGAGGTAATTGAAATATACGTGTGATAAATCCGAAACTCAAATTCAATCCTCTCTAATATCAAATCTTTTTAACAAATTTTATTTATTTATTCATGAGAGACACAGAGAGAGAGGCAGAGACATAGGCAGAGGGAGAAGCAGGATCCCTGTGGGAAGCCTGATGTGGGACTTGATCCCAGGACCCTGGGATCACAACCTGACCCATAGGCAGATGCTCAACCACTGAGTCACCCAGCTGCCCCTAATATCCAAATCTAAATTTTCTCTGAGGTATGACTGCTACAATTCAAAATCTGCTTTACAATTCAAAATCTGGACCAATGGCAGCTGCATTCTATTTCTACTACTACTATGACTACTACTGACTATTGCTAACTGACCTTGATTGAGCACTAACTATATGATAGGCAAAGTTACAAGTATTTTATGTGATCTGTCTCATACAATTCTTACAACAACTTTATGAGATAAATGACTATTGTCAGAACCATTTCTGATTGAAGAAATGGAAGTAGAAAGAACTAAATAATTAGTGCAAGGTCACACAGCTAGTTATTCTTGGCAAGAAGTCTCAGTGTGTAGAAATATAGTATTAAAAGATGACCTTGTAATTAAAGATACTATAGATGTTTGAGATAGAATTCCCTGTATCCATCATAGTCCTACTGGCAAATATTTCAGTGGTGGCAGTATCATGCATTGGCTACTAATACAACGTCTGGAGCCAAATTTCTCCAATTGGGATCTCAGCTCCAGCACACACTAGCTGTGTGACCTTGTTACTCAACATGTCTATGCCTAAGCTTCCTCATTTCTAAAACTGAGACACTGGGATCCCTGGGTGGCGCAGCGGTTTAGCGCCTGCCTTTGGCCCAGGGCGCGATCCTGGAGACCCGGGATCGAATCCCACGTCAGGCTCCCGGTGCATGGAGCCTGCTTCTCCCTCTGCCTGTGTCTCTGCCTCTCTCTCTCTCTCTCTGTGACTATCATAAAATAAATAAAAAAAAAAATTAAAAAAAAAAAAAAAAAAATAAAACTGAGACACTAATAACAGGTTAGCTATGCAAATTAGGTGACTAAATACAAAATTTGTCTCCCCTCCAAATACTCAGTATTATTCAAAAAACTAGTAATAATAAAGACAAAATAGTCAGTAAAAAATAATAGAGAAATGGAAGCATTTGCTCTTAGGTTAGGTCATAAAAAAGAAGACTTCTGTTGGAAAGTTCCAGTTAAGCCTTTTGTTAATGTTTTGAGTATAGTGAAAATTAAAAAGTATAATAGAGGGATCTCTGGGTGGCGCAGCGGTTTAGCGCCTGCCTTTGGCCCAGGGCGCGATCCTGGAGACCCAGGATCAAATCCCATGTCAGGCTCCCGGTGCATGGAGCCTGCTTCTCCCTCTGCCTGTGTCTCTGCCTCTCTCTCTCTCTCACTGTGTGCCTATCATAAATAAATAAAAATTAAAAAAATAAAAAAATAAAAAAATTAAAAAAAATAAAAAGTATAATAGAAACATAATAAGCAATTAATTTTATTCTTTTACACTTCATAAAATAATTAACTACTCGGTCTTCTATTTCCACTTAAATCAAATGAGCTGAACATTTTCTACTGGGTGGGCCTTAAAATAGAAGCTCAATTCACACAAAAGAACTGGGATCACTTTTTTAGCATTTAAGAAAACCATACCAACAAGATATAATAAAAAAGGCCACAGAGATGGCAGAGAGAAGGTCTGAAATGTGAACAGGTACTAGTGACTTGAGGGGACAGCTTTTTTCACTCCTCCAAATCAACATTTACAAGTGCCCAAACTTAACAACCATGACTCATGTCCTCAGTAGGACATCTGTACCACATTTGGTAGGACAGGAGCTTGGGATACATAATGAAATAATTTTATAATTAAAAGGGCCATTGGTCCAAAATGAGTCCAAAAATGCTGAGAGCAGGAGTGAGTGACTCACATTAAATGGCTCAAATCTAGGTCTCCAGACTCATATCTCAGTGCTCTTGTACTCTATCACCTTATTGGTTTATGTATGTGTATGTGCATATGCATAATTATGCATATATATTCATGAATATTTGTATGTGAATGTGTGTGCATTAACACATATATGTATGCATGTATATTTGTGTATGTATGTATACACATATCTCATTCTGTATATTCTATCAAGTACTAACTGTCAGCTCTGTTGCATAATTTATGCCATGAATAATTGATAATATCCATGGAGGAAGTTTAGGTTAATTTACATCAAGATTTTTTTTAACACATTTAGCAATTTTTCACAGCTACACATATAGCTGCCTGGATATAGATTTGGCTTTTGTGTACAGGATTTTCTTTTACTGATGCGGGACTGAACTGCAAGGACATTTTCAAAAAGAATATCTTGAGAAGCAAAATCAAATGACACTGTAACTGAAGTCTGCATTTTTGGTAAGAGCTTTCCTCTGCTTCTGTGTCATTCTGCATAAGACAAGCTGTGCTGTGCAGTGCTCTTTCAGACAAAGGAGCTGGAAAGAGAAAGGCTACAAGTCTTTGCTCTAGTTCTCGTCTATTTATTCACAAATGATGTGCAAAACCAAGCCCACCCTGTTTACTCTTATAATGATAGGTAATTGTAATTCATTTCTTTAAGGAAAAAAAAAACATGCTAAGGCTTACCTTTCACTGAAGCCAAAAGCAATTATAACTACCCCGTGTATTGTTTTCCTTAGTGAAACTCCCTTGTCTAATATTAGGATAGCATTTTCTTTCATCTTAACTCTTTCGTTTCCCCTAGACAGTAAGCCAAACACAGTGGTGACAAAGATCATAAGGCTACCCTGGCCAAGTGCCATAATATTCTAAACCTTCCCTTGTGTGGAAGTCGGCTCTGCATTTCTGATACACTGATTGGATTGGATTTGTTTGCATTGTAATAATTCTGTGTTTCTCTATAGCACCAGATTGTAGAAAAGTGAGGAATATTGGTCATATTCTTTCACTTTGATCTTTATTAGAATATGATGTTGGGAATCTACTAATTGGCAATTTCAGCTTTGTTAGCAGGGTGTGTGCTGTTGTGGCAATAAAATGATCAGTTCAGCTTGCACACTAAGGATTCTCGTGCTATTGTGTGAAATCCAGTATGCAGGTTTGAGGTGGTAAATACAACAGTCAGGCAGACAAGTTCTCAGACATAGCAATGGCACAGTGCTTGGCACATTGTTGGCACTTAGAAAATGGATGAAAGAATGAGTCCCTCTGGAACCATTATTTTCTTATATCTGTTTGTCCAAAGTGACTCACCTCTTTTAATTAAATAAGTGTGTTACAACAGAAAATTTGATTATACAGGTATTTTTTTTGGCAGTCATTTTTCATTTCACATATGTAATATAAGTATGGCACTATTAATATTTAGATTCACTAGATTTTTCCTTCTATAAACAAATGATAGCACATAGAGCAAACTGTGGGAAATGCTGGTTTGAAAGTCTTCAAATAATAGTCCCAATAAAAATACAAAACAGTACTTAGTATATAGAATTAGATCATTTAATTTAATTGTCAAATAACCATAGGAGAAAATCATGATTTTTCTCACTTTATAGACAAGGAAATTGATACTTAGCAAAGTTAAGAATCAATGATATGATGACATAATAATAATAATAATAATAATAATAATAATAATAAATTATCCGTTGAACAGTTCTCTTATGCTGTCATTTTACTTTATTTTATTTTATTCTTACAATGACCCCATGAAATGAGAAGTGCTATCTTGATTAACAGATGAGGAAACTTAAATAAATTGCCCCATCTTGGGACGCCTGGGTGGCTCAGTGGCTGAACATCTGCTTCGGTTGAGGGTGTGACACCAGAGTCCTGGGATGGAGTCCCACATCAAGCTCCCCAAAGAGAGCCTGCTCCTACCTCTACCTATGTCTCTGCCTCTCTCTCTGTGTCTCTCAAGAATAAATAAAATCTTTAAAAATAAATAAATAAATAAATTGTCCCCTCACACAGCTAAGTGGAAAAGTCAGAATTGGAGCCCACTTCTCTGCCTTCTCATACTATAATGATGTCTCTATCTAGCGGAATTTGTGTAATCACACTATCTTAGTCACAAATGCATCTTCTAAAATGGAGAACTACGAGGGTTTTAGAAAGATTCTAGTTCTGTGATCTCATTCTGCAAATGAGTAAGCTGGACATGAAGTTAAAAAGCTCATTAGCCAGACGGGGATTTCAAATCAGTTTTCCGAAGAATTGAGCTGTATTTCTTTTTAAAAATTCTGCTCATGGGTGAAGTGGCAAACAACAATTCAGCCCCAGTGAAATGACCAGGTATTTTTGGAATGATAAACAAGCCTTTTAGAGCTGTGTGCATATAGTATGGGAGAGATTGTGTGTGTGTATAAACTGAGAAGAATATCACCCAACGCCGAGGGCAATAGAAGGTTACCAGTTGACCTTTTGCCTTCTTTCAGGAAGCATAGAACAGCAAGGAACAATTCAAGCTTGGGAGAAGAGGATCCACAAAGTGCTATTTGTTTTCTTCCATTTGATTTCTATATTCAGTGAAACACTTCCTTGAAACTGATGCCCAGAGCTGTCATTTATCCACTTTGCCATTATCACATCTGAATCCCGCAGGCCCACTTCAAATGCAGGAGAATACAACTGCAGATTCTGAATGGATTTCCTCAACAATGCTGCCCAGTTGATTCACATTTAAAAATACTTTGATCGACCCATCCCTTTGTCACATGAAGCTAGAAGCACTAGAGGAGGCTATTGGAAAGAAAGGCCTGGTTCCATGACCAGATATGTTGACTTCACCAAAAAAGAGATATTTTTTGTCTCTTTAGAAGAAGAATTACATACAATGGGAAGATTAATGTTCCTCTGTCAGAAAGGTACCTAGGAACAGGTGCTCCCAATTAATTTTCATGAGCCACATTCACCCTGTGGTTAGATAATTAAAAAAATAACCTGGGCAAACCTTCTCATGCCCAGGTTACATTTTATGTAATGAAACAGCACTTAGGAATATTCTGCTAAAAATGACTTTTATCCTGGTATATATTTTGATAAATAATATTAATGATGTTCTAGATTTTAAAGTTAAATCAGAGCTAGCTATCCCACAAACAAAATATCATTATGGAAAATGTACAAATTATGGAAAAGATAAAAATTTCAATACACAGAAATATGAGTATGATTTTTCATTCTATTTCTGCATATAGATCGACAGAGATGTAGTCAAACATTACATGGGATTGGATGAATTGATAACACATTCATTAAAAAAGTAATTAACCAATTAATATTACATAGTCACGGCAAACTAATTGGAAAACTACAGTTAAGTAAGATAAACATTGTTTTTTTTATTAAGCAAAATATTTTGCTGATATATATTTGTTATTTCTGTTATTTCTATTTGTTTGCTTTACAATTCAAAGAATTATATTAATCTTGTAATTGATTTTTGTGGTTGTTATGAAGCCTGAGTGCCCTTGGGGAGGATTTTAAATATCGTGAAACTGAGTCCCTTCCAGTTTTCTTTCTCTTTAGGACTGGAGAGACCAGCCCCTTCGCAAAGATTTGACTGAGATATAAAAGAGACAATTATGTGCTCTATTACCAATTCTGATGGACCTTATGGTATTTAAATGAACAAAGCTCTCTTTGTCATTTCATTAACTTGATTCCTTTTCAGAGAATGAGCAATTCTCATCTACTTCCTCCATTTTGGGAAAACAACCCAATTTTTCTCAAGCTCATTTGAAAGGGAAGAAGTTGTTTGGTCTCTCTGTAATCAATTGAGAATGTGTATGGCCTCTGAGTGCACCTGACTCTGACCTGTCTCTGTGGCTTATTTCAGGCTACACTAGTGCAAAAATGCTCTGTTATAATCCAGTGGAGTAACTAGAGGTTTAAAAGCACAGAACATACTAACCCCTATTGATTTTTAATGTCATGACATTTGTTAGTTTGTTTTTCTCATTCCTTTTCTTTTTCCTTCTTAGGAAAATGAAATGTGTAACATCTGTGACCACAACATATTGTTCTGAACGGGTTCACGTTTAATATGCTGGGTTTCTCCTTTTGAAGTTTACCCCTTACAAAGATTTAGTATTTGCATATTATTTTTCCTTGTTCCCTTAAAAAGTAATTATATATATATATATATATATATATATATCAGGTAGTATTACTAACATGCATGCATCCAAATCTCCCATATTTAAAAAGCCTTGACAAACATAAACAAGACTAATGGATCCATATGAACAACAAGCTTTTCTATTTCACTCTGGTCTACTTAAGAAACTACTTAGGGGCTCCTGGGTGGCTCAGTGGGTTAAACATCTGCCTCTGGCTCAGGTCATGATCCCAGAGTCTGGGGTCAAGCCCCCCCAGTGGGCTTCCTGCTCAGCGGGGACTCTACTTCTCCCTCTCCCCATCACTCTCTCTCTCTTTCTCTCTCTTTCAAATACATAAATAAATAAAATCTTAGAAAAATAAGATAAACAAATACTTAGGCTCAGAAGTATTATTATATGTACACCACTGTATATAATTGTATATGCATACGTATATCCATTTGTTACAGTGTTCAACATAAAAAGCTGGAGAGGACTTTTTGTTTAGTTGATGTCTACGGGAAGACTTCCTTATGCCCTCTTTTTTTTTTTAAATTTTTATTTATTTATGATAGTCACACAGAGAGAGAGAGAGAGAGGCAGAGACACAGGCAGAGGGAGAAGCAGGCTCCATGCATCGGGAGCCCGACGTGGGATTCGATTCCAGGTCTCCAGGATCGCGCCCTGGGCCAAAGGCAGGCGCCAAACCGCTGCGCCACCCAGGGATCCCTGCCCTCTTTTTTTTTAAGGTTCTGTGCTACTTATTTAAGATTCCATTGCATAAAACATAGAGCCACAGACTGAACCTGCTTTTCCTGTATGAGTCTTCCAAAAGTGAAAGAAAAGAGGCCAAGATATGGTGACTTGAACATTAATTAAAAGAAAGGTCCAAATCTCTGTACAATTAAGTTCTTACACAACTGAATGGGAGCAAAGGAAAGGAAGAAACTTCAAATGCCCTACTGCAGACGCTCTGTGAAATTCTTTGGGATTACTCGAGGTTGGGGCTATTTCACCTAGGAACTTTTACTCAAGCTGGTTATCTCTTCTTCTACTGCTTATTTACCAACTTGAACCCGTGGGACCCTTACCTTAGCTAAATCCCAATTATCTTTTGAATAGAAGTGGGGTCTGAAGTTTATATAGGTCAGATTTTGTGGGGTCTGAAGCTTATATAGATTGGGGCTTACTTTAAGAAAAAATATATAAAATTACAAATACAAAAGGTATATTGGAAGTAAACAATGATTAAGGAGTAGTAGTCAAACAAATTATTGCAGGCTTGATATTGAAGCCACCCTCTTCCAAGATCTTAGAGAATTTAGTAATGTTCAAAGGGAAATGATATCCTGTTGTGTCTTGGCTTCCCCTCTCCACCGCCCCCCCCCCCCCCTTGTACAACCCCAGCCTTCCTAGGAACCTTCTCAAGGGAGGCGCTGGAGAGCTGAAGCTTCCTTAGCATCATGGCAAATTTGCCTGTCCCTCCAAGTCACATTCAAGTGGTCCTTTCCCACTTTCCTCTTCCCAGTAACCTCCTTTCAGCATCACTGAGCTTCCATAGCATCCTGTGCCCACCTCCTGAAGCACAGTGTCTCCCATCTTGTACTGTGTCTAATTACCGTAGAAATCTTTAGGAAGAAAATCTGAATTTCTCCCCAGTTTCTAGCTCAGTGCTTGTAATAATGTGTGTGTTGAACAAATATTTTCCAACAATATCAAATAATTATGTACTGCTCAGTATGTGCCAGGCTTTGTTCTAAGCCTTTTATATATTCACTATGATATAGCTACCATTATTATTCACATTAAATAGATGAGGAAACTAAAAGGTAGAGAATTTAAATAACTTGTCCAGGGCCAGACTGCTAGCTCAAGCTCAAGTGGTACCTGAGACGCAAACCCAAACAGTGTGCTAACACCAGCTATGCTCTCAGCACTGTGTACCTACCGCTGCCCCTCAAAAGGAATGCTTGTGAAATATTTTCTTCACTTCTGCTTTGAGTGGCATTTGAACTCTATGCCTTGAGGCATGTTTTGTTAAAATGACCAGCTCCTGATTATTTAGGAATTGATAATCCAATTTGTGGGTTTTTTGAAGACTTGCAGGCTCTTCAGCCCCCTACAGCTTCTTGCCTGCAGGGAGCATTTACATGCTTGTTAGCACCTCCCCAGAGATGGAGTTGAGAGGGGGGAGGGCGCTGTAACTGCCATTGTTCAGCACGCCCTCCAGTGATCCTCCCTGCTATCCTGGAATTGGAAAGCTAAGGTTGCAGTAGCTTGTCAGTATGTGTGGCTTCTAAATAAGATGCAGCCCCTTACTGCCTATACTTAGGCTTTTCATCCCTGAATGGTTGGCCATACAGACCAATTCTCTCCTCAGAAAGATGTTTAAGCACATAAGCAGAAGAAGCTCAGAATATACCCTTTCAGTAGGGTTGAAACAGTTTTAGTAGGAGAGTCACAGGATAAAAACTCAATTCAAAGGGGATCGGTGGGGAGGGACACCTGGGTGGCTCCGTGGTTGAGCATCTGCCATTGGCTCAGGTCGTGATCTTGGGCAGAGGAAGAACCAGGCTCCCTGCAAGGAGCCCGATATAGGATTGGATCCTGGACCCCGGGATCACAACCTGCAACTCAGCCGCTGAGCCACCCGGGTGTCTCAACAATGACAATTCTTATTTATGTCTCCTAGCCAGCAAGTAAAGTTTACTAAAATTTCCCTATACCAAGGCTTATTTCTCTTATGTAGAATTTTCTCTTTGAAAGAGTAAGAAATATTAGGCTATAGGGAAATTTGTCTTGTAATTACAGACATCTAAAGAGGGCTGGCTTTTCTATCCAAGAGATAGCTTTTGTGATTTTGTAATCCAGACTGTATATGTTTTATGCAACATTAATCTGCCTCGTTTTGCTCAGATGAGAGGTTTTATATGTCATTTCTGGGAAAAATTGGTGACCATAACTGCATAGTGAAGTTGAGTTCCTAGTAGCTTATGAGGATTGGGTTCCTGAAATTTTTCAAAGCATTTATGGAGCCTGGCAGAAATGAGTAGAATTATTTTGCAGTAAAATTTCATTCATTTAGAAGGCATTCATTTGGAGTTTATGATCATGTGGCAATAGCTGTAGTGACCTTTAACAGGGTACTACCTACCTACCAAGAGTTCTGTAAAAGCAATTGAGGAAAGCAGACTCTTTAAAAGCATGTGTAACCACTTTAGAGGCACAATTTTAAAGGCTGATAAACTAATTAGAAAAATAAGTTGCTCCCCTTTTAAGCAGGTCTTCTAGAACTTTCTACTTACCAGGGCTATTAGCTTAGTTTAGTTAATTTATGTTATAAATGATCATTTTGTTTTTATTCTTGTAATTCCAGTCAATATCATCCCTTTGTTTGATGCAATTTATTCTATATTGACTTAATACAATGGATTTCTGTTAATCTAAAAAATAGAATGGTCTTTGGCAAGTGCCCACTGACATGTCATATCAAAAAAAAATTTTCATTGGGCACTTTCCAAACTTTGGCCATTTTGGAGACTTTAAGAATGGGTTTTTACATAATATAGGTTTTTAGTGCTCAAGCTGGGCTGTCTTTTGGTAATTATCAGATTCTTTGTCATTCTGTGTATTTTCTGGGTAGGAAATGCTGTTTATTGAATGTGGGATCCTCTTTGTGTAGCATGGCCTAGAATTTGGTAGATGTTCATTGTTTTTCTAGAATGTAAGAATGAATAAATGAGTGGTTCAGTCCTTTTTGCATTGCGCACTAAATTTGAAAACTTTGGAGACTACACAATCATTTGGTCAGTAAGATTGTGGCGTGGAATTCCAGCTAAGCAGAAGGGGCAGTGGGCAGGCAGCAAGTGCTGCATAGGCAGAGAGGGTCCTGAGTCAACAAGCATAAATAGCACCATCAGTGAAAGGTCCGGTGGGCCCACCGATGTTTGTTATACCCAGAAATCAGTGAAAGTGAAAAAGGAGAATATCTCTATGTAGGAAAAATTCTGCATTCTTTCATTTAGCTTTTTATTCAGTCGTTGAGCTCGACTATTTATTACATATTACTGTTTACCAGACTGTTAGCTGATGCCTTAAACTTACAGCTTCTGAGATTTCATAGTTGGTCAACAGATGTTTACTAAATAAAATTGCTTGAAGATTAATGGTATAAAGAGAATAAGGCTGAAATAGGTCAGAAAGAAGGGAAGAAAAGCCCAGGTAAGGTGCCTGTGTAATAAGCCATGGGTCTCTTCTGTATCTACACTTTTCTCCTTATCTTATTTATTTATTTTTTAAAAGATTTTATTTATTTATTCATGAGAGACACAGAGAGAGAGAAAGAGAGGCAGAAACACAGGCAGAGGGAGAAGCAGGCTCCATGCAGGGAGCCTGATGTGGAACTCAATCCCAGGACTCCAGGATTGCACCCTGGGCCAAAGGCAGGCACTAAATCACTGAGCCACCCAGGCTGCCCTTCGTATCTTATCAGTAACACTGTGTTTCTGCAATCAGGAAAGCTATCTACCCTTATTTTTACATCTTGTGATAGAATTTCTCATTGTTCTTTCAATTCCTAAAGCAGAAGAGTGAATTCGAGTTAGAGAAGATTGCATAGCTCTTGAAAAACTGGACTCAATATGGCACAAGGTCATGCTCCCATCTGGATGCAGTAATGACTACATAGAATTAGTTAAGGGTAGATGAACAACAACACAACATACAACATGACTAATTTACTCTCACTCTTGTTTTGATCACCCAATCTATAAAATGAAACAGTAGGAATAGGCAATCTCAAGAGTAGTGAAATAAATGAATAATTTTTCCTTTATTTATTTTTTTTTGAAATTTTTCTTTATTAAAAATACTTTGTTTGGGATGCCTGGGTGGCTCAGGGGTTGAGCGTCAGTCAGCCTTTGGCTCAGGGCATGACCCCGGAGTTCTGGGAAAGAGTTCTGAGTCCCACATCGGGCTCTCTACATGGTGCCTGCTTTTCCTCCCTCGCCCTGTGTCTCTGCCTGTCTCTCTGTGTCTCTCTCGTGAATAAATACATAAAATCTTAAAAAAAAAAAAGAAAACTTTGTTTTTATTTTTGCATTTGTACTACACTAAGCATCTGAGTCTTATGGTGAGGAAGAAGTCCTATATCTTTTAGTTTTTTCTGGCTGCACCTACAGGCTTATATTAGATAAAGGAAAGAGCATTGTCTTTGTGAATCTTTAGAGTTTGAAACTGTTTTGCATATAAGAAGATGCTCAAATATCAGTTGACTTGAACTGAGTTTGAAAAATGCATATAGATCAGGGTGGTGTCCCCTAATCTTCTTAGGTAGTAGAGATCACCATAGTCCGTTAGCTAGAGTAGGGTAAGAAGGCAATGAGATCAAAGATGAATCAATCTAAAGTAAGAAATGTGTATTGATAAATCTTGAATTGAGATCAGAGGAACAGAGAGAATAGCCGTGGATCAAGAAGAACCAAACAAGTTCACAATGAAAGTATCTTGTTGATCAATTGACCTAACCATGTCATTAGAATTTCTGACACTTGGTTTTGGCATTGTTAATCAAGAAACATAATCTGCCAGCATCTCCTTCAAAGAGATAGCTCATATTCCTATTGAAAATGAATTAAAAGAAGATCTGAACTTTTATGCTCCTGGAGTAATTACAGTAATATAAGAATCTTGGCCATCTCTAGAAACTTCTGGTGGTTAAGTCATATCTCACCACCCAAATCTTGCCCCTTATGAGGCCAATAAGTACTGATAATTATTTATCGGAAAAACATTGCTAAACATTGTTATGTCGTCTATATACTTTTAAATTCAGAGATTTTAGTGTTCTTTTGAAGAACAAAATTCACTATTTTGGATCTTGTGTAATTAAAATGTTCTGGCTCTTATGCAGAAAATCAACTACATTAACAAATTTCAAAAGTAATCTGTCTGAAATGGTCAGTTTTAAAAAAGTTTCCTTCATAAAGTTTCATTGACAATGAGTATATGGCAAACTGAACTATATAACTTAGTGGTAGGCAGGATATAGTAAAAAAGAAGTCAAAGCTACTTCTGTGGAAAAAAAAAGAAAAATGCAAAATAGTATACTATTTAACTCTTTATTTTATAGTGCAGGCCAAATTTTTTTAGATGTTCAGAAGATATGATGAGAAATAGTTATAAAGTCCAGGAATGGGACACCTGGGTGGCTCAGTGGTTAAGCGTCTGCCTTTGGCTCAGGTGGTGATCCTTGGGGTCCTGGGATTGAGTCCCACATTGGGCTCCCCCAAGGAACCGCCTTCTCCCTCTGCCTATGCCTCTGCCTCTCTCTCTCTGTGTCTTTCTTGAATAAATAAATAAAATCTTCAATAATAATAATAATAATAATAATAATAATAAATAAAGTTCAGGAATTTAACTTGATATGTGGATGGTCCCAGATTTGATCTTGGGCTTCTCTGATTGCAACATCATTGCTCTTTTTACAATACTCTGAAATTAGAAAAAGCTGACTTAGAAAACTAACTTAACCAGGAAGGAAGAGGGAAAAATAAATGAGTAAGTACCAAGCACTGAAGCCAGAGGACACATTTTCAAGACAAATCTTAAAGGTGAGCAAAGATGAAGAACTTGTAAAGTCTATTCTGGCATTTTTGGCAAAAACTACTGAGTTTTACGTTAAACACAGACATAAACTGAGCTTTAGAAAGATTAGCTGAAAATATTTCTTTTTAAGAATCTGCTGAGGTTAATGAAAGGTCATTATTAGTGAAAAGATAGTTTACACCTCTCTTTTCTCCAGAAACTCAAAGTCTTTTATGATGTTACCCAAAAGCAGAAACTGTAAAGTATCAAAGGAAGTCAGACTTTGAAGTGACAGAAACAAATACATGAATCATTGCTTTCATACCCTGATAAATCACTTGTATTCTTATTCTGAAGTGCTCTTAATTTCAAGTACAAGGCTTTCACACAGGTGAAATGAAAATTGAGGGTAGGGTTGGTGAGACTTAAAATGGATTCTCACACAATACAGTAAAATGAAATGCTATGCGGGAGACAGAGGAAGAGGCAAAGCAATAACAGGTCATTAGATTTCAGAGCTTTTTCTTGTTGAACTCAAAGATTAGTGCCAGCAGCACACTGCCTTCTCTTGGCTCAGAAAAATATCTAACTGCAAACTGTGTTCTTATAACAATAGACAATTTGTCTAGCTCCTTATCTTTATGTACAGACACACACACACAAACACAACTTGCAGTCTTCTTACCTACCCACCCAAATGCCACAAATACACAGATAGGCACACACACATACACATCAAGAACATGCATATGTACAAACACATGTACCACATGCACACACATCACCCATAAGCTCATTGTATTGCATATCCCATGCTTGTACATATAAATACAGGTATACTGGTGAATACCACACAATGCATATCCATGCATGTGCATACACATGCACACACACACACTTCATATAGGCACACATACACACTCATGCATGCAATATTCACACTTACATAATTCACACACGCAGACACATGGAACAATGCTAACACAGATGCACACACATGTGTTAAGCAAGCACCCACATACACATCACATACGCACACATATGTATATACTCACATGCACACGTTCTCACAGACCCACATACCAATACAGTCACCCACACGGGGGCACAGAACAACAATCAGAAAATTCTAGAGAAATTAAATACATGTCTATTAATAACTGGAAATTTTTAAGTTTAAAAAAGAGAAATGAAGAAAGAAAAGGGAAATCAACACAAGAAGGATGGAGTAAACATGGTTTCAAGCCCCTGAGACCTTCCCTTTGCAGAACGGAGATTCTTACTTTAATCCGAAAGGGACACAGTGTTAATGCCATAGCAAGAATGGTAGGTGTGTCTGACTCCCAAATGTCGGGGAGCACTGCTTAATCCTTTAAACACACAACTGAGTTCCCAGCTGAGTTGAGCAATTTGATCAAGGTCACTGGGAACAGTAAACAGTAGGAGCTTGACTAACCAACATTCAAGCATGAACCACAGGACCACTCCCTTCAATTCACTTCAATATTTCATTTCATAAACAAGAAGAGGAGATGGATTTAAAATAGAGATTTATCCATTTAAAATTCTATTTAATTCATCATCACAGATTAGAAGTTTGACAGTGACGAGGTGCTCATAATTTATGTATGAAGCTGTTGCATTTTAAGTGTGTACAAGCACACATGGAAGATGGAGATATGTGCTTATAAGCCTTGTTCTCTGCATTGAAGATGTCCAGCTGTCAGCCAACACACTCCGAGGACGCCAAACAATGCTATGTTAAATATGATTAACGAATGTAAATGAGAAAGAAAAAAAAATAGTCAGTGCTCCATCTTATAATATTTTTTGTGGGTGGGTGAAGAAAAAGACAACCATGCTGCTGTTGTGCACATGTAAAGCATAATTCCTTACCACCCTCTTGTGGTGATTTTAAAGAACAACTTTCTGATCATTGCCTTCTCCCCGTTTCTAGGTAATAATGAACCTCTACAAATCTTTTATGCTGACCCACAATTAATTGCTGATATTTGACAGTTTTAAAAAGTAATGTGTTTTAATTTGTTACATAATAATAATAGCACATTCTATTTCACAAGTTAAAAGTAAGAGAATGTATGAAATTGAGATGGTAGGGAGAAACTAAACATAGGTCAGGAATTTGAACTTCTCTAAAACAGAGGGGTGTGTGTGTGGGGGGGTGGGGGGGTAAAGGAAGATGTGTTGCCTGCAGGGCCCATGGAGGAGGCAGGAAGGGGATAGAAACAGCATGGGCTCCCGTGGTGTTTGTCCTGTGTCACCCTGGGAAGGAGTCGTCTTGCCCTCTGCTCTGGTCCTGCGTTGAGGGTTTAGTCTGGTCAGGGGGAGATGGCTACTTGGAAGGAAAAAGCCACCTGGTTACCTACACAGAACTGGTCCCTCAGTGGCCACAGGTGGTATTTGTGCTTGAGGGAATTAGGTGTGGAAATGTCAAAAATCAAATGTACGTAGGAAAAAAGTAAAATTCCTTCTTTTTTCCTCAAAAAACCCAAATTCTTGAAATGCATGCATTTTCTCTCTCAAATGTAGAAAAGTCTCTCTAGAAGTGCTTACAAGAAGATCATCATCAAAAATCCTTGTCTCAGGGCGTCTTGGTGGCTTAGTCAGTTAAACATCTGCCTTCAACTTGGGTGGTGGTTCCTGGGTCCTGGGATGGAGTCCCATGTTGGGCTCCCTGCTCAGTGGGGAATCGGCTTATTCCCCCCGCCACCCCCCTGCCCCTCATGCTCTCTCTTTCTCTCTCTCAAATAAATAAATAAATAAATAAATAAATAAATAAATAAATAAAATCTTAAAAAAAATCCTTGAGATACCTGGGTGGCTCAGTTCTTGAGTGCAGAGAGTCTGCTTCTCCCTCTACCTATGTCTCTGCCTCTCTATCTCTCATGAATAAATAAAGACTTAAAAATATATTTAAAAAAATCCCTGTCTCTGATAACATTCCCAGTTAGCACAATAGCTAGCTGGGCATCAAGAAAGGTAACTTTCTTAAAAAAAAAAAAAAAAGAAAGGTAACTTTCTTGAATGTATCCAGATTTCTTAGATCAGTGATTTCTTTTTATTCTAACGGTCACAACTTGAACCTAATCAATCAATTTTTCTATGCTATCTTTATATCTCTAATAAATGTTTCCATCTTCCAATTTGTACATCTAATCACCCAGTTATGTGCTAAAGGAGGAATATCTATCATCTATCTATCTATCTATCTATCTATCTATCTATCTATCTATCATCTATCATCTATCATCTATCTATCATCTACTATCTTTCAATCTATCTGTCTACGGTAGGCAGAATAATGGACATCCAAAGATGTCCATGTCCTAACTGTCAAAAACCGAATATGTTAGGTTATAGGGCAAAATAGTATTAGGGGTGTAAATCAGCTGGGGTCTTTAAAAGTAGAGAGAGGAGAGAACCAAAGAGATGGCAGTGTGAGAAGTATTCAGTTTAATTTCACCAGCTTTGAAGATACAGCAAGGGGACCATGCGATGGAGACTACAAACAGGCTTTAGAAACTGGAAGAAGAAAAAAGGAAGGAAGGAAGGAAGGAAGGAAGGAAGGAAGGAAGAAAGAAAGAAATACAGAAAGAAAGAAAAGAAGGAAAAAAAAGAATCTTCCTTAGAGCCTCTAAGAAGGCAGGCAACTACACACATATCATGGATTTTGACCCAGTGAGACTCACTTTGGACTCTGACCTCCAAAACTGTAAGGTAAAAATCTGTATTGTTTAAATAACCAAGTGTATGGTAACTTATGGTTAAAATGCTAACAGGAAACTGATTAGCTACCTGTAGCTCTACACTGGCTCGGGAGAGGGTGGTAATGGGAGTACAGAAAGAAATACAGAGAAAAAACAGGAGAAAACTGTGAGAGTCATGCCTTGCAAGAGCTGCTATGATCTCCAGAATCAGACAGACCTGGCTTCCATGGACTCTGCTGCTCATTCAACTCTTGACCATATCGCTCATCCAATCTGAGACTCACCTCTCACCTCATAAGGAGATGTAGGATTACAAAGGGGGATTACAAAATTTCATTCTCCTAGGCTTGTTTGGATATTAAAATATACAGTTTTAAGTGCTAAGCTTTCTGTGTGCCAGTTAGTAATATTCCTCTCTCCTTATCCAAATACAAAATATGTATTTGAATAAGGACCCTGCTATTCTTAAAGAATTGATAGTAGACTAGGAAATTGTCAAAACTCACAATGGATAACAAATGGAGTACCTCTACCTAGATTATCAGCTCAAAGAATACATGTGCATTATGTTGTATTAACAGAAACAGCACTGTAACCTTTGGGTTCAAGTCTCAATTCTGTCCCTATTAGCAACAGCAAGCTTCAATGGAGCACACATTTTATGTGAGGATGTGATTGCCTGATGAAGTCATTTTATCCTTTGGGCCCTCAGTAGACTTGAAAAGACTGGAGGCTGCCTTCATACTACCCAAGGCATTCTTCGCATGCATTTCAATTCTTTTGTAGCTTCTAAACATTAAAAAGAAAAACAAAACCCCCTAACTTTTAAGAAAGCTTAGGCTTCTGGTTTCAGCTCCATTGTAGCTGAAATGTAGAGAGCTTAGACATCACATTTGTCTTACAACAAGGAAACGTTGAACAAGCTCAACACTACTAATTTTTCTGAGACTCCTTAGGTGCACCCAGACAGGAACATTGGGGATCTGCTTACCTGGAGCAGAAGCTGCTGGAGCCCTATACTGGTAGGAACACTTAGATGGTAATTCTGACGAAATACTAGATGGTGGGGGTGGAGGGTGCTATACCGGGGTCCCTCACACTTGACCTGTTTGTCACACTGAAGATCTGGAAAGACTCCCTCACGGCTCAGGCAGGAGGAAGGGAAGAATAATCTGGAAAGAAACCAGAGCTTTATCCGTAAGAAAGGCTGGGCTCTCCAGAGGAAAAGAATTTGCTAGAAGTTTATTTCAGTAACTAGGCAGGGCATTTCTCCCACTTAAGTTCCCTTTAGCCTTCCTGTCTCACCTAGGAGGGGCAAACATAGTCAGGGTTCAAGGAAATGGATTGGGAGTGCTATAGCCAGGGAGGGAGATATGGGGCAAGTGGGGGAAAAGCTATACCAAGAAGGTCATGGTCCCAGGATATTGAGTTAAATCTCAAACACTGAGATTTAATTGGAGGATTATATTATATTCCCTTTTCCCTACACCTTCACATCACAGGAAAAAGGTCCCAACATAATAATAGTGGACTATAGCTAAAAGAGCTGCAAAACAAAGCCTTTCTTTGAAACGAAGTACTTAGGGTAGCCCCACATCAAGAGGGGAGACTAAAATGAGATCATTAGATGAATTTGAAGCCTCTGACACAGTGCAGCTATAGTAAACATTAAATATAGCCTTACTGTTAGGGAGATTCCCCAAAATTCTCACATGACTTAACCTCAGTTTCCTACTATGCAATAAAACATGTTTGACTTTCTACAGAATATTATAAATTTGGCTTTCTATAAAATATCACAAGGCATGACAAAAGAGAATAAAAAAATCTAAAGAAACAGAATAATCATCAGAACAAGAACTGAGATATGTCTTAGGTATTGGAATTATCATAGAGGGGATGTAAAATAAGTGTGACTAATGGGTTAAGGGCTATAATGGAACAAGTAGATACCATGTAGGAACAGATGGGTAGTATAAACAGAGTGATGGAAACTCTAAGAAACAAAAGGCTAGAAATAAAAAACACTATAAAAGAAATGAAAAATGCTTTTGCAGAGTCTTTATTAGATTGAACACGGTCAAGGAAAGAATCAGAGATCCTGATGATAGATCAGTGGAAATGTCCCAAAATAAAATGAAAAGTAAGAGAAAAGAATAAAAAACCCCAGAACAGGGGATCCCTGGGTGGCGCAGCGGTTTGGCGCCTGCCTTTGGCCCAGGGCGCGATCCTGGAGACCCGGGATCAAATCCCACGTCGGGCTCCCGGTGCATGGAGCCTGCTTCTCCCTCTGCCTGTGTCTCTGCCTCTCTCTCTCTCTGACTATCATAAATAAATAAAAAATTAAAAAAAAAAAAACCCAGAACATCTAAGAACTGTAAGGTAATATCAAAAGGTCTAATATACACAGGGCTGGCTCAGTGGGTAGAGCATGTGACTCTTGATCCTGTGGTTGTGAGTTAGAGTCCCATGTTAGGTGCAGAGGTTACCTTAAAAGAAAAAAAAAATATATAACGTACACAATACCTAAATACCAAAAGGAAAAGAGAATATATCTATAGAAATATTTGAAGCAAGAAAAAAAAACCTTAAAATTTATAATTCTACATATACCACCAATTCTACATACACCATTAGATAGTAATGTATATGTTTTGTTTTTTTTTGTTTGTTTTTGCTTTTGTTTTTTCCAGAATTAACGGGTGACAGTATGGGCACTTGTACTGGTAAACCTGTGTTTCCATGAACAATAAGTTCTTTTCAGCAGTGCCATATGAAACAGAAAAGGAGCCTAGTAAGAGATAATATTGGAGTGGCAGATTGGGGCAAGAGCTTAAAGGATCATGAATACCAGGCTATATTTTCGGGACGTCAATCCAAAATCTGTGATAAACTTTTTCCTTAGAGAGAAAGATTAATGACATGTTGTAAAGTAAGGCAAGGCTGGGAAACCTTAGGATGGTAGTTACTGCAAAAATCCAGGAAAGAGGTGATGAGAACAGTGTTTGTGATGAAAGGTAAAGAATTTTACCAGAGAGGAAACATGGAATGAGTCCTGCAACCAAACAACAAAAGTGATAAGAATTCTAGGTGAATAAAATGTTATCAAGTGATTAGATTCAAGTTGGGAAATCTTACTGACCTGCACCAATATGAAACTGTTTTCCAACAAAGAAGCTGGCATTTCAAATTTGGAGTTTTCAGAACTGCAATTAGCAACAGGGAAATAATTTAGAACTTCTTGCAGAAAGCCCCTACAATTCATACATGCACAAGAATTGCATTTTTAACTACTCACGCGACCTTGAAAATCATGGCAGATGCTATTCATATGACGGTTGTGGATAATACTGATATGACTGTTCTTAAAATTTCTGATGGATTACCATTAAGGCCTCATCTCCCACAAATGCAGATGTTATGGGCATCTGAATTCAGCCTTGCTGACTTCAACATTCTAATTACCAGTTTTCTTTATGGATGAATTAGTTGAGTAGCTGTGTGATTTATCCTGATTGATTGTCATCATGGCACAACATTTGCAGATGGAATAGTCAATGAAATGCATTTTTAGCAATAGCTATTCTGGCCTCCTTCAATATACATGTGGTGTCAAGGTCTGACAGTTCTATCTTGCATATTTTAGGGCAGCCTTTCTTTTAAGTATAGCATCTATGAAGTTTGAGAAAAAATGCTTATACTTGTGTCGTTTGGATGATATGATATAAAAGCGAGATGAATCAATGGCCAAATAATCTTTCACTGCTTCTACTATACAGTATTGTTAACAGTCTGGGCAAAGAGGTTACAACCTCTAGATGTGTTTTGCATAGACCACACAATATTTTATGACTTTTTAGAAAAGGTTTGTTTATTTATTTGAGAGAGGCAGCACAGAAGCCCACATGTTGGGGAGAGGGGCAGAGGGAGAGGAAGAATCAGACTCCCTGATGAGCAGTGAGTCAGACTTGGGGCTCTATCCCAAGACCCTGGGATTATGACCTGAGCCAAAGGCAGAAGCTTAACTGAGTGAGCCAGTCAGACACCCCTATGACTTTTTAAATAAAAATATTATTCTTAAAAAGAATAGACTTTACATGATTGTTCTTTTTTCTTTCTTTCTTTCTTTTTTAAAGATTTATTTATTTAGTCATGAGAGACACAGAGAGAGGCAGAAACGCAAGGAGAGGGAGAAGTAGGCTCCTCGAAGGGAGCCCAATACAGGACTTGATCCGCACACTCTGGGATCAGGACTTGAGCCAAAGGCAGATGCTCAACCACTGAGCGACCCAGGTATCCCCTTTTTTTCTTTATTTAAATTAAGGTTATGGAGTTGGGTAATATGGATTCTATAGTTCTATGACCAGTGGCCTCAGCACTCTCCACTATTCCCCATATGCATGCATTTACATTTAATTCCTGCTGCCTCCCTTACTTAAATTATCTGCCTACCTCCTTGCATTAGTCCGCAAGGGCTGATGTAACAAAATACCACAGACCAGGAGACTTAACAGAAATTTACTGTCTCATAGTGATGGGTCTCAAAGTCCAAGATCAAGGTGTTGGCTGGTTTGGTTTTTCTTGAGGCCTCTGTCCTTTGTTTGTAGACAGACACCTCCTGGTCATGTCCTCAGTGTGTGCATGCCTCCTTGTTGTCTCTTCCTCTTTTAAAGAACCAGTTCTATTGGATTAGGGCCCCATACTTATAACCTTATATAATCTAAGTGACCTCTTTAAAAACCCTATCTTAAATACAGTTACCTTGGGGGTTAAGGCTTCAACATATAAATTTTGGGGGACACAAATCAGCCCATAGTGCCTTTGTAAGCATTTAGGTTTGTGAATGTTTATAAGGCATTTTCATTTTTAATAGTGGAATGAATGACCAGCAGAAGTCAAAATAATAGAGGTAGAAGGGGCCTTTGATATCATTAGCTTGACTTCCTAACTGATGTAGATCTGAGGTCATCGTCCCTGTCTGTTCAACTTCTGTTTTTGCCTTATGAGATAATCAAATAATGCTAATTACTCACTACTACTTATTTTCCACTGAAACACATCATTTTGATTTATCAGATGGCATTTATGAGAGAATTTTGTTTGGGTTATCATTCATCACATCACACAAAATCTTGTTTATGTGCGTTCCTGGGAAGCATTCTTTTCTGATAACATCAGTGACAGCTGCCCAGCTGTTCTTCTGAGCAATTGGCCTGATATTATCTTTGTGACAACATATTTTGTATAAATGCCCAGATTTCCTATTTGACTGATCAACGATGTGCTTAGGAACAAATGTGTGGAGAGGCTATGCCACTGAGACATCACAGTGTCAAGAGTCAGAAAGATAAAAATTTAAAAATTTCCCCTGTATTTGCTAAGTGTTTAGGTTTGGGGAAATTGCTTTTTCTCTCAGAACCTTGTTTTCTGATCTTTAATGTGAAAATATAATAACACTGAGTGCCTCTTAGTCTAGTTCTTGGCAATCTTTCCTGTGCTCAGGAATCACATGGAGCCTTGTTAAACTGTAGATTCTGACTCAGCTGATTTGGGATGAGGCCAGAAATTCTGCATTTCCCACAAGCTCCAGGTGATGCTGAGGCAGCTGGTCTATGGACCACACTTTAGCAAGGATGAAATGACAGAACAGGTGCAAAGCATTGAAAATACTGCCCGTCACATCATAAGAATCAAAAAAGTCCTGCCTCCTACTGTTTGTGCTATTCAGATGTAGCTTATAGATCAGTATGACAAGCCTTTGTAGGAGTATTCATTGTATCCCAATTGTGGTTTTCTTTTGTCTGTCTCCTTGCACTCTACCTAAATTCATGCAGTTGTATTTTAGGTATCCTTGGAAACTACTTTAAATGATTTTTAAAAAATCATATAAATTAAATACATTCTTACAATGAATTGAAAATAATGTGACCACAAAAACGAAATCAGAGCCAGTTTTAATCACCCACATTCTCTGATCGGTACTTCCAGCTAACCACACCCCAAGGCATCTGGGAGATGATGTCACACCCTTCCCCACCCCCATAGTTTTATCAAGCCTTCTCTCTTGTGATTCTCTAGTTTTCACAACATGGCCAAAAGCTTTTCCAAACCTTTTTCAGGTCTTTAAAATGCATCACTTTTGCACTTGTCCTAACCTTCATATTTGCTTTTTCTCCTGTATCCTTATATCTCCCCTTCCTTCACTTCTCAGCTCTGATGCAACCTTCTCCAGAATGTTGCTTGATCTCCCCTTCCATCTGAGTATACCACCTCTCCAGGGGCTCTCAAAGCATCCTTTGCCTACCTTTATGTCTCTACATGTCAACATTTATTATAACTGCTTATTTACATACACTAGTCTGTCTCACCCACAAATCAGTAAGTTCCAGGAAGGCAAGACCCCATCTCCAAATAAAGTCACCTTGGGGATTAGGGCTTCAACATATAAATTTTGGGGGACACAAATCAGTCCATAATGCCTTTGTAGGCATTTGGGTTTGTGAATGTTTATAAGGCATTTTCATTTTTAATAGTGGAATGAATGACTCAGCAGAAGTCAAAATAATAGAGAAAGAAGGGGCCTTTGATATCATTAGCTTGACTTCCTAACTGATATAGATCAGTATGTTTATGCACCATTGTATGGTTTATGTAGCATTATAGCCCGAGTACTTAGACTAATGCCTGACATATGGTTGCCACCAAAATAAAGACTCAATAAATATGTGCTCTATTAATGAATGAATGCACCAGTGAGTAGGTGAGTGGATGGATAAATGGATGGATGAATTGATAACAAAGCAGATGCCCCTACTATTTATGATACAGCATATATCAGCAACAACTTGGATTAATTTGATTTAGCCTGGGACACTCAGTCACAACAATCATCTCAAAATCTAAATACTCACTGATAGTATCAGTCCACCCTGCTGCTTTACTTAGCTGAGAAAAATATTTAGGAATAACAATTCCTAACTGGGTTTTAGCACATGGCAAACATCTGTCTGTGAGATCTCCTATGAAAGAGTTCTGGGCTGAATCTCACTTAACTTCAGTCTGGGTCTCAGATTACAACTTTATAAGAATCAGCAATTTAACACATGTAGAGCTGTACACAGAAACAGACATATGCTGAGGAAGGGATCTCCATGAACTCATCATCACTGAAGGGAAAACACCCTCAAATTGTACTGTTAACTGATCATACCTTGGTCTCATCATTTTTACTATTCAAAGGAGACAGCTCATGATTATTAGTAAGATAAAAGTAATGGAATTGTTTTCAGCTTGTAAAACATGATTGCATAATCCATTGCTCAATTTTAAATAAAATGAATTCTCCTTTTTTGGTTTGGACGAACTGAGAGCTTATCAGAAAGGATGTTACATTTTCAGAAAACAGTACTGAGCTTAGTCAACCCTCTGAGAATATAGTAAACATTCATAGAAATGCCTTAAAAATATATCCTGAGGTTTTTATATTGGTTGGAAGTATAGCACACTCGATTATATAGGACAGAAACCATTCAGCATGTGTCTTGAGACTTATTAAGTTCTCCAGGACTTGTGATAATGAAGATAAACAGTTTAACCTTTGCTAGACTTGGGACCCTGGTTACCACAATGTCTCATTAAAGAAGAAACACACTAGGAAAAGCATAGATATTATAAAGCACCATGCCTCTAAGTGGTGTCCCACATCCTCTACTGTTACACTCTAATTTTGGTTTCTCCCACATTTTGTCTATTTTCTGCTGTCAGAGAACAGTACTTTTGAGAAAGATCTTTGTTACCAAATTTTTAGGTCTTAAGAGTTAAAATCACTGACATTTTGATAGATTAGCTTGCAATATATTTTATAAACTGGAGTACTTTCAGAACAAACATTTGGATGCTCCCTAGCATTTAGAATAGTTTCTAATATTTGGCTTGCATTTATTGAGGACTGTATTTTTTAAAAAGGTTTTATTTATTTGAGAGAGAGAGAGAGAGAGAGAACACAAGCAGGGGGATCAGCAGGTAGAGGGAGGGAGAGCAGGCTCCTCACTGAGCAGGGAGGCTGCTGTGTAGCTCAATTCTAGAACCCCAGGATCATGACCCGAGCCAAAGGCAGATGCTTAACCAACTGAGCCACCCAGGTACCCTGAGGACTGCATTTTTTAAAAAGAGAGAGAGAAAAAGACAACCAGACTGTTTAGGATTAGCAAATCCTATGACAAAAAAATAAAAGAAAAAATAATAATTTATGCTGGTCATTAGAACCTGATGACAAAAATATCTTAGTGCTTTGTGTTAATATGATACAGCCGTTGAAGTAATAATGATGTGCTTGCTTCTGCTTCTGTTGAATGGATTTCAGAAGGAAATAAGCCAATGGATTTTGCTTCTGATCTCCACTTTGTGAGAAGCAGATGGTCCATGGAGGAGCAGGCTTCAGCTACTGGTGATTGGAAAATTAGAGTGGACATTGTAAGGCATAGTTACGAATGGAGAAAAGCATCCTCACTATTTGGAAGAGCCAGTGAGGCTTCTGAACTGTATGGAGAACTTTGCTGGAGACTCAGAAAAGTAGAGACACAGCCAGATTTTGCCAGATAAATCTAAGTTTTCACTCATCCCAAGAGAGAGAAATAAGAGCATGCTGCTGTAGTATTAAAAGTCAGGGATCCTGTAGGATTTTTTACTGTATTATCTTGTAAATCTAAAATATTCTGGGCAGCCCAGGTGGCTCAGTGGTTTAGCGCTGCCTTTGGCCCAGGGCCTGAACATGGAGACCCGGGATTGAGTCCCACGTCGGGCTCCCTGCATGGAGCCTACTTCTCCCTCTGCCTGTGTCTCTGCCTCTCTCTCTGTGTCTCTCATGAATAAATAAATAAAATCTAAAATAAATAAATAAATAAATAAATAAATAAATAAATAAATAAGCTCTAGAAGTAGAGTTTGGAAAAACCGGACAATCATTATACAATATAGTCTAGATATATTTAAAATTGAGAAGGGATAGTTCTTTTTTTTTCAAAACAGATTATATTTATTTAGTCATGAAAGACACAAAGAGAGAGGCAGAGACACAGGCAGAGGGAGAAACAAGATCTTCGTAGGGAGCCCAATGAAGAACTCAATCCCTGGACCTGGGATCACACACTGAGCCAAAGACAGATGCCCAACTGCTGAGCTATCCAGGTGTCCCTAGAATGGATAGTTCTTAAAAAGGCTAAATAAGGTAAGAGTGCCATTAACGCAAGAATAAATCAAGTTATTTTACAGACTAAAATAAAGCAGGATGCTACCTTACTCAAAATATGTCAAGTAAAGGAAATGTTTTCTTTTCCTAATAGGAAATAATAAGGATAATGCAAATTAAAATTAAAGCACTGAGATATCATTTCTAAAAGTCTATCTATATCCTATATTGGGAAAGATTTATTTTGATAATTGGATATTCTCAGAGTACTCTCAAGACTTAAAATGGATATAACCTATTTTGAAAGATATTTGGTGATATCTTGTAAAACTGAAATCCAGACATCCTTTTACCTATTCATTATATATATGTATATATATATATATATATATGTATGTATTTTTTCCATATATACCAGAGAATCACATGTTCATTAGGAGACATGATCAAGTGTGCCTTCACTACAGCTTACAGCATTTGAGGTAATAGTAAATCAGAAACAACATGGATGTAATTAATAGGGAAATGACAAAATGAAGCGTGAATATAATCACACAATAGAATGTTACATGCAACTGTTAACATCTTAAAGCAGAATTTTTTTTCATAAATTCTATTTATTTATTCATGAGAGACATACACGGAAAGAGTCAGAGACACAGGCAAAGAGAGAAGCAGGTTCCATGCAGGGAGCCTGATATGGAACTCGATCCCGGGACTCCAGGGATCACGCCCTAAGCCGAAGGCAGGCGCTTGCCCATTGAGCTACCTAGGCATCCCTAAAGCAGATAGATCTTAAAAACATAATTATGATTGGAAAACAGAAAATTGCAAGATTATAGCTACCCAATGCCAAATTGTTTAAGCAGCTACCTGTTTGTACCAAAACATGTAGTTTATAAAAATGCATTTACAGTTGAAAAATATAGAAACTGGAATAGAATAATATTAAATGGACCCTTGATAAAGGTTGCCTTTGGGAAACAGTATAAGTGATGAGATTTAGAGAATAGTCAAAGAGATCTTAATTTCATTTTAAGCATTTTAACTCCTTTATTTAATCCATTATTTATTAATTTACTTGAATGATTAAATAAACAATTTAATAAATAAATTAAACAAATAATTTAATTTACTCGATTATTCATATTAGTTATTAATTTAATTCTTTAATTTGAAAATTGAAATAAAGCAGTGATAATGGAAGTATGGGTACTGGTTGTACAGATTATCAACTTATCTATTATATCTCCCACAATAAGATAACATAAATAAAGCATAGACACAAGCAATGCTCTCAGAGTTGCACAGTTGTATATAGGGAAAAAAAAGGAAAATGCCACAAGATAGTGCCAAGGGACAGCATCAAACACCATCTGTGGAAGTACAAGGATGTCAACTCAGAGACATTGATGGAAAGGAAATGTGCAGGTCCTTTAAATCACCATTAGGGAATGTCATGACACTCTTGAGGTATTTAGAGAGGCTCATTGGTACTGCAAAATTAATTGCTTGGGAAAGTAAAAGGAAAGGGATGGAAAGGAAGGGATGAAATTGGCAAAATGATGTTTGCTATTGCTGAGACTAGACAGTGGAAAGGCAAACAAGCTGCTTCCCAGGTCTGGTTATTACAGATAACAGTTCTCTGAATGCAGAAGTCAGTGCACTGAATATGCAAGTAATCAATTAGCAGTCTTCAACTATAAAACAAAAAAGCATCCATAAGCACGTGGCCCACAGGATGGATACTGTGCTACCATTATTAGCAGGTTTCTTGAAAGGAGATCAAAAGAAACTGTACTCAACTTTCTTTTCTTTTCTTTTTTTAAAGTAGGCTCCATGCCCTGTATAGAGCCCAATGTGGGGCATGAACTCAGGACCCTGAGATCAACACCTGAGCTGAGATCTGGAGTCCAACGCTTAACTGACTGAACCATGCAGGCATTCCCTCAATTTTATTATAGAACATGAAAGTGACTCTGAGTGGCTCTGAGTGACTCCTGAGTGACACTCTGAGGTTGAGTGTCTGCCTTTGGCTCAGGGTGTGATCCCGGAGTCCCGGAATCAAGTCCCACAACAGGCTCCTTGCATGGAGCCTGCTTCTCCCTCTGCCTATGTCTCTTCCTCTCTCTGTGTCTCTCATGAATAAATAAATAAAATCTTAAAAAAAAAAAAGGAAAAAGAAAATGAAAGTGACAAGGCTGAGAAGCAAGCAGTGAGTATTTTAGATAAAGGAAAAGAAAGCTGGGGTGCCTGGGTAGCTCAGTCTGTGAAGTGTTAGGATCTTGATTTCTGCTTAGGTCATGATCTCAGGGTTGTGAGCTTGAACCTAATGTGAAGCTCTGTGCTAGGGAGTGGAGCCTGCTTAAGATTCTCTCTCTCTCCTCCCTGTCCCTTTTCTCTCTCTCCCTCTTAAAAAAAAAAAAAAAAAAAAAAAAAAGGAAAAGAAAGCTTCCCAATACATATTTTGCTGACAGAATAAAAGACCAAAGGAGAAAAAAGTTAGATTGCGAATTTTGAGAAACAGATTAATTAAAATGAATTTTGTGAATTTGTGTTATGCTTACAGTTACAGTTTCGTTTTGTTTTTTAAAGATTTCACTTATTAAAAAAAAAGATTTCACTTATTTATTTGAGAAAGAATGGGAGAGAGAGACAGAGAGACAGAAAGAGAGAGAGCACAAACAGGAGGAGGAGCAGAGGAAGAGGGCGAGAGAGAATTTCCAGCAGATTCCATGCTGAGCGCAGAGCTGGACATGTGGCTTGGTTCCAGGATCCTGAGATCATGACCTGAGCTGAAACCAAGAGTTGGACGCTTAACTGACTGAGACCCCCAGGCACCCCAGCAAGAGTACATTTTTAAAGAGAAATTAGATCCAGAATGTTGAATGACTCAGTGATTTTAAACTGGGACCTTCTAACTCTGTTAATTTATTTACTGGCTACTTAAGATCCTGAAAAGTGACTGTTGCTATTATAACACTATGGTTTTATACTAAAAGTCAATTATAAGCTTACCCTTCAAGAATAATAAACAGGTGGGAGAGTAGAAGGCATATGTATCAAAGCCAGGTTTCTGGGTATAGTTCCAACCCACCACTTTCTAGCCTTATCAGTTTGAGTAAGATGCCCAGCTAATCTGGTTCTCAGATCCCTCAATCAGAAATAAAGAAACTAAAACAAATGCTCCATTAAATGCTATTCTGTCCCAATATGTTGAATTTTATTAAACCTAGCTGATATGCTGTGGAAATTAGAAGGAAGAGGAAAGGTATTTTGAGGAAGAAAAGGCAATCATTTAGTAAATGGTAAAAGATGTATGTTAATGTATTTTATATAAATATGTGTATATTTTAAGTGAACAAGATATTTTTTTTTAGAGACTCTTTTTTTTTAAATTTTTTTAATTTATTTATGATAGTCACACAGAGAGAGAGAGAGAGAGAGAGAGGCAGAGACATAGGCAGAGAGAGAGGCAGGCTCCATGCACCGGGAGCCCGATGTGGGATTCGATCCTGGGTCTCCAGGATCGCGCCCTGGGCCAAAGGCAGGCGCCAAACCGCTGCGCCACGCAGGGATCCCCAGTGAACAAGATATTTTTTAAAAAAAATTTTTAAAGTTTTTTTTAAAATTTTTATTTATTTATGATAGTCACAGAGAGAGAGAGAGAGAGAGAGAGGCAGAGACACAGGCAGAGGGAGAAGCAGGCTCCATGTACCGGGAGCCCGACGTGGGATTCGATCCCGGGTCTCCAGGATCGCGCCCTGGGCCAAAGTCAGGCGCTAAACCGCTGCGCCACCCAGGGATCCCAATATTTTTAGAAATTAAAAATCCAGAACAACTTACAGATGTTAGAAATCTACTGGATTATAAATTGAATATGAAAATTCCTATTTGGCATTTTCCTTTCTTTGATACTAAAAGAATAACTACATTTATTTCCCCATAATTTCTTGGATGATTTGAAGATTGAATGTTCCTCGCCCTCAAAGAAATGTAAAATAATTTCAGAGTTTCTGATGAATTTGGTTGGCTATAAAAAGGGACATCAGGTTAATTTGGCCCGGGGAGAGTCAAAGAGAAAAATAGAATGTGTGAATAGGATTTTGGGAGATGTTATAAGGAACATGGTAATGTTGTTGGGGACTGTGAGAACATAAAAGGGAGGAAAAGATCAAGGGAGGAAAAAGTGGGAAGGGGAATCCTCTTGTAATTGAGATGGAATCTCAATGGGAGAGTTCAGAAGAGAAGTTAGGTGAAGGATATCCTAGAATCCTGTGAGCTACCCCAGATATATTACTTAAGGCTGCAACTTAAGCTGCCATTAGATCCCAATATACAGTGGAGATCAAAATTATAAAATTGCAGTCTTTCTTGCAGAGCTGTAGGGTTGAGTTTTCCAGGCTGGTAAGGCTGGTTTACTGTAACTTTTTACTCTGTCATCCCCTCATGTGCTGTTCTTGTCTTCATGATCAAACTTGGATCATGATCACATCTATGACCCAGCCCTTAGGAAGTGGTAAGTGAGAAAGTCAGAGGCAAGCAATTCATCTTTATTTAGAAGATGACTTTGAAGACATAATTCTGTTCTAATTCCATTGGCCCAAATTTGGTCACATGGCCAAGTCTAACTGCAAAGGAGGCTGGGAAAGGTAGTCTCCAGTGGGCTGTCATGTACCCAGGTAAGATTAGAATCCCCTTTCCCCCACTAAAGGAAGGTGGAAATGGATGCTGCCTAGTGAAGGGTTTGCTAAAAAAGGGAATGGGTTCAACTCTCCCCATGTCTAGAATGCTGAAAAACCCAGAAGAAAGCCAGAGCTGTGGGGCTCTGACAGCTAATATGGGCTACTTGGAAACAAAAGCTGAAATGAATAAGCTAAAAACCTGAGCAGAAGCTGGAACAGAATTAATAACACCCTTGTTACCAAAATTCAAACAGACATGACTTAATATCAAAAGAGCAACTTACACATATAATTTAAATGAAACGTAAATGTAGAGTTGATACAGGGCAGATCGAATTCTATAAAAAAATAGAGCATGATAATATTTTGAAACTTCACCCTTAAGTGGAGAATTTTGTCAGAAGTTGCTACAGTGAGAGACATTAATTATAGGAAAGAAAATTGGTTTTATTTTAAATGTTTTATTTAGTTTTATGTTTTATGTTTTTTTTATTATGTTTTATTTTTATCTCTGATAAAAAATGTATAATCCTAATGCAGATTTTTCCTATCCGGTGTCACAGTGGATGTGCATGTTGTATCAGAAAGGTGTTTCATTAGCTCTAAGTCCCTATTCTATTATCAGAAATAAGAAATGATGTCCTTGGATAGAGTACATCTCAGATTAAGTGGAATTGTGGGAAGGCAAACCTGTCAACAGCTGTAGGCAGATTCCAAGTAAAAGTAAGTAAAAAGACTGCTAAGGAAAGCTATACACTTTAATTTCATTAATTGATTCAGTGCGGCAGTCATCTACAAGGAAAGATGAGACATGTCACCTCTTCCAAAATGGTTTCAACTTTGTTGAAGGCCACGTGTGCTTTTATGGAAGTTGTACTTTTTTTCTTGCGTAGAGGAAGGGGTTTTCAATGTTTGTTTTGCCATTTGATACTCTGCCTAGAAGCTTTGAATGTCCTGCTTCTGCTTCTTAATTTCCCGTCTTAGAAATCTGTCCCTTCTCAAGGCCAGAAACAGATGCTGTCAACCTCTCTTAAAGCTGGGCTAGAGGGCAGCCCAGGTAGCTCAGCGGTTTAGTGCCGCCTTCAGCCCAGGGTGTGGTACTGGAGACCCGGGATCCAGTTCCAGGTCAGGATCCCTGCATGGAATGGAGCCTGCTTCTCCCTCTACCTGTGTCTGTGTCTGTCTGTCTGTCTGTCTGTCTCTCTCTTTTTCTCTGTCTCTCATGAATAAATAAACTAAATCTTAAAAAAAAAAAATAAAAAGCTGGGAGACCTGTGACCTATGCTCTGCTAGTTAGATACATACATGTCAGAGTCTGAGTATAAAACTTTGAACTAGAAGTAGATATCATGTCTGATCCATTTCTGCTATAGTGTTTATACTTCTCTCTTCTTTCTGGAGATCCCACCAACAGAAATTCTAGTCTCATTAGCCACATTCCAGTGTAGCATCTGTGACCAAGAGTACTGAAGTAGTTCTGAGATGTGATTTGGATGTTCTTTCTTGGTCCACAGGCTATTTTCTATCCATGATAGAGAGGGCAAGTTACCTAGTACCCTTCTATTTAGACTAATAGAGTGCCTCTCTAATTACAGTAATAAGGCCTGCCACATATATTTGGACCTGGGTCTGCAAATTACAAGAAGGTGAAAAAATGTGTATATCCAGATATGGTTGTTTTGGATTTTTTTTTTAAACATTTTATGTGGGGATCCCTGGGTGGCTCAGCAGTTTGGCGCCTGCCTTTGGCTCAGGGTGTGATCCTGGAGACCCGGATTCGAGGCCCACGTCAGGCTCCCTGCATGGAGCCTACTTACTCCCTCTGCCTGTGTCTCTGCCTCTCTCTCTTTCTCTCTTTCTGTCTTTCATGAATACATAAATAAAATCTTAAAAAAAAAAAACACAAAACATTTGTGTGTGTGTGTGTGTGTGTGCGTGTGTGTGTGTACAACATTAAATGTATGGGCTGGTTTCTTTGTCTAAAACAGAATTACACTGAAATTGGGATCCCTGACATTCTAGTAAAGAGAAAACAGGCCTGACTCCTTCTGTCAGTAACAACTGATATTGAGCAAATCATTTTACTTATCTGGGTCCCATTTAACTTACATATAGAATGGAAATAGAAATAAGTACTTGTGTGATTTGTGCTATTGCCAGTTAGATGTGTTAGTTGACAGATGGCTTTTGGCTTCATATTTGCCCTTATGTGTGTTCTGTTTTGTCTGGGGGCCAAATGTCTAAAAATTCCATTTCTTAGACTTCCTTGGGAAGCTTCCATTTAGGTTATGTCAACAGGAGGAGGTGACAGAAAACTGTAGAAGGAAGGAAGGAAGGAAGGAAGGAAGGAAGGAAGGAAGGAAGGAAGGAAGGAAGGAAGGAAAGAAGGAAGGAGGAAGGGAGGGAGGAAGGGGTAGTATCAATAGCAACAGCAGACGTTTCTCGGCTCCTGGAGTCCTTTGCAGGCAGTGCGGGCCCGACTAGTGGTAGCTGCAGCATGTCCCACAGCAGGTCCCACAGTAGCCTCAGTGACGCTGTGACCATGGCAAGATCAGCTCTAGGAAACAGTGAGCCGTAAAGCTTCAGAGGCATCAGCAAGGAAGCAGGCTCCTGATTTCAGGTGGGACATCAGTCATTCCAAAGCAACAGGTGACCCAGCAGCCCCAGTGACTCAGTAATCCTGGCCCCCTGGTTACTTCATTATTCATTCCTAACATAATCACAGCCTTCCACAGTTACTAACCCCTGATTGATCTTATCATCCCTTTCTGCTCTACAAGCCCTTCTAACACGTTTGTAAACGTTTCCCTGTATCCAATCCCCTCTGTTTGCAATCCCTGTAATATAGGTACTGTTTACCTGGCTGTACACTGGTGACAATCAGATCAAAAGATCCCACATTTTGTATTTTGAAATTTCTTTTATTATTAAAATTTATCATTCCAAAATTAGAGCTAATATTCACTTAGAGTTTCTTACTGAATGCACCGAGATGCCAATAGACTTTCATTTTTGATGATAACGGAATGCATTCCACCAGATGAACACTCCTACTAAGACCTACTAGAAAACCTGTGTAAAAGAGACATAAAAATATTTTTAAAGCACTGAAAGCATTTTGAGGTCGTCAGGAGATCTGGAGCTAGTAGCCTGAAATGAAGTAAACTAATTGAGGTCAGCCTCAGTTTTGCACAAAACTCAGGGAATCTGCCAATTCTTCAGTGGCACAAAATGAAAGATTATAAACCATAAAAAGTATACTGGTAGAGCTTTAGCAATCTAATGAAAATGGGAGAAAAACTAGGAGTGGTCAGGTCTTACAAAGAAGGGAAGGGCACACAGGGGAATCCAACACGTGGTGCTAGTTCCTCTTGAGATATTATTTTTCATTTTCTGAATTCAGCATGGCAAGAAAAGAACATAAAGCACATAAAAGGCAATGTAAGTACAATCGGAGTGGAAATTAAACAGCCAAAGAGAAAAGAGATAATGGAATGAACAATAACTGAATATATAATAGCCAAGACTTTTTCAAATCTAAAGACATCAACAAATGCTCAAAGCACAAACAAGTACATGAAATAAAACCACACCTAGGCACATCACAATAATATGGATAAAAAAACAAACTAGGGATAAAGAAGAAAAATCTTTAATAAAGCCAAGGGGGTTTAATGAAAAAAAGAAAAAAAAACCCAGTATTTTCACAGTAGCAATAAATAAGCCTGCCAATTTCTCAACAGAAGAAAGAAAGGAGGAGAGAAGTGGAGAAAGCCAGACCAGAAGACAAAGAATGACCTCATTAAGGTACTGAAATAACTGTAAACCTAGAATTTTATATGCAGAGGAAATACAAAAAGGAGATTTGAAAAAGATAGATATTTTGAGACAAAATCTGGAATATTTTTCTCCTCAATAGACTCTCCCTAGAAGAAATTTTTAAAAAATGGATTTCTTTAGTCAGAAAGGAAATGGTCTCTGACTAAAGCACAGAAATTCAAGAAGCTACAAAGAGCAATGTAAATATCAATGTATGGTTAAACCCAAAGTAGTGTTGCTTTTTCCCAAATAATGAAAATAATAATAATATCTTGAGAGGTTCAAATTATATGCTGAATTAAAATCAAGGACCATGGATACACTAAAGGCAAGAGTTCTTATGTTCTACTTTCCTGATATTGACTGGGAAGTGGTCAATGAACTAATTTGTATTAGAATCTACTAAGTCGGGATCCCTGGGTGGCGCAGCGGTTTGGCGCCTGCCTTTGGCCCAGGGCGCGATCCTGGAGACCCGGGATCGAATCCCACATCGGGCTCCCGGTGCATGGAGCCTGCTTCTCCCTCTGCCTGTGTCTTTGCCTCTCTCTCTCTCTCTGTGACTATCATAAATAAATAAAAAATTAAAAAAAAAAAGAATCTACTAAGTCACAAATACATATTATAATATCTAGGACAATGGAAAGAATAATAGAGTATAACTCATAAGCTAATAGAAGGGAAATTGAACTAGTCCACAAAAAGGCAAATAAGAAGTAAAAAAAAAAAAGCAGTAAGCAAGAAGAATAGAAATGGGAACATGGCACCCTGTTATGCCAGGAATTAATTAAATAGCACAAAATAAATAGTCCTACTAGGTTGCAAAGATTGACAGTTTGGATAATAAACAAAACAGATTATATGCTACCTAAATATAAAGATACAGACATACTGAAAATGAAAAGAAGTAAAAGGTAAATCATAAAAACATTAATTAAAAGAAAGTTGATGTAGCAATATTATTATCTGACAAAGTAGAATTTAAGTGACGAGGCATTAATAACGAAAAAGGGATATCTCCTATGATAAAAGGGCCAGTCCACCAGGAAGATACACCTGTGATCTGATCTGAATCTACTTCAAATTGTCTGACATTTTCTCTCTCTTCTCTTACTGATTCTCTTACTGTTATGGATCAGAAATAAAATTATTTTTTTAACTTCATTATTCTTTTAGCATAGCACCAATGATTTCAATGTCAATCTTGAAAATACTGTTTTAGGATTGCCTGAGTGGCTTAGATGATTAAGTGTCTGGCTCTTGATTTTTAGCTCAGGTCATGATCTTAGGGTTGTGAGATTGAAGCCCAAGTCAGGCTCCACCCTGAGCATGGAACTTATTTAAGATTCTCTCCCTCTTCCTCTGCCTATCCCCCTGCCCCTGCTTGCTCTCTCTTTCTGAAAGAGAGAGAGAGAGAGAGAATAGTGTTCCAATGGGGTACTTACTACATTTTGTTTTTATTTCTTAGATGACTTGTTTTTTCTTAAACAAGTCTAAATAAAATTATAAATAAATAAATAAAATTATAAATAAATAAAATTAAAAGGCTAAAGAACTCAAACTTCCTTGGAGGATTTTTGGAGCCCTAGACTATCTAGAAAAGAAAAAAAAAGGTGGTGTCAGTGGAGGGGAGAAACAAGTTTAGAAATGTAATTTAACAAAAACCAGTGATTTCTTGCTCTGACTCAAGTGTGGTATTTATTCATTATAGAACAATTGAAAATATATAAAGTAAAAAGAAGCATATAAAATAGCAAAAGTCACCTATAAGACTGCCCTAGGCAGGACTAACACATTTGTTTGTCTATTTTTTTCAAGACTGTGTGAGAGAGAAGTGGATATCATATTGTATATGCAATTTTTTTTTTACTATATGGAGAGTGAATATATCCTCATTCAGTAAATCACTTTTGGATATATCTATTTTTATGACTGTACAGTATTACCCATTCAACCCTCCACATTGTGTCTCATCTTTCTCACTATGTCTTTATCTGTGCCTAATCTGTGAATGTCAAATAAAATAGTTCCTTAGCCCTCTGGTGGCTTCAGGTAGGTTTGGACTACAGGAAACATGGGCAGGACAACATAGAAAGGACAAAGTATGAGGTTAGGCATTTTATTCATACAGTGCAATATTAGTTTCAGGTGTAGAGTTTAGTAATTCATCACTTACATACAACACCCAGTGTTCATCACAAGTGCCCTCCTTAATACCCATCATCCATTTTTTAAAAAAGATTTTATTATTTATTCATGAGAGACACACAGAGAGAGAGAGAGGCAGAGACATAAGCAGAGGGAGAGGCAGCCCCATTCGGGACTTGATCCCAAGACCCTGGGATCAAGACCTGAGTCAAAGGCAGACGTCAACTAACCACTGAGCCACCCAGGTGCCTACTCATCATCTAGTTATCCCATCCCCTCACCCACCTTTCCTCCAGCAACCCTGAGTTCTTTATAGTTAAGAGTGTGTTTTCTGGTTTGCCTCTCTTTTTTCTTTCCCTATGTTCATCTGCTTTGTTTCTTAAGTTCCACATATGAGTGAAATCATGGCATCTGTCTTTCTCTGACTTATTTTGCTTAGCACAATACACTCTGCTCCATGTCATTGCAAATAGCAAGATTTCTTTCTTCCTGATGGCTGAGTAATATCCCATTTATACACACACACACACACACACACACACACTTCTTTATCCATTCATCAGTTGTTGGACATTTGGGCTCTTTCCACAATTTGACTATTGTTGATAATAATGCTGCTGTGAACATTGGGGTGCATGTATCCCTTCAAATCAGTATTTTTGTATCTTGCGGGTAAATACCTAGAGTGCAGTTCCAGGATCATAGGGTAGTTCCATTTTTACTTTTTTAAAAAATATTTTATCTATATATTTGAGAGAGAGAGAGAGAGAGAATGCACAAATAAGGGGGGAAGGACAAGGGGAGAGGGAGAAGCAGACCCCCTGCTGAGCAGGGGGAGCCTGACACAGTGCTTGATTCTGAGACCCCAAGTTCATGACTTGAGCTGAAGACAGACAATTAACAGACTGAACCACCCAGGTGCCACTATTTTTAACTTAAAATTTTTTTTTATTTATTCTTGAGAGACAGAGAGTGAGAGAAAGAGAGAGGCAGAGACACAGGCAGAGGGAAAAACAGGCTCCACGCAAGGGAGCCTGACATGGGACTCAATCCCAGGACTCCAGGATCATACCCCAGGCCGAAGGTGGTGCTAAACCGCTGAGCCACCCAGACTGCCCTATTTTTAACTTTTTGAGGAACCTATATACTCTTCCAGAGTGACTACACCAGTTTGTATTCCCACCAACAGTGTAAGAGGGTTTCCCTTTCTCTGCATTCCTTGCCAATACCTGTTGTTTGCTGTTGTTAATTTTAGACAATCTGACAGGTGTGAGGTGGTACCTCATCATGGTTTTGATATATATTTCCCTGATGAGTGATGTTGAGCATCTTTTCATGTGTCTGTTAGCCATTTGTATGTCTTCTTTGGGAAAATGTCTACCCAAAGAAATTTACACATTTAATACAATCCTGATCCAATACAACTGGCGTTTTTCACAGAGCAATCCTAAAATTTTTATGAAAACACTAAAGACCCTGCATAGCCAAAGCAATCCTGAAAAGAAAAGGAAAAGGTAAAGGCATCACAATTCCAGACTTCCAGTTAATATTACAAAGCTATAATAATCAAGACAATATGGTACTGGCACAAAAACAGAAACACAGATGAATGCAAAAGAATAGAAAACCCAGAAATGAGCCCACAACTATGTGGTCAACTAATCTTTGACAACGCAGGAAAGAATATCCTGGAAAAAAGTCTTTTCAACAAATAGTGTTGGGAAAACTGGACAGCAGCAAGAAAAAAGAATGAAACTGGACCACTTTCTTATACCATACACAAAAATAAATTCGAAATGGGTAAAAGACCTAAATGTGAGGCAGGAAACCATCAAAATCCTAGAGAAGAACACAGGCAGCTTTGATATCAGCCATAGCAACCTCTTAGGAGATACGTCTCCTAAGGCAAGGGAAACAAAAGCAAAAATAAACTATTGGGACTCCATCAAGAGAGAAAGCTTCTGCACAGCAAGGGAAACAATCAACAAAACCAAAAGGCAACTTTTAGAATGGGAAAAGATATTTACAAATGACATATCTGATAAAGGGTTAGTATCTTAAATACACAAAGAACTTATAAAACTCAAAACCCTAAAAAACAACTAATCCAGTTAAAAAGTGTGCAGAAGACATTAGATTCTGCTTTTTAAAAATATTTATAGATCTCTTACATCTACCAGTACTGCTAAAATCTATTATTATTTCTAATAGTTTAGATGAAGATTTTCTTGAACTTTTATGGAGATAAACATAGAGCTATAATTAAGACTTGTTTCTTTCCAATTTATCTGCCTGTCATTACTATATCATATCTTATTGCATTGTCTAGGACACATAATACAATGCTGAGTGCAAGTGGATGTAAGGCGCATAATTTTCTTCCTGATTGCAAAGCAAATACTTCTAAATTTTACCACTAAATGTAAGCTATTGCTTTAGAATACATTTCTTAAAGTTGAATTATTCAAACACTATAAACATTTTAAAGCTTTCTGGTATATATTATGAAATCCCTCTTCAGAAAATTACTGGCAGTATTTTCCAAGAATGACTTTTCCCATATAATCGAGTCAACATTAGGTGTAAATTAGATATGTTTTGTTATTTATAATGAAACAGGTTTTTAAAATTAGGATTCATTATCATATTCATGATAAAAGTTTAAATATTATAGAAAAATAAAATGTCCCTTCTTACGTCCTGATGTTTCCATTTCTATCCTTTAGAGATAATAACTATTAGAAAAATTTATTCATCTGTAAATATTTTTTAAAAATCATATGTGTACTTTATGGTTGTTTTTTAAAGAGATGTAGTTAATATATTAAATAATTATTTAGAGGGAAATGGTAGAAATTATAGCTCCTAACTTTTTTAAAGATTTTATTTATTTATTCATGAGAGACACAGAGAGAGAGAGAGACAGAGAGACAGAGACAGACATAGGAAAAGGGAGAAGCAGGCTCCATGCAGGGAGGCCGATGTGGGACTTGATCCAGGACTCCAGGATCATGCCCTGGGCTGAAGGCAGGCGCTAAACGGCTGAGCCACCCAGGTGTCCCAGCTCCTAACTTCTTACTGGTTTTATAGGAAGTCTGTTTTTGGTCCACCCACATCAAAATTATAGAAATTGAAGATAAATTATAGAAGTTGAAGAAAAATTATAAAGTTGTAGAAAAATCATAGAAATTGAAAAAACATTTAGCTCAAGTGCACAATTGAGCATAATGTTCTCATTTTTCAAAGGAGAAAACTGAGTTTTATGGACATTAGAAATTTGTAATTGCCAATTAAAGGATAAGTCATCCGATTGAGGACATAGACCCAACCAACCCCCATAAGGACCAATTACCTTTCTTTGCTCCAAAGTCACACCTAAATCCAAATTTACTACAGGAGGGAGGGGGCAAAAAGTAAGATTAAAGTTCTGTTGACAGTCAAGAATATTATCCTTGTGGATAGCTGACATATTCCATTTACTTTAAAACAAATGTTAACTTGCTTATTTTCTCAAGTCACAAAACCAGATTTTCTATTTTAAAATATTTTAGAAACATTTAAATCTTTGAGGTCCATTATTGCTTTCACATAGAGGCCCTTAAAATTACTTTAGCTTGGGTCATTTTTCCCTAACATAAATACTAGAAACAGAATAAATAAATAAATAAATAAATAAATAAAAATAAAAATAAACCATTTCACTCTCCCTGCTACACCTAGTTTTTTCCAAAGTGAGATGTTTGTTCCCTAGCTGCATAAATATAAGTCATAAAAAATACTAAATGTTGACAGCTTTACTTCACCTGAAATTTACATTAGGTAGTCAGTGGGCTATGGAAGGCACAATGTCTATGAGAGAACTCATCAAAAATATAGATATAAAACATATACCTGCCTTTTGTCTCAGAAGGCTGCATGACTTTTATCTCATCCCATAAATAATGGAGGCATCAGCACATTTATCTGCACACAATAACAAATCCCATCCTCCTGGTAATTGTAAAAACACTGAAGCCTGTTATTGACCTTGTGTAAAATATAGGCATGGGACAAAAAGACGAAGAAACTTTTTGTCTGTCTACATTCACTTCTAAAGCCCCATCACACACTTTGAAAATCATTAAACTAAAAGTCACTGATGTGAAAAGGAGGAGGAAAAATATATTATTGAATAAAGCAAAACAGACAAGTTAAATCAAAAGATGCGTTCATCCACACCATGTCACTCAATGTTCCTATTTTCTCTGCTTAAGTCGTTTTTGAGATATTTGCATTAAGGGAAGGCTTAAAACTTCAGATCTCAAAGCTATGACTTACATTGTTACTTCTCACATTCTTTTACTTTGCTTACTCATTTTGCAGATGAATAGTTTCTATGAATGTATTTCCAACGTACAAAACCTTTCCAATGTTGTTAGAGCACACATATTTTGACTGAGATATAATCAAAATTATGGGCAAATATTTATTGATAACTATTTGCAAATACTTATTGTGTCCTCATCTTAATCTCCGCCAGTTACGCTGGGCAGGGCTCCAGAACTATAGCACTGTCCATTGCTCTGGGGAGGAAGATATAAATACATAATGGATGGATGGCATGATAAATGATGAGTCATTAACTCTTCCAATGAGCAAAACACAATAATTACCGTAATAGTTTAGCTAAGAGAGAGATAAATGCAAGCCACAAAAGTGAAAAGAGGCTCTTTGAAAGTTAGCATTTAAGCTGGATCTTCACAATTAAGATTGGAATGATTGAGAAGGCAACAAAAAATATTTCACAAAGGACAAGCTGAAGGCACACAGTGTAAGTTCAGAGATGTATATGAACTTTATATGTACCCAAAGGAGAAGATGATGGATTTACCTAAGGTAATAATGGGATATTAGTTTGGGTAAAGAGGGTAGTGATCAGTTATCAAAGGTCTTCAAACATAGGTTAAATAATTTGAACTTGATTTGAAAGATGAGAGTAAACAAATACTCAGAATGTGAGCCTTGACTTATCCTTCTATAGCAGGCGTTATTATTATTATTATTTATTAAGACTTTTTATTTTTAGAGTTTAAGGTTCACAGCAAAATTGACTGGAGGTACAGATATTTCTTATATATTCCCTGCTCCCATACATACACAGCTTCTCCCTACCAACATTCCCTACCAGAGTAGTATGTATTTTTAAAATATTTATTTCTTTATTTGAGGAGGAGAGAGAGAGAAAGAGAGAGAGAGAGAGAATGTACAGGGGAATAGGGACAAAGGGAGAGGGAGAGAGAGAATCTCTGGCAGACTCCCACTGAGTGAGAAGCCGGACGTGGTGCTTGATCCTATGACCCTGACATTATGACCTGAGATAAAATCAAGAGTCAGACAGTCAACCGACTGAGCCACCCAGGCACCTCCAGAGTAGTATATTTGTTACAACTGAAGAACTTACATTAATTACTATATCATAATCTTCCAAAGTCCATGGTTTACCTTGATTTTTCTATGGTACTATCACTTTTTAACATAATATATGTTTCACTTAATTATTAAATTTATTATTTTTTCAATTATAATTATAAACTCAGTGAAAACAGGAATCTTTGTCTCTCTTATTTACTGATATATCCTAAGTATCTAGAACAAGTCATATATTGAAAAATATTTTTGAATGAATGAATGGACAAATAATAATAATGGTAAATAATAATGGTTAAAGCTTTCCAAGAGTATTTACTTTCTAGGAGTACATGTAAAACTTCCTACTAATCATGATGACTTTTTTTTTTTCCATTCAACCTCATAACAAATATTTGAAAAAAACTGAGATTTAGGTTGAGTTTATATGACCCACTTTTCACAGGTGTCTAACTCCAAGAAACTAAATTCTTTCTATGGATTGCTGTGGCCAGGACATATAAAAATATTAACTCTGCTCTTAGTTAAGACGTAGCAGTATCCAAAGGTAAGGTTGTGAGGCATGAAAGTTATTTGCTAGAAGGAAAGTCATCTTGGGAATGATGTTGGAATTTGGACAAAATTCTAAATTTTGGTTCAAGGTTGAATGATACATTATAGCAATATTTCAAATAGAACAGAAGGATTTTTTTTCCTAAATTAGTGACTATTTACTTCATTTGTCCATCAACAGCTAATTATGATTGAATTCATAAACTAAAAAAATTCAAAAAAAAATATATGTGAGCATACTCCAATTCTTTTAAACTCAGATTATTTTATTTTATCTTATTTTATTATTTATTTATGATAGTCACACACAGAGAGAGAGAGAGAGAGAGAGAGAGAGAGAGAGGCAGAGACACAGGCAGAGGGAGAAGCAGGCTCCATGCACCGGGAGCCCGATGTGGGATTCGATCCCGGGTCTCCAGGATCGCGCCCTGAGCCAAAGGCAGGCGCCAAACCATTGTGCCACCCAGGGATCCCTTAAACTCAGATTCTATAGTGATTTTATGTAATATATATTATATCAAGGTAAAATATATTTTAATTAAAACATTTCAATGATTTTATATTTCAGAGTTTCATTTTGATAAATATATAGCTTTTCTATTATAGCCCTCTTTCTGCCTCACTAAAATTGGGTATCATAGAGGTCAGTTAGGATGGTTTTAAACATGCCAACCACATCCATTAAGTCCCAGTAGCTTAGAAATCTCATAATTTTACAGTACAGTACTGTAAAATGCAATCTTATTTTCAACACAGCCTTAAAATGAGAGAGATTGTAGAAAATAAGAAAAACCTCCAACTTATCAAAATCACTAAACTATAAAATTTTCTCTTAAAAAACAAATAGAAAAAGCAACTGGAGAAATGTACATTTTAATTTGGTACAGCTGTAGCATATAACAAAATGGAAAGTGGCTCTCCTGTGAAAGACAATCTTCCCTTTGTCAAAGCACTGACAAGCCAAAGATAATTTACCTATTGATCTTTCTCACTTTAAAATAAAAGAATTCTCTCAAGGAAAAAAACAAAAACAAAAACAAAAATAAGCCCAAAGAGTTAGGCTTCATTGTATAAAACCAGTGAAGGCAAATGTAATTTAAAAAAAAAAATATATATATGTTGTATGACCTGCATTGAAGAAAAACAAAAGTTTACTGTTTTGATAAGGAAGGATATTTATTATTGCATTTTGGAAGGTTGTTTCTTTACCTCAAAAGGAGACAGCACCATCTTGAAAATATTTTGGTAGGACGGATATCAAGGATTATTTTTTCCTCCTCCCTCCCTCCTTTCTTTCTTACCTTTCTTCCTCCTTCTTTCCTTTAAAAAAAATTGTGGTAAAATATACATGAAAAAATTTGACACTTTAATAATTTTTAGGTGTGTAGTTCTGAGGCATTGAGCATACTCATGTTGTTGTGCAACTATTTTTGTTACCCTTATAAATAAAACATATTATAATGGTCCAATCTGCTGTATCAAATATTGTTTATCTGAACCACACACTAGGATACAGATTAAGGACAGGGAGAAATTTCTTAGGGAGTCCTATAATACCATGATTTCAATTTCCCTAGTGAAGTGTGTAATAGAATATTGATGGGTCTAGAAATTAAGACACCTTTGCTTGCCTTTACTATTGACATTTTTCCATGAATTCATGTGAACCACACCACATTATGCCAAAGTATATTCCTGAGATTATCAGTTCTTGGAAAGTTCATAGGTATTACCCAGAAAGGGGGCATGTGATCAAATGAATTAGGACCTACTATTTAAACAGGTTTCCTTTCTGCAGGGGTCAGAACTTGTCATTTGCTGATGTGCATTGTGACTCTGTCAAGGAAGAAATATAATAGATATTTCACCAATGAACTTTATATCCCTTAAGAATATTTTGGAACAATTTTGCAATGGAGCACACCTTGGAAAACATGAAATTTCAGTTCCACAGATCTGTCATTCTGATTTTAAAATACATTTTGGCACTAAAAACTTCAAAAAAATTTTTAATTTGATGTTTCCTTATCTTGGAACCTGCTGTCACTTTTCACATCCATCTTTGTCCTGAACTGTCCACCCGTTTCCTGCAAAACTCTGTACCTTTCTGATGTTGTTTACCCTGCCCAGCACTTTTACTCTCAAAACTGTACTTGCTTTCAAAAGAAGCTGTGACAGGAAATGCATATAAAAGTGAGAAGGAGAAAATAAATTTATTATTTAAGTCCTAAAAAATAGAAAATCTGATGCATACTGAAAGAATGCTTTGCATGAGTTTTGGGTGATGGGCAGACATGGAGAAAGTTCTGATGAGGTCATCTCAGCATGCCTTCTGCACACTGTCCTCCCTGCGGTCACTACTGGACATGTGTAAGCAGGGAGGGATAGATCAAACTTCTATACTGTTTTAAGCTGTATCCATTTTATCCCCACACCTATCCCAATCCACCACTACTTTCAAAAAAAGGTTGACTTCTCCAGACCCAAGAAGAAGATCAGAGTGTTCAGTCCACTCTCTGACTGAAGGAGAAAATGAGTCCTAGACCTCAGCCAATGGCAATTGTTAAGAACAGAGCACCTCAGGTACCATAAAAAGCAATCTTGAACTGCTTAAGATTTCTGACTTCTCTCTTACATTTTGGTCTTCTGCAAAGACAACACTGAGCTACTAAAACTTGATAAGAATAATAAGGTTTTGGTGTTTTTCAAAATATTTGTATACACTGTACTCTGTGACAGACACTGAGTCAAATCCATTGGCAATAGAAAGGCTTTCATTTTCATAAAGAAAGATGATAGGCAATATAATCAAAGACATCTTGACATGAACATTGGGATAAGCAATCTCTTCAGTGAGACTTCCAAAGCAGAGTGCCTGCAAATACCAAACTAGACTTATAGAAGTCTTGGAAAATAGGACAATTTACTTCTTTAGGCCATTATGATGGTGGTTGGTCAATATCCTAATGGTTCAGGGCCATTACAATGCTCTGTGAAAGGCAAGACAGTGGCAAGGGGATATTTACCAAAAATGGGAACTCCCCGAATTTAATTTTTCCCTCTAGTCTTCCCATTTCTCTGATTATTGCTAAAGAAAGGTCATTGGCTCCTGCAGGGCTGTCATATCTCTACTCATCCTAGTCTTGGCATATGTGTTTGTATTTGCCTTAGTCCCTTTTTCCCAATAACCACTCTCCCAACATAGTTTCTTTTTTTTTTAGATTATATATATATGTATATATATAAAATATAACTATATATAATATAGTTATATAATATTAATATAATTAAAAATCTATCTATCTATCTATCTATCTATCTATCTATCTATCTATCTATAGATAGAGAGTTGTGGTGGGGGGAGAACAGAGGGAAAGGGACAAGCAGACTCCCTCTGAGCACAGAGCCTGATGCAGGGCTCTATTCCAAGATCATGACCTGAGCTGAAATCAAGAATTGGACACTTAACCACCTAAGCCACCCAGGCACCCCTCAGCATAGTATCAATAAGAAGCACAATTGCATTGGATGGCTAAAGTCAGAAAAACACACAAAAACATTATCTAGTGGCAACATCTGTCTCTGACCTTGTAATGTGGTTCTTACTAAAGACAAGGGTTTGGGATTAAATGGTATCCCCAAAAGTTATGTTAAATCTTAATCTCCAGGACCTGTGAATGCAACCTTACTTGGAAATAAGGTCTTTGGGGATGATCAAGTTAAGATGAGGTCACACTGGAGTAGGATATATCCTAAATCCAATGACTGGTGTCTTTCTAAAGACAGAAAGAGAGAGAGATTTGGAGACACTATATAGACACAGAGGAGAAAAAGGCAATGTGAAAACAGAGGCAGAAACTGGAGTGATGAGCTATCAGATAAGGAACGCCAAGGATTGCCAGCAGCCCCCAGAAGCTTTGAAAGGCCAAGGAAGGATTCCTTCTTAGAATCTTCAGAGGAACCATGGTATTGATGACTCCCAGTTCAGAGTTCTATCCTTCAGAACTATGAGAAAACAAAGTCCATTGTTTTAAGCTGTGGTCATTTGTTATAGCAGCCCTAATAAACTATCAATGCAAATGAACACAAAGGTCTACCTACTTGCATGAAAAAAAAGGAAAAATAATCTGGGAAGAATGAAACCCAGATTAATATTCTAATAACTTATTTGGCACATCAGGAAGTTGACTCAGGGGTACAGCAATAACTTAAAAGCTACTAGTAACTGTGGTCCATTTCTGTTTACAAACAGATATTGGATACTTCTGCTGGGTCACTAAAAGAATAAAGCCATGACTTTATGCTGAAAGGGGTAATGGAGGATTGCTTTGTCAAGTGTTAAGGGCCACATGCTTCAATAAGGACCATATGCTTCAAAAAGTGTGTAAGAGCACTTCCGAGGTAGAGAAAAAAAGAACTTAATGACAATATGAAGATCTGAAGAAGACCTCAACAAGAAAATAAAGCCTCAGTTTGGGTCCAGCAGGATGAGTAGGTGTTGGCCAAGAAGGGAAGGGTACAAGAAATCTCAGGCAGGGTACAGAATGACCAACATCAAAGGTATAATACCATGCATGATGACCAATTGCGTGTTCGGAACAGGTAAACTCTAATGTGGAAGGTAAGCCTGGAGAGACAGATAGAGATTAGGATATGAAAAGTCTCATGTGTCATGCTAAGACATGAGCCCAGACACTACAGAGAACTGATGATGGCTTTTAAACTAAGAAATCAGATGTTCATTTTGTATATTACACTTCAGTGAGGAGATACGTTGGAGGGAAACAAGACTCCATGCTTAAGGACTGGACTTGAACACTGGGAAAGACAAAGGACACATGAGGCTGAGCCCAGCCCATACTGCAGGACAAGTAATACTTCAGGGACTAGTCCATAGCTAGTGAGTGCCTCTCTGCTAGGCTCTCAGTGATCTGGTAATAAGCATTCATAGCCTCAGAATAATTTGAATTCATGCATCCCTGTTGGTCATCTCAAAGCTGATTAAATCCTTACAGGTGTCTTTCTTTCTCCATCCTTTTTTTAATGGAGTGGGTTATAGGTATTTTGTATTTGGCCACTAATCGATACCCTTAGAAAACATTAAGATGTAGCACTACATTTTCCTCTAGTGTATTCATCCACACGAACTCTATCCATCATAATGCACTCAAAGAACGGACTAAGCACTGTAGGAGACAGAATGCAGCTTTTCTATTGATTCCAAACGATTCATCAATTCTTCTTGTGGCAAAAGGCACCAGGTCACCAGATTGTGTGGGTATCTTTGCACATTCAGCTTGACCTTTTGTCGTTAAAGACTTTCCTATGACTGCTCCTCTTCAGTCAGGAAGGGTTGACAGAGAGCTCAGGCTTTTTGTCTATCTTTGTACCCTCTGATGAATGCCAAGTGTGGCATTAATTTCCCCTTGCCTCCTAACTCATATCCACATGGTGTCTTGATTTCTTTATCTATTCCTTTTTTTTTTTTTTAACTTACAACCTCTTGAAAAGCCAAGCAAATGGCTATCACTCACTTTGATGGTTAAGTACAGAAGGACATTACTTTCACCAAATACAAATTTTTCTAGAAGTTATATTTACATTAAGTCCCAATCTACTCTCTTCTACAAAGAAAAATTTGCTAGTAGGAGAATCCGTGTGCAGAACAAAAGGATACATCAGTTTTCAGCTATGTGATTTGAACTACGATAGCCTACAAAGAGGCTCAAATTTGAAAAGACTACCCCATCTGTTAACTCAATGCTATATTTTGTTCAAGGTAATGAAAACATTTTATCTTTTTAATAGCAAGGGATAATAAGGATTTTAAATGAATTTTATCAAGGGAAAAATATACTTTTAAAGGCTTAATTTGAATAATACTAACAAAGAGAAATATATATTAGTTAGAACTCTTTTGTATGTAACAGAAATTCATCTCCAAGTAGACTCCTTACCTTGCTTACCACTAGAAATACTTAAAAAGTATTAGAGAACGAAATACTTAAAAAGTCTCCAATGACCTCGCCAGTTGTCTCTCTTCTCTTTTTCTTTTTGTCCTTTCATCTTTAAGCACCTCTTCTTTTATGTTATTTTTATACTCTCTGTGTGTGTGTGTGTGTGTGTGTGTGTGTGTGTGTGTGAAATTGATGAGCCATATAGGAGTGGGCATAGAAACTGATTATTATTTTTTATTCTATTTGAAATCATTCTAGTTTAGAGGCTAAAAGAAAAGGCATCTCTCTTCATACAGCCACCTACCAAGTCTCTGAGAAGTATTGTAATTAAGTCAGTAGGGTACTGTGTCCATCTCTGAGCCAATCACTGTGACTGTGTAAAGGGGAGTGATGAGCTGCCCCATCAAAGTACCCTGAGTGGAGTAGAGGTACCCTAAAAGAAGGGAGATGATGTTATCAAGGAGGAGGCAGAGTGCTGGGCTGGCGGGGCGGGGGGGGGGGGTAATAAAGCAAAGGAAGGCTTTATTAGTGTTCTGAATCCCAATAAAGAGAAGTCTGAGAAAAGGTGGACATTTTTCTAAGCACAGTAAAATCAAAGGAATACAAGGGAATAAACCAAAGGAGCATTCCACCCATTGTGAAAATGGGGACCTGATACAATTCTTACTTCCAGCCAAAAGTTTCTAACAGAGAAATAAATATATATTTACTAACCATGTTATTCACCAGAGCTAATTATATCCACTAAATATAATAATGTCACAAAATAAATGGTTTCTTCAGAATTTTATGGGTCCAGGATTCTTCATCCTAACAGTATTGTTCTATTAGAGAATACTACTACTCTTTAATTCTATTTTAAACCTAACAAAGTAAAAATTTAAAGAGGAAAAATTTCCTAGTCTGCTTCTTCTTGAATATCTTCCTACCACCAGAAGAAATATCTCTAGCTTCCAAATTTTCAGAATGCTTACTTCAAACCATTCACAAGAGACTTTGCACATTGTTTTGAATTCTGGTTAATTACATTTTTTACATATCCTATTTGGAAACTTTTTGAGTAAGACCTATCAAAAAGAGCAATAATAGTTAATTTTGAGCAACAATTATAAGTCAAATTCTGTATATATGTATACATGTGTGTGTACATGGTTGTGTATATATGTATATGCGTGTGTGTGTGTGTGTTGTTTGAAATATACCTATGAAATAGACTTGTACTACTTTTAGATGTGTACAATGTGGGTCCAAATAGATTAATTTTTATTTTATTTTAGGTACAAGTGACAAATATGTTTATTTTTATTGTTATTAAAGTTTTCTCCAATGTATTTCAGTAAATGAAGCATTTTATTTTATTTTACTTTATTCCACTGTTGGTCATAGTTTGAGCCCTACACACTCCCTTCCCTTTCACCTCAAAGGGAGCTCCTTTGTATGTAGCCACACACTCATCATTAGTGTACAGATCAGGTTGGATCTGCTCCCAAATCTTCTTAGGATTCAGCTCCTTGTAAGGCTCTCCAGGAAAAGCATCGGAAACAATTTTGTCTCCAGGAACAGACCCTGTAGGAGGCACCAAGATTTCAACCTTCTCAGGTGAACAAGCACACATCCCCCCATTGCTTGAGATATCACTCCCATCATCTTTGCAGGTTTCAGGTTACAAAGTAAAATCACCATCCTATTTTGCATCTGTTCAAGGGGAACATGATTCACCAGGCCACTGACAACTGTTCTTGGAGCTGTTTCTCCAATCTCCACTTCTTCTACATATAAAAAATCTGCATCAGGGTGTCTTCTGGCAGTGATGATACAACCAATTCGAAGATCCAGACGAGAAACATCCATTGGCTTAGAGTCAGCACTTCCTGCTACTGATTGCTGTTTTTTCTCCTTTTTCTTTCCTTTCACTTCAATTTTCTCTTCCATTTTTTTTTCGTCTGCTCCTCCTCCTATCTGTTCTTTGGCACCAGAAGATATAGTTGTTATTGGTCTAGACTATATCACATTTTCAGAAACCATGGAATTAGCTTGCAGCAGAGTACCAGATGGAAATGGTATTTGTTTCACTCCATTTTGAATTTCTGCCTGAATTAGCTCTTGTTTCAATTCTTCAATTTCTTTCTTTAATTTAATATTTTCAGCTTGAGGTTTCTTCTCCTCTCTCAAAGTTGCCTGCAAAATTGCTTTCTCCTTAAGAAAAGCAACTTGCTGTTTTAAATATTCAATAATTTGATCTGCTTCTGCACCCTTCTGTTCCAATCTCTTCAGAACAGTACCATTAGTTGCCATTTTTGCCAAGAAACGGCAGGAAATCATGAATCGGTGGACAGAACAGCCTGGGAAGACTCACCTGGGCAGCCTCAGTCCTAAGCAGTTAGGAACACCCCAAAGTTAGATTAATTTGTCCAAGATCAACTACAGATAAGAGGCAGTTGCAATATGAATCCCCAGATATGTGATCCCAAAGCAACTAGAATCATTTGGAGAGGGCATGATGAGAAAAAGAAGGATAAATTAGATGGCTATGTCTGTAATCCAGGTAACAGAAGACAGTGGTTTGACAATGGTGGTGGGAAGAAAAATGGAGAAATATAGATGGATTTAAGGATATTTTAAGGCAGCATCCAAAGGTCTAGATGTGGAAGTGAAGTTCTGTCCCATTCATCAATGTTCCAAACTTTTGGAAGTACACAGAAAACATACTCGGGATGAAATTTATGAATTGGAGAGAATGATGCCGTGAGGCTTCTCTGAGTATTTATACCTCTTCCCTTGTACACCCTCTCCTGAATCAGGGAAGGTAGAAAAGGAAGCTGCTAGGTCAATGCTTTGGACAGTCACTATCTTAAGAGCACAAAGGAACTTATGAAAGGGAAAGAACTCTGGTTGTGCCTTTCCTTCAGGGATTGAATTGGGAGGCAGGGTATTGAGGAGGGAATCTTCCTAGATCACAAGCACTTGTCACTTTAGGGTTAAAGAACTTTGAAGACAGGATAGAAGTTTCCTTATCTATACTAACAGTGATCCCATGAAGACTTGTGAGTCATAGGCCTGGACTGCCATGAATTTGATGTTCCCTCTGACATTTGCATATTACTCTTGCATTTGGGTTGCCTATGGATATGTAGATAAACTCAGTGAACTTCTAACCCTTTGAATGATGATTGCAAATTTAAACACGGATTTTACTGATTGGAAGGCATTAATCATTGTAAACTATAATAATGAAAACTAATTAAGGTTGGGAAAATCTTGTTAAATTTTCAAAATCAAATTTAACTTTTCTAAGACAATGATACTCAGTCATCCATTAAAGTGGTAGTAATTATCTATCAGCCTAGTGACATTCTGTACCACAAGAAGGTTAGAAGCTAAATGGCTTCTATTCTGGGGCCCATTTCCAGATAAGAACTGGAGAAATAAAAAGAGTTTGAGTCAGACATTCACAGATTGAATCCAAGATTTCCAGTAGCAATATAAAGTGTAATATAATCCTTTCCTCCCTCACCACCAGCTCTCTCTCCCTCTGTCCTTCTTTTCTCTTTCCTTCTTTCTCTTCATCCTTCCATTTTTCCACCTTCCTTTAATTAAAAGAAAAAAAAAATCCTTATGTCACTCCCAAAATAATCCAGCAGAGGGCGAATGTCCTCTGCTTACATTTTATAAACCCGAATGAAAGCGAGTTCTTGTCTAACCCTGCCTTCTTTCTGCATGTAACAAATATGGGATTTTCACACTTTCCTAAGTCCCTCAATATTCTTTCTTCTCTTGCAGTTCTCTGTAGTTAACAAAACTGTGTCAACACACCAAGAAATAATCATCTTTTTTTTCATTAACAACCTGTTTATTGTTTCTAAGTAAAAATGTACTCCGTGAGACATAGTTTAAAAACCAGTTTAAAATGAACTAATCCTATGTCTAATTTTATGTTGTCATAAAACTCCTTCCTTTAAAAAGTGTAAGTAAGCATCAAATAGTAAAGTTGGAAAATCGGTAGTAAATTAATAGTAAACAAGGAGAGACAAAACAGCATTAAGCAAGTAGTTGCATTAAAGCTCATAGAAGTTATGACTCAATTTTAATCAGCATAATGTAGTTGCTTTGTATTTATGTCTGTGAGCAGTAGTTTTACCCTATGCAGAAATGGTTCTGGGGAAATACACTATGGAATTAGGTGTAGTTGCCAGAAGCTTTGGGTCAAGAAACTTCTTTTAAACTAATCTTTACATTAAAGAAAACTCAACATAACTTTGGGTTTCTCATTTTAAAGAAAGAATTGAAAAATCAACTCATTTGGAGTAAAATCACATTTAAGAGTCAGTATGTAGTCTGATGATATCTTGGAAGGATTTCTTAATCCAAATGCTTCTTCCTAGGGGTGCCTGGCTGGCTCAGCTGGTAGAACATGAAATTCTTGATCTCAGGATTGTGAGTTTGAGGCCCATATTGGGTTTAGCAATTACTTAAGTAAGCAATTACTTACTTACTGGGGATTTTTTTCTTTGTTATATGCTAGGTTGCTGGCTGGTAGGTTGGCTTATTTTATTTTATTTAGTGTCTTTTAAAAGGTTTTATTTATTTATTCATTTGAAAGAGAGAGAGAGACAGAGAGGAAGCACGAGTGGGAGGAGGAACAGAGGGAGAGAGACAAGCAGATCTACACTAAGTGAGGAGCCTGACTTGGGGCTCGATCTCACAACCCTGAGATCATGACCTGAGCTGAAATTGAGAGCCGTTGCTTAACCAACTGAGCCACCAGGCACCTGTGGTTAGTTGATTTTAATTGCATGTGTAGTACATAAATACAGCGTCTTAAATTTCTAACTAAAGAGAAATATAGCATGTAAGGCAAAAGCTAATAATTAATTAATTCATTTACTGAGCAATAACTACGAAGCTTCCACATACTTGCCAAGTATAGCATTTGACAACGGTTGTCCTGGTAAGGAAATGGAGACAGAGTCCCCCTCATGGAGCTTTCAATTGGGATGTTCTTCACTCTTCTCCCCAAACACACCAGTTTGGTGTAAATTATTTCATATCATTTGGTATCCCTTCTTGTGTGTGTATCAGCTTCATTGACATATACTCAACAGATAAATTTCTAAGATATTTGAAGTATACATGGTGATGATTCACTATATATCCATTGTTATACATACGTGCCCTGACTGTGTGTGCATTATCACATATATGGGATTCCACCCTTTGTGTTGTGCTATTATTCCTTGTTTTGTTTTTTCTCTACTTCATCATATGCTGTCTGACTATGTAATTATTAACTATGTCTTAAATTATGGATGTATCACAATTTATCACCCTGTCTCCGATTTTTACTATTGAGAATAATGTGGTAAAGAACAATCTACCTCCTAGTATGCTTTCTACCTTCCTATCGTACCCCAAAGTCAGCACTTCTGTGGATCCCATGGGGACCTGCAATCCTTCCACTAGGGCCACCTGAAGTTTGCTCTTTCCCCCTTGCCTGGTTTTCACTCCATAGTCACTCATTAAAATAACTTCTTCTGCATACATCCTAACTCTCACCTCCTTTGTGCTTTCTCAGTTCATTTTAGGCACTTGTCAAAGATGAACCATGGGGACCTCCAAATCTCTACCTATTCTCTAACTGGTTCTGTGCGGCTGACCATGTCTGGGCAGAGACCACAACCAGACCGAACAGCCTTGAAGTCAAACTTCAAGCAGACCATTCAGGCTGCCTGGCTCTAATACTGCGTCTCCTGCTCAATTCAATCTCCAAGTGTCCCAGGTGACTGTTCAAATCCTTCTTGTCTTCCTACCACTCCTTTTCCTAGCTGAGATATTAAAGCAATCAGAAGGAAACTAGAAAAACTCCACCCTCCCCTGCCATGGTACTGAGCCCCCTCTGAGGGTCTACACCCTATATTCTTTTTTTTTTTTTTAATTTTTATTTATTTATGATAGTCACAGAGAGAGAGAGAGAGAGAGAGGCAGAGACACAGGCAGAGGGAGAAGCAGGCTCCACGCACCGGGAGCCCGATGTGGGATTCGATCCCGGGTCTCCAGGATCGCGCCCTGGGCCAAAGGCAGGCACCAAACCGCTGCGCCACCCAGGGATCCCCCTATATTCTTTTTTACCTCAAGTATCTACTGTTCTCGTAAGATCACCAAAGCCCAGCCTCTCTTTTTGTATTCTGGATTTCAAAATGCACTTCTATTTTTCAAATGCTCCAACCTTACTCCTGCCTTACAGTCTTTGTGTTAGACACTGCTTTACTGAGAAATCTCTTTTGTTCCAGATAGTTCTTCATTCACCACATTGTTCCCTACTCACTTCTTCCACAGGCATTCCCTCACTATACCACTTAATATTTGTTGCTCCCATGCAAGCATACTAGATGCCCACTAGCTTGTACTATATTTTTCCCATAACACAATTCTCCTATAAACTGGCGTATCATTCACTTAAAAAAAAAAAAAGATTTTATTTATTTGTTCATGAGAGACACACAGAGAAAAGCAGAGACATAGGCAGAGGGAGAAGCAGGCTCTACGCAGATAGCTCAATGTGGGACTCGATCCCCGGACCCTGGGGTCACACACTGAGTTGAAGGCAGACACTCAACTGCTGAGCCACCCAGGTGTCCCTTATTTACCTTTTTTTTTTTTTTTAAATAATACTTATTGTATGTTTCTCCACACTCTAGAAAGTTCAATGGTGGCAAGAGTTCTTTATTTTGTGTTTGTCTTTTATTCTTTGATACGTTACCTGTTTCTAGCACAGGCCTTAGATATAATGGATGCTCTTAGCACTGGTTGAATAAACAAATAATTATCTCTGGGTACGTATGTATAAAGATTTATCTAAAAGGAATCCCTAATAGTGAAATTGCTGGTTCTGATGGTATATCCACTTAAAATCAGATAGTTTCTGCTAAATTCTCCTCTAAAATGACTAGATCACTTTACCTTCCTATAAATAGTATATGAAAACATTTGTTTCTATACAATTTAACGATTGTATATTGCCTGTTTGAGTAATTTTTGCCAATCTAATAAGCCAAACAAATCTTACTTAATTTTAAGATGCATTTCATAGGTTAGATGTTGGGTTTGAGCATAGTTTCATGTCTGTACTGGCCATTGTTATTTCTTGATGAGTAGCCTGATTCTCTAGCTACTCTTTAAGAATTCCAGATTTGCCCTTCTGTTTCTCACATATGCTACAAATGGAACCAGTCTATTGAATAAACAGGACTCAGGTATTTTCAAGTAACCATTTTCTCTCTTGCATTTTCTTTGCATTTGTTCAACAATACTTGTTCTTCAGTCCCTGGCAAAAAATTGGATAACTTCATTTCTAGTTGCTTTTAGGTAATACAAACAGCATAGACTTAGAGAGTACAAATAGTATAAAAATAGTAGAGGTTTAGAAAATACAAACCATATAGGGATTGCATGCAAATAGTACAGATTTAGGAAATGCACTTTCTCATTTAATATTCAAAACTCCAAAATTGGTTTAAAATGGAATCTCATCTGTCTCGTTTGAACGGTAGAGGGAGCCTCCAGTTAGGAAAGAATGCTGTGGCTGGCTTTTTCATTCTTCTACTCTCCCAGTTTCAGGCCTCTTTCAGCTTTGCTAAATTTAGTTTGTGGCCCCTGTGGGGGTTGGGGTTTGGGAAAGGAAGAAAGGCTGTTATGAAAGGGGGTGCAAAAAGTTCTAATTGATGGATATTGCAATAAGACGGAGTGGAGTTTTCTCCTCCTGGCAGATATTCAAAACAGACTCCCACATGCAGCTTGCACATGTCCTGCTGGGATCTCTCATGCTCTGACCTGCAGATCGGATCAGATCTTATTCCTCTCTGCTAGGGTTTATTCAGCCTGTGTGAATGGGTCCTGAAGCAGCATCACTCCGCGTATTTCCAGAAAAGGACCTGGATTCTGATCATTCATGGATCCTGACACATGGTCTTGACACATTCTGGGAGAACAAATGAATCCTAATGCAACAGTGACTTCTGTGACAGATCATAAGCCCGTTTCTCAACCCTGACGTGTCTCCAGTGAGAATCAGACATACTTGTCACCCTTAAATGCAGTGGACACTTAGCAGGCTCCCCTCCTGATTCACTAGTTTCTCTAGTCCTGAAATGTGCGTTTTTCCCCCCCCGAGGGAAATGGGAAGGGATGTTTCAGCCCTGTAACAGTTCTCCTCAGACATCTGCTTTACAAACACTCCTTCAGTCCCTTCTCTCCCCATCCCCCAGATCCTTTTATGGTTGGGTTAGAGGATTAAGAGTTGTATGATAGGTTTTGAGATATCTCTATTAAAAATTTCCATTTGGCTTGAAGCTTTAGTTTTAGAATGTCCATTGTCCAACTTCACAGTATGTTGCACAAATATTGTCTCCCTGGGGTGTAACTTGCCTTTTTTTGATGTATTTCTATCATATGAGATCTTAAGGTTTTTCTACAGAATCAAACTTTCCAATATTTTCCCTTGGGTATAAATCTTATTCAAGAACACCATCCTTAAGTCAAGATAATACAAATGTCCTTCCTTTTTTGTTCTAGACCTTTTACTTATTAGTCTGTTTATAGTTAATTATTTTAACTACTTAAAATAAAGTAACATTCTGATGCAAATTTGTGGTACAGTTCATCTAATTTTATTTTTTTCCAAATGAAAGTCAACTGGTGTTGAAATGACCACAAATTTTCTACTGATGTGAAATGCCATCTTTATCACATACTTAATTCCGGAGTAGGATTCAAACCTGACCAAGTAGATATTTTTTTTCTTATTAAATTATAGGCAATCTACATTCACAAAGCAGATAAGCTGGTTACTTCTCTGAGCAACAGCTCTATTTTTCATGTTTTCATAAATTCAATACAGCATGCAGTAGTATCGCAACTGCCTTATCCACTTTCCGGGTTTGCTATAAAAGCTTAAACATAAAGTTAGGTAATATAGACAAAGGCCTTTGGCAAATTATAAAATTATTTACAAATTTAATTATTATTTTTACTCTTTTATTTAAAAAATATACTCCTGAGTGAACTGTCATTGTAAAACATAGCCCTAATTAAACAAACCTTCCATCTATTTCCAGACATTATACTCAACAGGATGAAAATTATCCACTGCAAACTGCTCATTTTAAAATTAGTTTTATACAAGAAAATTATATAGGACATACTATTTCATTCTAACATTATATAATTTAATAAATGTCAATTCTGTACTTCTTTGACATTATATCTACATTTGGTTTAAAATAGTAAAAGAGAGAAAAATGGATTTCAACAAATTGATCTCAAATTCCACTGAATCTGCTGAGTTGTGGTAATGGAATAACATGATGGAATGACACAAATATTGTCAAAGCTGCAATAAAACAGGATCCTGTTTTCCCCTGAAGAGGGAAAAACAGAGGGTGGCAATATCAGAAAATTTTATTCTTGTCAGTTTCATTTTGCAGGTAGCTTTTATACATTTTTATATTTTAAAATACGGTGTACGATGAATGCACTGAGCAGTTCTTATCAAGCCCAATAGTTAGAAAAGTGAAAAAGCACCAATTTCATTTTGGTAAACCACTACAAAGGAAAACTATTCTTAGATTAAAAACATAATGAGAATATCGCACGGTATGCTGTCAACCACATATTTATCGAATAACAAATCCTTGTAAGGATGAAGAGTTAATTAAAAATTACATAGCAATCTGTTACCTTGAAGTTTGAGGTCAGGCTTGGCAGATAAAAACTCAAAAGTTCCTTTACCATATGCTTGCGTTACCATCTGGTTTCAGGAAGAATTTATTTGACCGATTGCAAATATTTCAAAGAAAATACAAGAGGGATTTAGGAAAACCACATGGAGCCAAACCTAGTTCTTGAACGATCTCATTTAAATGAAGGTGAGAGTTCAACATTCAAGGAATGCTGGTTTGATGATTATGGGAAGAAAGGTGGGGAAAGGTAGTAGGCAGGCAAATGAATTCCAAATTTTTATACATAATTTATCTAATATGTTTTAATAAGAAAAGACAATTCCTAATTGGTTCTTTTTTCCTCCAAAGGAGATAAAAGCCCATCAAATCATATCAGGTCTCTTCTTGGACAGGGACAGAAGAGAAACACGTGCCTCAGACAACCTTTGGTTTTATTCAAAAGTGTTTTGTGGACTGATACCAGACCTCCAGACATACACAGAGCAGCTGTTTGCCCTGCTGGCTCTCCTGTCTCCTGGGCTCCAGCCAACTGAAGAGCTGCCCTCTACTTTCCTGTCGAGTCAAATTCATGGATCTGGTTTGTGTTGGTTCTGCTGTCTCTGAAGTCTTGCAATGACTAACATGAAGTATGCAGGCCAGAGGGGGTGCAAAAGCAGTAATCATGAGAGACATACCAAGAGTAAAAGCAACTAATATTTTATTGTGTACTTAATAGATGCCAATGGTTCTGCTAAATGCTGTGTGTAAATTGTCTCATGTAAACCTCATACTTTGTGAGGCAGGCACTTTTATTATTCTAACCTTTCAAAAGTGGGATACATTCCAGTGTGACACAACTTGTAATTGACAAAGTCAGTGGAAAAACTTGGGCCCCTTCCTGGGAACCACTGAGTCTTCTTGCTTCCCCCATGACTCTGGAAACTAGAGTGGAAAGGGGATGTTACATTACACCTCTGTACCATTTGTGCCAAAGGACAAAGAGCCCACCCCACCCCGGCAGAAACTATGCTAAATGCTATTCTTTGACGGTTGGAACAAAGGTAAGAGTAATTATGGCACACAGCTTCGTGACATAAGGAAGGAGATAGGTGAATATGAAAGAAACTCCCTGAGGAGTCCAGTGAAGCTAACAAAATGGCTTCTACGTTCATGCCCTATCACCGTTACAACCATATTATAGCTTCAGTAATACTTCATGAAAGTCAGGGGCTATAATTATCTCTTCAGAGTCAAAAAAAAAAGTCTCAGACGCACGTCTGATTTTATAACAAAGGCTGTGAATCCAAGTTGAAGAATGATGGAGATTGAATTGGCACCAAATTCAAAACAGATTTGCAACTTCTCAGTATCCACCTAAATTGAGAAAATATTGGGAGTGACGTTTTGCAGTATTTTGGCAAAATAAAAACAAGAGGAACAGAGAATGAAAGGTTGGAACGTTGACTTTTCCTAAAATTGTACTTCAGAAATTTTGATTAGTGATTCACTAGAAAGGCAGAATTGGCTTGAATTTGTTAAGTCTGACTGAGAATTTATCCATTGGGTCCTTCATTCATTTCTTGAGAGCCTCCTTAGCAACAGCCTCCTAGCCTTCTTGAAGTGCTGGGAGTAAAATTGTGAAGAAGACAGAGAAATTCTCTGTTTTTATGAGATTATATTATAGTAGAAGAAACATGTAAATAAACAAATAAATGAGGAAACAAAATACCCTATGGGGACATTTTACAAGATATGTAACAATAAATGCAGGGCAGTGGTAGATGATAGCTGGGGGCTTAATTTCAACTGAGTGATTAGATGTAAGAGGCTCTTGAGGGACGCCTGGGTGGGTCAGCGGTTAAGCGTCTGCCTTCAGCCCAGGGCGTGATCCTGGAGTCCCAGAATCGAGTCCCGCATTGGGCTCCCTGCATGGAGCCTGCTTTTCCCTCTGCCTATGTCTCTGCCTCTCTCTCTCTGTGTCTCTCATGGATAAATAAATAAAATCTTTAAAAAAAAAGAGGCTATTGAGTTGGTGACATTAAAAGTGAATTTGAATAACAAGATGGGACTAAATATGAGAGGCTCTGCAAGAAAAGTACTCCAAGAAAACTCTTGTGCAAAAGCTCTGGGGTGAAGAAACAGAGATAGCAAGTGTGTTGGGGCTGAATGAGGTCGAAATATAGTGCAGGAGATGAAGGCAAAGAGCAGGCAGGGTCAGACTTGTTGTAATATGTTCAAATTCAGAGTCAATAATTGCATTTGATTTTAAGTACAATTTGTAACCAATGGAAGTTTTTAAACAGTGATAACCCCCCCCCCCCCACAAGCAGCATATTTTTAGGGAATAATGGCCTTTTTCCTAATTAGTACATCAGGACAACAGGTATAAACTGGGGTCACTCTAGATAAGTGGGACAAATAAATAGTCATCCTTATTTTAAATACGACTGCCATTACAACTTTTAAAAGATTTCTATGAGGGCTGACTGGTCAATGGATTTTGGGGGAGTAGCAATGGAAACAGGGAGAATAATGAAAATGCTTTTCATTGGCCTAAAAGTGAAAGAGTAGTAGCCTTGATGAGTGTGGTATTAGTGTTGATTTCATGTTATTAAACAAACATATATGTATATTCCAGACAATGAGTGATATTCTTGATGTAGGCTTAGGACTTGCTAATGGGGAAGAGGAAGCTCTTAGCCACGAGGGCTAATGGACAGAGAGCAATGCACAATGACTCCTCATTTTTGACTTTAGCAAATGGATGGATGCAATTACTGTTTACAGTGATTTGGTTTGAGAGCATAAGAGGCAGGGGGAAATGAGAGCTCTATTTTGTCCATGTGTAAGTTAGTTATGCCTATTTGATGTCCATTTGGTGATATCAAGTAGTCACTTGGAATATGAGTTTGGAATTCAGGAAATGACAGGGTTGGAGGTAGGTATTTGGGAGTCATTGATCTATAGATGGTATTACTGCACTTGCCTGATCTTTGCATTTTTAACCTCCACTGATCTTCGGGATCTATAGATAAGTTGAAGATCAACGTTTTATTTATTACAAAGTTTCTGAGAGTCTAGTCCTCCAAACAGTCAAATCAGAATCAATTTTGATGTTTGTGTATAATTGATGTTCCAATTCCAGAAACTTTTATTTAACATGGCATATGGTAGGGCCATAGAATCTGCATTGTGAATGAGCTCCCCAGGGATTCTGATGCCCATTATGTTTGCTAAGCACTTCTTTCATTGTTGTCATGGTGTCATATAAGTAGTCAAAGAGACAAAGAGAAATAGGTGGTTATGCTGCCTGAGATGGCAGTTTCTGATGATGGGGGTAGGGTGGGGGTGAGAGAAACCTGATTGTACCCTCCCTTAATGTCTTAATTTCATAACTATTATCATTGCTGTTTAAGTTCCTGTAACATTATCATGATTGTATTTTGTTTTGCTTTAATGCACTGTAAAACTCTCATTCTCAAAGTTGGCATACCGAGGCACCGCTGTATTATTTTATTAAAAAAGTGGTCTCTGGGACTCCTAGGTGGCTCAGCGGTTGAGCACCTGCCCCTGGCTCAGGGCGTGATCCGTGGTCTTATGATTGAGTCCCACATCAGGCTCCCTGCCTGGAGCCTGCTTCTCCCTCTGCCTACGTCTCTGTCTTTCTCTCTCTCTGTGTCTTTCATGAATACATAAATAAAATCTTAAAAAAAATAAAATAAAAATGTGGTCTCCAGTGATCAATTCGGATTCAGAGGTTGTCCTAGGAATCCTTACTTTTAAGGAGCACCTCAGGTACTTCAAAACTATGATTAATCAAGTGGCTTGGCACAAATTCCTGTTTTAAAATTTATTTTTATTTATTTATGATAGTCACACAGAGAGAGAGAGAGAGAGAGAGAGAGAGAGGCAGAGACATAGGCAGAGGGAGAAGCAGGCTCCATGCACCGGAGCCTGACGTGGGATTCGATCCTGGGTCTCCAGGATCACGCCCTGGGCCAAAGGCAGGCGCTAAACCGCTGCGCCACCCAGGGATCCCCTTTTTTTTTTTTTTTTTTAATTTATTTTTATTTATTTACAAATTCCTGTTTTACATGGAAGTTTCTACACAAGGACTTCCAGTTGCTTCATGTTTAAGTTCCTATTCTTTGGACATGTTCATGGAAAGTTTGATTTACGTCATATTACAGCTTCATGTTTGTTCTCTGTAATTTTTAAAAAATATCCAGAGTAAATAGGTGGATTCTATATTCAATTTCTGAAAATTAAAAACAAGTTTTATTTGGTTTCATATAAGCCTTATTATGGTCTTAAGAAAAGAAATCCACTTCCTATTAATCTTTTTGTCCCCCTCCCATGGTCTTAACAAATTTAGTTTCACTTAATTTTATTTTTGGCATACAAAAAGCTGTATGTATTTGATGTATACAACTTAATGAGTATGGAGATAAGTATAAACCCATGAGATCATCACTACAACCTATGCCATTAAGCCACCCATCATCTCAGTTTCCTTCCACCTCTTATTTATTATGATCTTAATTTAAAAAACTTTTTTAGAGAGGCAGAGAGAGAGAGAGAAGAGAGGAGAAGAGAAGAGAAGAGAAGAGAAGAGAAGAGAAGAGAAGAGAAGAGAGGAGAGGAGAGGAGAGGAGAGGAGAGGAGAGGAGAGGAGAGGAGAGGAGAGGAGAAGAGAAGAGAAGAGAAGAGAAGAGGAGGGGAGGGGAGGGGAGGGGAGGGGAGGGGAGGGGAGGGGAGGGGAGGGGAGGGGAGGGGAGGGGAGGGGAGGGGAGAGAACTTTAAGCACTCTCCACACCCAGCATGGAGACTGATGCTCAATCTCACAACCCTTGAGATCATGACCTGAGCCAAAATCTAGAGTCCAATGCTTAACTGACTAAGCCACCCAGGCACCCATTATTATCTTAAATTTTCTAAAATTAAGGTAAAATTGACATATAATGTCACTCTTGTTTCAGTTCTACAACATGATTCAATATTATTTATATTGCAAAATGATTAGCACAATAAATCTGGTTGCTATTCCTCACTCTACAAAGTTAATTTTTAGGATTTATTCTCTTAGTAACTTTCAAGTATGGTCTACATTATTGACTCTAATCACCATCTAAACATAACATCCTCATGACTTATTATTTTATAACTGGAAGTTTGTTCCTCTTGACCTCTTTCACCCATTTTGCCCACCTCATAATTCTTCTTCCTTCAGACAATCATCATTTTGTTCTCTGTATCTGTGATTTTTGTTTTGTTTTAGATTCCAAATACAAGCAAAATCATATGATATTTGTATTTCTCTGTCTGACTTATTTCACTTAGCATAATATCCTCTAGGTCCATCCATTTGTTGCAAATAGCGAGACTTCAGGTTTTTTTTAATCACTTAGTAATTTTCCAGTGTGTGTGTATGCACACATTTATGTGTGTGTGTCTCACATCTTTGTCTAATCATTTATCAGTGGACACTAAAGTTGTTACTATATCTTGGCTATTGTAATGTTGCAAGGGATATAGGCTTGCATATATCTCTTTGAATTAGTGTTTTCATTTTCTTCAGCTTAAACCCAGAAGTGGAATTACCGGATCATATGGTAGTTCTATTTTTAATTTTTTGAAGAATCTTCACACTGTTTTCCATAGTGGTGTACCTAATCTTCAAGTATATTTTCCCCAAATGTGCAGACATGAAAAATAGCTCAAATGAAATGTTCAAATGAAAATATTTTTCAGTGTTCCATAATAAACTGCTATTCATTGTTAGCTTTATGCATCTGCATCAGATTTTTCTAGTTCTAAATAAAATAATTCTGAAAGTATGATAAAACCTGAGCAGATTATCTAAAAGAGAAAGATGGATGCAAAGATGGAAATAACCTACTTGATATAAGAGGAAAATTATGCTTGATTATTATTATTAATTCTATTTTTAGTCCCTCTACAATTTGAAAAGCTCATACATATCCATTACCTATTTGTTTCTTATAGAAGCCCTGTAAAGTAGGTAAGAAAGCAATTATCATTTTCACTTTATAACCAAAGCCCTAGGAAAATAAATGGCTTGTTCAAGGTTGTATACAGTAGTGCTGAATCAAGCGCTTAAGCTCAAGCCTTTTTGATCCAAATCTGGAGTATCACCCAAAATACCTAAGTAGTCTTGTCATAATATATGTGACAGTCTTCCCTGACATTTTGAATCAGAATCTTCCCCGTTTGCTGGCTGCTTCTGATGTGCTTATAAACAGCCTTCTAAGAGCCTTCCTGAGTATATCAATCTGTTCCTCAACAAAATTAGGAAGCATATTATTCATGACACTTTTGATGCAAGAGACTAAAGCCCATCCCAAACTGACTTAAACAGAAATGCTAGTGTGGGAGAAGAGGAAGAATTATAGTCTTCCACAAATGAATACTCAGGCAATAGAAACTCTCTAAGTAAAGTTACATCCAGGATAGCAAATGATGTCGTCAAGACCAGGTTCTTCTCAGGGGGCGCCTGGGTGGCTCAGTTGGTTAGGCGTCCGACTATTGATTCCAGCTCAGGTCATGATCTCAGGGTTGTGAGATCCAGCCACACCCCCATGGAGCCTGCTTAAAATTTTGTCTCTTCTTCTCCTTTTGTCCCTCCCAGCTTGCTCACTCTTTCCCTCTCTCTAAAGGAAAGAAAGAAAGAAAGAAAGAAAGAAAGAAAGAAAGAAAGAAAGAAAGACAGACTAGGTTCTTCTTCAATGCTTGATATGTTCCTCTCAATGATGCGGCTCAGATGTCTTTTCATAATGGTGTCCAGGAGTGTTAGGTTTCATTTTTTTATTTTTTATTTTCTTTATTTTTTATTTTTTATTTTTATTTTTTTAATAAGTTTATTTTTTATTGGTGTTCAATTTACCAACATACAGAATAACACCCAGTGCTCATTCCGTCAAGTGCCCCCCTCAGTGCCCGTCACCCATTCACCCCCACCCCCCCTCCCCTTCCACCACCCCCAGTTCATTTCCCAGAGTTAGGAGTCTTTATGTTCTGTCTCCCTTTCTGATATTTCCCACACATTTCTTCTCCCTTCCCTTATATTCCCTTTCACTATTATTTATATTCCCCACATGAATGAGAACATATAATGTTTGTCCTTCTCCGACTGACTTACTTCACTCAGCATAATACCCTCCAGTTCCATCCACGTTGAAGCAAATGGTGGGTATTTGTCGTCTCTAATGGTTGAGTAATATTCCATTGTATACATAAACCACATCTTCTTTATCCATTCATCTTTCAATGGATACTGAGGCTCCTTCCACAGTTTGGCTATTGTGGACATTGCTGTTATAAACATTGGGGTGCAGGTGTCCCGGCGTTTCATTGCATCTGTATCTTTGGGGTTCATCCCCAACAGTGCAATTGCTGGGTTGTAGGGCAGGTCTATTTTTAACTCTTTGAGGAACCTCCACACAGTTGTCCAGAGTGGCTGCACCAGTTCGCATTCCCACCAACAGTGTAAGAGGGTTCGGTTTCTCCGCATCCTCTCCAACATTTGTGGATTCGTGCCTTGTTAATTTTCCCCATTCTCATTGGTGTGAGGTGGTATCTCATTGTGGTTTTCATTTGTATTTCCCTGATGGCAAGTGATGCAGAGCATTTTCTCATGTGCATGTTGGCCATGTCTATGTCATCCTCTGTGAGATTTCTCTTCATGTCTTTTGCCCATTTCATGATTGGATTGTTTGTTTCTTTGGTGTTGAGTTTAATAAGTTCTTTATAGATCTTGGAAACTAGCCCTTTATCTGATATGTCATTTGCAAATATTTTCTCCCATTCTGTAGGTTGTCTTTTAGTTTTGTTGACTGTATCCTTTGCTGTGCAAAAGCTTCTTATCTGGATGAAGTCCCAATAATTCATTTTTGCTTTTGTTTCTTTTGCCTTCGTGGATGTATCCTGCAAGAAGTTACTGTGGCCGAGTTCAAAAAGGGTGTTGCCTGTGTTCTCCTCTAGGATTTTGATGGAATCTTGTCTCACATTTAGATCTTTCATCCATTTTGAGTTTATCCTTGTGCGTGGTGAAAGAGAGTGGTCTACTTTCATTCTTCTGCATGTGGATGTCCAATTTTCCCAGCACCATTTATTGAAGAGACTCTCTTTCTTCCAGTGGATAGTCTTTCCTCCTTTATCGAATATTAGTTGACCATAAAGTTGAGGGTCCACTTCTGGGTTCTCTACTCTGTTCCATTGATCTATGCGTCTGTTTTTGTGCCAGTACCACACTGTCTTGATGACCACAGCTTTGTAGTACAACCTGAAATCTGGCATTGTGATGCCCCCAGCTATGGTTTTCTTTTTTAAAATTCCCCTGGCTATTCGGGGTCTTTTCGGATTCCACACAAGTTTTAAAATAATTTGTTCTAACTCTCTGAAGAAAGTCCATGGTATTTTGATAGGGATTGCATTAAATGTGTAAATTGCCCTGGGTAACTTTGATATTTTCACAATATTAATTCTGCCAATCCATGAGCATGGAATATTTTTCCATCTCTTTGTGTCTTTCTCAATTTCTTTCAGAAGTGTTCTATAGTTTTTAGGGTATAGATCCTTTACCTCTTTGGTTAGGTTTATCCCTAGGTATCTTATGCTTTTGGGTGCAATTGTAAATGGGATTGACTCCTTAATTTCTCTTTCTTCAGTCTCATTGTTAGTGTATAGAAATGCCACTGATTTCTGGGCATTGATTTTGTATCCTGCAATGCTACCAAATTGCTGTATGAGTTCTAGCAATCTTGGGGTGGAGGCTTTTGGGTTTTCTATGTAGAGTATCATGTCATCGGTGAAGAGGGAGAGTTTGACTTCTTCTTTGCCAATTTGAATGCCTTTAATGTCTTTTTGTTGTCTGATTGCTGAGGCTAGGACTTCCAGTACTATGTTGAATAGCAGTGGTGAGAGTGGACATCCCTGTCTTGTTCCTGATCTTAGGGGAAAGGCTCCCAGTGCTTCCCCATTGAGAATGATATTTGCTGTGGGCTTTTCGTACATGGCTTTTAAGATGTTGAGGAATGTTCCCTCTATCCCTACACTCAGAAGAGTTTTGATCAGGAGTGGATGCTGTATTTTGTCAAATGCTTTCTCTGCATCTAATGAGAGGATCCTATGGTTCTTGGTTTTTCTCTTGCTGATATGATGAATCACATTGATTGTTTTAGGAGTGTTGAACCAGCCTTGTGTCCCGGGGATAAATCCTACTTGGTCATGGTGAATAATTTTCTTAATGTATTGTTGGATCCTATTGGCTAGTATCTTGTTGAGAATTTTTGCATCCATGTTCATCAGGGATATTGGTCTGTAATTCTCCTTTTTGGTGGGGTCTTTGTCTGGTTTTGGAATTAAGGTGATGCTGGCCTCATAGAATGAATTTGGAAGTACTCCATCTCTTTCTATCTTTCCAAACAGCTTTAGGAGAACAGGTATGGTTTCTTCTTTAAACATTTGATAGAATTCCCCTGGGAAGCCATCTGGCCCTGGACTTTTGTGTCTTGGGAGGTTTTTGATGACTGCTTCAATTTCCTCCCTGGTTATTGGCCTGTTCAGGTTTTCTATTTCTTCCTGTTCCAGTTTTGATAGTTTGTGGCTTTCCAAGAATGTGTCCATTTCTTCCAGATTGCCTAATTTATTGGCATATAGCTGTTCATAATATGTTTTTAAAATCGTTTGTATTTCCTTGGTGTTGGTAGTGATCTCTCCTTTCTCATTCATGATTTTATTAATTTGAGTCTTCTCTCTCTTCTTTTTAGTAAGGCTGGCTAATGGTTTATCTACCTTATTAATTCTTTCAAATAAACAACTCCTGGTTCTGTTGATCTGTTCCACAGTTCTTCTGGTCTCGATTTCGTTGAGTTCTGCTCGAATCTTTATTAACTCTCTTCTTCTGCTGGGTGTAGGATCTATTTGCTGTTTTTTCTCTAGCTCTTTTATGTGTAAGGTTAGCTTCTGTATTTGAGTTCTTTCCAGTTTTTGAATGGATGCTTGTATTGCGATGTATTTCCCCCTTAGGACTGCTTTTGCTGCATCCCAAAGATTTTGAACGGTTGTATCTTCATTCTCATTAGTTTCCATGAATCTTTTAAATTCTTCCTTAATTTCCTGGTTGACCCTTTCATCTTTTAGCAGGATGGTCCTTAACCTCCACGTGTTTGAGGTCCTTCCAAACTTCTTGTTGTGATTTAGTTCTAATTTCAAGGCATTATGGTCTGAGAATATGCAGGGAACGATCCCAGTCTTTTGGTATCCGTTCAGACCCGATTTGTGACCCAGTATGTGGTCTATTCTGGAGAAAGTTCCATGTGCACTTGAGAAGAATGTGTATTCAGTTGAGTTTGGATGTAAAGTTCTGTAGATATCTGTGAAATCCATCTGGTCCAGTGTATCATTTAAAGCTCTCGTTTCTTTAGAGATGTTGTGCTTAGAAGACCTATCGAGTATAGAAAGAGCTAGATTGAAATCACCAAGTGTAAGTGTATTATTATCTAAATATTTCTTCACTTTGGTTATTAATTGATTTAAATATTTGGCAGTTCCCACATTCGGGGCATATATATTGAGGATTGTTAAGTCCTCTTGTTGAATAGATCCTTTAAGTATGATATAGTGTCCCTCTTCATCTCTCACTACAGTCTTCGGGGTAAATTTTAGTTTATCTGATATAAGGATGGCTACCCCTGCTTTCTTTTGAGGACCATTCGAATGGTAAATGGTTCTCCAACCTTTTATTTTCAGGCTGTAGGTGTCCTTCTGTCTAAAATGAGTCTCTTGTAGACAGCAAATAGATGGGTCCTGCTTTTTTATCCAGTCTGACACCCTGCGCCTTTTGATGGGGTCATTAAGCCCATTCACATTCAGAGTTACTATTGACAGATATGAGTTTAGTGTCATCATGATATCTATTCAGTCCTTGTTTTTGTGGATTGTTCCACTGAACTTCTTCTTAAAGGGGAATTTTAAGAGTCCCCCTTAAATTTCTTGCAGAGCTGGTTTGGAGGTCACATATTCTTTTAGTTGCTGCCTGTCTTGGAAGCTCTTTATCTCTCCTTCCATTTTGAATGAGATCCTTGCTGGATAAAGTATTCTTGGTTGCATATTCTTCTCATTTAGGACCCTGAATGTATCCTGCCAGCCCTTCCTGGCCTGCCAGGTCTCTGTGGAGAGGTCTGCTGTTACCCTAATATTCCTCCCCATAAAAGTCAGGGATTTCTTGTCTCTTGCTGCTTTAGGTTTCATTTTCAAATCCCCATACCAGGAAGACATGGCTCCTCTGGATTTATCATGGGTTGACTAAACTAATGGCCTGGAGAGAAGGCTATACTGTTCTGACAGCTTAGGAACATGTTTGCCCATCAGCAGGAGGCTCCAGCCCAACACACACAGGGCAAAAGGTAGAGTGGGATTTTGGAAAGCCAATTCACCTTACTACATGAAGAGCAGCAAAGTACATTTAGCTTACTTTTCTTCTAAATCATTGTGCCTTGGGTAATAAATGATATTAACTTGTTTTCTTGTTTTGAAAATAATTTAAGGTTTTAAAATTTGGCAGTATCAGTGGGCTTTTGATTGCTAGGGTTCCATGTGGAATTGAGTGAGCCAAACATTTATGGATTAACTGACTTTTCAATTAGTTTACCTCTGTTTAAACAGGTGAAGGAGATGGAAAAGCTGGCACTTAGAAAGTTTGTGGAAATTCCAAAAGCTCTAATGCTTTGAACTTGGACTGTGAGAGGTTGTTACAGTCAGTCATTGTAATAAATTTATTACAGCATGGTGCTTGAACATGTCCATTGCCAGACAAAGTCCAGATTTATGGGCAATCATACATTATGTATCAGATATATAAAAAAGTTTTATGCTATTGCACTAAATTTCAAGAAAATATAAATCCTGACAAAGAGGAAACCACTCTAAAAAAATCTGTGGCTTATGCCCAACCCCTTGCAGTTGCTTTGGCGATCAACTGTGAATTTCTGTATAGATTCTCACAAAGAATGTTGAGACATTCACAGTAGTTTTCAGAAGCAAAGTGGTATCTAGAAGGGAAAAAGCTTTTAGTCCAAATAAAATTGAGTCAATTTTTCATTTTAAAGTCATGAAGGTTTTAGTGTTACTAAGCCCTAGAACCACCGTAACAGGAGAACTTTAGTCCTAAGTAAAAGCACAACTCATTTTTTTTTTCAGTTGTATAGTATGGAGGAAATACAAGAATGAGAACCAGGTTTTTAAAAAAGTTGCTATGATCACTAGTGAATGAAGACTGTCACATAACACTGACCTAAACTTTTAAATGATTCTTACCCTCCACCAAAAGAAAGAAAAATAGGAGTAAAATGAGCTTAATATTACTTATCATCACAAGTTCCTTGCTGAGTCAGTTATTATACTTGAAAAATAAAAAAACAATTTAAGACTAGAGAATGCATGGTCCTGTACCACCAAATAATATACAGATGAAATTCAGCAAGTTCTCAAAGGGAATTTTTTTTAAAGATTCTACTTATTCATGAGAGACACAGAGAGAGAGTGAGAGAGGCAGAGACACAGGCAGAAGGAGAACCAGGCTCCTTGAGGGATCCTGACATGAGACTCGATCTTGAGACTCCAGGATCACACCGCAGGCTGAAGGCAGGTGCTAAACCCACTGAGCCACTCAGGGATCCCTCAAAGGGAATCTAATACTAATGTTTGTAAATGGTAGGAATTTTTTTTTTCTTTAGAGAGGGAAAAAGCACATGTGCAGAAGTAGAGGGAGCAGAGAATCTTAAGCAGACTCCACACTTAAGTGGAGCCCTACACGAGGCTTGATCTCACCATCCTGAGATCATGACCTGAGCTGAAATTGAGAGTTGGAGGCTCAACCTACTAAGCCACCCAGGCACCTCTGGGAGATGATTTTTTAAAAGGAATGGATTATTCCTTTTGGATGGATAAGAATGTCTACTTTTAATACTTTCTCATATTCACACACTTTTTCAATCTCATATGCACACACTTTTTCATATTGTGTGTGTGTGTATACTGACACACACACACATACACACACCAGTATTCATTCTCTCCATCTGGTAGAGAAGGCTAATATTTAGGCAATAACCTATTTTCTTCCATTCCTTCCATCCTTAATTTCCTCTCTCATTCTCTGCTTCTTCCTCCCTTCTAATTTCTTGATTTTAAAATATTATCTTTTTTTCTCTCCCTTATTTCTTTATTTTAGAATTATTTTATTCATCTACTGAATATTTATTTAACACTGGCTTAAAAATAAACCAATGAGTTCAACTTCAAAAAGCAACACAATATATTCTTTGCAAAGTATTTTGAAAAGGTCTTTTTTCTACATATAGAAAAATATTATAGCATCTGATTGAGAATAAAGGCACCAGAATATTTGGTTTAGAATATTTTTTAACTTAAAAATTTTTAACTTTTTATTTTGAAATTATTTCACATGTAGAGAAACATTACAATCCAGTAGAAAGAATTCCATTATGCTTTTCACCTAGATTCCCCAAATATCAAACTATCAATCTTTTTACTATTTTTATTTACTCTCTTTTTTTTTTTTCTGATATGTTTGGGTGTAATGCAATGATGACCCTTTATTCCTAAAATTTTCATTCTTATTTCTTAGAAACTAGGCTATTTCTGATATAACTATAGTGTAATTATTTTTTTTTAAGATTTTATTTATTTATTCATGAGAGGCAGAGAGAGAGAGAGAGGCAGAGACATAGGCAGAGGGAGAAGTAGGCTCTCTGCTGGAGCCTGATGTGGGACTCGATTTTGGACTCTGGGATCATGCCCTGAATCAAAGGCAGATGCTCAACCGCTGAGTCACACAGGCATCCCACTATAGTGCAACTATTAAAGATAGGAAATTAATATTGAAACACTACTGGTATCTAATCTATAGGCATTATGCAAATGAAATTTAAAATTCAAACTTCTCAACTATTTCTGTAATGCTGATTATGGCTAAAATAATTTATTTTCTGATGTAAGATTTCATCCAAGAGTTCACATCGCATTTTATTATCATGTCTCTTTAATTTTCTCTACTCTGGAACAGTTCTTTAGGATTTCTTTACTTTTTGTTATCTTAGCATTTTTGAAGATTATAGGCCTTTATTTATAGACTGTCCCTCAATTTGAGTTTGTCAAATATGTCATATGGTTGGATTCCATTTGTGGGTTTTTGTTGTTGTTGTTGTTGTTGTTGTTGTTTCTCTTCTTATTTATTTATTCATGAGAGACACAGAGAGAGGCAGAGACATAGGCAAAGAGAGAAGCAGGCTCCATGCAGGGAGCCTTATGTGGGACTTGATCCCGGGACTCCAGGATCACACCCTAAGCCAAAGGCAGATGCTTAACCGCTGAGTCACCCAAGTGTCCCTCTATTTTTTTTTTTTAAGATTTTATATATTTATTCATGAGAGACACAGAGAGAGGCAGGGACACAGGCAGAGGGAGAAGCAGGCTCCATGCAGGGAGCTCAACATGGGACTCAATCCCTGGACCCTGGGATCATGCCCTGAGCTGAAGGCAGACACTACATCACTGGGCCACCCAGGTGTCCCGCATCCATATTTATTAGTTTATGTTCTATTATAAGGAAGAATTCTATCCCACTCATTCATTAATTAATTCACTTTTATCACTATGGACTCAGAATTATTTTGTTCTATATACCATTGCTACCATGATTTATCCTAATGTTCACATTTTCTGAGGGGTAATCATTTCACAAGGTGTGCATGTATCAAATCATCACATTGTACATCTTTTTTTTTTTTTAAACATTGTACATCTTAAACTTATACCATGTATGTCAATCATATCTCCATAATGCTGGAAAAAAATTTTGAGAGTTGGCCAAATATCAAGTGAATAACAACTATACTCAAGGGGATGCAGGAGGGAGCCAACAAAAGCAAATTGTGAGCATAGAATTTTGATTACACACCTTTATGTTATGACCTTATGTTAAAGACAAAAAAAAATTTAAGCAAGTATTTTTTTTAAGCAAGTATTGAACTTTAACATAGATTTTCTTTTGCTCTGATATAAGCAATTCTAAAACTACTTCATGTGATTCTAGTTATAAACAAATTAATTCAGTTTATTATTTATAGTGGGCCCTTAGTGTCCCTCTGTTGGAGGCTAGGGGAAAAAAAAAAAACCACTTTATGTTGGATTGGCACTGGAGGTATGGTGTACTCCCAATGATACCTTGATACATAAGAGTGTATGATATAGAAATATAGGTGCATGTGTGTATATATAAATATATATTTTGAATCTGAGGATGCTGATGGCCTGATGTAGAACACAGCTCTTACAATATTGTGTATATTTTATATATACTCTCTAATACTCATAGCAAGTAACAAAGGAATCAAATTAGGGTCCTGCTTTCATTCTAATTGTAAAGTTAAGAGCATATAGCACATCACATTTGTTAAATACTATGACGTCATTCATTATTAGTCACTGTTTTAATTTCTTTCTGGGTCAAAATAAGGTTCTTAGGAAGCTGGAAATGAGGGAAGTTAACTGATGTTCAGAGTTAAACTATAATCAACCCTTCAAAGATCAAAGAAAAAAGTTGTAAATCTATCTCATGCCAGCAGGACTTGATTGTAACTTGTTGGGATGTGTTAATATACCTACGAAAAGAATATGTCTAACAGAATGTAGGGCTGGCAGAGAAGCAGTAAGAAGCAATTCTAAAAGCACCAATTGGCTGTCACCATCCTCAAGAACTGTCCAAGAGGGGAAAATGTCACTATATATCCAGGATATAAAAGCTTGAGTCTCAGTGGATGGTACACCCCTATGGTTTGGAGACCTACACATTAAAAACTTATAAAAGACTGAAATTTTATAACTCACATTGCTCAATTCCATGCTCACCAGCTGACTTTTAGATCTCAATCTGTCACAGGAAATGGAGCCTGTGAGCCAGTAGACAATACTGAGACAGCATTAAGCAATCTCACCAGTTACAGCTCTCATTGTAAGCTACTATTTTTTCAGTCTTACTCTACAGGTTTGGTTACTGTAATCTGCCCCCTGAGTAGCTACACTATCATGTTCTGCTGGTAAATCAGGTTTCTAGCTACAAGAGTATAAAGCAGGAAGGTCGGGGGACTAAACGAGTCAACCTTGCCGAAATAAGCAAACTTCATCGGATCTCCAAATTAGGCAAGTATGGTCTTAAGTGTCTAGAGTTGTGAATAATATTATTTCAATAACTTAATTTGCTAAGTACCTGTTCCTGGCTAAGCGCTAATTTGGGAGCTTTACCAGTAGTAGGATTAGATCCATCTATCTTACATACCAAAATATGTAATATCCATGCTCATGTTTATATATTGTGACATATAATCAAATAAAATTTATTTTTGAAGCTAGTAAATAGCCATATTTTTACAACAGGAGCATAAGTAGAATCTAACTAATGAACTCGCTCATTATAATTCCTTGCCAGTCCCAATAGCTTATTTTCTACGTAGGAAGCAAGTTTGATAATGATATCAAGGCAAACTCTCTGGGATCTTGGGTAATTCTTAAATAATTATTTTTAAAAACTATTTGGTTCACATCGTTACTGCCAGAAAGAATTATTTTTTTTCTTTTATATGAGCATCTTTAGTACCTTTTGATCAATTAAAAACAGACAACCATTTAATGCAACAATCTCTCTGCTAAGAATTTACCTCACAAATAGATATATTTGCAATTGGGATTCTTAATATCTGAATTGGGATGCTAGATGCAGCATTTTTGCTAATAGCAAAAATCAGCAGAAAAAAGTTGAATGTTTACCATGAGTAGATTAGGAAAATAAAATGTGGTATAGTCATATAACAAACATAAGGCTTCTGATAAAATGAAGTTGATCTATCATGGAATCACAAAGGGCCTCTGAAATATAGTACTAAATGAAAAAAAAAAAGTAAAAAGAGTGTATAAACTAACATCACCATGTAAAGCAAATCTCTATAATAAATATAAACATAAATATAATAAATACTTTATATGTATGCATACAACACATATGTATACACACAAACATACAGCACAGCTTTTGTGTGTTTGTTAATTTTTTTTTTTTTGTACAGATACACCAAATCTTGTTAGCGTTTTTATCTTTCTGGACTAGGGGAATTGGAAGTGGAAGACTTTTGTTTGATTGTTTTTTTCCGGTTCTATACTGAAAGCTAAGTCTTGTTGATCACTGTCCCCAGCACTTAATACTCCTAAAATATAGGCTGACATAGAGAAACACACTTAATAGCTCTTTGATGAATGAAGGAAAGTAAAGAGTGAACTTTATCCCTTTCAGTATAATTTGAGTTTTCCAATCATGTGTATGTATTTTTTAAATTAAAAATTCAATAGAGATTTAGTTGTGTTGCATGCTACTTCAACCTTATCATTTATAATTAATAGTAGTTTAAAACTTTTCTGTGCTATTTAAGTTATTGCAAGGGTTTTAGCTATTTGGTCCTTGCTCCAAACTCCCTCTCCATTTCCATTTTGTAAAGAGTGAGAATCTCATGGCTTCAGACTTAGACCAAGGTGCTCCTTCTGTATCACAGTAGTCAGAGATGGTGACATTTCCTCTATTATTTATTGAACCTCCATAGATGCCCAGCCCTTCTGCCTTTTGCTTCACTCACTCCTTTGGACACTGTTGACCACAGTCAATTCCAACAGAGGATTCCAGAATGCCTCATCCAAAGGGATCTCTATCATCTTTCTTCTGTTTATCTTCCCTCTGTTAGCTCACAGAAGCAATTATACTGATAACTGTAAATGTGTATTCCAACTCCTTCCTGGCCCTTTCTTCTCTTTTTTTTAATGTAAAAAGACAAGACACAAAAATCCAAGAATTGGTCCTCAGATATTTTATGTTCTCTATCTAGACTTTTTCTTTAAGGGAACTGATAATTGATCTAAGGTTTAACAGCTAAGATGCAACAATTCTAAAATTTATATCTCTAGCCTTAACTTCAACCTGGAACTCCATATTTGATCATCTGAATGTTGTTTTCCCCAACTCTACTTGGATGTTCAGTGGACATCTCCAAATTAATTTCCACTCCAAACCCGTCAGGTTTTTTTTTTCCATTGCAAATAATGTCAGTGCTAATTATTTAGGCATCCAAACCTAAAACTTGGCATTATCTTAATATCCTGGTTTTCTTTCACACTCCACATATAATTAATAGCAAGGCCTGGTAGCTTTACTTCCAAATAGGTTGAAAATCCTAGCACTTCCACCACCACCATCCTTATCACCTTTCCTCCAAACTACTGCAGAGCCTCCTGCTTCCTCGTTTCCACTCCAGCCCTTCACTGTATTCATTATTCACACAGCAGTGAGATTGCTTCTCAAAAATAGAAACAGAGTATACTGGGTTTCTCTTTAAAATTCTCTAAGTGTTTCCAATTATGGTTAGAATAGAATTAACATTCTTTCAGTGACCCTTCATTGTCATTCCCTATCATCCAACTCAAACTCCCACCCCCAACCTCCCTGCCTCCTACCAGACAAACAGATCTTTCTGTTTTTCTTCAATTAACCAAACATGTTCCTTTTGCATGAAATGCTTTTCCTCCAGATTCCTTTCATCCTTCAGGTCCCTGTTAAAGTCTTGTTTCCCCAGAGGGATAATCTCTGACAAACCTAGCTAAACATGAACCTTTGTTGCTATTTATCATTTCTTATTCTTTTTATTGCACTTTTTACCGTATATCATTGCATTATAAATTTGTCACCTTCTTTATTCTCCCCTAGAATGCAGCTTCCCTGAGGGCAGTTACACTGAAGAAATGTCATAAGGGTTCTTTGAGTGTTGATTGTTTTGTTCTTCTCTGAACCTCTCTACACATTCGCTGCCTGTATCAGAGAAATAATACCTAAATGTTTAAATAGTTGAAGTATATAGTATACAAAATATTCCAGGATTATACTTCAATTTTCACCAGAGACTTTACGGAGTAAGTTTATTCTCATCTATGTTCATTTATGACTTCTCTGTCCTTTTAACTTCCAGCCCTGTACACTTGCCATAATGTATTTCCTGGACAGGATTTAAAAAGCCACATATTATCCCCAAATATTAAGGTCCATTAATTTTAGATTGATGTCAGCTAAATAAAGACATTTGAAGTTTTAATATTGCATGGATTTCTTAGACAAACTGAATTTCAGATCACAAATAAGTGATGTTTTTGTTTTTATTTGTTTGTATGTAGAGGACATCACACCTTTAAACCTGACAGGACATTTGTCTTGATTAATGCTAATCTCCTTGAAAAGAGATTGTGGGTCAATAGTCATTAGCACCTGGCTTATGCATAGCTGAAAATATTTACTTGCTTCAAAGTTCAAGAAACTAGAAATTCAGATTCTTCAAATTCTAATTTAAAGTAAGTTCTTTATAACACTATATATCCATATCAACTATAAATAATTTCCAAGGCAACTGAGAAACTACAAGGCATTCTGCATATCCTGAAACAGCCTAACATTAGAAGAAATGATTGTAACATCTCAGCATATATTGCATATTTTAGGTGAATATTGTTGATTCTTTTTTCCGCCTAGCAAATGAAAGCTCTACTTCTGTGTAAAAATACAAATGAAAATAATATATGTTACTGATACTTAAAAAGTAAGGAAAGACAAGATGGCATAGATTCACTTTTCTCTGTTTCTCTCCGATAGATACAACTGAATATCCTGGAAACAAATCAAAAGACCATGACAAAAGACTCTGGAAGCTAGTAAGTAGAAGTCCTGGAGGGTGCTCAGAACTTAAAGAAAAACAATGTGGTGAGCTTTTTGAGTTTCTTTTTATCTCTCTTATTCCCCAGCCTGTGCACTAGAGAGTTCTACAGTCCAGAATCTCCAACAGACAGACAAGAAAACAAAGAACGTCTACTTTTTTCAGCCAAAGACAAGAAAAGAAAAAAGCCCAACAGAAACCTAGTGGGAAGTCCTAAGCCTTGTTCCAGAACAAGGGCAATAGCAGGCAGGCTGATTTGTCTGCAGCAGCCTCTTCAAAGCCTGGGTGACTCAATGCAGTCCCCACTCTCTTCTGGGGCACTGACAGGAGGTGTACTTGGTTCTCGGTTCTCGGCTGTAGCAGTGGTGGTAAAACTGTGGCAAACAATCTACAGAGTCATTCTCTCAACCCTGTGGCACAAGGAAATCCAGATGCAGTTGCTTCCACTTGTCTCCCACAATAGAAGATGGCACCGAAATACTAGGGGGCCCAGGAAATCAACTTTCACCTTTATAGAACCAGCGGCTACAGAACAGAGAACTCAGAAATAGACCCAACCAAATGTGCCAAGTAATTGTTTTACAAAGGAGCAAAAGCAACTCCAGAGAGGAAGGAGAACATTTTCAACAAATGCTGTAGAAGAAATTGGACATCCATAGGCTCTCCCTCCACCTTCTCTCCCCCCAAAAAACCTAAAAACAAAACAAAACAACAAAACAAAACCAAATAAAAATTTCATTATACCCTCATATCTTATGCAAAAATTAACTTGATATATAAAAGGGATCATGGAGTTAAATGTAAATATAAAACTATAAAATGTCTGGAGAATATCATTGAGATATAGTGCTAGGAAAAGGCTTCTTTTTTTTTTTTTAAGATTTTATTTATATACTCGTGAGAGACACAGAGAGAGAGGCAGAGACACAGGCAGAGGGATAAGCAGGCTCCATGCAGGGAGCCTGACGTGGGATTTGATCTGGGTCTCCAGGATCAGGCCCTGGGCTGACGGTGGTGCTAAACCACTGAGCCACCCGGGCTGCCCAGGAAAAGGCTTCTTAGACTTGGCACCCAAAGCACAAGCCTTAAGGAGAAATTGGCAATTTGACCAAATGAAAACAAAACAAAACAAAACAAAACAAAACAAAACAACCCATTTTTTCCTTGTGAAAGTCCCTGTTAAGAAGATGAAAATATAACCTCCAGATTGGGAGAAAATATGTGCAAATCACACATTTGACAATGGACTAATATTTAGACTATATAAAGAACTCTTAAAGCTAAAAATTGAAAAGGAACTCAATTTTTAAAATGCGTACAAGACATGAAGAGCCATTTCACTGAAGCAGCTATACAGAAGCTCTACAAGTATGCACACAAAAGGATGTTCAACATCTTTAGTTATTAGGAAAATGCAATGTAAAATCACAGTGAGATCAGAATATCTAAAATAAAGCATAGTGATGATACCAAATGCTGACATAGACATGAAGAAACTGGATCACTCATTCATTGGTAGGTGAAATGTAAAATGGTGTAGCCACTATGGAAAATACTTTGACAGTTTCTTTTTCCCTTTTATTTTTAAGATTTTTATTTATTTATTCATGAGAGACACACAGAGAGAGGCAGGGACATAGGCAGAGGGAGAAGCGGGCTCCATGAAGGGAGCCAGATGTGACACCCAATCCCAGAACTCCAGGATCATGCCCTGAGCATGATCCAAAGGCAGATGCAAAACTGCTGAGCCACCCAGGCATCTTTTCTTCTTCTTCTTCTTCTTCTTCTTCTTCTTCTTCTTCTTCTTCTTCTTCTTCTTCTTCTTCTTCTCCTTCTCCTTCTCCTTCTCCTTCTCCTTCTCCTTCTCCTTCTTCTTCTTCTTCTTCTTCTTCTTTGATTTATTTATTTACTTGAAAGAGAGAGAGTGCTCACATGAGTGGAGGGAGGGCCAGAGGGAAAGAATGTCTAGCAGATTCCCCAGTGAGCACAGAGCCCAGTGCAGGGCTAGATCCCAAGACCTGAGATCATGACCTAAACAGAAATTAAGAGTTGATGCTACCCAACTGAACCACCCAGGAGCCCCTCAGCAGTTTTTTGTTTTTTGTTTTTTTTTTTTTAAACCGAACAGACTTTCAGAGCACCTGGGTAGCCAGTTGGTTGAGAGCCTGACTCTTGGTTTTGGCTAAGGTTTTGATCCCATGATTGTGAGATCAAGTCCCCGCCACGCCTGCTCCCCCAGACTCCATGCTCAGTACTGAGTCTACCTGAGAGATTCTCTCCTTCTTTTTCTGCCCCTCCTGTTCATTCTTTCTTTTTCTTTCTCTTGGTCTCTCAAATAAGTAAATCTTTAAAAACTGAACAGACTTATCAAAGAACTCAGCAATCGCACACTTGGGCAGAAGCTTTATTTGTCAAAATCAAACACTGGAAGCTGTCCTTATGTCTTTCAGTGGGTGAATTTTAAAGAAACTAACTATAGTATATCCATACTATGGAATACTAAATAATCAATAAAAAGTAAACTATTCATCTATGTGAAAAAAAGCCAGTCTAAAAAAGAAACTTATTCTATGACTCCTTTTACTAAAATTGATGAAATTCCTTAATTAAAGAGACAAAGAACAGATTGATAGTTTCCAGGAGGTAGAGTGAGGAGGATGTCATGTGGCTTTAAAGTGGTATGACAAAGGAGCCTTGTGTAATGGTGCTATGGTTAAGTATCTTGATTAATGAAAATTAAATGAAGCATGCATGTGATAAAATTGCACAGAGGTAGATAATTCATGCATGCACACTCATACACACAAGTGCCAACACAACTCATGAAATCTGATTAGCTCTGCATGTTGTAACCAATGTCAATTTATACTATCATTATGCAAGATACTAACATTGAAGCTAATTGGCTGAATGAAGGGGCATAGGATCTCCTTTGAAATTTCCTAAGAATCTATATTTATTTCAAAATGAAAAGTTAAAAAAAATAAAGAAAAATAAGAAAATACAGAAGCACTGCTGTGGAGGAAGCTCTATCAGATAGAAAATGAGATGAGAGTTAAAAGCTTCACATCTACTATTCTCATTAAGCTACTGTGTCTCAGCTACAGCATAAAATCTCACTGAGCCTGGCCTAGGTATGCAGAACACTTTATCACTACCAGAGAGTATTCCACCTTTACTGCTATAAACAGAGTGAGTACAAATGGGGCACTCTACATTCAGGGGCATGCTTTTACAGTTTTTTCATGGGTGAAGCATTCATTGAGTGTGACAAAGTTAGAGAGTAACTTTAAACAAGGAAAAAAAAGAGACAGGTGAAAAAAGGGGAGCTTTCCATAAAGTTTCAATGTATCACCCCACAAATTAGTTTTTAATTATAGAGAAAAATGGACTTTGCAATAAAAAGACCTGACAGTCCTGACCTTCATCAAGTTATCAAATTAGCAACACTAATAGTGGAATAATGGGATGTGATCTGCTTCCTGAGAGGATGCAATAATACTTAGCATCATCTGCATATTAGGCTGAAGTCTTTAGCTTAGCATGAATTATGAGAAACTGACTAGAAAAACCAGAGTGAAAAACATTCCATAAAAAATGACAACAACAATAACAATGAACAAACAAAAACAAGTTTGGGCCCTTCAAAATGTAATGTCATGGAAAACTAACAAAAACAGCAAAGGGACCATTCTAGCTATATTAAAAGAGATCAGAAACATTAAAAAAATTCCATGCATGATACTTGACTGATATTGAATCAAATATTAAAAATAATTAGCGATAAAAACCATTGGCAACAACTGGGAGAAATGTAAATAACCCTTAATTCAGATGGTACTGTATTGGTGCTAATTTTCCCCTCCCTCTCCCCTTCCCCCACCTTCTTCTTCTTCTGGCAGTCTCCATGACCAAAGTGGGGCTTGAACTCATGACCCTGAGATTGAGTGTTTCATGCTCCACCAACTGAGTCAACCAGGTGCCCATAATGCTAATTTTCTTAGATCTGATAATGGTATGAAGGTCAGAGAGGAGAATGCCTTTTCCTTAGGATATGCACACCAAAATACTTAGAGATAATAGTTTTAATTCTTGCAAATTGATTTTTTTTAATGGTTTAGCAGACCAAAAAAAAAAGTGGATGAGTAGATAGACACACATGCAGTAGGGCAGGTTAACAACTATAAATTTAGAGAATGTATGCAACATTCTAGAGAGTTGACAATTTAGAAATCAAAAAATGCTAGGAAAAAAAGATTATTTTTTAAAAACTACTGTGTCCTATATAAAGGATTATGTTCTAGGTAGCATTTTATTATAAATTATTGTGTTCAATGAGAAATTTCTAATTAAAATAACAGACCAGTGTAAAATATACTATTATGTCTCTTTTGCATGATATAATTTCATGGCCAATATTTTTGTCTGACATTTGGACTCCTTGGGTCATAATTGGTCTAGAAGTCTAAAGTCTGTTATCTTAGATCCTTTATGTTTCTTTATGCTTAAAATAGCTCATTAAAATATAAAATATTTATAGTTTCTGATTTGCAATAGTAAGAGTATACACACTGCAAAAATGCTTGGTTGGGTAAGTGACCAATGCATACAACTAGAATCTTATTAGGGAAACAAAAGCCAAGAGGTAACTCTTAAGGAAAATGATTAGTTTAATTTCTACCAGGGCCTAACTGATTCTAGAAGGTCTTTGGCACTTCGTTAAACCACACCTTGTGTGAGCAACTCTTCTCTTATGCTGGGGCAAAGCCTGGTGCATGTTTAAAAGCCACAGAACCTGGGAAAAAAAGTGATGTTCCACTTTAAATCAGACAGTTCAGTCTCTAGCAATTTCCACACCTGGTTGTGCAACAGAAACACCAAAGAAGTATCCTAACTAGACAGAGTGCTGGGTTCTACCCCATACCTGTTTTCTCAGAATTTTGGAATTCATTCACAATAATATTTATCATTAAAAAAATCCTTTGGATGACTCCAAAGCACAGCTAAGTATAGGAACCATTAATCAATTTACGATCACAAGGCTGAAAGTTCCCCTGGAAAGAGCTGATTTCTGTATGCTTCAAATATTTCAAGAAAAATAAAAGTTATTCCTAGTTTTGACTAATAACATAATAAGAATAAATCTAATGCATTAGAAAATCAAAGAGCTATTTGTGAATTTTTCCCCGAATTAAAATCTATATAATGCCAGACAGATAATTTTACTTCTCAGGGCCCCTCTGTAAAAAGGGGGAATAACCATGACCATGAGGCAATGAGCCAGCAATGAGTTATGTTACTATATATGTTTGTGACACACACTCTTTTTCAAGATTTTATACTTGGGGAATCCACATCAAAAAGTATATGTCACTAAGTACAGAAGCCTGCAGAATAAGCAGGCACAGTGCTGTGACATAAAAGGAATCAAAATTTAAATCTGCTTGTAGAATCTGACGACGATAAATGGAAACTGTATTTTCTTTGACCTCTTCTTTCTTATTGTTTTCACTTGAGGGTAAAAAAAAAAAATACTCTGGACTCTCTGTATGAGCCAGAAGTAAAATCACCTGTTAAAAACACGTTAAGTTATGCTAATATGAACTTCTCTGTGATTTACTTACAGTAATCCTTAATGAATATCATCACAAAAATGAGTCAGGGGCCTCCTGTCAAATCTTTCTGATCAAAGTAACATCTGTGGAAGTGTGCATTTAGCTTTTTTGTTTTTTGGGTGTTTTTGAGAGAGAGAGTGAGACTGAGTGTGAGAGCGAGAGACCACGAGCAGGGGGACCGACAGAGACAGAAAGAATCTTGAGGAGGAGGGGAAGGCAGAAGGAGAGGGAGAGAGAGAGACAATCTTTTTTTTTTTTTTTTTTTTTTTTAAATTTTATTTATTTATGATAGTCACATAGAGAGAGAGAGAGAGGCAGAGACACAGGCAGAGGGAGAAGCAGGCTCCATGCACCGGGAGCCCGATGTGGGATTCGATCCCGGGTCTCCAGGATCGCGCCCTGGGCCAAAGGCAGGCGCCAAACCGCTGCGCCACCCAGGGATCCCGAGAGAGACAATCTTAAGCAGGCTCCACGCCCAGCATGATTCCTTGATGGGGGGGGGGGGGAGGGGGCTCAATCTCACAGCTCATAACCTGAGCCAAAATCAAGAGTCAGACACTTAATAAACCAGACACTTGAGCCACCTAGGCACCCCAAATTTAGCTTTATTCTATATGGTTTAAAGTTTCATCTGGGTAAAAGGTAAAATAGGAATAGTTTTGTTATATTTAAAGAGATGTTACTAGGGAATAAAGGAGTGTTTTTGCTTTATAAGGGATGCTGTTAATTGTAGCCTAAATATCACTGGTTTAAATAATAGTCATTTGTATTTTATAACAATTTTGCAAAGGTAATTTGTTACTACCCCAAACTCCTACAGGATTTTAAGAGAATTCTCATGCAATTAACTTCCAGACATGCACAAATGTTGAATAAAACAAATCAAACTCCACATATTCTCAATGCCTTTATTAAAGAATCATCAGAATCCTGAGAACTCAAAGCTAACTTTGAAGCGAAGCTGGGTGGAAGAGGAGAATATTAAAGTTTATATGAATATAGAATTTGCTCTATTTTGTAAATATGCAAACACATTTTGATCAAGTATAAATGAGAACGTCTTAACACATTCAGTTATTACTATAAACTGCTTATTAAATTAAAAAACTATGTGCTTAAAGACTAGGTAGTGAGGAAGGAGTTGTCTAATCTTTTAAATACTGTGTAAAACCATTTTGATACAAACCAATAATTCTCAGCACAATTAAATGTAGAAGATGTGAGATTTCCTGTTTTGTGGAATGTTTTCTTTATAACCCTTTCCACTGCAATCTATGGTAAGGCACACACATTCTCATCCTCGTGCCCTGTGGTTTATGTACCTCATCTTAGCAGATGCTTCACCAATCATAAATTAAAGGAAGACTTTATTGCCTCTCATTTCCCTGACATTATTAGGCTTGTCACAGCACTGGATGCAGCATTTTATGAGATCTACTAAATCCCTCTTGGTTTTGTTACATGTAACTCTATTTCTTTGTCATCTATAAGTTCTTAAAATACACATACACACAATCATGTGTGCATATGTGTATGTGCGCATGCATCATGAGCAAATATTCCAGGACCTATACTTAGAAGAGCTAGTTTATAGGACTATATGAAAGTCTGATTAAAAAAAAAATCTGAGTGTCTTTGATCATGTTGAAATTGCTACTTAAATGCCAATTGTTTCTATGAAAATGCATAGCTCTATTCTCTTTCCCTTAAAGTTTAATGAGTGTCAACACTTATAATTCTTAGAATGCTTTCACTTCCATTATTGGATATACTGGAGTCAAAAAAGAATAAATAGAATGTCTTTACTTTTGAGAACATTCTTGTTCAAAAAAAGGGGATAAGATTTTCTATTTCAGTACTGTACTCAAATAATACGGCATGGGATATGATTTGTGTCAACCTTTAACTTGCTGTCTGCATGTTTTTAATTCTAGCATCAGAGTATTCTTAAGAGGTTTAGGATATGAAATATTGTTATTGACCCAAGGGGGTCAAAGAGTTTTAAATAGAATCGACTCATGATTATTCTATTGTGAACACTCCAAGCAAGTTGTTTTCTCAAAACTCTATCCCAGCTCCTTCAATTATTTGCTGATTATGTTTTTTTTTTCTTTGTTAAGTGGTTGATAAAAACAGAAACCCATCCATCTCTATTCCACAATCTGCTAACACACTTACGCCATAATCTGTGTGTGGAAAACATATGGAGATGTGCCACAGTGGCTTAGAGTGAGGAGTTGTTCATTCATGTATACACTGCTTTACCTGAGACACATGTGTCTCATCTTTGTGTGAACATATGTTCTCATTTCTGTAAGGTAAACACCAATGATTGGGTTGCCAGATCATAATGGTAAGTGTATAGCTTTAAGAAACTGCCAAGCTGTTTTCCAAAGTGGCTGTAAAATTTTACATTCCCAGCAACAATGTGTGAGAGATCGAAGGGCTTCACATTTATCACAACACTTGGTATGATCAGTCTTTTGAATCTTAGTCGTGAAAGTGGGTGTGTTATGGCAACTATTTATGGTTGTAATCTGCATATATCTGAAGACTGATAATGTCGAACCTTTTCTCTTGTGTCTGTATGCCATTCATGTATCTTCCTTTATCTTTAGCTCAATATAGTTATCATGCTGTCCATTTTCTTGGTATAAAGTTGTAAGAATTCTTTATGTATCTTGGATATAAGTCTTTTATCAGAAATATACTTTGTGAATATTTTCAACCAGTCTATGCCTTGCTTTTTCATTTTGTCTTTTAAAAAGCAAAATATTTTCATTTTGATGTATTCCCAAATTATCATTATTTTGTGGTTCATTGTTTTTGTGCCATATCTAAAATCTCTGCCTAACTTATAGAAATTTAGCAGTATGATCTTATATTTATATCTCCTGTCTATTTCTCATTAATTTTAATATGTGGTGTGGGATGAGGGTCTAGTTTCATTTTGTTGTGTATGTATATTCTATCATTCCAGTAGTATTTGTGAGTAAATTGCCCTTTTCTTACTGAATTCAGAACTTTGTTGAAAATCAATTGGCCATATATATGTGGGTCTCTTTTTAGAGTCTCTCTTCTGTTTCATTAATTTATTTGTGCTAATACCACACTGTCCTCATTAATGTAGGCTTATTTTGCTATACTTTTGCCTTTTAAAAAATTCTACATAAATGGAATTATGTAATACACGTCATCGAGTCTTTTTTCCCCTGATTTCTTTCACTGGCATTATGGTTTTGTGGGTAAGACACATAGTTGCATAGGTTCTGTAGCTTGTTTCTTTACATTTTTTTTTAAATTTATTTATGATAGGCACACAGTGAGAGAGACAGGCAGAGACACAGGCAGAGGAAGAAGCAGGCTCCGTGCACTGGGAGCCTGACGTGGGATTCGATCCCGGGTCTCCAGGATCACGCCCTGGGCCAAAGGCAGGCGCTAAACCGCTGCGCCACCCAGGGATCCCGTTTCTTTACATTTTTGAAGCTACCACAGATTGTATTAGCAGTTGTAGAATTTTCAGTTCTCTGTCTTATCTTCAAGCTTCCTCCATGGAAGTTGAAAGAATTAGAAGACAATGGGTAATGGCCAATTCCTAGAAATTGTCCTATAAGATAGACACTCAGAAATCAAAGAACAACAGCAAAAAGAAATCACAAAACAATGAAAAAAAGTATTGTTCAACAGTAGTAAAAGCCTGATTGATACTGAATTGCATGAACCTATAGTGAATTACATCTTCAAGGCACTGTGACTGTTTTTGTGACTGTTTTTGCTAAAAGTCTTATGAAAGAGGGAAAAGTGTATGGGCTGTGTGTCAATCAAATTTCCACGGGGTATCATTTTCATTCTGCCTAAAAAGAATTCCTTTAACATTTCTCGCAGTGCAGATATCCTGGTAATGGATTCTCCCAGCTTTTGTTTGAAAATATCTTTATATCATTTTCAGTTTTGACAGGTGTTTTTTTGTTTTGCTTGTTTTTTTCATTTTTTCAAAAATGCCTGTCCATTATTTCTTGGCTTGCATGGTTTCAGATGAGAAGTCTTCTGTGATTCTTATCTTTGTCTTTTGTAATGTGTCTTTCTTCTCTGGCTGCTTTTAAGATTTTTTTTTTTTTAAATCACTAGTTACCAGAGATTAGATTCTTATTCATATTGGTGTGGTGTTCTTTATGTTTCATCTTTAGTTTGTTACAATTTTTGGATCTTTGGTTTTAGTTTGCATTAGACTTAAAAATATATTTGACATGACTTTTCCTTATATTTTATTTCTGCCTTCCTCCCTACTTTAGAGTCTCCGATGACACATCTAGCAGCAGACTGATTTTGCTCCATGACTCACTGATGTGAATGTCCCCAGCTCTGTGTGAGCTCTGTGAATTGCTCGGTCTAATGTCTTTAATGTTTTTTCCCTGGTCTTGGAAAATTTTATCTCACTCATGTGCTGATTAGTTCTTAGCCAAAGATTCAAAGGGAACCTGTGTGCATATCTCTAGAACTGTCCCTCCCCGCACCCTGCTGTCTCTTACCCAAATTCAGCCTTCTATCCTCTCAATTCAACAAGACTGCTTAGGCTCTGTTCTCTCTGCACTGTGGTCTGAGAATTGCCCTCAGGCAATAAGCTGGGTCAATCACAGGAATCCTATCTCATTCAAATTCTCTTCTCTTAGTTACCAAAGTCAGGTGCTGACTATTGTCTGATGCTCAAAACCATTGCTTATTTTCCCCAGTTTCCTACGTGTTTACCTGTGCATTGATAGTTCTGTTGTTTATTCTTCATAGAAAAATATGGAAATGGTGTTCCAAGTATTTTTAATGAAATTAAAACATGAAAGGTAAAATAGAAGTTTTACATCTTGCTTCCTTCCTTTCCTCTGCATGGGGCCTGGGACTGCCCTGGTGAACATTCAGCCTGAGTGAATGATATCCTGATACCTGATTCCACTCCTTTATTTCCCCCTTTATGGTGAATTCTAGAATTGGACAAGACATTCTCTAAATGGTTCATTAGCACATCAATGGTCACATGGGGTCATTAATATCTCAGTATTTCCTACCCTTAGTCATTCAAGGGTGGACTTTGATAGCAACCTGTTTTGAAATCATGGAGGTAGATAAGAAGAGTCTGAGAAAGATGGCTGCTTATTCCTTTCTACTGCCCTCAGATTTCTCCCCATTCCAAAACAATGGGTCATAAAGAAATTTTAATTGGATTTGCCCACATGGATGGAATTGGTTAGGGAAATGAGCTATTTATACTGCTGAAAAAAATGAGACCTTAAGCTCCTGAAATCTATGGAGAAACATTAAAGCTACATCAGATACACATTTGGCCAAATACCAAAGAGCCAAAAAAATAAAATCAATATTGAACCAAGGCTAAGGTCTAAAACAAATATCACATCATAAAATGAAGTTCTGGAATACAAAATGTAATCTAAATTTTATTTAAAAACATCATTAAGAAAATTTATTAGTAAGTATTTTGGCAGTCAAAGTTTAGTCCAGAATCATTAGAGGACAGAAATAAACATCCTTCAGCAACGTGATCACTCTACTACTCATTTATAATATTAAATAGTAGGTCACTTACATTTGAAATTGTTGGAGGGAAATATATTTTTTGGCTAACTCTGTTGGCATTCGATGCTGCTGATGTTGCTGTTTTCAGCTAATTATTCAATTTTTCTTCATCTAAATAAAATAGACTTAATATAGTAGATTAAGGTCCACACTTTTCTCCCTTTCTCCTCTTCTATTCCTGCATTTGAAGACTTGGTCAGAATAAACTGAAATCTCATTGAAGCAATCCCACAAAATTAAGTATTTGTATTGCTTGAAGAAAATAATTTTAGCATATTTTCATCAGTTGACTCAAGTTGTTTACTTTATATATATATATATATATACACACACACATATAATGATATATAGTATATATATATATATATATATATATATATATATATATATATAAAATCTTTCAAATACTTGCAGCTTTTCATAATCTCTAGAGTTAAATTTGTCCTTATACTTTTAATCTAGAAATCTGGCAAAGTGGCAATGTGGGCTTTCTAGAAAATGAGATTATTTCCAAGTTTCTACATTGTTTACCAATCTTAGCATCTTCCTAAAGTACAATATGAGTATCTTCAGAGCAGGTATCATACAAAAGTACCAGCCATACTTTTTTTGTCACTTCTCAGCAAAGGTCAGAAGACCATTGCCAATGCAGATTCAGAGAAGACAGAAACAAAGTTATGCTTCCAAAGGCTGAGGCAAAAGCCCAAAATGAACGATTGCATTGTACTCTTGATACAAGGTAAATCGTGATGCATCCTTAAACATACAGGAAAGCTGAGGCCAAGATGTCTCAACACTCCTATAAAACACCTGACTATAGTCAAGTCCTGTGATTATCAGACCCCCAAATTAATGCACTCTATTGCATACTTGTTCTTGGACTCATCTTGAAGAGACAGTATTCAGTATTCTCAAATGTATTCATATACCTTGTTCAAAATCTCTAGCCAAGTATCTTAGAAAGCATTTCATTTATATCATAATCTTATCATATTCTTCTCCATGTTTTCTTCTTCTATTTCCCTTTCCATAACTCAAAAAAATTGTTTTTTATTCCCCACTACTCCATATTTTCCATTCCTTTCTAATTTAGTTTTTCTCCTTATCACTCTGCTGCAAGAGCACCTCAACAAATTTCTCAGTTCCTTTGAATGGTTTTCTTGAATGTCAGTCTTGGGGTGGGGGAGCAGAGAAATAGCTACTAAGTCATTCCATGGTTTTTCTTTAACCAAATATTCATGGTTGACACCATAGTGAGAGAATTCTTGTCCTTTCTTTCTTTTTATAAAAAAATTGGTTTGATTTCTTTTGACTAATAGCCCATCCTCAATTAGCACATTATACATACATTTATAAAATTACAGAAGTTGAAAAGATTATCTAAACTGAGAATTTGCCAATATTCTTATTTTTTGAAAATTTCAATGAAAAATGTAACATTAAATTTAGAAAAAAAAGTCAGTATAAGATGATATCAAATATTAAGTCCTTATGGAGCTGGAAAACAAATTTCTTGAAATAATAGAAGCATATAATATTACGTTAAATGTCTATTTTGACTCATTTCCCTCTTCTGAGACACTGGAAAGGGAATGTGACAGACCCGTGAAGATTCTGTAAAGGACAGTTCAGTTTTACTGAGAGCTGTTAAGGAAGCATGACCCATCTCTGATGTACTCCCCATAGAATTCTCTGCAGCAGCTGTCCAAAGCCTGTTCTGTCTCAATACAGAGCATGGGAATTATGCTGCAAAAGGAAGATGCATAACATGGAGTTAACATGCATTAGTTCTACAGGGGGAGCTCCAGCTAGAATTGCACAGGCAGGTGATGCATAGGAAAGAACAAAGAAGAGAGGGATAAGTCACAAATTCCTGATAGTTTGGGGGTACTGACTTGCTCTTCTCTAGGACATTAGGGAATAGTACTCAAGTGTGGTTTCATAGAGCCCATAAAAAAGAGAAATGTTTAACTTGGTACCTTACTGATTACTGGCATAGCCCACAGCTCTCTGAGCTCCTGTAGATGAGTGATGAAAAGCCATTCTCTTCAGAAGGTTGTGGTGGTCTGATGTGCTGGTTTCTTCAGTGCTGGTGACACTGCAGAGGTCAAATGCACACTACAGAAACCCACTTTGATACTAGATGTAGGGACTTCTACAAATTTCCCTTGACCTCCACTCTTTCTGGACATTGTAGTGCTTCACACTGAAATTGCTAATGACTGTCTGATCTCCAGCCAGTGCTTCTAGGTTCTTATCCATTTATGTAAGCATTGTGTCAATTAGCTTTTGCTCTAAAACCATTCTAAAATGTACTCGATTAAAGCAACACCATTCTACTTAATTTATAAGTCTTTGGGGCAGGGCAGTTTAGCGGTTCATTTGGGCTGGCTTGGCTTGTTGTTAGGTTTCCTTATGAGTCTATGGTCAGATCATGGATGGCTGGTAACTGAATGATCTTGACTGGCTTCACACGTTTAGCACTTCTCTATTAAGGTGTTTAAATTCTCTTCCACATGGTTTGTCACCCTGTAGCAGAACAGGCTGGGCTTCTTTACAAGGCAGTTACAAGATCCCACAGCAGTATAAGAGAGAGGAAAAGTTCCTCTGTTTAATATGTTGCATTATATCTGATATTGTACCAATGGCCAAAGCAAGTCACATGGCTAAACCCAATCTTACTATGAGAGTGTATCCAAAAGCATGAACAAAGAAGAGAAGAATTTGTAGCCATTTTTACAATTGGCTTAAGTTATGATTCCCACATTAAATCACTTATTCTCATATTATTCATAGTGATTATTTCCTTCATGAACCCAAAGTATCGACTAGTTGAATCAAGGCAGATGAGCTCAAGAATTGGCACCAATCTTAATCATATTATTGTATTGCTACCACAAAGATGTGATGTCAAAGGGTTTATAGTCCAGAAGCATACACATTCATGATCATTCTAGGAAATGGAATAAAATTAAAGATGATTAAATGTACTAGTTCATGTATTGCAAACACAGAAAGCAAGAATAATTTTGATTAAGAAGTGAATTGAAAAAAATATTGAACTATTTCCTGAGTTTTAAACGTGATGTGTTGTCAGAGTGCCTATTGGAAAGCTCCATGAGGATTCATCCATGATATTTTATTTACAAGTTCAAATACATAATCTTCTCATGCAAATCATCTTCCCATGACCTCCTTATTTTGATTCACTCATTGATTGATTCATCAAGTTTTTTTTTTTTTAAGATCTTATTTATTTATTCATGAGAGACACAGAGAGAGAGGCAGAGACATAGACAGAGGGAGAAGCAGGCTCCCTGCGATGAGCCTGATGTGGGACTCTATCCCAGGACCCTGGGATCACACCCTGAGCTGAAGGCAGACACTCAACTGCTGAGCTACTCTATTTATCAAGTATTTATTCAATGGCTCTACCAAGTGATAGTGAATTTTCTAAGTGTAATGATAAGATGACTAAAAAAAAAGGGGGGGTTTCCCCTAAAAGAGTTTACATTTTTTAAAATAAATTTTTATTTATTTATGATAGTCACACAGAGAGAGAGAGAGAGAGAGAGGCAGAGACACAGGCAGAGGGAGAAGCAGGCTCCATGCACCGGGAGCCCGACGTGGGACTTGATCCCAGGTCTTCAGGATCGCACCCTGGGCCAAAGGCAGGCGCCAAGCCGCTGCGCCACCCAGGGATCCCAAAGAGTTTACATTTTAATGAGTGAAAGGAAAATTTAAAATGTAAAAAGGCATATAGAAGAATATTGAGTTAAGATAAATGCAAGGAGAAAAGTATAAGGAAGCAGAATCTGCTAGTAGGGAGTGAGAATTTAGCCACTTTGGAAAACAGTGTGGCATTACATTTTAAATTGAACACGGATATAACCTATGACTCAGATATTCTCTTCTGAAGCATATGCATAGGAGAAATTCTTTCATATGTATCAAGACATATATACAAAACTATTGAAAGCATCATTGTTCATACTAGCAAAAATCTAGGAAAAAAAACCCTAAATGTGTGTTTACATATAATAGAGTATGACTACCTAAATTCTAACAAGAAAAATAAAACAATTTGCTGACAGGGAGTATAAATTTCAACAGCCACTTTATTTATTTATTTATTTTTTGTTTGTTTGTTTTTATTTTTTTTATTATTTTTTTTTAATTTATTTTTTATTGGTGTTCAATTTACTAACATACAGAATAACCCCCAGTGCCCGTCACCCATTCACTCCCACCCCCCGCCCTTCTCCCCTTCTACCACCCTTAGTTCGTTTCCCAGAGTTAGCAGTCTTTACGTTCTGTCTCCCTTTCTGATATTTCCCACACATTTCTTCCCCCTTCCCTTATATTCCCTTTCACTATTATTTATATTCCCCAAATGAATGAGAACATATAATGTTTGTCCTTCTCCGACTGGCTTACTTCACTCAGCATAATACCCTCCAGTTCCATCCACGTTGAAGCAAATGGTGGGTATTTGTCATTTCTAATAGCTGAGTAATATTCCATTGTATACATAAACCACATCTTCTTTATCCATTCATCTTTCGTTGGACACCGAGGCTCCTTCCACAGTTTGGCTATCGTGGCCATTGCTGCTATAAACATCGGGGTGCAGGTGTCCCGGCGTTTCATTGCATTTGTATCTTTGGGGTAAATCCCCAACAATGCAATTGCTGGGTTGTAGGGCAGGTATATTTTTAACTGTTTGAGGAACCTCCACACAGTTTTCCAGAGTGGTTGCACCAGTTCACATTCCCACCAACAGTGTATGAGGGTTCCCTTTTCTCCACATCCTCTCCAACATTTGTTGTTTCCTGCCTTGTTAATTTTCCCCATTCTCACTGGTGTGAGGTGGTATCTCATTGTGGTTTTGATTTGTATTTCCCTGATGGCAAGTGATGCAGAGCATTTTCTCAGGTGCATGTTGGCCATGTCTATGTCTTCCTCTGTGAGATTTATGTTCATGTCTTTTGCCCATTTCATGATTGGATTGTTTGTTTCTTTGGTGTTGAGTTTAATAAGTTCTTTATAGATCTTGGAAACTAGCCCTTTATCTGATATGTCATTTGCAAATATCTTCTCCCATTCTGTAGGTTGTCTTTGAGTTTTGTTGACTGTATCCTTTGCTGTGCAAAAGCTTCTTATCTTGATGAAGTCCCAATAGTTCATTTTTGCTTTTGTTTCTTTTGCCTTCGTGGATGTATCTTGCAAGAAGTTACTATGGCCGAGTTCAAAAAGGGTGTTGCCTGTGTTCTTCTCTAGGATTTTGATGGAATCTTGTCTCACATTTAGATCTTTCATCCATTTTGAGTTTATCTTTGTGTATGGTGCAAGAGAGTGGTCTAGTTTCATTCTTCTGCATGTGGATGTCCAATTTTCCCAGCACCATTTATTGAAGAGACTGTCTTTCTTCCAATGGATAGTCTTTCCTCCTTTATCGAATATTAGTTGCCCATAAAGTTCAGGGTCCACTTCTGGATTCTCTATTCTGTTCCACTGATCTATGTGTCTCAACAGCCACTTTAGAAAACAGTTTGACAATATCTTTTAAGTAGAACATACACTTATTTTATAATTCAATAATTCTGTTCCTAAATTTGTACCCTAAAGAGGTGATTTCATATGCTTATTACATAAGTAATATACACATAAAGATAATAAGAATGTATACACAGATATTTTTGCTTATTTATCAAAAAGTTTAAAAATGTCTAAGAACAGAATAATGTATAAATAAAATATACCCACACAATGAAATATTACATGGTAGTGAAAATGAATCTTGGAGAAATTAAAAAAAAAACTCATATGACTTCTACATTAAGCTATGCTAAGTCAGCGTGTAATGGTCTAGGAAAGTCAACTAAAATAAGGTAAAATATAATCTTTTTGAAGAATTGGTGAGATACTGACACTGATTTGAGGGGTCAATATTCCAGATATAACAAAAGTTCACTGAGGTGAGCATAATATTCTCCATGCTATTTTCCTCCACGGAGTATTTGCCAATTTTTGAAGGAGGACGGGGCTAAAAACCTGGGTAGATCAAAGCTCTATGAGTCAGAAAAACAAGCAAGGTATTTAGTGTTAATGTTCTTGGAGACAAACATGTGATTTCTAGTCTGCCAAGGCAGTCAACATGAGGGGCTAAGATTCTGGAGGAAAATAAGATGCATATCAGTGTGACAACCATCACAATGGTTTTCCCCTTACAGCATTTCTTGAATGTTAGCTAAAATAGCATGAAAGACTAAGAGCTGCACTTTTATCTGAAAAGTAAAATAGTTTCAGAAGTTTTACACTGTTAGAAAGACCAAAATTGTAACTCATGATATGCCAAGGAGGAATCCTAGTAAACACACAAAGCTCTCAACTGGAATTCTGAAGAGCTTTACTCTAGAAGTAGGAGTATATCAGTGGTAAAGAGAAATTTCCAAACACTGTATTTCAGCCCAAGATTAACTCAGTCCTTAATGAGCAAGACAATCTGCTTGTACTCTTATTGCATGTCAAAAGAAAGAATAAATATGTCTCATGGATAGAAATTCCATTATTCCAATTTTCTACAGTATTTCATATTCAATGTATGTCAGTCAACGAAAATTTTTCACCCATACCAAGGGTATCAGTCAGCAATATCTGCAATTATCCTACATGACAAGCAACTATAAAATTTCATTAGTATACAACAATGAGTATTTCTTTCTTTCTTGCATAATCTACATGTTGGCTAGGAATGGCTTTGCCTTAGATTATAGGTCTACAGTTCAGCTGGAGCAGTTCTGTTTTAGATTGCATGTGTGTCCATCAGCAAGGGTAGCTCTACACTGCCTGTTTCATTCTGTAGTCCAGGCTGGATGGGTGACAGTCACCCAGACCATGTTCTTCTTTAATAATGACAAAAGCATAAGTAAGAAAAATCAACCACGCAAGCATATTTCAAATTTATTTCCAAATCAACTATACTAAACACCCATTCAATAAAGCCACTTGGCAAAGTCCAAAGTAAAGGAGTTGGCAAGTAATCTGCATCATCAATGAAATGATGAGAATTAAGTGCATAATTAGTACTGCTATCTAGAAGGAGGTAGAGAGAAAGGAGAAAGAGCACCAGAATTCACTTATAATAATTTACTCTCTTGGTCACAATTTCTTTGTTAGTCCTACACACAAAATATCCTTATACCCATCTCAAGGCTCAGAAAAATCTCATCCAATTATGTCATCAGGTACATCTAGATATGTTTATTCCAGGAATCCAAGATTTTATATCATTTAAGAAGATCAATAAATCTCATTTATCCCATTGACAAAATAAAGGAGTAAAAGACTATAATCTTCTCATAGGATGTGATAAATCACTTGATAAGATTTAGTGGACATCTATGATAAAAAGTCTTAGTGAACTAGGAATAGAAGGGAACATCCTTAATCTGATAAAAGATAGCTACAAAACCCTGCAGTAAACATCATATTGAATCATGAAAATGTTAAAGCTTCTTCCTAGAGATCGTGACTAAAATAAAGATGTTCATCCTTACTACTTTTGTTCATTATTGTCCTAATGCTCTGAGCCCACTGGGATAAATCAAGGGGAAAATTATATAAGAGTAGAAAAGAAAGACCTAAAATTGTCATTATTCACACATAACACAATTGTATCCAGAAGAATCTGCAATTAAACTATTAGATTTGACAAGTGAAGTTAGCAGGTTTGTTGAATAATTGTTCAGTATGACTAATTATAGTAATTATATTTCTATAGAGGGGTATATAAAAATAACAAAATGAAAAGATATCGTGTAAATAACATAAAATAATTCGAATATCCAGAAACAAGAAAAAAATTTATAGAACCTCTACACAAAAATTATTGAGAGAATTAAAGACAGAACTAGATGAAGAAATATACTGTTTAATAGTTTAGATGACTCAGCATTGTTAAGATGTCAATTCTCCTCTGTCAATCTATAGGTTCAACATAATCATCTTTAGATTATAAAGAGCATGAGAGTATAAATTTATACATTGATTCTAAAATTATGTGAAAATGCAGAGTCAAAAATAATCAACTCAATCTTCAGAAGAGCAAAGCTGGAAGACATATCTGTATGAAGAGATTCAATGACATAGGACCCCACATACACCGCACTGGACAAAAGTCACCCATTTTACAGCACAAGAGGTATGACAGTGTGCACTTGACCATTGTATCTCCTTGTTTTAACATATACTGTACCACTCAGAAGCCAGCTAGGAGAGGATTCCCTTTGAAGATGGGATGTTATCCTCCATGATGAAGTATACACCCTAAATCAACTAAAGTGATGTGGTTCTATGTCCCGAGTAGATAAACTCTCTGGGTATAAGATCCAAGGGGGTAGGGAGACCCATATACTGTCATCTCAAGTAGCTCCTTTGGGGAATTTGTGTTTTTTGTTTCAGCAGCTTCAGGTTATATGGTCTGAAGGGCACAGTAAATGTCTCATTGAATTTACAGCGGGGGGGGGGGGGGGGGGGGAGGGGGAAGAATTTACAGCCAGGGCTATTGTTTGGTCACTTTGTGCCCCTCATGCCAAGAGACCTGGGGACAAGGAATCAGTCTACTGGCAGAGATAATTGACCCAAATCATGAGAAGGAGATAAGGCTGCTGTTATAGAAAGAGGTGGAGAAGAGTATGTCTGTCATTTGGTGACTAGAGGGGAGACTCTAGGTCCTCCCCTCTGACTGTGAGGGGTAAGTGCACAAGTGCTGCTGCTAAAGCCTAAGAAGTGCATGGTGAACTGGGACTCAGCCGCAAGCTCAAGACCAGGTGCAGTGAGGAGAGCTGCAGTTCATTCTAGTACCTTTCTCTCCTGTCTCACCAGGAAGGGAATCCAACCACAACCCTAAGGAAGCAATTCACAGATAGAATGAATGTATTATAAGAAGCAAGTGGATTTAAGCAACACAGGGTGAACTATACTATATCTGACTATGTCACCCAGCTCTGGCCTTCTGGACCAGCCACTCGTGCCACCGGCTGCAGAGAATGTTGCTGATGGCTTCCAGCTGTGTCCTTCTAGGCTTTTGCCCTCATGAAGGGAGCTACCTTACCTACCATTCAGACCCCTCTCCAGGGCATGGGCCCTTGCCTAAATAGGGAACAATTCTGAAGGTCATTCCTTCTTTAGCATATAGGATTGATGATGGCCTCAGTTTCATTTTATCCAATCCTGCTTTCTTAATTTTCATGTAGGATTCGTTCCTAGGATTTGCTCCTAGTCATACTGTCCAATAAACCTTCCTTATACAAACTCCCACTTCAGTCTGGTTCCAGGAACTGTCCCAAGACAGTTTTCCTCTTTAGTTGAAAGCATATGCATCTAAGGCTAGACTGCCAGCATCTGTAAGGCCAGCATGGTCTCATTACTGCCTATATCTCTGGCTGTTAGTTCCAAGCTTTGCATACCGCTGGTGCTCTGTTGCTCAGTGTATAACTGATGATTAAACCAAGAATTGCCCTCTCCACTAGACTTTTTTTTTTTTTTTTAGGATTTTATTTATTTGTTTGACAGAGAGAGAGAGAGAGAGAGTGTGTGTGTGTGTGTGTGTGCATGAGCAGAGAGAGGGAGAAGCTGACTCCCTGCTGAACAGGGAGCCTAATTCAGGGCTCGAACCCAGGACCCCAGATCATGCTCTAAGCTGAAGGCAGATGCTTAACTGACTGGCCACCCAGGCACCACGAGACTGTCAACTTTTTGAGAATAGGACTACATATAAGCATTTTTGTTTTATTCTTACATCGTCTAGAATCATTCCGTGGAGGCTGTAAATAAATTTACCTTGCTCTTTAAAAGGAAGGACAAACTCTTAGGCTGTTATTACATAACAAAAGCAAAGTTAACCTATCATTTATATTGAAAGGTGCTTTCTTTGTTTGCCCAGTAGCATATGCTTGCACTTATTTCTTCAGAGGATTCAGATTAGCAGCTTTGGTCTCCTAATAGGTATGGATGGGTGCACAGTAACCTGATATGGTTTGCCATTTCATTATTTTAAATTATTTTGACATATGCACAAGGAAAGTACCAGACTTGTGTTAAGAGATATCAAACATTAAACTGACTACTTTTGAGAAGAGATATTGATAGACAGTGATGGAAATGAGCTCTTACTGGTTCATCACTGGGTTTGAGCTTTCCAGCGTCAGAAGTTCCCAATTGGCTGAGTGATTCTGAAGCCATGCGAACAAGGACAGTTTGAGGGAAACATCAGGGAGTCCTGATTCTATTAACTGTAATCACCGTGGTGTTTCCGCTCGCCAGTACAACACATTTTCCATGTAGCAATAAATGCTGAAGCACATTTCATTAATTCGTGATTTCCCCTAACAGCAATGTGTGTAGCCGCAGATCAGTGTGTGACTTTATCAAAGAAATAGAAGCAACAGAAGTACAATGAAACAAACCCCCTGACCATCTTCCAGAAAGGCTACTCTTTGCTGTGAGGTGCTTTGGGCTAGTCTACTATAATCAGCCCAGTCAAAAACCTGCTTCTCTGAGGGTCATGGATTTCCTAGGAAAATCCTTCAAGGAACCTCGGGTAAACCAGAGCCGGCCGCCTTTGGCCAAGGTTGCTAGCCAGCTGCAGCTTCTCTCTGGAGGCCTGTGCAGTCAATCTGTTGACACTTAAGTCAGGAACTTGAAATTCTAATCACTGCCCTGATAGCAGTTTGCAGTATGTCCTGGTGCAAGCCACTTACTGCTTCTGGTGCTCTAGCAGTTTCTCAGCTAGAGCTTGGGAGGAGGGACAGGAACATCTCACTCTGACTCTTCAGAGAATTAATATTAGCAGAACACTAGTACATCTGTTGATGAACATTTAGGGAGCCTTGTAGAGACTCAACAGGGTAGAGCATTTTCATTTGGGGTTGGTTACCTATGGAATAAACCCAGTTCTCCCCACAGTTATTACATATAAAGGAATTAGTCTAGTACTAAGAGATGATATGAACTTTGTTCGACATGGAATTGTGATTTTATTATTATTGGATACTCACATTCCCATGTTATAAGCTCATTCAAAAGTTAGAAGCACTTATTTAGATGTTTCTGTTCAGTGCCTACAAGCATGAGGGGCTAACATCACACACAGGAAATTAAAGGCAGTCTGGAGCTCTTGGGAGAGTCCCTACTGCATCAAAACAAGGGTGTCTCTTTCCTAGATAATTCCCATGTACCCCTTAAGATCCCCTACCCTTCCACACCTCTGTCCTGTGAGGCTGGCCTGGACAGATAATTACAAAGAATTCCTTTTCCTTTGGCTTCCTCTTGCTTCAGGCAATGGAAAGCTCCAAGTTGATCAGAGGGAGGGAGAATAATGAGATCAAGGCATTAATTTCCCAGGCTATCCCTCTTCTCTTTAGAGTCGCCTTTGGGTTCACTATGAGCCTTGACAAGTACTAACTGTTCTTAACAACATGGTCTCACTATGTGGCTCTCTCTTTCCTTCTAGGTTCTAGTAACTATTCCTTCCCTTCATCCCTTCAGATCTTAGTATAGACTGAAAACCCCCTTACTGTATCTCTATACTCTGCCCACACCTTCATAAATAATCCTGTTAGCAAACATCTTTATGTTATCTTGGCTTAATGTACCATCTGCTTCCTGCTCCAAACTGAGTGACATACCTCCAACTCTTCCTCCCTCTTTTTCCATCAAGTTCTGGCTTTTTTGACTCTCTATGCAATCCTGTTACTTCCCCATGATGCACCTGTGTTTTTGTCATGAGAAAATTCATGTGGAATCTCACAGGTTCCAGATCAGCACTACACAAAATAAATAAAACACCAGGTATGCATGTAAAATTTGAATTTTCTAATAACCACATATAAAGAAGTTTTTAACAAGGTGAAATTAATTTTAGCAATCTATTTCATTTCAACCGATATATTGCTAAACACTTACAAATATTCGTTTTTTATTTTTTTATTTTTTTTTTTTTTATTATTTTTTTTTTTTTAGAGGGAGACAGGGAGGGAGAAAGAAAGAGTGAAGGAAAGAATCTCAAGCAGGCTCAGTACGGAGGCTGACACAGGGCTTGATTTCACAACCCTGAGATCATGACCTGAGCTGAAATCAAGAGTCAGACACTTAACTGACTGAGCCACCCAGGCACCCCTAATGTAATTTTTATACTAATCTTAAGGGGGCTACCCTGAAATATTCTAGGGTTGAGAAAGGTTCATACCTTGAATCATTTGCTTATCAAGAAATATATATTGAATGCTACTGTGTACCAGGCTCTGTAATAGGCTCTGTAATAATGAGTAAAGATGTGCATTCATGGCCCTCTTGTATCAGTGGGAGCAGAAGAGAGAATAAACAAGTTAAACTAGATCACATATCACATAAATGCTATACATCAACTAAAATATATATCATATTTATGAAAAATGCTTCAGCCAAAAATAAAGCAAGAAAAGAGATAGGAAGGAGTGGCAAGAATTGAAATTCTACACAGGTTGGTCAGACCACCCACTCTGACAAGATCTTTAAGTAATGTCCAGAAAATATCATCCATGTAGCTAACCAGAGAAAGAATAATTTAAGTAGACAAAGCAGCAAGTGTAAAGACCCTGAACATGGCAAGTGCTTGAACTATTCAAGGAAGAGCAACGTAGTGTGACTAGAATAAGTAGTGACACTGAGTGTTATATGTAAATGATGAATCACTAAATTAAAAAAAATATATAGGTGGGTCTTAACATCAGCAGACAACATCAAGATTTATTTAAGAATAGAGTGTGACTACTTTTTCTATGAAAAAAAAATAAACAAGATTAGCTTAGATCAGGGGTTGGTAAACTACCACCTATAGACTAAATCCAGCCTGCCATCTGTTTTTGTAAATAAAGTTTTATTGGAACATTAAAAAAGGAGTAAGTAGTGACAGCACAGGGCAAGATAGAAGAGGGCAAGTTCAGAGAAATTTTCAGGGAGTGGAGCTCAAATGTATGCATCATATATGACTTTTTAGGTCAGAAGGAGAACTTTAGGTTATGTACTGAGTGAAATGGGAAGTTTATTAGCAGGTTTTGAGCAGAAGCATAGTATCATTTGACTTAAGTTTTTACAAAATCAGCCTCAAAGCTGCAGACTGAAGGAAAGGAAGCAAAGGAAAAGGTGGGATAGGAGGTACTGCAATAACTTGGGCAAACTGTGGAGGTGGTGGAATGGGGTACTTTGGACTAGGGGATGGACCTGGAAGGATGACAAGAGATTGGATTATGAATTTATTTAAAGAATGGAGAAAAATAAAATAATGTGAAGATGACTCTAGGTTTAAGAAAGTTGCTCTGGTTCACAGTGCAAATAAACAAAAGAGCTAGGATTTAATTTTAGATCTCTCTGACTCAAACAATCAAGCTCTTAATTGTGAGTAATGATTTTGATTTTCTTCTCAGAGAAATCTGGGTGCTCCCATAGATGGATCATACCTTTAGACTGATGGGCAACTTCTAAATATTCTCCAAATGATATCCCCTCTGCTTGAATTTTGAGGTCACTGATTCAGTCCAGCTATCTCTGGGAAACTATTCACCTTTCTCTTTCTCTCTCCTTCCCACCCCCCACTCTGTCTCCTGCCTCTCCTCTTTATTCTCCTGCTCTTGCTTTAGATTCTATCTCACACTCACATACAAATATGTATTAATTATCATCAAATATTTCATTGTAATGTCTTACATTTTATAATTGTTTGGGGACCAGGTCTTTTTATTTTTTAGAGAGGGAGAAGGGCAGAGGGAGAGACAGAATCTTAAGTAGGCTCCATGCTCAGTGCAGAGCCCAACACGAGGCTCAATCTCAGCACGTTGAGATCATAATCAACCAAGAGTCAGACCCTTAACCAACTGAGCTACCCAGTCACCCCAGAACCCAGGTCTTTGTGTGTGTGTGTGAGTGAAGATTTTAATTATTTATTCATGAGAGACACACAGAGAGGCAGAGAAAAGGCAGAAGGAGAAGCAGGCTCCCTGCGGGGAACCTGATATGAACCCAAGTCTTTTAAACCAGATTTTCATATAATCTACTTAATGCATGGCTATAGTTTGATTATATTAATATCATCTTTTCCATTCCAAAAAGTATGACTTTTTAAAAGTTACTTAATGATAAAGAGAATCAAATTAGCTTGGTTGCAATCTTCTTGCCCAAACTAAAATCTCATACTCCTTCTATCAAGAATTTCCTCAATGTCGAGATACCTTGGTGGCTCAGTGGTTGAGCGCCTGTCTTCAGCCCAGGGTGTGATCCTGGGGCCCCGGGATCAAGTCCCATGTCGGGCTCCCTGCATGGAGCCTGGTTCTCTGCCTATGTCTCTGCTTCTCTCTCTCTCTCTCTCTCTCTCTGTGTCTCTCAAGAGTAAACAAGTAAAATCTTAAAAAAAAAAAAAAAAAAGAATTTCTTTAATGTCCAGAGTATAGCCTCTGTTTATGTTCTGTACTCTCACACCTGTTTCATAATGTGTACGGCTCCCTAAGCTTGGCTTGCTCTTCTTTGTTCATCCTTTTTCCTTCCACCAATCAATACTTCCTTGGCTCATGGACTTTTACCACAACAAATAGGATATATTCTCTCTCCTCATGTACATCCCAGTGTTGGTCTTCATATTGGCAATTTGTATTGCTTTCCTTTGGAATCCATTTTGGAGTATCAGACAATTACTTACTCATGAAGGTGGTAATTCAAAGCTGGCATATTTTCTTAAAAAAAAAAGTTTATTTAAATTCAATTTAATTAACATATACTGTATTATTAGTTTTAGGGGTAGAATTTAGTGATTCATCAATTCCATACAGCACCCAGTGCTCATTACATTATGAGCCCTCCTTAATGCCTGTCACCTAGTTACCCCATCCCCCACCTACCTCCCCTCCAGCAACCCTCAATTTGTTTCCTGTAGTTAAGAGTTTACTATGATTTGCCTCTCTCTCTGTTTTCATCTTATTTTATTTTTCCCTCCCTTCCTCTATGTTCTGTTTTGTTTCTTAAATTCCACCTGAGTGATATCATATGGTATCTGACTTTCTCTGACTGACTTACTTTGCTTAGCACATCCTGTAGTTCCATCAATGTCATTGCAAATGGCAAGATTTCATTCTTTTTGAAAGCTGAGTAATATTCCATTATTTATATACCACATCTTCTTTACCCATTAATCTGTCGATTGTCCATTTTGGCTATTGTGAACAGTACTGCTATAAACACTGAGGTGCATGTGCTCCTTCAAATCACTATGTTTGTATCCTTTAGATACATACCCATTAGTGTAATGTTTTGGTCACAGGGTAGTTTTATTTTTAGCTTTTTGAGATACCTCCATATTGTTTTCCAGAGTGACTGTATCAGTTTGCATTCCCACCAACAGTGTAAGAGGATTCCCCTATCCCCTTTTCCTGCATCCTTGCCAACAACTATTGTTTCCTGAGTTGTTAATTTTAGCCATTCTGACTAGTGTGAAGTGACATCTCATTGTGTGTTTTTTTAAAGATTTATTCATTTATTTATTCATAAGAGACACACAGAGAGAGGTAGAGACACAGGCAGAAAGAGGATCATCCCTGCAAGAAGGCTGATGCAGGACTCGATCCCAGGACCCTAGGATCATGACCTGAGCTGAAATCAGATGTTCAACCACTGTGCCACCCGCGTGCCCCTCATTGTGGTTTAGATTTGTATTTCCCTGATGCCCAGTGATATTGAACAATTTTTCATCTGTCGGCCATTTGTAATTCTTCTTTGGAGAAATATATGTTCATACTTGCTGCTCATTCCTTGACTGGATTTTTTTGTCTTTTAGATGTTGAGTTTGGTAAGTTCTTTATAGATATTGGATACTAACCCCTTATCTGATAAGACATTTGCAAATATCTTCTCCCATTCCATAGATTGCCTTTTAGTTTTGCTGACTATTTCTTTTGCTATGCAAAAGCTTTTTATCTTGATGAAGTCCCAATAGTTCATTTTTGCTTTTGTTTCTTTTGCCTTTAGAGCGGTGTCTAACAAGAAGCTGCTGTGGTTGAGGTCAAATAGGTTGCTGCCTTTGTTCTCCTCCACGATTTTGATGGATTCCTGTCTCACATTTAGTCTTTCATCCATTTTGAGTTTATTTTTATATGTGGTATAAGAAAGTGGTCCTGTTTCATTCTTCTGCACATGGCTGTTCAATTTTCCCAACACCATTGATTGAAGAGACCGTCTTTTTTTCCATTGGATAGTCTTTCCTGCTTTGTTGAAGATTAGTTGACCTAAGAGTTGAGGGTCCATTTCTGGGTTCTCTATTCTGTTCCATTGATTAATGGTCTGTTTTTGTGTCACTATCATACTGTCTTGATGATTACAGCTTTGTAATATAGACTGAAGTCCAGAATTGTGATGCCTCCAGCTTTGGTTTTCTTTTATATTACTTTGGCTATATGGGGTATTTTTTGGTTCCATACAAATTTTAGTATTGTTTGCTCCAAAGCTGGCATATTTTCAATTCCTGTGTCATTGCTAGTGTCTTAAAAATATTTGTAGTCTTGGGGCACCTGGGTAGCTCAGTCAGTTAAGCATCTGACTCTTAATTTTGGCTCAGGTCATGGTCTCTGGGTCATGAGATCAAGTTCTGTGTCGGACTCTGCACTCAGTGGGGTCTGCTGAAGACTCTTTCTTTCGGTTTCTGTCTACCCCTCTTCCCACTAGCTCTCTCTTTCAAATAAATAAATCCTTAAAAAATATATTTGTAGTCATAATAAAGTTACGTTATTAAATACATGAAAAACATTCTGCTACCTGGAGACTTAAATTCAAGACCCGAAAAATAAATTCCAGTAGGTTTTGATGGCAATTATGAAGATACTTATAAGTTATAAATACAAAATTCTAAAATTCTAAAAATAAAAGATTCCATATACTTGGCTTCCTTTTACAATATATATGCATACCAAATCATCACATTGTACACTTTAAGTATCTTACAATTTTATTTGTCAATTATCTATCCAAGTGTATAGGCAAGTTTCTGGCAAAAGCATAGAATCAGAAGTCATATGATCTGGAATTTATTCCTAGTTATAGCTGCGTGACTTCTTTATTCAACCCACCTAGATGTTATCTTACTTGATTGTCTTCATTTCTACAGTATGGATAAATATTAATTTTCTTAAGTGTAAGATTTTTTCAAAGTTTTTTTTTTTATATATATATATTTTTTATTGGTGTTCAATTTACTAACATACAGAATAACACCCAGTGCCCATCACCCATTCACTCCCACCCCCCGCCCTCCTCCCCTTCTACCACCCCTAGTTCGTTTCCCAGAGTTAGCAGTCTTTACGTTCTGTCTCCCTTTCTGATATTTCCCACACATTTCTTCTCCCTTCCCTTATTTTCCCTTTCACTATTATTTATATTCCCCAAATGAATGAGAACATATAATGTTTGTCCTTCTCCGACTGACTTACTTCACTCAGCATAATACCCTCCAGTTCCATCCACGTTGAAGCAAATGGTGGGTATTTGTCATTTCTAATAGCTGAGTAATATTCCATTGTATACATAAACCACATCTTCTTTATCCATTCATCTTTCGTTGGACACCGAGGCTCCTTCCACAGTTTGGCTATCGTGGCCATTGCTGCTAGAAACATCGGGGTGCAGGTGTCCCGGCGTTTCATTGCATTTGTATCTTTGGGGTAAATCCCCAACAGTGCAATTGCTGGGTCGTAGGGCAGGTCTATTTTTAACTCTTTGAGGAACCTCCACACAGTTTTCCAGAGTGGCTGCACCAGTTCACATTCCCACCAACAGTGTAAGAGGGTTCCCTTTTCTCCGCATCCTCTCCAACATTTGTTGTTTCCTGCCTTGTTAATTTTCCCCATTCTCACTGGTGTGAGGTGGTATCTCATTGTAGTTTTGATTTGTATTTCCCTGATGGCAAGTGATGCAGAGCATTTTCTCATATGCATGTTGGCCATGTCTATGTCTTCCTCTGTGAGATTTCTGTTCATGTCTTTTGCCCATTTCATGATTGGATTGTTTGTTTCTTTGGTGTTGAGTTTAAGAAGTTCTTTATAGATCTTGGAAACTAGCCCTTTATCTGATATGTCATTTGCAAATATCTTCTCCCATTCTGTAGGTTGTCTTTGAGTTTTGTTGACTGTATCTTTTGCTGTGCAAAAGCTTCTTATCTTGATGAAGTCCCAATAGTTCATTTTTGCTTTTGTTTCTTTTGCCTTCGTGGATGTATCTTGCAAGAAGTTACTATGGCCGAGTTCAAAAAGGGTGTTGCCTGTGTTCTTCTCTAGGATTTTGATGGAATCTTGTCTCACATTTAGATCTTTCATCCATTTTGAGTTTATCTTTGTGTATGGTGAAAGAGAGTGGTCTAGTTTCATTCTTCTGCATGTGGATGTCCAATTTTCCCAGCACCATTGATTGAAGAGACTGTCTTTCTTCCAATGGATAGTCTTTCCTCCTTTATCGAATATTAGTTGCCCATAAAGTTCAGGGTCCACTTCTGGATTCTCTATTCTGTTCCACTGATCTATGTGTCTGTTTTTGTGCCAGTACCACACTGTCTTGATGACCACAGCTTTGTAGTACAACCTGAAATCTGGCATTGTGATGCCCCCAGATATGGTTTTCTTTTTTAAAATTCCCCTGGCTATTCGGGGTCTTTTCTGATTCCACACAAATCTTAAAATAATTTGTTCTAACTCTCTGAAGAAAGTCCATGGTATTTTGATAGGGATTGCATTAAACGTGTATATTGCCCTGGGTAACATTGACATTTTCACAATATTAATTCTGCCAATCCATGAGCATGGAATATTTTTCCATCTCTTTGTGTCTTCCTCAATTTCTTTCAGAAGTGTTCTATAGTTTTGAGGGTATAGATCCTTTACATCTTCGGTGAGGTTTATTCCTAGGTATCTTATGCTTTTGGGTGCAATTGTAAATGGGATTGACTCCTTAATTTCTCTTTCTTCAGTCTCATTGTTAGTGTATAGAAATGCCACTGACTTCTGGGCATTGATTTTGTATCCTGCCACGCTACCGAATTGCTGTATGAGTTCTAGCAATCTTGGGGTGGAGACTTTTGGGTTTTCTATGTAGAGTATCATGTCATCGGCGAAGAGGGAGAGTTTGACTTCTTCTTTGCCAATTTGAATGCCTTTAATGTCTTTTTGTTGTCTGATTGCTGAGGCTAGGACTTCCAGTACTATGTTGAATAGCAGTGGTGAGAGTGGACATCCCTGTCTTGTTCCTGATCTTAGGGGAAAGGCTCCCAGTGCTTCCCCATTGAGAATGATATTTGCTGTGGGCTTTTCATAGATGGCTTTTAAGATGTCGAGGAATGTTCCCTCTATCCCTACACTCAGAAGAGTTTTGATCAGGAATGGATGCTGTATTTTGTCAAATGCTTTCTCTGCATCCAATGAGAGGATCATATGGTTCTTGGTTTTTCTCTTGCTGATATGATGAATCACATTGATTGTTTTACGGGTGTTGAACCAGCCTTGTGTCCCAGGGATAAATCCTACTTGGTCATGGTGAATAATTTTTTTAATGTACTGTTGGATCCTATTGGCCAGTATCTTGTTGAGAATTTTTGCATCCATGTTCATCAGGGATATTGGTCTGTAATTCTCCTTTTTGGCGGGGTCTTTGTCTGGCTTTGGAATTAAGGTGATGCTGGCCTCATAGAACGAATTTGGAAGTACTCCATCTCTTTCTATCTTTCCAAACAGCTTTAGGAGAATAGGTATGATTTCTTCTTTAAACGTTTGATAAAATTCTCCTGGGAAGCCATCTGGCCCTGGACTCTTGTGTCTTGGGAGGTTTTTGATGACTGCTTCAATTTCCTCCCTGGTTATTGGCCTGTTCAGGTTTTCTATTTCTTCCTGTTCCAGTTTTGGTAGTTTGTGGCTTTCCAGGAATGCGTCCATTTCTTCTAGATTGCCTAATTTATTGGCATATAGCTGTTCATAATATGTTTTTAAAATCGTTTGTATTTCCTTGGTGTTGGTAGTGATCTCTCCTTTCTCATTCATGATTTTATTAATTTGAGTCTTCTCTCTCTTCTTTTTAATAAGGCTGGCTAATGGTTTATGTATCCTATTAATTCTTTCAAAGAACCAACTCCTGGTTCTGTTGATCTGTTCCACAGTTCTTCTGGTCTCGATTTCGTTGAGTTCTGCTCGAATCTTTATTAACTCCCTTCTTCTCTTGGGTGTAGGATCTATTTGCTGTTTTTTCTCTAGCTCCTTTATGTGTAAGGTTAGCTTTTGTATTTGAGTTCTTTCCAGTTTTTGAATGGATGCTTGTATTGCGATGTATTTCCCCCTTAGGACTGCTTTTGCTGCATCCCAAAGATTTTGAACGGTTGTATCTTCATTCTCATTAGTTTCCATGAATCTTTTAAATTCTTCCTTAATTTCCTGGTTGACCCTTTTATCTTTTAGCAGGATGGTCCTTAACCTCCACGTGTTTGAGGTCCTTCCAAACTTCTTGTTGTGATTTAGTTCTAATTTCAAGGCATTATGGTCGGAGAATATGCAGGGGACAATCCCAATCTTTTGGTATCGGTTCAGACCCGATTTGTGACCCAATATGTGGTCTATTCTGGAGAAAGTTCCATGTGCACTTGAGAAGAATGTGTATTCAGTTGAGTTTGGATGTAAAGTTCTGTAGATATCTGTGAAATCCATCTGGTCCAGTGTATCATTTAAAGCTCTCGTTTCTTTGGAGATGTTGTGCTTAGAAGACCTATCGAGTATAGAAAGAGCTAGATTGAAGTCACCAAGTATAAGTGTATTATTATCTAAGTATTTCTTCACTTTGGTTAATAATTGATTTATATATTTGGCAGCTCCCACATTCGGAGCATATATATTGAGGATTGTTAAGTCCTCTTGTTGAATAGATCCTTTAAGTATGATATAGTGTCCCTCTTCATCTCTCACTACAGTCTTCGGGGTAAATTTTAGTTTATCTGATATAAGGATGGCTACCCCTGCTTTCTTTTGAGGACCATTCGAATGGTAAATGGTTCTCCAACCTTTTATTTTCAGGCTGTAGGTGTCCTTCTGTCTAAAATGAGTCTCTTGTAGACAGCAAATAGATGGGTCCTGCTTTTTTATCCAGTCTGAAACCCTGCGCCTTTTGATGGGGTCATTAAGCCCGTTCACATTCAGAGTTACTATTGAGAGATATGAGTTTAGTGTCATCATGATATCTATTCAGTCTTTGTATTTGTGGACTGTTCCACTGAACTTCTTCTTAAAGGGGAATTTTAAGAGGCCCCCTTAAAATTTCTTGCAGAGCTGGTTTGGAGGTCACATATTCTTTTAGTTGCTGCCTGTCTTGGAAGCTCTTTATCTCTCCTTCCATGTTGAATGAGAGCCTTGCTGGATAAAGTATTCTTGGTTGCATGTTCTTCTCATTTAGGACCCTGAATATATCCTGCCAGCCCTTTCTGGCCTGCCAGGTCTCTGTGGAGAGGTCTGCTGTTACCCTAATACTCCTCCCCATAAAAGTCAGGGATTTCTTGTCTCTTGCTGCTTTAAGGATCTTCTCTTTATCTTTGGAATTTGCAAGCTTCACTATTAAATGTCGAGGTGTTGAACGGTTTTTATTGATTTTAGGGGGGGATCTCTCTATTTCCTGGATCTGAATGCCTGTTTCCCTTCCCAGATTAGGAAAGTTTTCAGCTAGAATTTGTTCAAATACATATTCAGGCCCTCTGTCCCTTTCGGCGCCCTCGGGAGCCCCAATTAAACGTAGGTTTTTCTTCCTCAGGCTGTCGTTTATTTCCCTTAGTCTATCTTCATGGTCTTTTAATTGTTTGTCTCTTTTTTCCTCAGTTTCCCTCTTTGCTATCAACTTGTCTTCTAGGTCACTCACTCGTTCTTCCACCTCGTTAACCCTCGTCGTTAGGACTTCTAGTTTGGATTGCATCTCATTCAATTGATTTTTAATTTCTGCCTGATTAGCTCTAAATTCTGCAGTCATGAAGTCTCTTGAGTCCTTTATGCTTTTTTCTAGAGCCACCAGTAGCTGTATAATAGTGCTTCTGAATTGGCTTTCTGACATTGAATTGTAATCCAGATTTTGTAACTCTGTGGGAGAGAGGACGGTTTCTGATTCTTTCTTTTGAGGTGAGGTTTTCCTTCTAGTCATTTTGCTCAGTGCAGAGTGGCCAAAAGCAAGTTGTATTGGGAAAAAGAGAAAAAGAGAGGAGAGAAAGAAGGAAAGAAAAGAGAAAGAGAAAAAAAAAGGGGGATCCCTGGGTGGCGCAGCGGTTTGGCGCCTGCCTTTGGCCCAGGGCGCGATCCTGGAGACCCGGGATCGAATCCCACGTCTGGCTCCCGGTGCATGGAGCCTGCTTCTCCCTCTGCCTGTGTCTCTGGCTCTGTCTCTCCTTCTCTCTCTCTCAAGAATAAATAAATAAAATCTTAAAAAAAAAAAAAAAAAAGAAAAAAAAAGGGAAGAAAAAGAAAAAAAAAAACGAAAAAAAAAAAAAAGAAGAAAAAGAGAAAGAAAAAGAAAGGAGAAAAAAAGGGGGTGGGGGAAGAAAACAAATCAAAAAGCAAAACAAAACAAAAACAAAAACAAAAACAAACAAACAAAAAAAGAACCACCGGGGAGTATCTTCTGATTCTGTGTACTTTAAGTCCCTTGGCTTCTCCTGGAAGTTGTCCGTCTAGCTGCTGTTCTGGGGGAGGGGCCTGTTGTGCTGATTTTCAGGTGTTAGCAGTTGGGGGAGCTGCTGTGTCCCTGCCTGGTGCAGGGCTCGGTGGGGGTTGTTTGCCCCGTGAGGCCGCAGGAGGAACAGCCCCAGTGGCGGGGCAGCTCTGGAGCCCTGGATTCAGCTCCGGCAGGAACTCCGTCTGCAGGGCCTGGAGGCTCCGGGGCGGGGCCGCTGATCTGCTCAGCTGGGGCAGGAGCGTCCTCGCTGTCCTGGGCCCTCCCGGCCTCTACCTGTCCCGGGGGAGGCGGGATCCTGGGCTGTGTCCCGGCGCCCTGTGCTCCGGAGCCTGCGCTGTTGGATTCGCGCTCCCGGGCCGCGCAGCCCCCTCCGCGGAGCCGCCGCCCGAGCCCCTCCGAGCTGCTCCTGGAACCGCGCAGCCCCCTCCGCCCGGAGCCTCTTCCTCTGCCCGAGCCCCTCCGAGCTGCTCCCGGGGCCGCGCAGCCCCCTCCGCGGAGCCGCCGCCCGAGCCCCTTCAGCTGCTCCGGGTCCCGCCGGTCCCGCCGTGCGCGCTGCAGCCCTTAGGGAGCTCCGTGCACTCTCCCGGGGCGCAGGTGTCTGTTACTGTCCCCGGGAGCCCGAGGGCATCCCCGCCCTCCTGGGTCCTGCTCCACCTCCCCGCGAGCCCCTTTCCGCCCGGGAAGGTCGGTGCAGCTCCTGCGTCTCCGGGACGGGGCTCTCCTGTCCTGGGGACACTCGCCCCGGCCTCAGCCCGGCTCCTCCTGGGCCCCTCCCCCTTGGAGGCCTTTGTTCCTTTATTTCTTTTTCCCCGTCTTCCTACCTTGGTAGAAGCGCGAACTCTTCTCACTGTAGCATTCCAGCTGGTCTCTCTTTAAATCTCAGGCCGAATTCGTAGATTTTCAGGATAATTTGAAGGTTTTCTAGGTAATTTGGTGGAGACAGGTGATTTGGAGACCCTGCTCTTCCGCCATCTTGCTCCTCCCCCCCAAAGTTTTTTTTTTTAAATCAGGATGTGTTTTATGATATAAATGTCAAAAGATTGGAGTCAACTATCATTTAACAAAAATAAATGTTATTAAATCAGTTTTGTGTCTAATATGGATGGCCGGTCTTAAGGCATCTTATAATCAAATAAATATGGTGATTTTTCACCTCCTTCTCAGACTATCAGGAGGACCTGAAAATATAACATGATGAAAATAATACTAGATCTGTTGCAAATTCCTCTAGGGCAAAGCAGAAAATGTAAGTGAAAGAAAAACTGAATGTTCTGGTTTACTCCATCTCCAAAAGAGGTTGATGGTGGTGGGGCGAGGGATAAAGAGCACACGAAGTTCTGGATGATATCTGCCTGGCAAGGTGAAGGTCAGGTTTGCAGGACAGCCTGATTTTTCAAGAGAAGCTAAGATCTTCTTATATCAGTATGTGTATTATATATGAATTTGTGTGTGAAAGTGTGTGAAAGCCTCTAACTCTTATATTTGGGCAATAACTTAATTCTAATTTTGTATATTACAGTGTACAAGTAAGCATTGTGTAGTTGACAACCTTCTAACCTCAAATGCAAGAAAATTAAACTCTAAAGAAGTAATATTAATGCAATTTAGCAATTCCATTCTAAACATTCTAAACTTATAATTTGTATAATGCATTTTTGAATCACTGAAATGGATGGTGTTTGATATAGACATAATATGATGATTCAAATTGGTATCAGAGGAAAGGGGATATTTTACACATACATATGAAATTATGACCACACATATAGAGTATTTTATCTTATGCAAAATTTTCTTATGCGTTAGACATTACCAATTTCAAAGATGTTTCAATTACTCCTCAGTGTAGAAGTACAATTATTATTATTATTTTAAGATTTTATTTATTTATTTGAGAGAGAGGAGAACAAGAGAGAGAGAGCACAAGCAGGGAGAGGGATAAAGGGAGAGGGAGAAGCAGACCTCTAAGCAGAGAGCCCAATGTGGGCCTCCATCCCAGGGCCCGAGATCATGACCTGAGACGAAGCAAGGTGCTTAACTTACTGAGCTAGTCAGGCACCCAAAAAGTGCAATTATTGTAGACAAATAGTGGCATGGCCATCATTGACTGAAATAATGATTTCAGAAATGCATTATTGCATTAATGTAATATCAAAATTTTATAAGTGTTATCGAAACTTTTGTTCACTGAGGTGTTTGTAGTGATACAAATGTGCAATTTACATTTTAACTATTACATGCAGGCTTTAAGATATGTAGACATGTCAGCAACTGGGCTTTGTCATGCATAGGCCAGTTGATTTTCTTTTAGTTCTGTGGGGTTGTAGATTCATATAGGAATACATGTAAAAATGCATATTACTTTAAAAAAAATCAACTTAGATCTGATTTCTCATATTGGATAACCACTTCAACTGACAGCTGCGCTAGTCTCTCAAATCTAAAAAGCCTATTAATATTTGGCAGCAAGTAATGGAAGTATCCTGGGTTGGTACAAGAGCAAAAGAGCACTTTCAAATTTTAATGAATGGGGTGGTCTGTGAGCTGTCATCAATATGACAGTAATGGCCTACAGAAATGGAAAGTGGGTCTTCAGGACATGGTGGGCAAGAGCAAAAATAATATTCAGTATTGATAGAGAGTAGATCACTTATAAGACAGAGTCAGTGCCAGAAACATCCAAGCAAAGGAATTATTTCACATAGACGTTTTTACTTTTTTTTTTGACATTTTTACTTTTTGAAGAACATCTTTTCCCCAGTGTAGTCCTAAATGAAGAATAATTTCCAATATTGCACGATGTCGTTTTTGATATCCTGTACTGTAGACCCAAAAGGTAGATTAAAATGGAGGATGATAGCAATTTCATGGAAGTCTCACTGATGAAACTTAAATACAGTTCTAAGTCCTTTATATTTTAGCAGGTAACAACTCCTCTAAAGCATCAAAATAAAATTTCGGGAATATGTAATATACACTTAATTTGTTGATACATTTATTTATCTTTAAGTTAATTTATTTATTTGAGAGAGAGAGAGAAGAGGGAGAAGCAAAGGGAGAGGGAGAGATAATTTGGAACAGACTCTGCACTGAGTGCCCTGAGTAGAGAGCCCATCATGGGGTTTGATCTCATGCCTGTGAGATCACGACCTAAGCCTAAATCAAGAGTCAGGTTCTTAACCCATTGTGCCACTCAGCTGCCCCTAATTTGTTAATACATTTAAAACAAGAAGACAGGGGCCTTTGGGTGGCACATGGGTTGAGCCTCTTGGTTTGGGCTCAAGTTGTGATCTCAGGGTTGTGAGATCCAGCTCCATGTTGGGTTCCATGCTAAGCATGGAGTCTATTAAAGACTCTCTCTTCCTCTCTCTGTCCCTTCCTGTTGCATGCTCTCTCTCTATTTCTATCTCTAAAACAAATAAATAAAACCTAAAAAAAAAAACCAAACAAACAAACAAAAAAAAAAAAACCAAGAAGACAAAGCAAATGTATCCAGTGGAAGTGGGTTCTCTTCTTATTTTTTCCACATATCTTTCTCTTTTGGAATAAAATATCAATATTTATAAGAGACAGGCAAATTAAGAATGTGAGATTCTGCTATACACTCATTGGCATGGATCAAAACAAAAGAACTGACACAGTGAAGTGTTGGAGAGGATGTGGAAAAATAAGAACCTTCGGGGATCCCTGGGTGGCTCAGCAGTTTGGCGCCTGCCTTTGGCCCAGGGCGCGATCCTGGAGTCCAGGGATCCAGTCCCGCATCGACTCCCAGCGTGGAGCCTGCTTCTCCCTCTGCCTGTGTCTCTGCCTCTCTCTCTCTCTCTATGTCTATCATGAATAAATAAATAATAAATAAATAAATAAATAAATAAATAAATAAATCTAAAAAAATCAAAAACAAAAAACAAAAAACAAGAACCTTCACTGCTGATGGCAGGATAAACAAGAACAACTTTGGAAAATGTTTGGCAGAATTAACTAAAGTTAAACAGGGATCCCTGGGTGGTGCAGCGGTTTGGCGCCTGCCTTTGGCCCAGGGCGCGATCCTGGAGACCTGGGATCGAATCCCACATCGGGCTCCCGGTGCATGGAGCCTGCTTCTCCCTCTGCCTGTGTCTCTGCCTCTCTCTCTCTCTGTAACTATCATAAAAAAAAAAAAAAAAATTTAACTAAAGTTAAACAAGTGGACACATGAACCTCATGAAAATGTGTCCATTTTCCCATCAAAAGACAATGTACAGGAATGTTCACAGAAGTTTTGTTTATGATAGTTCCCAATGGAAGAGGAAACAAATGTTCAACAGAATGGATGCATGAGTTGTGGTGTTTTCATAGGACAGCATACTACAGAGCAATGGAATAGAATATACCATTCCCATACATATTTATGTGAATGACTCTCCCAAACAGAATATTAACTGTAAGAAGCTAGACACCGAAGATCTGTTCTGTCCAATTTCACTTCTATGAAGTACAACCACAGGCAAATGGAAGCTACGGTGACAGAGAACAGAGAGTAGCTACCTCTTACAGATAGAAGTTTTGAGACAGTGCAGGGATCCTCTGGTTGTCATACAATTTCTAGATCTTGGATCTGGTTACTAAGGGATGTATTTCTGTATAAATTCATCAACCTGTGCATTTAGTATCTCAGCACTTTTCTTTTACAGATGCCTCAAAAGACCTCAGGAAAAAGGAAAGAAAAAACAATGAAAAATAAAAACACCCTTTATTAAAAGGTTGTTCAGTAGCATTGTTCTGGAATGGTTTAGGTTTTGCAAAATCCAGTCAGCCAGTCTCTGTAAACGATTTATGGTATCAAGTCCTGTCAAAGAATTCATCACAAATTTATAGAGTTGGAAGGAAAATTATAGACTATCAACTGTGTGTCCCTGCAGCCACAGAAGAGGAACCAGAGGCGGAGAGAGGGGCAAGTCCTTGAGGGATGCCACCCAGCTGGGTAATAGTCTAATTAGGACCCAAACTCTGATTCTTTTAGTTAGAATTTCTTCCACCATCTGCTGTTCTAATTTCTCCTCACGCAGTCTCTGAAATAGATGTGGTAGGTTCAACAAGCATTCGGCGTAAAACCACTCAGCCACCAGGGCAGGCTCCAGCCCTGCAGGCCATGAGACTAGTCCCGGTCTGTCCACAGCGCTTACCACCTCTTCTTTTCAGCTTATCTCCAGGAATTCACTTGTCCCTGCCATTTTTCAAAGCAGCTTCCACCAGTGCCAACACTCCATGCACCTCTTACCTGGGACCACCTCCAGAGGAGTTAATGGTCTGCTCAGAGCCTTCTATCCTTGGCTTTTAAAACGTGCATGGATTCTTAATATATCAATGGCTTTATCACATTTACGGAGGGGGTAGGAAAAAATAGGAGGAAAATAAGTAAGAGGAAACAAATCAGGTTCTAAAATCTTACTGAGTATTTTCTGATAGAGCCTCAACAGCTCTTCTCAGAATCCGAGTGAACGCAGAAGATATAATCCATGGGAATGAAAAGGAAATCAATCATATTGAAACAATTACCAATATATTAAAAGAAATATTTGTAAGGCAACATATGAGCTTCTTTTTAAAAGCCAAGATCTAGTGGCGGATCTAATAACTTTAAGTACACAGAGCCCAAGAAGTATTTGATTTATCTGTCACTGTTGTCATATATGAACATATTTATGATTTTTGTTGATGAAGACGTCATAGATGCTGCTAATATTACTATCCATGAGATTTTGTTTGTTTGTTTTTTGTTTGTTTCATTATGTTTTTTGTCTACCTTCTTAATGGAAGGAAATGTTAACCTTCTGTAAAAAGAGGGATTTAAAAAAAAAAAATTAAGTTCACTTACCTAAGCAAAGAACCTGACTCTAATCATTGGCTCTAGAAGTTAGTTCCTATTTATAGACAAAATTGCCTGAAATGTGAACACTGGAGAAAGGCCAGGGATGGGAGGAATACTACCAACATCAGCAATAATAATAAAAGCCCTGGTCTAAGACAAGGGCTGGATGTTTCTCCCAGATCCTCAGCCATGCACTCTGGAATGCTTCTATAACCTTTTCAAGAAGTCATTCGGAGAGGGGTTGCACTTAAGCAAGCATGGAAATTGTATAATATAGAGGTGTGTGGGGGGAACAATACGTTAGCAAGGAGGTATAAAAAGGTAAGAGGATGCCTTCTCTGTTTTCAAGGACCTTGCAGTTGGGAGGGGGAAAAAAGATGAACTGTCAGAGGTAAGTACCAAGTCATTAAGTACTAAACTGCAGAGCTTGTGCTACATTGTGAAATAATTTGCAATGTGCATTTTAATAAACTGATAGGAAAAAAGTACATTAGATTTTGTAATAAGCCTACAGATTTTAAACATTTGCTAGGCTCTATATTTCTACCTTTTTTAGCACTGCTTCTGAAACTCCAGATTCTTTGAAGAAGGACATCTTTGCCACCGGCACTCCAAGCCTCTTGTGATTTTGTTGCCTTTGCTCCAAGATACTTTCAGCTTTTTAAGGCAGGGCAAACACTTATTTATTTGACCTAGCTTTTCATAATTACTCAGGCTACTAATTTTATTATGCCAAATAGTAACTTGGGAAACCTTGTGTGAAGGGCGTGATGGAAGGGAGCTTTGATTGATTGGTTGTTGCTAATTTTGCAAAATTTTCCATGATGTAATTCAATTAAACTTTAATTAAGGATAATAATAGATGAGAATTTTAATATATAGATTATATTTTCATCAATTTTAAGTAGGATTTTAGTGAAAGCAAAAATAAAGTGGATAAAAATATCTACTTGTCAATTTTTTACTGACATTTGTTCTTTGGTTCTGTGGTATTTTAAAAGGAAAAAATGCAGTTGGTTTTTGAGTATATTCATGCCTTGAGATTAAAACTTCAAATGTTTTTTTTTTTTTTCTTTCTTGAAGAGTGGTCATTTTGGCTATGTTCTATACCCTATCCCAGTGATGTATAGTGTATTTAAAATAAAAAGTATCACAGAAATATGGAATGTGATTTTCAAAGCAACTTTTATCTTTTTCTGATCCATTATTAGATATGAACAGAAACACCCACTAGAGGTCTCTCCAACCTGAATTATTTCTGATTCCTGAACTGAGATTGTATTTATTAAATTTTCAATTCCTTGCCTGTTTATGATAGCTGGTGAAAATTTGCTGCATTTGACATGATAGGTAGCTATGACCTTAACAGAGGAGAGTGGCACAGACATCCAAACTGCTATGCCCATGAGTCTATTTACATCCAAGAATGTTAGTTTCACCCTGACCCGCCCTGGTCTGTATTCACTTGACAAGTTTTCATGCTCCTGAGTGAGGATGGAAAACATGAAAGCCCTTTAAAGATAGTGACCACATGCTGGCATGTTTTTTGCAGCTTGAAGAAAACTCTGGTAGCCTATCAACTGGAAATAATTATTATGATAGGCAATTTTCAGCCCTTCTCTTATCAAATCACAGAAAATATATAAAGATTTTAATTCAAAGGAATAATTTTCATATACAGACTCTAGAGACAACTTCTTGATCTTCTGATACATTTACTTTATTCATTATGTCAAATAAATTTCAGGAAGCTTGTCTTATGTGCAGTGTGCATATAGAGACTTGTTACAGTGTGTAATTTTAACATAATGAGATGTGTGTGTGTGTGTGTGTATAGATAAAACAATTCTAAGATTGCTTCCAGCAAACATTTATAAAATGTCCTTTACTATATGAGTCATAAAACATGAAATTAAAATGCCAGCGAGGTTTAGGAACCTATAATCCTCTCCATAGACTTTAATTCCTTACCCTGGTTCAAGGAAAGATAGGTTGTAACCAATGGACAAGCTGTTTGAAAAGTCAGCATTTAGGATGAGCTGTGGTCACCTAATTTGTGAACTAATCCTTGGAAGTTAGATTAATTCTCTGATGTGGCCTAAAGAAACCTGCAAGGCAAATGAAGGGGAAAAAAGGATCATCTTCAAAGTGGAATGACCCATGAGACTGAATTCATATGACCAAGGGGGAGAGAAAGTATCAAGTAAACCCATCGTCTTTCAACTCATTATTATTTTTCTTTTAAAATCAGTCTATAGAATCCAGAGACCTAAGCAGAACTCCAGATAAGAAACCATTACAGTATTTATTCTAAGTAAATACAATAATAAGCAATGTAAGGGATTGCTTTATTCCTGAATCAGCTTGCCTTAAAATTTAAGATGATGATAATATAATCTCAAGGTATCAGCTGTTTGAGTTGGAAGAATCCTAAATCCCAGTCTTTAGCTGCTAAATTTTTGTATCAATAAACATCAGCCCAGAGGATACTTCCGCTTGGATCCCAAGATGAGACTGGAGTGGAGAGAAATACTGAAACTTGGATGACCCCCTCCAAGGCAAAGAGTCCTCCTCACAAAGCGAAGAGCAATAATCAAAGAAGCATGCTTATTTAGTAATACTGCATTGCCTATAGGCAACTTTTTAACAGTCATAGTTTATGGAAATGATGTGTGCTACATCAGTTCAATGAAATTCCCTGGAAGCATATACAGAGAGGTTCATGGTGGTGTCGGGTATAATCACAGAAATTGAGAACAAGTCTATTGTCCAACAATAGGGGTTAGTGAAGCATGCAGGTAGAATTTAATATGATTATATTTGGCAATGTTTGTTAAAAAGGAAGAGGTTTTGGGGTAGCCCAGTTGGCTCAGCGGTTTAGTGCCGCCTTCAGTCCAGGTCCTGATCCTGGCTATGTGGGATCAAGACCCACGTCAGGCTCCCTGCATGGAGCCTGCTTCTCCCTCTGCCTGTGTCTCTGCCTCTCTCTCTCTCTCTGTCTCTCTCTGTGTCTGTGTCTCTCATGAATGAATAGATAAAATCTAAAAAAATATAAAAGGGGGAGAGCTTTTGTAATCAATTAGTAAGTGCAAAAGCTGTTTACAGCTATGGGTTTTAAGGATACTGACAATAAGAAAATAATCTTACAATATGATCCCATTCACATTTACACACACACTGACATACACACAACACACACACACAACAATAATCACCCTGACTCTACAATATATACACTCTGTCTCTTTATATTCTATTTAAATTAATTATTTTAGTGCTGGTTGTTACCCATTAGATTTTTTGACCTAGTAATTGGTCATAAAGCATAGTTTGAAAATCCTTGAGAATAACACATTGTATGAAGCAAATTTAAATACATAAATTTTGGGATGCCTAGGTGGCTCAGATGGTGAGCATCTGCCTTTGGCTCAGGGCGTGATCCTGGGTCCAGGGAGCCTGCTTCTCTCTCTGCCTATGTCTCTGCCTCTCTCTCTCATGAATGAATAAATAAATAAATTTTAAAAAATACATAAATTTTCATAGGAAAAAATTCATGGGAATTTTTAAAAAAGATTTATTTATTTGAGAGAGAGACACACACACTCAGAGAGAGAGAGAGAGAGAGTGCATGAGCTGAGGGAGAGGCAAAGGGAGAGGGAGAAATAGAATCTCAAGCAGACTCTCCACTGAGCAGGGAGTCTGATGTGGGGCTTGATCCCAGGACCCTGAGATTATGACCAGAGTTGAAATCAAGAGTTGGCCACTTAACTAACTGAGCTACCCAGGTTCCCTGGTAAATTTTACATATATAAATGTTCACAAAGATCACACAATGACACAGTAATAGCAGTTGTCTCTGAGTGATGAGGTATCTGATTTTTTTTTCCCTTTTTACCTTTATTGGCTTATGGTCCTTGAGAAATTATATTTCTTTGTTAATTGAAAATAATTTCATCTCATCCAAGAAATATTTTAGACTCTTTCAAATTATCTAAATATCCAATTGTGTCCTCCACTATTGTTAGATTTAGACAGTGTTCCTTTTCCAGATGCCATAGTGATTTCCCTATCTCTTATATTCCAACTAAGAGTACCTCAGGAAAGAGGAGAGAAAAAAAAGAAAGGAGGGAAAGAAGGAAGGAAGGGTGTATCAAAGAAAGGAAATGAAAGGAAAAGAGAAAAAGAATAATTCCCATATAGCCACTACATTTTCAAAAAAAATTTACCAAGGTATTTGTGTATGTGTATGTGTATGTGTGTCTACAGATGTATATGGGCAGATTTTGGGCTCAGAGCTTATTTTTATGCTTGCCAAGGGGCTTAGACTGGAGAACAAAAATCCTGTTTGAGGCATTCATTTCACTAGTCTTGTCAATTTGAGAAACTCACATCCTGCTTTTCTGTGCCTTAGTTTCCCTGTTTGTAAAATGAAGTTGCTGTGCTAAGATTTAACTTCTATGTCTAAGAGATATTTTGGCTCAGGAGGAATTACCTTGTCAACTGATGCTTCACTTGCAGGTATATATATTTTTGGATTATTGATAATTCAAAATCCACACTTCTTGTTGTTCTATGCTGAAATTCCCACACAGGACGAATGCTGCAAGCTTGCTGCATTTTATGTTAGATTTAACTCAGTTGCTAAATCAGATCAGATCAAATGCCCCCTTTTTATGAGAAATATTTGTAACATTTCATTCACTATTTTGAATTGCCTGACTACTTGAAGTTATAATTCCACAGAATTAAGGGAAAACCTACTGACATGTGGGTGACAATGCCATTCTGCTGCCATGGGTATATATTTATTTAAGTAGTCTGTATCTTCTATGGATATCAGTTTATCTGGTTTTTAGTGTTAAAGATCATGAGTTATATTTAATGGAAGGTCCTAAAAGAGCTTTGATAAGCTTTATTCACAGTCTTTGAAATGTTAAAGATCCTTCCAGAGATCCAATTTCAATTTAAAGAAGTCACTACTGATAGTTATATTAAATCTTATGGGAAGACTTAAAGATTCTTTTGGGGAATAGGATTATAAGGATTTCCATCTGCATATGATTCATAGCCATTTCTGAGTGCATAGGCCAATGGTCAGGATGGCAGCATGTGCTGGGGTGCCTGGGTGGCTGAGACGGTTAAGTGTCCGATTCTTGGTTTGGGCTCAGGTCATGATCTCAGGGTGATGAGATCAAGCCCTGATTGCGCTCTTCCTTCAGCACAGTCTGCTTGAGATTTTCTCCCTCTCCCTTTGCCCTCCTCCTTCTTACATGTGAGTGCTCTCTCTCTCTCAAATAAATAAATCAGCAAAATCTTAGAAAGAAAGAAGAAAGAAAGAAAGAGAGAAAGAAAGAAAGAAAGAAAGAAAGAAAGAAAGAAAGAAAGAAAGAAAGAAAGAAAGAGAAGAAAGCAAGAAAGAGCAAGCAACATGTGGGCCAAATCTACCTTCAAGGATGTTTTCTTTGGCCTTTGGATACTAAAATAATTTTTACAAATTAATTACAGATACTAAAAATGAGAGATTCTACATCATATGACAGATTTAAGAATCCTAACATCTGTCTACTCTGGACCCACATTCCTGCCAAGCACCCCTGCGGACTGAGTAAATGATTGCACTTCATTGTGGGTATGGGCTTGGCAGTTCAGCACAACCTATGCTGCACCCCATCATTCATCCAGGATGCTAGCCTAGCCTTTCTAGGTATTTGAGCATAAGACCCTTTACAAGCAAACATAATGTCAGGATGGGTTAAAATTTTTTTGATGTGATTAATTAGAAAATAAATAGAAGTAGAAATTAACTAAAAACAAACCATAGACAGTTCGTGCAACTTCTTACTCTAAACACATTCGTTTTCTATCTCATTGTTCAAGCCTCATTGGCCTCACTCTTTTACATTTACATGCATTTACCCCTCTCCTTGTGCTTCTTGCCTCTGAGAGCTATTTTCGTAAAATGCAGATAATAACATCTGCTTGGCCCACCTTTCTGGATTATTATGAAGATCCATGTGTAAAAGTGCTATATAAATGCAAAGTATCGTTATATCCATTATTATCCACGCTCAGGCACTGGTAGGTTCTTATAGGTCCCACTGCTCTGGCTGGCTGAAGTCTGATGTCTCAGCAATACCGGGTAAAACTTGTTAGATGCCTTTAAATTCATTTACTGCTCTGTACTTGGCTCTTTTAGGCTGGTGTTGAGGCAGCAAGATCATTTTCTCTAGTCAGCTCAGCACTCAAACCAACGGAAAAAAAACTAAACACTCCTCTCAGTTCCTGTTACAAGAACCAAGAATGAAAACCAACTTGCACTTTGCTCCCCTAACTCCAGCTCCATTCAAGTTCAGCATCGCTCGACTCCTGCAGGCAGAAAGAGCTGCAGCCCCTGGGGAGGTCTATGTCCATGTTGGTGTGTTTCTCCAGAAGATAGCCTACAGTTGTGTATTCAACTGTCTGAATGCTGCACACTATGTTGTAAAATGTTCCAACTGTCTGATATTAAAAAGCAGATGCAAAGCAATCTGTCAACAGAGGACTTGCAACTCTAATCGTTTTGGCAAGGTTTCTCCTAGACAAGACTCAGACTCTGTTCCTCAGAGCCCCTCTGACATCCCACCTGGGCAGGGTGTTTTACCGGTAGTTGTTTAATGGATATACTTTCCAGAGTGCTGACGATGGTGCCTGGCATACAGCAGGTGCTCAATAATTTCTGGTTTTGTTTTTGAATGAGTGAATGATACCATCCAATGAGTATCTACAGCTTAACGTTTCCAGGAAAAACTGCTGATTCCAATCCCCCAACTCCAAACCTGTTCCTCTTCTTGCTTTTGCTATCTTTGCAAATGGCACCACTACCCTCCCAGCTACTCAGGTCCTCTCTTTCCCTTACTCCTGGCTTCTAGTCCGTCAGCGAGTCCTGTGGCTCTACTTGCATAATGTGGCCCGAGTCTGTCCCCTTCTCATTACCATCACTGCAGTCTCTGTGTAACTCTCCTCTCTTGGGGGGCTACTCCAGCAGCAGCCCCCTCCAGCTTCCTGCCTCCACCCTTGCTTCTTATAGCCCGATTTCCTACAACAGCCAAATGCAACTTTTTTTTTTTTTAAAAGATTGTAGTTATTTACTCATGAGAGACACAGAGAGAGAGGCAGAGACTTAGACAGAGGGAGAAGTAGGCTCCCTGTGGGAAGCTTGATGCGGAACTTGATCCCAGGACCCCAGCTGGAATCATAACCTGAGCAAAAAGGCTGATGCTCAACCATCGAGCCACCCAGGTGCCCCTCCCGGAAAGATTTAAAATATGACCACACATTGGATTTAAGATTGAGATTGAAAAGATTTAAAATAGCCCACATATTAGACTGAATGAATCAATATCTCTAGGGATGTGTTTCCCCAGATGGCATGTTGAACATTCCCCTACTTTTTGTCTTCTGTGTCTTGTTTGTCCCTTTCAAAGAAACTCAGGCAACACAGCTTCTTTTCTCTCTGCAGAAATCATCAAGTTCTCACCAGTCTCAGGACTTTTGCTTCAGTTGTCCTTTCCGTCTGCAATGTCCCTCCTCTTTTCATGGCTGCCTCTTCTCCTCATTCAGGGGTTTTACCAAATAGGTCCTCCTTAGTGACCTTACTCTGATCTTCCTCACTAAGATGCAATAACCTCTGTCCTTAGGTGTTTTCTGACCATAACTCTGTGATAGTTTCTTTCTAGCACTTGGCACCACCTGAAGCACTCTCATCTATTCATGAGTTAATAAATCTGTCCGAATAGAAAGTAAAATCCATGAACTCAGGGACAGGGCCTGTCTTTCCCTGCTACATCTCCAGATATGCCCCATAACTACATGTGGAATGCTAACAATAAATATTTCAATCTTTGTGGACCATGCAGCCTCTGTCACAACTATTCACCTCTGCCACTGTAGTGTAAAAGTAGTCAAAGATGGGATGGGACAAATGGGCATGGCAGTGTTCTAATAAAATTTCATTTATGGAATTAAATTTGAGTTTTACATAATTTTTACATGTCACAAAATATTATTTGTCTTGTGAAGGTTTTTTAACCACTCAAAAATGTAAACACCATTACTAGCTCATGGGCACACACACACACAAAATGTGGCAGGCTGGATTTGGCCCATGGGCTATAATTTGCCAACCCCTAATTAAGAGCATTTGTATTTATCTCTTGGTTTGAAAGGCCAGAGTTTCTTTGAGAGGTACAAAGAAGCTTCCTAAAACACTGTTAGCAGTGTTATCACACTATTTCTGCCTAGGGATGTCTGCAGGTCTCAAACCAATTCAGAAAACATTTCCCAAGTATATATTAGGTTAAACAGAACTGATTAAGTGGCAGGCCAGGGGGCAGCTACCCAAGGTACCAATCTACGACTGAAGCTAAAATATCACTCTAATAAATCTGAAACAGCACACCTCTGAACTTAGTTTTCTATACTCTTTTTCCATAAATGGGAAAATATAAATTTCTGAAAGAGAACACAGTCATGAATGAGTGGAAATTTAATATAACTCATATCTACTCTAACCTTATTAAATAAATATTGAGAAAACATTGAAATGATTTTAAAATGTAAATATTCAAATATTTTAGAGGTTGAAAATGATTTTTTTCCTGTTTCTGGGTCCCATGTAACTTCAACTGACCCTAAACTGCAGACATTGTGAAGACTCCCCAAAATACAAAGAATAAATACAAGTTCCTCCTTGTTTTCAAGGAGCTTATTCTGGCCGTCCTTAACTTTCACCAGGTTCAATATTTATCTTACATTTTACTGCAGCCCAAAGGCCACTATTTCTGGGGATATTTCTTGAACCTGCAGATATATCAATTGGTTGCTCTTGGTTCTCAGAATATCCTCTTCTTTGTACTTACTTACATATTTATTTTAAAATACCAAAAATATTATATATTTGTAAATATATATTATTTGTAAATAAATACATATATAATATATTTATAAATATCTATTTACATACTTAAGTATTTAATTAATGCTTCTTTCTCTTATAAGATTGCCATCCCCTTAAGGTATGTTTTATGGACCACGATGCATGGTCTGCCTGTATGCAGTTGGTAGTCAATAAATACTTACTCATTTAAGGAAAAAGAAACTGACCAAAGATGGTGAACCTTGCAAGAAAGCAAATTTTTGCCTTAATAGCTCTGATGACATTCCCTTCCGCTCTCTCCATGACTTTTTATAATTCATTGTGCACTCATTTATTATGAATATGATAATCATATTTCTGAGATTCAAACAGTCCACCTTTGGGTGAATGGAGAATAGAGAGGGGGAGGAGATGAAGGCACCCCTAGAGTGAAAATTCATTAGACACAGAGGGTAGGCTTTCGAACTACAGCATACATTTTAAAGCTCACATGCTGGTTACTGGAGAAGAAAAAAAATCAACCACATGTATTTAAAAGCATAAGGAAACACAAAGCAAAGTCTTCTTTCAAAACCATAGGAAGCTTGTTTTCAATTCTGATTCTAAAAGATGACAGCCATCTCTTCCCTTCATTATAATCCTCATTGCTGCCCTTACAATTAGGTCCTAGAATGCATGCTGGCTCTCAGACATAAAATCAAAAGCTTACAGCACAAATATATTTTCAGACATCCTGCATACGTTTTTTTGTTCCTCTAGCAAGGGGAAGAATGAGTGGGATCTCTCACTCAGTTAATTGCTCTGGGTCAGGATGTCCTCCTGTCCACGTGACTGATATTTTAGCAAAAGCAAGAAAGATGAACTTGTACATTAACAAGAATATTTAGACATTGAAAATCTGTATATCAGATGGGAATATATTTCCTACTGAAAGATACACAGGTTATAACTCCTGTGATCTATAGAATCTAGATTACTAATATTTGATTCCTTTAAGCTGTGAAACTGATGGTGGTGATGAATAACATAAATATAATACAGTAATAAGAAGAGATATAGATTTTGGAGAAACAATTCAAAGAACATAAGTTCGGAGCATAGCTAGTGGATAATACTTTCCTGCAAAAGCATAATATAAAGTTGAGAATTATAGTCCTCTCAGCATTATCTAAACTCAAAATTAACTGAAATAAATTTTAAAAAAATCAAGTGGACATATTTATCTGAGGATTCAATATGGTGACCCTCATAGTTATGAGGCTGTGAAATGAACATTGGTATAAGACAAGATGCTTATACCTGATTATATAAAATTAATCTTCATTAAAACAATCCTCCCACTTAACACTAGTTTATGTCTTTACAGAATCTTCTAACCAAACTAAATACAGTACAAAGCTATTTTAATGTGCAATTGCAAACCTTGCAACAAATGCAGGATTTCGTGATGTTAAGAAAGTGCTACTAAAGAATTTCTTTAAACCTCTAGTGATTTATAAATAGGATTTTAACACTGGTAGAGCAGTTAATGATTACACAGGTAATCATTGTCAGGAATGATGACACAGTTATCAATTCAAAAGAAAAAAAATTTATACATAAAAAGATTCAGAGGCCCTTGGGAAAATTCAAGGGAAAAACTTGAATATTTTTCAAAATATGATGTGCTATTTCATTTGCTGTAAAAATGAAAAGTGAAGAACTTTCTCTCACATCATCAGAAAACTTTCTCACAAAAAATGTTCTAGGAAAAAATAATTATAACTCACATCTTGCCTGTTCTATCTAGGTAATGGTTTTTAGTTACCATTTCCAGCAACATTTTATGAAATAAAATATAAAACTACCATTTACATATAAAATAAAAATATAAAAATAGAATACATGTTTTAAAGATATAAAAGGAAAGAGGGGCACCTGGGTGGTTTAGTCGGTTAAGTGTCCGACTCTTGGTTTCAGATCCTGTCATGAGGTCAGGCTTTGGACTCAGTGGGGAGTCGGCTTGAGATTCTCCTCTCTCTCCCTCTACTCCTTCCCCTGCTTGTGCTGGCTGGCTCTCTCTCTCTCTCTCTCTCTCAAATAAATAAAACCTTTAAGAGAAAATAAACATTTTCACAATTACCTTCAGTTTTCAAGGTAACATTCCAATAACACTTCTTCAGAATTACTATAACATACTCATCTCCATTTTAACTAGGCTCCCTTTAAGGAAACTTTTCCTGGCACCAACTGTCCTTGGCTATAAAGAATCACCTATGTAGAGTTCCGCTTCCTGCTTCTCTGAAATTTTTTTCCAATGTTTTCATGGTGTCTTCCTCCTACAATCCACTGGTTTAAAAGCGAGTTTTCTCCAGGTTTTAATTTTTTTTTTCTCCAGGTTTTATTGATCTGTAAAAAGATAATATATTTTATTTTCCTACCAGGATACTTTTGAACGTGAAAGAGGCCCAAAATAATTAATAGTCCTGCATTATAACTACTGGACTTCTGAATTTTGGGACTCTAGTCTAACTCACTTTGCATGCTCTTCTCATGCAAACCAGTCCATTTCCAAACAATGAATACATAATCTCCCCACCTGAAAGCTAATTTTCTGTATTCTCAATCTCACATATTCAGTCTAGTGGCCCTAACTACCTGAAAATCTTGACGAAAACAGGACTCCTTCCCTTTCTTACTCACTTCAGCCCATTCAAGCAGCCACCTTCAAAGTGGTGTCACTTTTTTTGGTGTGAGTCCATGTCCGTATTTCCAATACTGTGAGGAATAAGACCCTGACACTTTCGTCTGGACCTCCCGCGCCAAACTCCTAACAGGTCTTCTCTTTTCCTCCCAAGTACATCTCACATCTTGCCACACAGAGACAACACAGGTAAGATAGGGCTCTGTTTTATCAATGGGCAACCACAGTATTTTTCTTATAATTCTACAGGAGAGATCAGCCTCCTCACCTGCACATGGGCAAGTCTCTAGCCCTCATATGCCCTTCCAGTGGAATCTCTCACCATTTCATACATCATGCTTCATAGTAAGGTAGTAACTTGTAAGCAGGGATATAGCAATTCCTTGATAATATAAGATATATGTGCACTGTGAACAATTTTTTCTGGAGAAATGATCAAAGAATGCTGCGACTACAAAATCATTAACCAGAATATGAGAACAATAATGACCTGGGAACACTGAATATGTATTTTCAGTGGAGACAGCTATAAGTTTGTGTAGTCTATACCACTCACAGTGGCAGATCATTGTGACCTTGGCCAAGTTAATTAACTTTCTAAGTATGTTTCCTCATATGTGAAACTGAAATAATATTTTTACCCTACATTGCTTATTATGAGAATGAAATGAGATCGTTTTTGTAAAGTGCTGATGCCGTCTTTCAATCATCGGTAGTTTAGCAATGATGCTAATGAAGGAGATGATGACAATATATCGAGCTGTTTCTCAATGCTATACTTTGGTTATGTTATTCATTTTGCCTAAAAATCATATTTTTTTCACCATGTAACTGGATAAAATGTTCATTATTCAAGGTACAACTCAGGCTTCATCTGCTTCAAAAGCCTTTTCCTTCCATACCCCAGACTGAGCTGTGCTCCACATTTTTACCTCTGCATATCTCTTTACAAAAGAAAGCACCACAGCACATTGAAATGATTCATAAATCTATTTCCCCTGTAAGACTATAAGTTCTTTTATGATCAAGGGCCATGTCTCATTACCTTTTTATCCTCAGTACTTGGCACATAGTTGCAGCAAGTTCAATGGATTTGAGGCTGATCATGGAAAAAGATATAGCTATATGAAGCAATAACACCCAGCAAGCTCTACTGGCTGGCCCTTGAGCAGGGTTGGAGAGGGGAAGCCCCCCTCACAGCATAAGACCTTTTGGTGGGAACATCCAGAAGGGGAGGAGTGCAAGACGATTCCTGAAGGACTGGGGAGTTGAGGAGGGACTTACATGTCTACGTGATGATGCCCAGCAGCACAGCTAGGAGTCTCTGGGTCAGAGAGTTCCAAAGAGTGGTAGCAGCTTGGAAGTCTTGGAACTACAAGGCTCTGTCTTATCAATGGGTAACAGCTGTAGGGAAAAGTTTTGATAAGGTATGCAAAGCAGGCAGGTCCTAAGTGGCTCAAAAATCTGCTTGTTTGGGTTATTTTTAAAATAACTGAATGTGTAAACATTTGAGTTGGTGCCAACAGGCTTTTGAGTTAATGGGTCAGCCTGTGTTAAAGAAATAAACAACCATGAGGCTAATACATAGAAGCTATCTTTGGTTCATTTATGTAACATTAGTAGGTTCTCAGTGATTGTTGAACTTATATAAAGTTACTTAACTACAATTTCGCTGTATACTCACAAGTTCCCAAGGGAACATCATGTTTTAATTGAGGTCAAATTCAGAGTCCAGAGGTAGAGGGCTTGGCTCTTTTTTTTTCTTTAACATATCCATTAATTTATTCAGTTTTGGAATTCAAAACATTTAAAAGAGCTCTCTGGGAGATGGAACTATCATGACTTCCCTTTTTAGCTCTACAGCAAACACAATACTTTGTGCATCACATGTACTCAATAAATGTTATTTAGAATGATGAATTAATGATTCCAAATCTCTCAAAACATACATTTTTAAAAGACTTTATTTATTTATTTGGAGTGGGGAGGAGCAGAGGGAGAGGGACAAGCAGACTCTACACTGAGCGCAGAGCCTGACATGGGGCTCTATTCCATGATCCGGAGTTGGTGCTTAAGCAACTGAGTGACCCAGGCACCCCTACATTTTTACAATAAGATCTTTATAACAGAAAGCTTTCTTTAGACTTTAAAAAATATATATGCTTGAAAAGTTCAATTCTTACCCTTTTAGAAATATTTAATTGTATTTGCTAAATTAAGTTATATGGATATTTTTAGTTTTATTTTTTTATTGAAGTTCAATTTGCCAACATATAGTATAGCACCCAGTGATCATCCTGTCAAGTGCCCTCCTCAGTGCCCATCACCCAGTCACCTTATCCTCCCGCCCACCTTCCCTTCCACTACCCCTTGTTCATTTCCCAGAGTTAGGAGTCTCCCATGTTTTTTCACCCTCTCTAATTTTTCCCACTCATTTTCCTTCCTTTCCCCTATAATCCCTTTCACTATTTCTTATATTCCCCGTATGAAATTAAACCATATGATGATTGTCCTTCCCAATTGACTTACTTCACCCAGCATAATACCCCTAGTTCCATCCACATTGAAGCAAATGATGGGTATTCATCCTTTCTAATGGCTGAGTAATATTCTGCTGTATGGATAGTTTTAGTTGAAAATATTGAATGGGAAACTTTATATATATGAAACTCTACCTAATGTTAAGCAACTTGAAGTTACCAGAAGGAATTTAATGCCTGAAGAGTCATCTTCTTCACAAAAATGACTATTCTACCTCTACAAGCCCACAAATGATGATGATGAAAAGGAGGAGGAGGAAGAGGGAAAAGAGACAGATAGATGAATGGTTGGTTGGATGAACAATTTATTTCACATTTGCTATGTGCCAGATTTAATGCTTGGCTCTTGACCCACCTTATCTCATTTAATTCTTAAGGCTTCCCAAAGAAAAGGTCATTACTATCTCATTTTAAATCTGAGGCTTAGAGAGGTTAAGTTACTTATACAAAACAGAGTTAGTAAATTATATTTGGATGCAGGTTCTCTGACTCAGAGCACATTTACTCAATCTCTAAATGAGCACCCATACATGCTAAGAATGAAGAACTTCAGCTTGCAGAGCTTCTGTTCCATAAAAGAGAATTGAAAACTTTTCCTACACTGGTCTTTCAGCATGCCTGCTGAAAATACTCCTTTAATTTTGAAAATTAATTTCAAACACACTCAAAACACAATAAAATCTATGAGTAATTGTAATTAAGTTCTAGATCAAAAACAAAAGAAAACAGCTGGAAATCTCTTACTGAGTCGTAGAGCGCCTACTCACTATCCAATTAGTCCAATTATGGTCAACATCAGTCTCTGTTGTGAGAATGAAGAATATGATTGCCACTTTTTGGGAACTAGCTCTGCAGGATAGATATTAAATAGGCTTGGACATAATATGGATAATTGCTGTCCGCTCTGCGATACCACTATATGATTAAAATTATTCAAAATATAATAATTTTTGGAAAAATCTTTTTTTTTGATACTTTATTTTTTGTGGCCATTTGTTTAGGTACTCCATGGTTCATCACATAGGGTATGATTTAATAATATATTTATATCTTCATTCAACAACAACCAAAAAAGGGCAAGAAACCCTTATAATTCTAGAATGAATTCTACAACTGAAAACTTGAACATGTACCACTTAAAGTAATAGGGAAAATCAAGTTGACAGTGAAAAAATCTTGAAAATTAAATGAAATGTCTAATTCAAGCTCTACTCAAAGTAGAGTTTAAACTATTGTGTGTGTTTTTTTTTTTTATTTTTTATTTTTTATTTATGATAGTCACAGAGAGAGAGAGAGAGAGAGAGGCAGAGACATAGGCAGAGGGAGAAGCAGGCTCCATGCACCGGGAGCCCGATGTGGGATTCGATCCCGGGTCTCCAGAATCGCGCCCTGGGCCAAAGGCGGGCGCCAAACCGCTGCGCCACCCAGGGATCCCTTGTGTGTGTATTTTAAGTGCAGTCTGAAACCATTAAAAGTTGTAAAACCCCGGTACTTAACTATTAGATAGAATAAGTAATTAACTTCAGACATTTCAAGTACCGACAGTAGTGCAAACAGTCTAGATTTTCTGCAATTCATGCAAACATTTGTTGTTTACATATTTAGAGAGGCTAGCCTCATAAATTAAACTGAATCATAAGCCAACACTTTGTAATGAAACACTGGAAGTTATACACAGAACCAAGAAAATAAGATACAGATTCAGGAAGAGTCTTCCTGACTGTGTTATTACAGTTCTAATGCAATCTCTCAAAGCAAGACAGCGGAGCAAATTCCATTGAATATGTTTGTCCAATAGAATATCTGTGAGAATGATAAATTAGGAGCTCCTGGACACTTTTATTTCCAGAAGTATTTTTCTTGGTTTACACAATGTTTTGGTAATTTAAAAATTAGTTGCCAATATTAAAAAAATAAAAATAAGTTCATGCAATCTCAGTTTTTCTTGAAAATTCCAATGAATTAATGCTGAGCAAGTAGTCCTCCAAGGCAAAAAAAAAAAAAAAAAAAAAAGTTACATTATATTGCTCACCGAGTTCATGCACTAAACTTATTCCTTAAAACAAACAAACAGTAATTCTGATAAACATTCATTGTAGGGTATATTAACACACACTATTCCTCACCTGTACTAAGCTTCTTTTTTTTTTTTATTCTGTCTACCTAACACTAAATATCAAACTTAAAAAGGAATTAAGATGAAATCAAATTTTTTTGACTGATGCCAATAAGACATTCAGAACTGCTTTACTGATTATTTTTACGATTTTTTTCTCTTATTAGGTATCCTGTAAAAGGAATTAAAAGAGCAAATGACTCATTTGGAAGGAATGAATTGCTTAACAGCAGAGAAGTTGAAAGGCTCTGAATGATCCCTACCTTCACTCATTCAACAGGTGAAGGTCTATTATTTTAGGTCTGGCCTAAAATGCTAGACATGAGGAATACAATTACAAAGAGAACAGTGTAGAAGATGTTCTAGAACTAACCAGGTCACTGAGCTACATAAATCTTAAAATCCCTTTGAACCTTGAAATAAAATACTATGTGTGCTGTATATATATCAAAGAAATTATTTCCAGTAACTAAAGATATTTCCAACCTGTTGTAACTAAAAATAATTGTAGTCACTATAGATTATTTCATCTGTAATTAATTTATTAAGTATTATAAGGGAAAGGAGAAGATTTAGAGACAATAAAAACTTACCAAACTGATTATAATCCATGGGATTGGGTGTTGTAACATAACCTTGCAGACAGAACACTTGACCCAGTTAGCACCTCAACACTAAATGATGTAAGAAGCATCCAAGAAGAATATTACCTTTTCCTTTCTCTATATTTACAGTACTTCATGCTTCTAGTGAAGGCATTTCGTTTGAGAGTGCTCATGTAAAGCTCTTGGAATAGGATCTGGCACATAGTAAGTGTTATGAAATTGTTCAATGCTGCTGTTGTTTTGTTATTACTATTGTTATAGGCTGCCTGGGTCAAAAAAACAGAAGTAAAGGAATGATGTATATGACATCAGTTGTAAACCAAAGAAAAATACATAATAAAATTTTAAGAAGTACACTCTTAACATTTGACTACCTTTATTTGAAAAAGGTAGCTGCTATTTATAAGAAAATTCCAGATGAATTAACATATTCTCCAATGTTCATTTGCTACATCAACAAATAAGAATAAATACATATCCAAGAGATGGAAAGAAATAGATCTCCTTCCTCACACTAATTTTGACCAGTGTGATTTTACTGAAGGGTATTCCACTGTCTCAGGTTTCTTATCTAAACCAAATAAATTTGCAAAATTATTAAAATGGGGCTGAATCATAAAACAAACAGTAAGCCTCATTTATCACTTTCAGGATACTCTCCCATGCTTTTTTGATTAATACTTTTATTAGAGGCGTTCAATATAGATAATGCAAAATTAAATGGATTTTGCCAGAATACATTACAGCCATTAAAATAAATCAGACTATTAAATAGAGGGAAAAAGTAAAATCTGAAAAAGAAATATAATTCCATATAACTTATGACAGAGTCAATTAATCACATAACTACAATTTGAGACTTTTCCTATAGAAAGAAAGAAATGGAGGTCCATTTAATACTTCATCATTATTGTCACATTCCTTGAAGAAAAGACCATGAACCAAGGACTGATCTACCCCTGACAAGAAGACAAAATTTTCTTTGTGTTTTTTTTTTTTTGACTTTCCTAGACTCAACTACCCTCTGCAGCACTTGCCAGAGAAATATGAAACAAGTCATACTTCAATAAGTAAGAACCAACCCAAATTTCAATGCTTTCTAAAATGTTTGAAATAAGTCATTTGAGAAGAGCTCTTGTCTTTTGTCATTCTGTCTTGATTTCTACCTTCTGCTTCTGAAAACTTTTCTCCAGTGTTCCATTTCACAAAATTGCCTTCAATTTCCAATTACCTTAATAACAAGATAGAACATTTACTTGACTTTAATTATTGAACTTCACATGTCTTTTGGCCTTTAAGATTTTCCCTTAAATAATAAAAAGGATGACAAGAGGAACACTTTTCTACAAGTACAATAGTGCTTCCAATATGAATTCACAGAATTATGATTAAGTTCATTTTTACCAAATACCAAATGTCTGCTATAAAGCCTTTTTAATATTGTCTGTGTTTTATTCCATTCCTGAAATTTATTATTTATTGATTTAATAGATTTTTAGGTGTCAGTTTTAGTTTGGTGAATTTAAGGGACTTTTTTCTTTGATATTGCTTGATGACAGGCTTAATCAATAAAAAAAGTCCTATTTCTGAGTATGCAATTAGATCCTTTTAGCTTTTGAGTGGGACATAGAAAGTAAAATTATGGAAATTATGATAGTTGGAAAGAAAAGAAGAGTAACATATAAGAGATGGAAAATATGAAAATATTCTTAAGACCTTTATTGCAGTAGGAACAAAGCAAGAAGAAGATGAAGAAAAAGGAGGAGGATTGGATTTTGACAAAGAAGGAGAAGGAGGAGGCTGTTATTAGGGCACCTTCAAGATTCCAAGAAGATAAACCTTGATCCATTGAACAAATATGGAAGGCAGGAAGACGACTCTGAGTAGGAAGTAGTATGTACAATGAGGCAGAGGTAGGGAAGACTACATGGAAACATTCAAGTGTTTTTGTTTTTGTCTTAATTAATAGATATGACCTGCATTTTAGTGTAAATTACATCATGTAAACAAACAGCCTTCTGGGAAGCAGCATACTATAGTGCCTAAGCAGATGGGCATTATTTTTAGAAACCTGAATTTACCACATGACTGTCACTTACCGTATGTGTTAAGCTGGGCAAGTGACAAATCCTTTACTACTCAGCTCCCTTCAGTCCTTGAAAGATTTAGAGCTCTTCTCATGTCCCACCCTCCACTTCTTGTCTAGCTTTCAATGATTTTAATATATTCATGAATGAGATTGTCAACGCATTAGCCTCTCTAAAGTCTTTCTTCCCTGGCGTCAATGGACCCTGTACTCCACACTCCTGCCACCTACTCCCATAGTTATACCATTGATATTACCATTAACAATAAATGTACCCCTTAATTAATTTGTATTTCAAACACTGTGCCCTCCAAAACCCTCCTCCTATTTCAGTCTCTCTACTTCCTGACCCCAAAAAGTCTTCCTTCTCATTGTGACTTCCAATGTATTGATCTCACCTTTTCACTTTCTATCACCTCTGTTATGTCCTCAGTTCTGTTCTTATCCAGCTCAAATTACATGGTGAATCACTGTAATTATTCCCTTGCAAATACTCTCAACTTGGTCTCTCTCCTTCCATCATCGTGCCTGTAAAATACTAAATTTGGTTAAATCCAAGCTTGTGCTTATATCCAAGCAGTGAATACTTCTGGAAAAAAAAAATGAAGGCATGCTGACAGGTTTTGCTTTAAATTCTTGACAGAAATCTCAAGTGAGCGCTTAGTGCTTGCCTAGCAATCTTAGTACATTTCCCTAGTCAATTCACTTTCTCATTCTACATGGCTCTTATTAGAAACCTTTTACTGTCTCCTCAAACTCTCAATATCTTCCACCCACTTGCTTCTCTCAGCTAAAGGCATTGCTTAAACTTTTTCATAAGAAAATATAAAATTAGGGGGGCCTGGCTGGCTCAGTTGGTAGAACATGCAACTCTTGCTCTGAAGGTTGGAAGTTTGATCCCCAAATTAGGTATAGAGATTATTTAACAATAAAAAATCTTTAAAAAATGTAAGATTGCAATAATACTTCCATGCCATTCTGCTACCCAATCTACCAACTAACTTGGATCTGTATCCATATATTTAGCCTTCTCCTCCTTTTGTACTGTGATAGGAGTGCCTATCTAAAGCCAACCTTCCACCTGTTCTGTGGATTCCTGTTCTCATTCCCATGAAAAGATCTGGATCCTGAAATCTTCCTCTCTCCTACCGCATCCAATTTTGTCTTCAACAGCAGAGGTCAGCAAACTATGGCCCAAGGGCCAAATCTGGCAGGACAAAAAAGTTAATAGTTCTAATGTGTTTAAATGAGTGAGAAAGAAACCCCAAAGGATAATATTCCATGCAATTATCTGAAATTCAAAGATTGGTGTTGATAAAGAAAGTTTTATGGAAATACAACCTTGCTCATCTCTTTATGTGTAATCTACGGTTGCTTTCACATCACAATAGCAAAGCTGAGTAGCTGCAATAGACATATATGGCTGGCAAAGCTAAAACTATTTACTATCTAGCCCTTTACAAGAAAAGTCCTCTGACCTTGGTTCTATAAAATCATTCTTTTGTATTTTATTTTTTAAAAATCATTCTTAATAATATCTAAATATGCTGGAATCACTGTGTGCTAAACACAAAGACCATTCCTTGACTCCATGTGTTCCTCTAGCTATAACACAAGATTAATGCTCTCCTTTGCAGCAAAAATTCAAAAATTCTCAAAATAATTATCAGTATCTACAGCTTTCAATTCCACAGCACCTATCTGTTTTAATCTTACTCCAGTAGGTATCTGTGCCTGCTGTTGTACTGATACCACTCCTTTACACTGAAGGTGGGAAGTGCCATGGCTCCTTTGTTCCACTCCTACACTACTTTATAGCAACATTTGACCCACATCACTCTCCTCTCCACTTGCATTTGGGTCCCACCCTCTCTTGGTTAATTTCCTTCTTATCTGGCTGAACCTCTTTGGTTTCCTTTGCTGAATATTCTCATTTTTCCCAACATCTAAAAATTGGAGAGCTCTTGGGCTTAGCCTTCTGACCTGTTGTCTTTTGTTCCTTGGCTCATTAGGTGATCTCATCCAGCACCATTGTTTTAAGTGACATTAATAAACCAATACTCTTAAATTCATCACTCCATCCCTGACCTTTCCCTTCAACTTCAAATTCATATACACAAAAGCCTACTTGAAGTATCAAATTTATATGCCTAAAAACACACTCTTGATTTTTTTCTTTTTTCGTATATTTTTTAATTGGAGTTCAATTTGCCAACATATAGCATAACACCCAGTGCTCATCCCGTCAAGTGCCCCCCTCAGTGCCCGTCACCCAGTCACAGAGGAAAACATTAGACATGGCCAACAAACACATGAGAAATTGCTCCACATCACTTGCCATCAGGGAAATACAAATCAAAACCACAATGAGACACCAGTGAGAATAGTGAAAATTAACAAGACAGGAAACCACAAATGTTGGAGAGGATGTGGAGAAAGGGGAAGCCTCTTGCACTGTTGGTGGGAATGTGAACTGGTAGAGCCCCTCTGGAAAACTGTGGAGGTTCCTCAAAGAGTTAAAAATAGACCTGCCCTACGACCCAGCAATTGCACTGCTGGGGATTTACCCCAAAGATACACTCTTTATTTTTCACCCAAACCTGCTTCTTATTCTCTGTCTCCTGCATCTCAGTAAAAGGCAGCCTCCACTTCTCTAAATGCTTAAGCCAAAATCTTTGTGGTCATACTTGATTTCACTCTACCTCTCCTATTCCAATCTTTTTGGTTCTTTGATTTCTCTTTACCTCTAATACTCAAATATTACAAGCTCTGCCTTTAAAATAAAACAAAAATTCAACCACTTTTCACTGCCTCATTCTTATGACCCTGGTCCCAACACCTCATTTTAGGTCTTGACTACAGTAACAGCTTCCTGTTTGATGTCCCTACCTTCTCTTTTGTTTCCTCAAGTGATCCTTTTCAAATGAATGCCAAATCCTGCAACTTCCCTTTGAATGGCTCCCTATTGCAGGAGGATTGAAATCAAAACATTTAACCATGGCCAGTGCGGCCCCAGATTATATTCCCCCGTTTATTCTCCAACTTCATCTCCTTCCATACCCACCTCTTTCACTAGGCTTCATCACATTGGCCTGAGTCTGCTGCTCACAACCACTAAGCTCAGTTCCCACTGCTGTTCCCCTGTAACTGTTTTCCTTCTCCCTGTTCTTCGGAAACCCTTAGTTAGATTCCGGATCAGGTACCTCCTGCCCAGAAAGGCTTTCCCAGACACCTTAGTAGTTAGTCTCCATCTCTGATCTGCCTTCCCTGATCTCTCCTGGTCATTTCCTTCACACTGCTTATCTTCATCAGATACTGCCCTACTATGTGTTTTATTATCCTGCTAGAATATTAATTCTGGAAGAGCAGATCCCTTACTATGTCTTGATTGCCATGGTATCTAAGAGTCTGGTAGAGTTGCCACTCATAATAACCATCTGCTGATTTACTATATGAATTAATAAATACACTGATGGCTAAGATCCAGGTAAAATATTCATATTGTCTGACAAAATAAAGTGCTAAATAAATGGAGGCTATTGATATACATAATATATATGTAAATAAATGCAAATTAAAGTAATCATAATTAAAAATTTAAAATAACTAACCAATATTATTTTAATGTAAAGGCAGCAAAGTGGAAGAGTTGTATGCCAAACATTATAAACAGCAACACTAGAGAATAAACCTATAAAAAGACTTAAATCTCAGACAGATATTTCTAATGGGTTTGTAGTGCTGACACAATATTATTTTCTGAGGGAGTATTATATCTGTGTTCAGAATACTCACACCACACACGCACACACACACACACACACTACCATGGGATATCCCACAGAAGCCAGTGCTAGCAGCCATGGAAAAAGAGAACTGAAATTTCTTTTTCTTAAAGAAAGGAAATGAAGCTGCTGCTCTTCCATGCTTCTTTGAGCTTAAGTTTTGATTGTGTTAAGTCTGATCTCTTCCAAGTTCTGAATAGAACATTAAATTAAGTTTTGCACAGGGAGTGTGACTAATATTCTTTTCTAGAATATTATTCTAGACCTTAGACTGTGCCCTAGGTAACAGCTTCTACATAGTTGACTTTGATCTCTCTTCCTTGGTTCAGGTGGTATATGCAATATTCTCAACAAGATTTACATGTGTGGTTGCAAGCGATGAATTTATATTCAAATGGCATGAGTTTCCCATTTTAAAAAAATAGTTATGTGTGAACATTGAACATCTACTTTCCTTTGAAATGATAAAGTGTCTGCTATTTGATTGAGTTTATTTTGTTTGTTTCACTTCAGTGCAATTCATTAAACAGGGCTGAATGTCTATAATGTTGAAAGCAATGTGCTGGCCACTTTGAGGATACCAAATGAGCCAGGTGTGGAAAATGGGTTCTATCTCCTGGGCTACTCCAGTTGAATGATTATAGTTGCCAGAGGGGCTATCTTGAGAAGGATTGTGAAGCTGTGATTGGAATTTTGGGAAACAGTGATATGATCCATGAATGATATCTGACTAAATTGGCAAAAGGGGAATCACTGCACAAATATTAAAGGTTTGCTATGTTAGAATTTGATAACATTGTTCTTAGATAGTTATAGTTCACTAAACAAGATTAAGCTGAGTGGTTATATGGCAGGGAATCTTTAATTGTTTAATGCAGAAATTAATTCTATTGTTTGTTTTTTACTCGAACAGATTTAGTAGCAGAAAACAATAAGTAGATTTTTTATTTTTCCCTATTCATAAGAAAGGTAACCAGGTTCTATCCTTGGTCCTTGAGGAAAGGGACCATTTGTTTGTTTATGTAGAGTTACTTTAAGCAACCTTCTTCTCAAAGACAGACCCTTAATAGTTCATTCAAGTGGGGTTATCCAAGAAAAATAAGGGAATGGAGACTGATAATTGAGAAGAAAAACTGATCAATTAAATGTTTATGTTTCTCCTCCTGAGGGCATGGAGGAGTAAGAAATTTTGTAAAGGCCAGGATTTTCCATCTGTCCTTAAAAATTCCTCTGGTGGTATACAGAATACCAAAGCAGGTACGAATGAAGGGAGTAAAAGAACCATGGAAAACGACTCATCCTAGATGCTGCTCTGAAAGTGTTCGATAGTACCTGAGAGCTAAACAAAAATCTCATTTTTAAAAATAAGATTTTATTTATTTATTTGAGAGAGAGTGAGTGAAAAAGAGAAAACACAGGCAGGGTGAGGTGCAGGGAGAGGGTGAAGCAGACTCTCTGCTGATCAGGGAGCCCAACATGGGGTTAGATCCTGGGGCCTTAGGATCATGACCTGAGCCAAAGGCAACTGCTTAACCAAATTGAGCTTCCCAGGTACCCCCCAAATCTTATTTTCAATAATAAAGCTGTAGAGCATATTTTTCATTTTAAATAGAATATAGTGGAATAAAATCATCAAAATGGAGGCACAAAATTAAGTACTAAGAGAATTCAAGAAAAGTAGAAATATTTTAGTTTAATTCCATAGAGAATTTTATGTTAAATACTAGCTAAAGCAGGTTATGCTGCAATGACTCATTTTGTATAAAGATATTTTCACAGTCTTGTCAAATGACGCACTTAAGGACTCATAACACCTCTTAAGGACTTGAGAAGAACTTGGGAAAATCAACTTCTATTTGAGTCTTGGAGCCCTAGTTATTCCAAGTATAGACTAACAGTGGTAAGGCTCTGCTCTATACTGCCATCCTTGCCTGGGATATAAAGTCACAATAAGATCAATATAAAATCCCTAGATTGGGGATGCCTGGGTGGCTCAGCGGTTGAGCACCTGCTTTTGGCTCAGGGGGTGATCCTGGAGTCCTGGGATCGAGTCCTACATCAGGGTCCCTGCAAAGAGTCTGCTTCTCCCTCTGCTTGTGTCTCTGCCTCTCTCTCTATGTCTCTCATGAATAAATAAATAAAATCTTTAAAAAAGTCCCTAGGTTGGAACACCCAAGGATATATATATATATATATAATGTTATTTTTTTACCATGATAGTACTTGGCAATAAGCTATGGTTGGTTCAATCTGGAAACAACTCTGTAATTTTTCAATTCTGTCTGGGGAGCCTTCTGACTACCATCCCTGTGTTTTCAGTTCCATTCTTCGGACATTTTCTATTTCTCATATTTAGGAATACATCATGTTTTAATTTCTGTTTCTAACCTACTTCACTCTGTGAGGATTTTATACCTTTGTTCATTTTCCCCTCTATTTCTTTGGACCCTACATAAGCAAACAGTGTTGATCATTGGGTTCCAATGTGCCTCCACAAAACCTAGATCAACTGTGGAGGTTCTGATATTGACTCAAAGGATTTGGTTCTGTATCAGATGCTTCTTCACTGGTCCACCAAGTAATGTACTTGTTTAGGTTTTAGGAAGTACAAGCTTCTATGCTGGATGTGTTAAATTTTTCAACAACTAGGGGCTGGGATTAATTTCTGAGATGCAAGGACTTGTATAACTCATATGGTTCTATATCAGAAGATATGTTTCAACTACAGAGGAGGAAATATGTGTATTTTTTCATCTTTACATGGAACAAGTTGTTCACAGAGCACTAAATTTAGAGCATCAAGTGATTTGGTATAAAGAATGGAGACCATGGACCTGATAATAATATTTAAAATAGAATAAATGAAATTGACTTTCTTGTCCATTCAGTAAATGATGTTAGGTGGAGAACAAAAGACATTTGACTTCCTCAGATCATTTTGTTGCAGATATGTGTGTGTGTTTGGGGTAGAGTGGTAAACTTAACGTCACCTATTGCAGAGAATTTTAGATATTGTCTTTGGATTCAGTTGGGCAAAAATGGATTCAAATCCCAGTAGAAGAGTTACTGACTATGTGATCTTGTGTATTATTCAACCCATTTTGAGGTGCAGATCCTTCACCTGCCTAATGTAGATATTAATGTCTACCTCCTTCAATCACAGTCAGGAATTAAAGAAAATACTGCTTGTAAAGTGACAATGGGAATGGCAGTTTCATAAAAACTGTAGAAAAAGATGATAGTCCCTGCTTTGATATCATCAATATAGTATTAGAATAGTAATAGTTTTGGAAGCAGTAGTTTTATTATTAAACAACAGTATTGATAGTAGGTAAGAATTAGCCTTGCTATGAATTTCCAAATGCTAAGAAAAATCTTGTCTGTGTGGCTTTTTTCTTTTTTCAAGATTGAACTCCGTCCCAGAAGGAATGTTCATTTTATTAATACATTGCTTACGAGAGCATTCATTGATACTATCTTACTGGAAAATAATCTGGAAAAACCTTATATTAAAGTTAAAAACACAGAGATTCTCTAACATAGAAATCTCACTTTGGAAAATATCTCTTTCAAAAATAACAATATATATGTATATAATTGTATAATATATAAGTATATATTACTATATTTTTGGGTGCTAATATTGGTGATATTGGGGGGGAAACTAGGATTAGAGTTGGGAGAGGTTGATCATTGACTTAACTATTGTTTCATATTAGTTTTATACACAAACTTTTACTACATTTGTAATTTCCTGCAGTTCTAAGAAATATTGCACATTTCGGAAGTTTATATACAGAAAGCACAAGTACTTTACAAAGGCCACATTTCTTTTATAGACTTCATTTTGTGTAGGGGACATCTACGAGAGTGGGGGGGAAAGACTTGAAAGAAGAAATGGTGGAAAATGAGGCAAATCCTTGGCTGTAGAACATACAAAAGTTCTAAGTATATACTTTCATTCCAAGTATATCTATGATTGAGTAGGGCAGGAGGAGGGTGAGTTAAGGTAAAAGCCCACAGACATGGAAAGAACAAGGAACAAAAGAACGTATTTGAACTAGCAAAACACAAGAACCTGTATATTTCCTACTTGAACTCAATTAAACATTATTACAAAGGTATTGCCCAAGTATCTAATGTGTCAAGTCAGTTCACAAAGCCATGAAGTCATTCCTTCAGGAAAATTCCACGTTATTTTATTTATTACTTATTTATTTTTGAAAATCCCATTTTAGATTGGAATTGTCTTGCCTCTCATACCTTCTTAACTCAGTGAATCTCAAGTTCTTAAAAATATTTTACTTATTTGTTTGAGAGAGAGAAAGATAGAGAGTGATTGAGCAAGGGGCAGAGGGCAGAGAGAGAAGACTCCCTGCTGAGCAGGAAGCCAGTTTTGGAGCTCCATTGCAGGACCTTGAGATCATGACCTGAACTGAAGGCAGACACTTAACTGACTGAGCCACCCACTTACCCCTGAATCCCAATTTTTATTCTAGGAATTGCTGCACTGTGGTCCATCCCAAGGTTTTCTATTTTTGTTTGTTTTTGAATTGTACGATTCTTTGTTCATTTTCTTTCTTTCTTTTCTTTTCTTTTCTTTTTTTTTTTTTTTTTGAGAGGAGAGAGGGGAAGTGGGAGAGGGAGATAGAAACTTTTAAATAGACTCCATGCCCAGCATGGAGCCCAAAGCAAGACTCAGTTTCACAACCCTGAGATCATGACCTGAGCCAAAAATCAAGAGGTGGACTTAACTGACTGAGCCACCCAGATGCCTTTAAGACTCCATTAAAAAATGATTTATTTATTTATTTTTAGTTGAAGTATAATTGCCATTCAATATTGTATTAGTTTCAGGTATACAGCATATTGATTTGACAATATAAATTATGCAATGTTTACCACTAAAATTATAGTGATCATTTGTCACCAAGGTTATTATAATATTATTGACTATATTCCTTTTGTTGTACTTTTCATCCCTGTGATTTATTTATTTTATAACTGGAAGTTTGTACCTCTTAATCTCCTTCACCCCAAATGTAAGATCTGAAAACATGAAACTTCTAAAAGGAAACATAGGCAGTAACCTCTTAGACATGGGCTTTGGCAACTTTTTTTTTAGATAGATATTCAGGCAAGGAAAACAAAAGCAAAAGTAAACTAGTGGGGCTACATCAAACCAAAAAGCTTTTTGCACAGCAAAGGAAACCATCAACAAAATGAAAAGGCAATCTACTGAATGGGGAAGATATTTGTGAATGATATATTGGATAAGGGGTTCGCTCAAAATATATAAAAAGATCATGTAACTCAACACCAAAAAGAACCAAATAATCCAATTAAAAATGGGCAGAGGAGCTGAATAGATATTTTTCCAAAAAGATATACAGAGGGCAAATGGACACATAAAACAATATTCGACATCACTAATCATCAGGGAAATCCACATCAAAACCACAATGAGGTATCATCTCATACCAGTAAGAACTACTAGTTCAAAAGGAGAGGAAATAACAAATGTTGGTAAGGGTGTATAGAGAATAGAACCCTCATGTATTATTGATGGGGATGTAAATTGGTGCAGCCACTATGGAAAACAGTATGGAGGTTCCTCAAAAAAATTAAAGATAGAAATACCATACAATCCAGTAATTCCACTGCTGGGGGTTGATCCAAAGAAATATTTTATTTTATTTTATTTTATTATTATTTTATTTTATTTTATTTTATTTTATTTTATTTTATATTTCATTCTTTTAAGTAAGCTCTACAGTCAACATGATGCTTGATCAGTGAACTCTTGATATCAAGAGCCACATGCTCTACCCACTGAGACAGGCAGACACCCCAGCTTTTTTAGTTTTAACAGAGATTTCAAGAAGCCAATTGCAGTCAAAGAAGATGAAAATGGAAGTTTTAGAACTGGTATATATTTTATATAGACACTAAACATTAACTTATGATTTATTATTATACTCATTTTGGTTTAAAAAAACTCTGATAGTAAATATCAGACTGTTAATTGTAGAAATCATAAAACACAATGCAAAGCCTGATAAAACAAAATATTTTGGTTTAGATTTGATGCTACAATGTCAGTCAGAGAAACAATATATCTTTTTTTAATTTTATTTATTCATGAGAGACACAGGCAGAGACATAGGCAGAGGGAGAAGCAGGCTTCCTGTGGGGAGCCCAATTCAGGACTTGATCCCAGGACCCCAGGATCATGCCCTGAATAGAAGAAGGCAGATGCTCAACCACTGAGCCACCCAGGTGTACCAGAAACCATGTATCTTGCATATAATCTCCCATCATGAAAGGAAAGAAAGTCTGTTGTTTCACCACTTTTCTACTTACCTATGTCTTCTATAACCAGCCTCTTGTTGATGATTTCTAAATTGACATTCAACCAGGTGGTCATCTGAGCTTTGAACTCATGTCTAGCTCTCTTCTGAACATTTCTAGTTCAACAGTACCTAAACTTAACATAACCTTACCTCCTAACCCTGCTACCTGCACTAATGTGGGGACACTCTAATATTTGCTATTTGATGGAGATACCACCAGCATCCAACCTATCTCTCAAGGCATATACTAAAGAGAAAGCATCTTCTTCACTTGCCAACATTCAACTGAAATGATCAACCATACTGATCGATCACCCTGACTGAGGGTTTTCCTGAGACATGAGAGTTTTGGGGAGAACTGTGATTTCCTGGCACTAAGCTGAGAAGCTGGTCATCCTACATTAAAAAAAAAAAAAAAAAAAGGTTCCAGGTGTGGGAGTCCCTTATCACCATCCTAAAAACTTCCTTTAGTTCAAGCCTAGATCTCTAGAATAGCACCATCATGGATTTTCAAATCATCTCCACTTTGCCCTCAAGGTGATATTTCTAAAATGCAAATATCTTTTGAAATACACTTTCTTTTGTGTCTCAATTCTTTCCCATTACACTCTCATATCCAACTAACAGTGTACTGCATTAAATTTTTACAAGTCTATAAGTCTCTCAAGTGTCAGAACTATGTATTATTTGTCTGTATATATCCATCACCAACCATAGTGACTTGTGTAAAGCACATGTTTAATAACTACTTTTTGGATGAACAAGCAAATGAAAAATAACTGTCAGTCTCTGTTTAAAATCCTTTAGGGACTTAATGTAATCCTCATAAAGACTCTAAAGGCATGCAAAGCCCTCCACACTCCAGACTATATGTCTCTCTTCATGTCTTGCCATTCTTACTTCACATTCTCTCATTTACTCCCTGAATCTTGTGAACAGTGCTTTCAATTGTTTTCTTTCTACTTCCATCTCTTCACCTAGATTATTCCCACTTATTCTTCCTGATTCATCTGCAGTGCCACCACTTCCGAGAAGCCATCCCTGACACCCCATTTACACACGTCTCTCCTCTGTCATCCTATATTACACTTCAATCACTACATTTTATCACATGCGTTTGTGATCTTCTGTTTATTTATCTTTCCATATTCCCCATTAAATTATGACCTCCACCAGGATAAGAACTTTATATTTTTCAGTCTTGGACTTCACTGTCCAATGCAAGTCGGTAAATAAAGGGTAGATATTAAATAAACTTGTTGAATGAGAATAGAGACTAAAAACAGAAATTACGGAAAAACTAATGGTAATCTGAGGGAATAAAAATAATATGAATAAATATTACTTAAGTTGTAATTTAATACCTGATTGACCTTTATAATATCTTTTTCATTTTATGGCCCTTACATATAAAATCAACAAAACCTTAAAAATTTTGGATTATTTCTTCTCTTGAGATATATAGCATTTTGAGCTATTGCATTAAGTGTTTTAATCATTCATTAATTCCTCCAACCATCCACCAACCATTCAACCAATTCATATGTTGAAAAGTATATGTTGGATGAATTCTGTTGAAAAAATTTGGATTATTTCTTCTCTTGAGATATATAGCCTTTTGATCTATTGCATTAAGTGTTTTAATAATTCATTAATTCCTCCATCCATCCACCAACCATTCATCCAATTCATATGTTGAAAAATATATGTTGAATCTGGCAGGCATTCTGCTAAGTGTTCAGAATAGAGGGAGTGGAGCTAGACCAGCCAAATGTCCTATTCTCAAGGAGCTTACATTCTAAAGGGGAAGACAGACTATAAAAAGCACATATATATGAAACAGGATAATTTCAGATAATAATGAACACTTTTAATAATGTAGAGTGACTCTAAACATAAAAGGCTCTACTCACATACGGAATGTAAAAAGAAACATCAAGTTGGTATTTTTTTCTGAAGATTTTATTTTTAAGTAATCTCTATACCCAAGGTGGGGCTCAAATTCACAACCCTGAGATCAAGAGTTGTGTGCTCTACTAACTGAGCCTGCCAGGCATCCCTCAAGTTGGTATTTTTATGTTACAAGAATGCTGACATCAAATAAGATTTAAAAAATCAGCATGTAAAAGAAATTGTGATTTTTTTCTCTTGAACATTTTTTTTTTGTGATAAAGTAATTTTTACCATAGCTCAGAAAAATTCTGACTTTAAAGAAAAAAGTTTGGTACAAGACCAAAATTTAGCCCCAAACATATCTGATTTTAAAATTATCTTCCAAGGTGAATGAACATGTAAAAAACGGAACAGAAATTCCATCCGACCTACCAGACATCAACCCTGATGTTGGCTGTCTGCCCTGTACTGCTTTCTAAACATAGGCAGCTGGTGCATTCTAAAAGACTAGAAATGATAAATGGGGTAGACACTGCTTAAGGTCTTTGTAAAGTTTAATGAAAGATTTATCTCTTGAGGGTAATGTTCCTCTTTCTTTTACTGAAATGAGAGTTTGATAACCTCTCATTGTGCTTTTGATAAATTATGCCTCACAGTCATAACTAAAATGACTAAGTGGAAAAAATTTTAAAAATAGCTAAGCAAGATCTAGTTAACACTGAATGGTTTAATACTTAGTATCTACAAAACTAAGTTTGGCATTTGAAATATTTTTAATTATCAGGATGAGAAATCTATGATTCAGTAATTTAACAACAATTACTGAGAGACCCTTTAATGGCCCAGAGAAACTATGCCAATTACAGCCATAGAGATGGGAGATTATGACTTAGAATTTATAGGGAAGTACGACATTCTAATCTACAGTCACAAGGATGTTTCCTTGTCAGAATATGCCGTTACTGTTGTTCAAGCCATTAATATTTAATTTCAAATTTAACATGTTTGAATGGGTTTGTATCCATATACACCCACAAGCCCAAAAATTGATAAGACAATTATCTACCCTATACAAATCAAAGACAAACCACTTCAGATATGTCCTTTAACTCAAAGAAAAATGAGTGTTTTCCCCATATACTAAACCTTTTCCTCACACATTAGGCATTAAAAATTTATTTTTGAAACATAATATATCCAAGCACATTTAAGATGAACGGTTAGAAAAAGGAGATATTCCTCAAGATATCTACAGAGGTTAAAAAAATATGTCATAAGTATTTAGCGCATTCTCAAATGATGAGTTAAAAATGGAATTGTCGCCTGCCTTTGGCCCAGGGCGTGATCCTGGAGACCCGGGATCGAGTCCCACGTCGGGCTCCTGATGCATGGAGCCTGCTTCTCCCTCTGCCTATGTCTCTGCCTCTCTCTCTCTCTCTGTATGACTATCATAAATAAATAAAAATTTAAAAAAAATAAATAAAAATGGAATTGTCTTCTAGGTGTAAGAAGAGCATTTCTCTGGGGTTTATACGAAGGTGGACAAATATTCCTCATTTTCACCAGCCAATATTCTAGAGCTGGTTAGATTCAGGTGGAACTTCCTTTTGCCCTAGAAATTCCATTAAGAACAGCACATGCACAGGTACCATTGTTCATATTTTTAAAACCTTTAATTTTTATTACCAAACAAATCCATATTTGAGGTAAGAAATCAAAGAACACATAAACCTACAAAGTGGGAGGAAATGTACAAAAAGGAAATGCCTCCAACTCTTTCAATATACATCCTAACTTATCTCCCCAAAGCCCAGCCTCTTTGTAGTCACACCAACACACTTTCATTCTCATTTGCCCCAGACAACCAACCCTAATATACACTACATGTATACAGTATGCATATAAGATACTAAAATGTAAATAGAAATATGTATAGATAATTAAACATATACTTATTCTACTCTTAATATTATCAAATATACTTAAATATATAATCATATATGATTAAATATATAAATATATTTGTATATAGATCATATGCAATATAAATAAAATTATATGATCATATACCTTGTATAATTATATAATTTATGTATATTTTATATAATTTGTGAAATTATATAATTATATAATTTATGTATATTTTTATATAATTTGTGAAATTATATAATTATATAACCTAGTAAATACATTATTACTATGGTATAATATACTATGTATACTCAATATACTATATACTTTTATAGTGTTTACATAAAAGCAAGACCCCATCATATACTCAACTTCATCTTGTTATATATTTATTACCTTTATTTTTCTTAACAATTCATCCTGGAACTCCATCCCTGCCACCTCTCTTTACTCTATCTCATCACGTTTCCTCACCTGGCTACACCATAGCTTATATTCAACTTCACATTTTTAAAAAATATTTTATTTATTTATTCATGAGAGACACACAGAGGCAGAGACACAGGCAGAGGGAAAAGCGGGCCCCTTTTGGGGAGTCTGGTGTGGGACTTGATCCCAAGACCCCAGGATCATGACCTAAGCCAAAGGCGGATGCTCAACCGCTGAGCCATCCAGGTGTCACTCAATTTTGCATTTTTGAATATGTACAATTATTCACCATTTCTTATAATATCCATCCCAGGGGGTGTGTGGGTCTGTGCACTTATGTCAGTGAAGATATCTATATATCTTTTGGATGCTAGTGAGCAACTTTTCTGCCGCCAGCATTTATTTATAAGATTCTATTTGAGGTAAAAATATTAGGAGCAGGTTGAAAGCAGTTTTTGCTTTAACTGGGTCTCTCCAACACATTGGTAGGCTTGCTAAAGAGAAAAGCAGTCTGATTACACAAACATGGACAAATAGCATGTCTAACAAACAGATGCATTTCTATGAAATGATCTGCAAATTCTGTTCACTTGTTCATTCTGTTCACATGGAATCACACTTTCTATCATTCAAACCTGACTCAATATAAATCTTAGGCGCTTCAGTGCAAATAAGTTTCAAGTGTCTTATTGAAAGCAAGTTTTCCATTTACTTCTTTGAGTCAGGAGTGATCCACAAATGGAGTGCTACTCTAATATGCTATCTGGTTATTCCTTATGAACCATTTTAAAAATGATTTTAAAAAATAAATGCAATCATTTGTGGCAGAATCAGTGACTCCTTTCAAAGACTAAGCCAGACAATCTTGCAATTAGCAAAGGCTCTCCCGGTTTATGAGAAGCGGAGGTGTTCTGTGCTTAGAGAGGGAAGGAAAGGGGGAGCCTCTACCCTCTATAGCTGTTAAAACAACACAGCTGAACATACATGGCTGAAGCAGACTATTCATATCCTCCGATTATCCATAAGAATTAAACGGGACAGCTGGCTTCACTTATGATAAAAGAGCCAACTTCAAAAAGAACTATATATTTTCTGCCACACAGTAGCTACTTGTTTGGGTTCTGGGGTAATAAGTGAGATAGTTGGGCTCATTTTCCATTATCCTTTCCCTGCAATAAAGTGAACAAAGGAATATACAAAACGATCCTTTTCTTGGTTACAATATTGCTGATGGGCTCTTTTTAAAAGGGTAAAATGCTGTATCCATAGAGAAGAGCACTGGCTTTGTTCAATGCCTTTCCTGAGCATCCTCTAAGATGGATTTATGAGTTGTATTGAAAGATTTAACTAATTGAAGAATTCTTGGAGATTATGTCAGTTGACTAAAACCACTAATGTGGAAGGGTTTAATCCCTTATATGTAAACAATGTACACTCACACATGTTACAACTGGACTGAAATAATGATAATAAGAAGTCATTCCTCCAAAGAATCCAAACTAGGCAACATGCCTGCACTAGCTCTTTAGCAAAGCATCCTAATGTGGCCCAGGTTGCCAAGAGGGAATATAAATAAATGCTTGATGTAAAAGAGCCCTTTCTTTCTATGCTCCTGGGAAACAACTAGACATATTGGAACACTGCCTAGAAGGCAGAGGATGGAACAGAAGAGAAATCCAGACGGTTTGGGAAAGGACTTTTAGTTCACACTTATCTTTTAACCAATATTTAACAATTTCATTGATTGCATATTTTATCCTTTAAAGTATCTGTCACGTTCTGACTAGAAGAACCAGAGTTATCTGAGACACAGCACTGCCACTACCATCCTCCCAGCATCTATCTCAGTGGTTGGCACTCAAGATTGACTAGATCCACACTTTTAGATAACTTATATCTTTCTAGCTATAAAAAAAGTAATGATTATGTCTTACAATTGTCTGGAGTAGAAAGTTGAGTAACTGGAACACAGATCAGGAGTGGGAGAACTAAGGCTCACTGGCTAAACCCAGGCACCATTTGTTGTGAGTGACTTAAAAGCTAAGAATGATTTTTACATTTTTAAATAGTTGGAAAGAAACCAAAGAAGAACTAAATATTATGACAAGTAAAAATTATATGAAATTCAGATTTCAGTGTCTATAGATTAAGTTTTATTGGTACAGGGCTACACCCACCATTTCTGTATCACCTATCATTGTTTTTGCCAAATTGACAAGTTGTGACAGAAGCCATATGGTCCACAGTGCCTGAATTACTTACCATCTCTTCTATTTTAGGTTAAACCTGCAGACCTCTAACACAAATAATATTCAATAAATGGCAGCTACTGTTAGAATATCCAAGTTGCTGAGCGAAGATCGAAACATAATCTTCAACATGGGTAGAATGAAACAGAGAGAACACCTAAAACAGCTGGAAGTTTTCCATCAACTAAAAGTCCCAAACACAGACATCTCTAAGGCTCAGCTGGAGAAGGTAAATGAGCAGAATGAATCAGGTCAGAGTGATAATGCGGAGTCCTGGGTTGTGGTGACCTGCCTCAAAATCCACGTGTGACAGCTGATAATCCTGGTCACTACTTAGTGCAAATACAGGCTTAGGATTGCCTGAGAAGTTTAGCTGGAAGTTATGTTTTATGTGAAATTTGTTGGTGATCAACTAAATTTTTCTTTATTTGCTATTCAACAAAGTGTAGAAGAAACAAATCATGTCAATATACCAAATGCAAGCCTATAGTAGAAAAATAATGCAAGGTATGATATGAAAAATTAGCAATAGCCCCCAAATTGACAAGAGTATAGTTTTTCTTTGAAATATTCTCTGAGGTCAGCATAGCTTTGGTCATATGATAAGATTTAAATAATCTCTCCCATCCCGTTTCCTAGAAAAGGATTCCATTCCTTTTTTCTTAGAGAAGCATTTTTGCCTTAGAAATTTACAAACACTGGGGTGCCTGGGTGATTCAGTCAGTTGGGCATCAGGCTCTTGATTTTGGCTGAGGTCATAATCTTGGGGTCCAGAGTCAGTCTTCACACTGGGCACAGAACCTGCTTAAGATTCTCTTTCTCCCTCTCACTCTGTCTCTCCCCACCCTCTCTTCTCCACTCTATTTTTTTTTTAAATGAAGGAAGGTAGGGAGGAAGGAAGGAAGGAAGGAAGGAAGGAAGGAAGGAAGGAAGGAAGGAAGGAAAAGAAAGACACTCACACAGATATGGTCAAATATAATTTTCTTCCTTTTTACCTTTTTGAAATTCCTGATATCTTTCATTTCTTTCCATTGGAGTGCAAGTTCTCTGAGTATAGGTATAGAATTTGCCAAATTTCCAACACCTACATGATGCTTGCATGTGAGGTGATTACAGATGTCTATAGCGAAATTTAAATAATTAAAAATAACTAATGTCCTGTTTAATTTATCAAAGTCTCTAATATAAATATGTCAACCAACTCTCAGGGCTGATACACAAAAACAAATGTCATTTTACTGAGCAGTTCTGATGCAAAAACGTGATTTTTGGATTATTACAGCAAGACATAGTATTACTATGTCACTTCTCTTTATAAACAGAATAGAGAATATATGTGCAATACCTACTGGGTATATTTTTCCCCAGTGTCTAGCCTTGTAGAATATATATGTACTGTAGATATATAAATGTCAAACACTCACTGAGAAACAGCATGGTTCATGGAAGCATTAGTAAGAGATATGTTTTTGTACTTCAAGTTTTTATTGTAATTCACTATACAACACAGCTCTTCAAATTGCCAGGGAAAAAGTTATATTTTTCTCTTGAAATAGAGGTTGGAAATGATACATTTGTAATCATCTGTGTACATAAAGCTACTTATTCACCATAGGCATAAAATATGTGTGTACTCTTGCTTATTAAGCTTTCAAAGCCTACAGAAATCATTAAGAATGCTGTTGGCTTATAGGGAAGCAGTGTGGTCTAGGACAGGGATATGGAATCGTTACCCTCACCACTGCCTTCTTTCCTTTCCCACAAAGCCTTTGATCTTGGGTAAAGTTTTCCTATCCCCGGTGAGATTTCTCTCAAGTGCTTCAAGAAATAAATATTTGCTAGGCTATTCTAATATTTTATTAAGTGAGACTATAGCCTTTGCTTTTAAATGTGTAAAGTATTTTGACTTTTACCAGTATGTATTTATAATCCCTACATAATACATAGATAAATACAAATAAAATTATTTAGAGGCATATGGAAATGAATTTACTCCAGAGGTAGGAATCTGCCATGCTCTAAATTTTTCAAATACCACTGTGGAATGAACCACTGTTAAATAAAAGGTATGTATGAGGCAATTTCTAAATAAATTACATGTCTAAAAAGTTTTAATGTTATCCACTGCCAAAAACAAATGTTGCAAGACATTTTTGTTAATGTCTCAATTTATACCTTAATTATATGCCCTTAAAATGTGTCTAATATATGTTAAAATGCTTTATAAATACTAACATTTGCAGAGTAGCTTTCTGTGGGTATTAGAAAAAGACTCTGTAGTGTAATTTCTCAGAGCTCAGCAAGATGCTAAAATTGTGTCTTCATAATGATATTCTTTCTGCATCTGCATAGGATCCTTTGCTTAAGGATATCAGAGAGCTTTACTTAATATTAAGTGATTAAATCATACAGTACCCTTGAGTGACAAGTTTAATTATACCCATTTCCAGAAAGACAGTATGCTGAAAAACTATTAATCTACAAACCAAGGTTATCCAGATAATCAAGACCAGAGGTCATTTTGCTGGGATATCCATACCTCCTCCAGTGGCTAGCTCCCATATGGAAGTGAATCGTCAGACTTGGGGTTTTGCCAATTTCTTCAGCACATATATAAAGCTGAATGTCATTACTAGTTTTTCACGCAAGTATTTCATCTTGGGAGGCTTATTAACACCTATTAGCAACTATGATTCAACAACTGTTGCACAGTTTTTTAGAGAAAAAAATAATAGAAGAATCAAAGTAATGTTCTTTGTTAAAAAAAAAAACACTAAAAAGCATGCCAACCATGTAGTAATGTGAGAAAGGAAATTCTAACTATATTTTTATTTGCACATTGATTTTACAACAAAATGCCCCCCCCCCCCCCCACACACACACACATACATTCACAAACAAAAATTCACGGACATTTTGTTCCTTCAGCTGGTCCTGCTGCTTCTAGCCCTAATAGCTAAGACTCTCACCTAGTTTTTGCCCCTGCCTTTTCCTTTCTGCTTCACTACCTGGCATGAAAATATATTGCTTTCAGGTGTGAAAACCATCTTGTAGTCATATGTAGACAGAGATGAGAAAGAATGGTCAACATGTGAAAAAAATGGTAAAGCTGGAAGTTAGCAATAGCCTAAGTCCTGTTTTTTCTTTAGTTTCAGAGGTAGAATTTAGTGATTCATCAGTTGCATGCAATGCCCACTGCTCAAGACATCAACTGCCCTCCTTAATGCCCAGCACCCAGTTATCCCATCCCCCCATCCACCTCACCCTCAGTGACCCTAGAGTTTAGTGTCTCTTGTGGTTTGTCTCCCCTTTTATTTTCATCTTATTTTATTTTTCCCTCCCTTCCTCTATGTTCCTCTGTTTTATTTCTTAATTCCACATATGAGTAAAATCATATAGTATTTGTTTTTCTCTTACTGACTTATTTCTCTTAGCATTATGCCTTCTAGTTCTATCCACATTATTGCAGATGGCAAGATTCAACTCTTTTTGATGGCTGATATATATATGTCAATATCACATCTTTTTTACCCATTCATCTGTCCATGGACATCTGGGCTCTTCTCATACTTTGGCTTTTGTGGAACATTGCTCCTATAAGCATTGGGGTGCGTGTACCCCCTTGAATAACTATGTTTGTATCTTTTGGATAAATACCTAGTAGTTCAATTGCCAGGTCGTAGGGTAGCTCTATTTTCAACTTTTTGAGGAACCTCCACACTGTTTTCCAGAGGGGCTGCACCAGTTTACATTCCCACCAACAGTGTAAAAGGATTCCCCTTTCTCCACATCCTCGCCAATATCTGTTGTTCCAAAGTTGTTAATTTTAGCCATCCTGACAGGCGTGAGGTGGTATCTCATTGTGATTTTGATTTGTATTTCCCTGATGGCAATAGCCTGAATCTTAATGTCATTGCTGAGCTTCCAGACCATCATCCCTGAGACCAATTACTTTCAGACTTCTTATAAACTATAAACATGCTTATGGCTTAGTTGCTTTTTTTTTTGGGGGGGGGGTGGTAACCTGCAGCCAAATACATTCCTAACCAACACACATTTTATCCTATTGCCCTTGTTCATTATCTTTGTAACATTTCTCCCTACATGAGAGCATCTTATTTTATTTATAAGGCTACTTCCTGATTTTATTTTCTCCTTTTCCCCCTGCACTGAAACAGTAGCTGCACAAAAGAAGGAATTCTTACTATTAATGGCAGTGTCCACATAACATATATTCTTTTGGCACCTTGAAGGCTATGATACATAGTTTTTAAAAATGAATACATATGTGAGTGAGTGAACAAATACGTTAAATATCTTACATATATGTCCACTTACTGAAACATCACAAACTTCTTTCAGTTTGTATATGCAGCTACTGGATTTCTAAAAATTTAAGTTGTTTTTTTTAATATCCTATAAAGAAAAGAGATTTATATAATTTTTCCATGAAAAAAATTGACATGGAGCATCCTCACTGCCTCCTCCTTATTTCACTTTTCATCATGATGAGCCTGATTCTGAGAGTGTTAACCAAAGATATAGGCTAGAACCAATGCTTCTGTCAGAGTGGAGGGCTTGCTGAGATGTCAACACCAAAAGAACAAGACAGGAAGTAACGTATACCCTTTCACATCCACCTGCCTTTCAGTCCTCCCCTCCTCTACTGGCAAATTTAACAGGGACTCACTGGAAGAGCAGAAGTATAAATTCAGCATCCCATTCCCAGCATTACAAAGGAGAGAATGGAAGTATAGGTTAGGGGCTGAGAGAAAATAGGTTAGCATGTTGCAAAAAATCCATTAACTGTGCCTCATGGCATTGTATCATATACCTTCATCATTCATTACGGGGTGATGCAGGTCCGTCTTCTGCTTAATATCTTTTAGAAAACTTTTCTATTTCCTTTGAATAGATTTCAAGCTACTCAGTATTATAGACATGAGCCTTTATGACTTGGCTTTTGGCTTCCCCTCTACCTCCATTTCTGACCAACCTCCTATGTTCCTACCTTAGGAAGAGTTTGCCTTAGTTCTCATATTAGCAGGTTTTTCTCAAACCTCAGTGTCTGAATAATTTCTTCAAAAATCTGTTATTCTATTCTTCTGTCTACACTGGGCTGTTTTTTACTCATGTTTGGGCAGGCCTTTGAACTTCTCTAAATTTTACTTTCTACCTTTGCCAAGTGGGAATGTCACTAGATTCTATTACATGAGATTGTTAGTAAATCCAGTAATACAGATAAACCATTAGCACCTACCAGCACATAACTCACACCAAATGGGTTCCTGTTATTTTTGTTATCATTGTTTTTCATAACTCTACCAAAACGTTCCTTTCTGTCACAAACCATTTCTAATACCCACGTGGGCAATTCCTCAGTGACCTCATAACAAGGAGACCTATTGCACTGCATTAGAATCCCCGGTTTATTCATCTGTCCTCCCCAGTAAACTATAAAACTATTGAAGAAAATGACAATATCTTTTATATCTTTAACTCTGTGCTTAACATAGTGCACAGCAGAAAGTAAGTTTTCAAGGACTATTGATTCAATAGAAAAAGTTCTTTTACACAAATTTGATTTAATATCCATTTTGCTGACTACTTTGCATAAAGACAATGTTAACACACATGTGCGTGAGCACACACACAAAAGAGGCAGATTAATTGCTATTTAGACAACTGTCACAGCAACTTATTTCACCACAAAGATTCAAACCATCCCTTACAATTACTAACCATAAATTATCTATTAAATTTGCCAAAGCAAAGGACTCATATTTAAAATATTTAGAAGGCAAAAATTATTCATTTGAGCTCTCAGTCCAGGTTCCACTGCCACCTCCTTCAAAGGAGAACCAGAGACACTGGTTTAGGTAAAGAGGGCTCCTTTGGGGAAGTGACCCCAAGGAACAGGAAGGTAGAGATGGAGAATGTGAAACTGGGAAAGTGTGAAAGCCACGATAAGGTGGTGGACTTGAGCTGTGCTGGGCACATGGGGCTCTTCCCTGCTCCGCATCACCCAGAAGGGTCATGTAAAGTGTAGCTCAGTGGTCTCTACCTAACAGGCAAAATGACTATTATTTATCCACGGTTCTCACCCCCACTGGTCAAAGGTAGAACCAGGAGGAGCTAACTACATTACATGACCTGATTTTGAATACTTCAGAATGGCTGAATGGTTTCCTACAGACATCCATGCAAGAAGCAACAGAAAACTGCTAGGGCTGGACCCAGGAGAGATACAAGGCACAAGTAGGAGTGGTGTCATCCGGTTACACCTACCTGCAGCTGGTTGCCACAGCAACTGCTAGAGTAAAATAATAATAATAAAAAAAGTCTGAGAATACCACTTGTGTTTTAATCAAGCTGAAATATGTCTTTTTCAATGTGCTATGTTCACCTTAATATTATGAACTGCCTAAAATATACCATTTGAAGAACTTATAAATAACTGCTTTTCATGTGGCAATTGGGAAGCATTTGATTATTTACTCTTTTTCTCATTGCTAATTGGATAGTATCTTAACAATGTAGGAAATACAAAAACATTTTAAGGAATTTTTGATAGATGGAAAGCCTTCATGTGGAAATCTGAATCAGCCAGCTAATTAATACTCAGTTTTAACTGAGAATTGACATTTCTCCAACTTCTTTTAAAAACAAGTGACTCCCAGTGCCAGGAGATCAGCTGAATATTCTATATGTGCCATTATTCTGAAATAAAAGAATGAGGGGAAGAACAAGCAAAGAGATGGGATCAGGACAGGACATAAAAGTAGTTCCAAATGTATTAGGTAACATTCTGGTTCTTCAGTTGTAGGATGGGTTTTGGGGTATTAATTTTTGCATTATAGCCTAATTATGTGTTATATAGTGTGAGTTTGGATAAAATATTGTGTAGTAAATTTAAAAATAAAGATGGTCATATTTGATTTGAAGAAAACATTCCAACCATACACCTTACAAGCCATAAACCTTAAATATAAGTATACAGAAAGGCTGAAAGATGAAAATATATGTCATGTAAACACTCAAAACAAAAAAAAGAAAGAAAGCAAGACAGGGGCACCTCGGTAGTCAGGCAAGTAAGCGTCTGTCTTCAGCTCAGGTCATGATCTTGGAGTCCTGGGATCCAGCCCTGTGTAGGGCTCCCTGCTCAGAGGGGAGTCTGCTTCTGCCTCTCCCTCTGCCTCTACCCACTGTTTGTGGTCTTTCTTGCCCCCTTCCTCTCTCTCTCAAATTAATAAAATCTTAAGGCGAGAGAGAGAGAGAGAGAGAGAGAGAGAGAGAGACAATTGTTCAAAAGCAAAAGTGTAATATAACCAGTCTCAGCATGCTGAGGAGATAAATATTGGACTTCAGGGCCCAGCAGGGAGGTTGGATCTTGGGGAAACCCTAAGACCCAACAACCTTGAATCTAAACTCTTGATTATATCTAGGGCATCTGCCTGAACTAAATTGCCAGGGAATAGAAACTAAAATAAATAGTAGTCTGGAACCCTGAAGAGTACCACAGGTATGCTTTCACACCCCAGATATATATGTAACACAAATACATAACATGAATTCTTGCTGAAGATAAGCTCGCAGACAAAAATCACAAAATATCTTAAATCTATGTATCTGGCTATATTAAAGAGATAAAAGAAGAAATGTAAGTTTTACAATGAAAACATGATATTATAAAAAAAAAAGGTACAGGTCTTTTAATTAAGAAATTGTTAAAGAAATGAAAAACAAAGCCTACTGAAAGAAAAATCTTACTGGATGGGATAAATAAGAGTTAGTTTAGACAAGAAGATAGATACAGTGAACAAGTTTTCATGAACACAGAACAGAAAGATAATGAATGACAGGGATAGTTGAGATAGCTCTGCCCTGTAGTCTCCGCAGCACGCAGTGAGTAAAGATGGAAGGGCACTGCTTTCTTCCTACTGTTGGCCCAAAGTAGGGTAGGTTCAGTTGAAAGGCATCTGTCCTTCAGGTGCCTTCCCCATCTTCATTTGGCATCGGAGAACAGGGTTTATTTGGTGCTTTTTTGGTCTGCATCTGCAGGTGTTTCTGCATTGTGGGCTCTGCTGGTTCCCAAGCTATGATTATTAAGGAAACAAAAGAATCCCAGTGAATGAGCCGCTTGGTCATTCCTCAAGTCCCAAGGCTAGTCTATTGTCTTCCCTCTACCTCTACCTCTTTGCAAAGTTTACAAGCAAACCTTCTCAGGTTTCCCTTATGTATTGTGTCCAGGATTCTAAGCTGTAATCAGCAGGAGGGATAAGGCATAATGTATTTACTCCCTCTTGTCTGGAACCAAAAGTTCTAGCAGCAATTCTTAAAAGCTGACATAATGATTGACAGTATATGCTATTTCAGCTAGTAGAATATAAAATGGCTGGTTGACTCAATGCATTAACACATTTTTAAATTTTTTATTTTCTAAGGATTTATTGGCTATGAGAGAACAAACTAGTTAAATGTAGAGTGACGAAAGTCACTTTAAATATTTTATGTTTAAGATCTCAAATAATAGATAATTAAGATTTTTCAATGTTAATTTATTTTACATTTTTTCCACCAGTCATTTTAAGAATCTAATCAATGTAATTTTTTCAATATTCTGAGTTTATGAATCTGTCAAATACCTTTGTTAATTTAAGTTTCAACTTTTAAAACTTATGCAATTACTAATATTTTTTTTTTTTACATAACTGACTGGATTTACTCTCTTTGCTTTTATTTAATGATTTAACTAATAAGAAAATCTTTAAAACTTTACTTCAAGACTTCTTATTTATTTTTCTCTATAGAATACATATAATTTGAATTAGCTGAAATCCACTAGGCAAGAAAACATAACTGACATATTTAATTAAACAACAATTACAGTTGCCCTTGAGAGCAAAAAAATATGTTTTTTAAATGTATAAGAGAGAATTAAAAGGAAACATGTAACAAATAAAAAAAAAGCTTTTTAAAAGCTACTAGCTGTGCTACTATGTGAACCATAGAGGATAAACTTCCATGTCTTTCAGTAATTTTAATCTTTATCATTTTACAGAATATTTCCCACAAGCTTACCCAACTTAATGTATATTAACTAGTCCCACATCCAAGGTTATTCTTAAACTTCTGAGTTTATCTATCCAATGAGCACATGCCACAAAGAGAGCAGAGGGAAACATTAATACTATGCAATGTGCCTAACGTTAATCGATTTCGTAGAGAAACATCCCCCTGCCATTTAAAAATTTCCATTAAATAAAGAATCATGCATTTTGGAACTGTAATAGAAGATTATCCACATCATCTTCTTATAATAATGCCTAAGACACTGGCTCTCATCTTCTTATTCCCTGCCTACCAGTTTGCTTTCATATTATTGCTGCCAGTGGTTCCATTACATGGAGAAGCTGCCTTTCCCTTCTGGCAAGAAAAATTCATTGAAGAAATTCCACTTGAGAGCCAGTTTAAGTATTTATCAGTATAATCAGTTTGCTCTGGATTTCCATCCAGACCTTGAGGCCCTTTGGGATATTCCATGCCCACCTCAACCCCTAGGAAAACTGTTCCTGGAACATGCTTCCTTCTGCCAATAAGTAGCAGTACTAAAATCCATTGATACTCAAAGGGGAAGTTTTAGTCTGCTTTCAATTCTTAGTGAATACTAGGCTAAGCTAGTAACAAACTCTACTATACTTCTTTGTAAAATAGAACAGCTCCACACTCTATCAAATAATTAGGGCAAGATTATCTGCCATTTATTTACTTTAAAAAAAATACCAACTATACAGAGACTCACTCAAATTATCTCATTTAAACTTCAGAACATGACCCTAGGCATAAGCTATTTTCATCCCTATTTTAGAGGAGAGGAAACTGGAGTAGGGGGGGTTTAAGTAATTTTTTCAGGATAATTTGTAGTAAATAGTAAAGACAAAATATAAGCCTAGGCTGCCTAATTCTTAGTTTATTGTTATTTCAATTCAAATGCAGTTACTTGAAGAAAGGAATAATAATATTAAAATTAGAAGACCTGTTTTAGCCGACTTTTAAAAGTCATGTCACATTTCTGAATTTTAATATCCTCATCTATAAAAAAATAATGCTTAGCTATTTTATAGTTAAAAATAATTTCATATGAAATCTTATTATTGTGCAAAGTGTTATCCCTACCTCAGCCCCTAAAATGTTTTTTTTTCAAGAATACATTTCAGAAGACACCTGCTCAATTGCCTTCCCAGTTATAAATTTGCCACTTTTCCAGTCACTGACATTTCTGTTCCCTGTTCCGCTTGCCAATTCAAATGGTTAAGGAGGAACCAGTCTTGCTAAAATAAATGGGACCTTATTCTGATGTTTGAATTCATCATCACAAGACCTACTACATGGATTGAATGAACTAAAAACATCTTCTCTACATTTTTTGCTTTTGGGATCAGGGACATGTATGTCAGCTTGCCAGCAGCCATGTTCCCCATCATGTAGCCAAGCTCAGGAAAATTGGTAACCTGAAGGTCAGAAGAACAGAGGAAGTCTCCTGACAGAGAGAGACAGAGAGAAACAGAGACAGAGAGAGATAGAGACATAGACAGAATGAGAGACAGAGAGAATGAGAGAGACGGCGAGAGGGAGAGAGAGAGACAGAGACAGACAGAGACAGAGAGACAGAGACAGAGAAAGGGAGAAGTTATTAAAAAATATATATGGAGGGATGCCTGGGTGGCTCAGTGGTTGAGCCTCTGCCTTCAGCTCAGGTCGTGATCCAGGGGTCCTGGGATCAAGTCCCACATCAGGCTCCCCACAAGGATCCTGCTTCTCCCTTTGCTGTCTCTGCCTCTCTCTGTGTGTCTCTCATAGATAAATAAAATGCTTAAAAAACTATATGAATGTGTATGAAAGAACAAGGAGAAAAGATGAAGGGCTGTAATATTGTTCACCTCTTTGAATTTAGTTATTCCCACCTCTCTCCCAGGGATTTAGCTACTTATGGTTTCCCAGCTCCTTATAATCAATCTCCTTTTTTTGATTAAGGAAACTCTAACTGGATTTTTATCACCTGTAATCAATATAATCTTAAAAAAAATAACACAGGAGAATGTGTTATGTTGAATAATGGCTCCCAAAGATATGAGATCCTAATCCTATGAAGCTGTGAATGTCAGTTTATAAAACAAAGAGACGTAGTAGATGTGATTAAATTAAGGATTTTGAGATGGGGAAATAATCTTGGATTAACCAGTGGCCCTAAATTTATAAGACGAAGGCAGAAAGGATTTTGACTAAAGAAGATGGTGTTACAACTGAATCAAGGTGCTCCACCGCTTTCTCCTGCAGCAGAGAGAGTTGGTGGAAGGAAAGATGAGCCAAGGGATCCAGATAATGGAACTTTAGAAGCTGGAAAAGGAAGGAAATAGATTCTTTCCTAAAGCCAGTGTACTGCTCAGTGTCTCTAGGGAAATACCAACAGGGTTTAGAGATATAGGTAGCGATAGAAATAAAGCTACAGAAATAAAGATACAGATCAATAGATAGATAGAACAGCACATGTACAAACTGTGCAAGTCCACTGAGAAGCAGTTTTTTTCGATAAATACAGTTCACTACTATAAATGTATCTTCTCTTCCTTCAGTTTTTCTTAATAATATTTTCCTTCCTCTAGCTTACTTTATTGTAAGAAAACAGTCTCTAATATGTACAACATATGAAATATGGATTAATCCTCTGTTTATGTTATCTGTAAGGCTTCTGGTCAAAAGTAGGCTAGTTGTAGTTATGTTTCTACAGAGCAGAAAATAATATGGAGATTTTTAACTGTGCTGGGTTTGGCACCATTCACCTCTGTGTTGTTCACTGGTCAACTCTACTCGTGTATTTCATATATGATACATATTTAATATATGATATCATATATGTGAATTATTATAAAGAATTGGCTCATGCAGTTATGGGAGTCTCAAGACTGGCAGGTGAGTTGGCAAGCTGGAGACTCAGGACCTGATGGTTTAGCTATAGTGTGAGTCCAAAGGCCTAAGAACCAGGAAAGTCAATGTTGTCGTTTTAGTCCAAAGCTCAGCAGGCTCAAGATCCAGGAAGAGCTGATGTTTCCATTTAAGTCTAAAGGTAGGAGAAAAGCAAATATTCCAGTTTAAAGGCCAACAGGTGGAAAAAATTCTTCCTTACTCAGGAAAGAGTCAGTACATTTTGTTCTCTTCAGATCTTTAACTGTTTGGATGAGGCCCACTCCATTACAGAGGGCAATCTGATTTACTAAATCTTCTAATAAATGTTATCTTTGTTCTAAAACACCCTCACAGAAACTCCTAGAATGATGGTTGACCAAATATCTGGGCACCTCATGGCCCAGTCAAGATGATACATATAGCTATCGTCCCTACAGAAAGTGATTTTGGATTTCTCACCTCCTATACTGTCAGAGAATAAATGTATGTTGTTTTAAGCCACAAAGATAAAGGTAATTTGTTAGAGCAGCCATAGAAAACTAACAGATAGAACATGAAGAAAAATTAAGAAATGGTACCAGAAGGGATACAAAGGTGAAGAGTCATCATGCAGACACTGAGTGGTTAAATTAGAAGTAGAAACTGATATCTGAGATTCTTCATCTATGTGGTTAAGAACTCAAGTCTAGTAACTCCACCATTCCTACCCTAATTCAAGGGAGATTTACAAACTTGGTTATAACTTCCTTGGCATTTTCCATCATAGCTTCCAATTAGCTCCAAGTACTGGATAAACTTTTCGGTGCAAGACAGGAGATGGATGAAATCATGCTACAAGAAAAGGAGAGCTAAAGAGACAAATAAAAACACAAATTATGGAAAAATTAATTGCATAACATCAGAATACTAGAAATCCAGAGTTTCATTATTGCTGACTTACAGCACTGATCGGTGACATTTCTACGTTCAAACATTTGTGACCCTGACAACTGTCCTAACAAAAAGTGAGCACTGCTTTGATATTCACCTTGGGTTTTCAAACATGAACTACAAGCACACACAATTCACACAATGTGTTTGATTCAGATTACACGGCTTAGCATTTACACCGGCTCTGATTACCTATGATTTCTACTTGTAGATAAGGTAGAGGGAGGTTTGAGGATATTAGAAACAATGCTAGGAGCTCAGTGACTGGGTTGCAGGGACACCCAAGATGACCAATGTAGGATGTGTTTCATCCCAGGGATATGCAAAGTGAAAGGATATAAGGAGAACCAACAGAAACAACCTAGTAGAAGGCCCTGAAGATAAGGATACATTTGAACTCTTGGAATACAAATCAATTCTCTTTTAATGCCCATATTCCAGCACACAGCCTCTGCCATGGGTGTGCAGTTTTTTCACAGGAAATAGCCTTACAGTGTTCAAGGAGGGCAGAGCTAATAGATGATTTTTTTAAGTGTCTAGAGAAGCTGATTTTTTTTTCCAGCTAAGGTTGATTAAGTTATTTCTTTTTTTATTCAATGCTTGATATGTCAGCCAAAGGCCTTATTCAATTCCTTAGTGACTTGGTCTGCTAGCTCAGGCATTAGGCCAATTTCCTCAGATAGAACAAACCTCTCTCTTGCCCAAACGTTTGTTCAAGAGGTAACTATACCAGTTTTTATTTTTTTTTATTTTTATTTTTATTTTTTTATTTTTTTTATTTTTATTTTATTTTTTTTATACCAGTTTTTAGATGACTGAAAGGTTTGTTGTGCTTTATTTATATTTTAGTTGCAAGTTGCCTTTTCAAATGCTGTTTTATTTAATATTTGATCTTCAGGACATGACTGAGGCACAACATGTTTTTGTGCCCTGCTGACCAGAAATAAGAATTTAAGTACTCAAACATCCATGCAGTTTATTTTAAGAGGAGCAGTATACCTGGTTTACTGATGTGCTTTGTAGAAATTTGGACCCACTGCTATAGGTTTTTTCACAAACCCAGAATAGGATTTTATAACTGAATAAAAAATACATCGTAAAATTTAATTTGTTTAGCAAAAATTCTGTCTTCTAGAGGATATCATTAATTGAATATTCAGAAGTTCTGGAATTAAATCAAACATCATTATCTATTTTCAGGATTTTCTTAGGATTAGGATTTGAATTTTGAGAAATGACATACTGTATGTCACAACTGAATTTAACCAAAATCCAGAGTAGGCAAGACTCTTAACATTGAGAAAGAAGGTTGGCAAAAGGATATGAAGAATCAATTAGCAATCAATTAGTAATCCGTTGATCGAATGATAAAATTAAATGACTTCTAAGAAAGGAACAATCCTTTGGGACTGAGAACATGCTGGCAACTCAGTGGTAAATTCAGTTTTCTGCTTCCAAGAGTCATGGGAATGTTGGTAGAAGCATTCAGAAAATTAACAGCAGGAGTCACAAAGCCATCTCTGTAATTCATAATTTCACTAACAGGAGGAGAGGTGATATTTTACATGATAATTCGTGTTCTGATTAGGAGGAAACTATACTGAAAAAATTTGGTTCACAAAATTAAAGGGCAATCTTTAAAAAAAGACCAGAGTATATTACAAAATGATTTTGGTGACTTTTAAAAAGCATTGCGAAACATGCACCTAGAGTTTGAACATGGATGAAAGTAAGAATTAATTCATCATGCAAAGGCAGTTTGTGAAGAGTTTGAACCTAATGTGTAAACTTGTGATGGTGATTCAGAAAAAAAAAATGCTTCTTTAAAAACTGTGGTCCAATTTTTGGGTAATATGTCAAATGTAATTCACGTGTATGTAAAAATAAATGGAAATTATTGCAAAATTATTTATAAAATTTTAATTAGGGCTATAAATTATTTAAGTGCATTTACCTAAAAAACTTTTAAATGAAAGTTTAAAAATAATAAGAAAAAGTGTCTGTTTCCCTTAAACCCTGATATTAATAAAGCCTTCTGACTGGTATATAAATTTGAAAGAAGAGGGATTCGGATTAGAATCAAACATCTTTCATCCAAGAACATTATCACGGGCAAAGTAAATAACCATGGGCAATAATGGTTGTAGAAAGAATGCACTGTAAATCACAAAGTAATAAAGTGCCTCAAATTTCAATCGATCAGTGCTTCCAAAACTAATCCAAGCAGCATTTTCATTAGCTTAAATGATCTGCAGAAAAATAGTTTTAATTTCCATTTAATATTCTTTACCATGTCTGTGACCTTCAAGCATGTAAATGGCAAAAGATGAAACGTGATATATGATACGAGAGAAAATTGTATCCTATTACCCATTGACATAATTTCAATTGTTAAAAGATGCATATGACAATAATCTATCAAACTATTTTTAAAAACATTCTTCCTCAACCTAACTGGCATATCCTTGTGCCTAGTGAGATTCTCACTGTCTCTCTCCTCTCTCCCCTACCTCTACCCTACTCCTGTCACACACACTCTGAGATCCATTTGGGACAAATAGATTTTATTTCCCAAAGGGAAAGAAACAATTTGTTTCCTGTGAAAATGGGAAACTGACAGAAAAAAATAGAGATGTATAGGCAACAAGTTTTATTCAACATAAAAGTACTATTATTCAGTAATGCCGAAACAAGTAGTATTTACAATATTTTGGTGTATTTGTTCCTTTTCTATTTTGCTATTACGGCTAATATTTTTAAGTAATTTTTAAAAATGTCCAAACATTGTTATTGCTTCTCAGATGTGTGAATGACATCGTTGCTTTTAAGGAACATGTCCATGCATTTCTAGAGATGGAAAGTTTGTCAGAAGACCATTGAGAAGAAGTGGATCTGTGAATTCAGTAATAGAAAAATCCAACACTGGTTGAAAGAACATATCAAAAGATTTTCAATTAATCAAATGTTATATATGTGGAATCTACTTCAGGCTAGATCTTGACAATACAAATACTGAACCTTAGTATAAATTATGTACTTCAGTTGGTAACAGTGTATTATTAATATTGGTCCCTTCATTGTAAAAAAATGTATCACCCTAATACACAGTGTTTAAAGAAGAGAAAACTACGTGAAGAGGGGGAACATCAAGGAAGTTTCTGTACTACCTGTTCGGTTTTTCTGTAAACTAAAACTTTTCTTGAAAAAAATAAGGATACTCTGGAACCAATGCTCTTCCTTTGCTCACAAGTCATGCAGAAATGGACAGGTCTATAAGCAATTTGTCTTCCAATGAGAAGATGCCATAGCCTCTTATTTTTATCATTTTTATTATTGATGCTTCTGTACATAACTTTCTCTTTATTTATAATTCCTTTCCTTCTTTCTTGATACATCTCATACATTTGCCAATTGTATTAAACATTTCAAAAAGCAACATTTATCTTTGCATTTCTTCTCTATATTGCTTTCTATTTTTCATTAAGATCTTTAAGATTATGCTGCAATTGTTCTTTTATTCTTTTGTTCTATTAAGGTGGATGTTGACTGTGTTAATTTTTATTTTTCTTTGTTAATATTAGAAAACACTAAATTTTCATGTTAATATTGCTTTAATATCAGAAGTTTTGGTATAGTTTCATTATCTGTCAGCCCTAGTTAGTTTCCAAACCAATTAGTGCAATCTTGAATACTTAAATTCAGGAAACTGACAGTATCATTATTGTTTTATATCTATGTTTGTTTATATTAATCAGATATCTCCCCCCCCCTTTTTTAGTTTTCATTCCTTCATAAAACTTCCCTGTTGATTATTCCCTTCTTCCTTAAATATATTCTTTAAGTATTCCTTGGGTGAGGCTCCGTTTGCAACAAACATTTATTATTACTATTTCTCTGAAAATGTTTTTATTTTGACCTGCTACTGATGATGTCCTTCACTGGATATGCAATTAGAGGTTGACTTGATTTTCTCATAGTACCCTGACAGGATTACACTATCATCTCACTTTCATGTTTGTTTTTAAAAAGTTCATTTTCAGTTCTGATTTAGTACTTTTTAAGTCATCACTTGTCTCTTTTATCAGAATCCCTTATTTTTTTTTACTCTAGTATTCTGCAACTTCACTTTTATTTATCTCAGTATGGGTTTATTTTAATATCCTGTATAATAATTTGGAATTTTGGGAATTTAAGAACTGATGTTTTAACATCAATGACATTGATGTCTGTACCCAAATGTTTATAGCAATCATGTCCACAATAGCCCAAGTATGGAAAGAACTCAGATGTTTATCAACAGATGAATAGATAAAGAAGATGTGGTTTGCACACATGTACACACATACACACACATTTATTTCTGAATTCATATTTGTTGGAGCTCTAGTAGCAAAAATTTTTTGAAGAATATTTGATTATTGGTATATTTTCTAAGAAATAATTTATGTTTTTTTTCTGTCAAGTGTTCATGATTTTTTTTTTAATTTTTATTTATTTATGATAGTCACACAGAGAGAGAGAGAGAGAGGCAGAGACACAGGCAGAGGGAGAAGCAGGCTCCATGCACCGGGAGCCCGATGTGGGATTCGATCCTGGGTCTCCAGGATCGCGCCCTGGGCCAAAGGCAGGCGCCAAACCGCTGCGCCACCCAGGGATCCCTGTTCATGATTTTCAATCAGAAAGTACTTAAGACTTTTTTTTACTTGAGTTTACACAAATAAGCACTTCCTGAAATTTATGTGCTTCCTAACTTTCTTTTATGAATTATCAGAGAAGATAATGCCAAGATAGATATACATCTCCACAAACTACTGCCGAGGGACAAAATTTTTTCTAGCTTTACTCTATGAGTATATTACCTCCTTGTGGACCCAGCTTTCTTTTGGAGCCTGTAATACAAGGCTTTCTTTTCTTCAGGCATAAGGTTTTCACTTTATGCCTTCTATGAACGTGATTCATTAAAATTCAGGCTTGAAGTTACCCAGAAACAGGTAATTTCTGGCCTCTGAGTAATCTACTTTATTTTGTTGTCAGCATATTTATGTGTGAAAAAGACACCTTTACAAAGTCTTATCAAGTATTTTTGATTTGCTGTACCAGAAGGTGTTTATAAGAATATCTACTATCAGAATATATATATTATAAGAATAATCTACCATATTGGTATAAGTGAAACAACTTTCCTACATTTTCATGGTCAATAAATACTGTTATGTGAAGTGAAACAGGGATTAGAATTTTTTCTTGCTATCCCATAGAGTCAACACAATAAAGTTATAAGAAAGAACACTAAAAATTGTGTGTAATGTAATGTCATTTATAAAAAGCAATAACCAATGCATACAGACATAAATATACACAAAACCACAGAAATATACACATATGCATATAATTAAGTGGTAATGATATATATTAAGTTGTTGGCATGATTTCCCTGGTAAAGCATGGCAGATAAAGGCATAGAGGATGGATAGGGGGGAATTGGAAGGATAAACTGAAAAAAATGAGAGAAAGAACACCCTAAAATGTGATGTAATAGTTATGCCTTTATGTAAAATACCGTATGTTCAAAGCAAAATATATATTTTGCTCATTCCCTATGTATTAAAGTTGCAGACTACATATATGCAGTCTACTCATTTGCTAATTCATTTACTAATGGTCCAAACAGTGATGCCATTGATGGGAGGAATAGTGTCTTCAAATAGAGTAAAACTACCTGATGGAGTTGTTTAAGGGGGGAATCCAGAAATAGAGGGGAAGATTGGTAAAGCTGAGATACCTTTCAAGATGGATTCCAGTCTATTATAGTTCTGACATTAAGGATTTCTAAAGTAGAAAATGTCTCTTCAATAACATCACACACAAAAAAGTTGGTTATATTATTTGAATTTCAGTGCAGTCTTAAAATTTATCATGCCAACTGTGTTTTTCTACCTCAAGAAAGGATGCATTGCACATCACAGAGGATGCACAGTGTTGTGTTAATTGAATCCCAGTAACTGAGCATCTGAAAATCACTTTATTCTTTAGAAGGCTGTTTTGTGAGCAAATGGTACAACACAATTTTGCTTCTGCTTTGAACAAGTCCCAATGTCACCTTTACTCTTTACTAAGAGCTTCATTTTATTTGCCTGAGCAACCATGGAAACGCTGTATCGATGGGCTTATAGTACACTACATCTTCGTGACTTTTCACTACAGAGAATAGGAAGTTAACCTCAGTGATTCTAGTATTATACCCTAATTTCACAGTACAGCTTTTGTATTATTAGTATAAATGTGTTTTTCCACATCAGAGTGTGTTCCATGTGGGCTATTTCCTCATTGATGATGGTATTAATTTAACAGGACTTGAAACTGGATTATCTTTTGTAGGGAGACTGATTTGGGCCAAGATGGTTAAAGAGGTGAACACAATGAGAAAAAGCCTTAGTGAAGAAAGTGATTAATTGCTTCGAAGTGTCCATTTCTTCAAATACTTTATGGGTCAAGAATGTTGCTAATAAGTGCCTATTTATTCAAATAATTCATGAATCAACAATGACTTTTACTTATCAGCTACTGCTGATATATAAAATTCTAATATCTAGTGTCCTAATTTTGACTTAAAATCAAACAGTTCTTACTAAACTGAATGGGATGCCCAATTTAAACTATTTGTACTATTGAGACCAAGTTTTATAAGATTACGTTTAAGGTCAAGGAAGCAGTCACAGACTCTCTTTCAGCTTTTTGAATGTGACTTTCTCTCTCTTCTTCTATAAAGACTTTATATATATTGTTTTGTCTGCTAAAAATATCTCCTCCTTACCTCTCCTGTCCTGCTACTATACCATTCCCCCATATCTAGTCAGGTGCTATCCGACTTTCAGATTTCATCTCATGTCCACAAGGAAGTAGTTCTTGACTAAATATTTAGGACAAATAGCTATCCTCTTACAAAACATTTATGTCTCCTTTTTTTTACACTATAATTGTAATTTCACATTTGTTTGGTTGATAGCTTAATTAAAATGCATCTCTCTCTTTAGACCTGAAGTTCACTGAAAGACATAGATATATCTGTTCTGGATTAGCTATTATATCCCCAAAGTCAAGCACAGTGCCTGATGCAAAGTGAGCTCTCAGTGCACGTGGTTAAGTTGATAAACACATCAATTATTATATAAACCAACCGTAGTCTCAATACGAAAATGATTCCCATACCTCAATTCTTACAAGTTTGCTCTCACAAGCAAAATCAACCATCTTCAACTATATGGCAGCTACTAATGCATGTTATTGGTTTCTCTGTGTTATTCAATAGAAGGATGATGGAAATGTTCATATGTCTAACACTATATCCTATGATGTCCAATACAGTAGTCAGGAGCCACTTGTAACAACTAAGTGCCTGAAGTGTGGCTAGTGCAACTGTAGAAATTTTATATTTTATCAGCTTTAATTAATTTTAATTTTATAGTAATGTTTTATGTATAACAAATAACATTGTTTTATGTGACTAGTGGCCATTGCAATGGAAAGCACAGGATAATTATTAGGCTATAAAATTACCCTTCCTTTTGCTGAAAAAGTCAGCCCAAGATTCTATGCATGCTAGTGGGAGATAAAACTTCGTGATTAGTTACGCCAAATGAAAAGAATCAATAAAACTACTCTCAACTTCTGTAGGTAAAACCACAATGCCAATAGCAGTAAATACTATCAGAAAAAAATTAATACAGCTTTGTTTTAAATTTTCATTCTGTCCTCCCTCACCACTAATTTAAGTCAAACACAGCTAATGAGAACTATCCTTACCCTTTCACAGTTTTTTTTTTTTCATTTTGTACCCATCTTTCAAAATCCTGTTCCAATCCTACATCTTCAAGTGAGCCTCCCCCAGCAATTTCAAACCATAGTGAACTCTCACTTCCTTAATTTGCCTTGCATTTTCTGTACTGCTCCAAAAGGCCCCTTCCTTTCATCAGTATACGCTTTGTATAATGCAGCTGGGAAAGAACTCTTAAAGCAGATTAACCTTTTAGGTTAATAGGCTTCTTTTGGTCCATGACTAACACAATGAAGAAAGAACTCAGTAACTTGAAAGGATTATCGCACTTCTGAGAAAGCCTGACCAGTACATTGGTTGTTATTTACCCTCTAGGAGAAATTGGCCACAAGATGTGACTTTAAATGTACAAAGATATATTTAATTGGATCTTCACCCTTGACCTGTCTGAAATATGTGCCAGATATTGAACACATCTCCCTTACTTAAAATTCACTCCTCTCTTGGCTACCTTGACAACAATCTGACCTTATTTTCTTCCCTACCTCTCCAAAATACTGTCTCCTTTGCTTCATTTCTATCTCCTCTTTTTTTGCTAACAAATTTTAGGTACTGACCAGACACATTGCTCTGTACTTATTCTCATTCTATTCCTTTCCTTAAATGTTCCTCTCACCACAAGTCTTATCACATATCACATCTAAATTACTCCAGAATCTCCAGACTATGAGAATTCCCTGATTATTCCCTGTCTAATTAATTTATCCCATTATTGTTCCAGCATGGTCTTCTACAAATACCATACTCATCAGATCACTTCACTGCTGATGTACTGACAGTCATTTCTTAATGGCTGGAATCTCAGTTTCCATCTCCACTATGTGATCTTTGAGACCCTCTAACCTCTACCCACATTCCCTAAGAAGCCAACTATAGTTGCTACTGCTGTGTATTGTGAATCACTTATTTGTGTTAGATGATTCTACAAACAAGCATGCCGCACTAGTTGTTTCACTGCCAAGCCTTTCACATGTTCTATCTCCTCCTTTACTATGTCTGCATTCTTCTGCCTAGCTGTATTCTTCTGCATAGCCTGCCTACCTCATTCATCAAGGTCATGCTCGGCTTACATTCTGCACATAAAATTTTTCCAATTACTTGGAATCCCAAGATCTTTTCCTACCTCAGCAGCTGTAAAATTGAATATCCATAGGGACAAGGTACATAAGAGTGAAATGGACAACATAAGTTAAATAAAACCATGCTTTTTTTATATGAAGCATGTAGGATTATTCTTTCATTTCTCCCTAGAAACTAGCTCTCATTTTAATCTAAAATATAATGATCTATCAAATTCTTAAATTCCTTCCCATTTTTTGTGGAGGTACAAGTAGAGGAAACAGTTTACTTTGAGAGAAACAGGCAGTCACGATGACCAAGAGCCACGGATGCTCAGCCTCAGTGTCAGAAAGACAACCAGAAGTGGTGCAGACTGTGGCAATCTGAGGAACACATGCTTAGTCTAAAGGGTACATCACTTAATTAGAACCAGTTAATTACCATGGGAGAATATGGATCTAGTGTTGATAGGCAATATTTTCAGGAAAATCTAGGAACATCACCACCATTATGCTAATTTGCCTTCTGTCTTGATATTGAGTAGCCAGGATGCATTTAAATACTATTTAATACTACGTGACATAATAATCAAGTTACTCCACCTGTTAAACCTCCTTGCCCAAACTGATCCTAAGTTCTTTGAGATCACAGCCATTGTGTGTGTGTGTGTGTGTGTGTGTGTGTGTGTTTAATCTCCTTCAATGTATGGCATGGTGCTAGGCCTATAAAAACAAAAATGACACTGCTCTCTATCAGCTGTTTATTATCTTTGATCCAAAATATCATGTTGAATGAAATCATAATCTTTCTACATCTGTTTCATATCAATTGTAAGACAAATACATATGAATGGCACATTACACGTGCTTAATAAACGTTATTGAATAAATGAATGATATTCACCACATAAAACAGATTTATGAGTTATGATACAAAAGTGTTACAGAATTTTTTTAAACTTCAAAATGTAGTGTCATAATGTTAATAGGATTCTAAAGTCACTGCCTAGTTAATTTTGGGGGCTAGCCAAATGATTAGAATCTGGTAATTAGAATCAGAACTATATCATATCGGCTATAACTAAAATGATCTGTCACATGTATAGATCTCAAGTAATTATAACTACAGCAAAAATATGTAGATTTCAAGTGAAAGATAAAACCAGGAGAAACTGAGCCCAAAGCATTTAAGATGCTGAAAAGAGAAGGCATGTATAATATGCCTATATATAGCTTCTATTTTATATACTTTCTGTAGTACTCATAGGTATCCTTCTTAAAACTATTCTAAATAACCAGAAAATTAATAATATAAAAGGGAGCCTCAGAAAATCTTTTGATCTTTTTAAGGTTTTCCTTGCCAGTCTATAAAAATTAACTTTGTAGTATCTGGAATAAATCCTTAATTATGACAGGCTTAGGTAACACTGGGAAAAAAAGTATGTACCTTAATTATTGTCATTTTATACTTTAGAATATATTGACAATTATAAAAATGGGTTGCTATCTACTAAATAGCAAAAACAGTACAGTTCTAATTGGGCTCAACTTGACCCTTAACATTGCCAAAAATTTATCTATCATGAAAATACCTAATTACATTAGGTAGTGTTCCATAGGTTAATGGATGCTGGCTATTTCATTATGCCCATCCCTTCCTGGGACTCTTTGTATGTGTTAATGTTTGATGTATTTCAAAATGATGACTAGTTTTATTTCCATTACCTACAAGAAAATTTTCTGAGATGCCTGATTTCCCACAAGACTTATGTTCAACTAAAATTAAATATATTGCACACACTCTAAGTGAAGCTTTCTTATTGTTGAAGCATTTTTTTAATGTCAGAAACTCAAATATGGGCTATGAATATCACAGATGCGGATTTATTAATTTAAATGCATATTGGACATAACTATTTATACTGCTACAAGTGGCAAATTTTACTTCCTTGATATTTCTAGAAATCCTGTCTCTTTTCATTATTAATAACCCTGTTTCAATCCAGTACTCACTTATCAAACATAATAATAAACCCCTAAATATGGTTCACTACTTCAATCATGTCTGTATTCCTTCTACTATGCCTGAATTCACTACAATTGGCCAATCTGTCATCCATCCATCCATCCATCCATCCATCCATCCATCCATCCACATACCTATCTATTTACCTATCATCTATCTCTCTCTCTACTCAAATATAGCAAACATTTGGCCTCAGTCTTTCTTTATTATTTCTATTATTCTCTGACTTCCATTTCTAACTTCTAATTTCTAAACTCATAGTAGTCACCCCACAAGCACCATGTTATTTCACATATCCATGATTTGTTTATCCCTGTTTCTCTGCCCTAAATTCCATTCCATGTCTTCTTCACCCAGCTATTTCTTAACATTCAGAATGTATTATTGCTCAAAATCTACCCCAGGTAGTCTGCCTTGTCCTTCACCTTATACTCCACCTTCAGACTAAAGATTTGTCTTTATGACTCTATAATACCACTAGTTTATCCTTCTCACTCTATGTACACCACTCTATGGCATAAACTCTATGAGGGCAGCAACTATATCTGCATCATTCAAGGTTATAATCCTGTTTGTGGGGCTATACTTGCCATCTACTAGGAATTCACAAATGTTTATGGAGTGAGAGAATGACAGGCATCATGATATATCTATCACTTATGTGAATGAGATGAATAAGACCTATAAGATATTGATTTTGTCACATGCCCTGTGTATAATACCTCATTCTGCTCCTTTTTTGGTATCAATCTCCAGCCCCTAACATAGAAACTGGTATACAGTATGCTTTATTAAATGCATATTGAACTTATTTGTCCTTTTATTTCTCTCCTTTTATGTCTTCATGTTGAGTTCTGATCTCTTCAACTGTTTACCACCCCCATGTCTTTATTTCTCTCCATGTCTTCTGGCACCAATCGGAAATAAAGTGAGAGAAGACTAATTAATTTAGACCTTGACACCCCTAAGCTCCCAAAAAAGAGAAGTGGGTATAGAGGGCAGGAGGCCAAGCCCATTTACCTGAGAATACAACAGAAGGAAAAGTGACCTGGGCATTCCTCCAGGACAAATGGGCAGGATGAAACAATCCGTTTGGTACCAGCTATGTAGAAATTCTAGAGAGTTTACTTGAAGACTTGTTTGCCTCATCACTACGTCATGGTGCTAGGTCAAGAATGCCAACATCAGAAAATATTTTCTGGGGACCAATTATTTCTCTAGGCTACCATCTCTCTCTCAGGAAGGAGGACAATGGAATAGACTATGAAAGAAATATACTAAAACAAAGGGAATAGACAGAGTCACAGAAACCCCCACTAATATGACATTTTGTTTCATCTTACAAACTTCTGGCTCTTTAGCTAGTCCTGGTAATCATGGAAATCCATAAAATGAAAGAATTATGGATTCCTAGTGGTGTTGTGAGGACAAAATGATATAATTGCTGCCTGTAACATAGTAAAACCTAACTGTGAACATATCATTATTGTTGTTCAGGTAATGAGAAAAGATCTAATACTCAAGAATCATCCAACTCCTCAGGTAGCTTCCACTTGGATATTTTCAGGATCTAAGTGTAGGCCCTGTACTAGTATTTCTCAAAAGCAGAACTATCAATATTGGGCTTTCCTGTGCATGGGAGGATGTTTAGCAGCATCCCTGGCCTCTACCCACTAGATATTTGTAACCACATCTCCCACAGAGTAGTGGCAATCAAAATGTCTCCAGACACTGTCAAATGTCTGCTAGAGGCAAAATGTCTTCTAGTTGAGAACACTAGCCCCGGGTACCTTTTCTCCACTATCAGAGTCTTCTATTATTTAAAGCATTCTTTTTTTTTTTTTTCTTACAACATTCTTTTTCTTACTGAACTAAAATATTCTTCCTTGTAATCACGGGCCATTGATACACAGCACATACATGTCTCCCACAAGTCAGACACGAGACTGATGCTTTACACACCATATCAATTAGTACCTTGTGAAATAGGGATGGCCTGTTGATAGCTTCTCTTCCCAAATATGCCTCTAAATGTGCAATAATAATTCACTTTTATCCAGATCTTTCTGGAGTGCTACAACGTAGTAACAGTGATAAATTAAAAAGTAATTTAAAGAAACACTGGAAAATATTATAAATATGTATTAATCATAATACTCAACTCTGTGATAATTTTAAAGTTATTTTGTACTTTAAAATGGAAGAACGAATATTATATTAAGTTTATACAGTTGAAGATGAAGCAAATAATATTAAGCTCCAATTAGACTACATTTTCTTTGTACAGTGAACAGATAGTTTTAACCCTGATTTATTGTACGATGATATTAAAATAGTTCATGTATATCAATTAAGAAAATAATTTTTCTTTTTTTAAGGAAATACATTTTGAAATTTATTGTTGTGTCATACCTATAGGAAACTAGAGAGAAAAAGTATCTATAGAGGATTAAGTGAAGAAAAGGCTATGTATCCATTATTCTTGCCTATGCTGAGACCTTACTTAAAACCAAAGAAATCAGAAGTTTGAGGGGTAGGCTTAGGCATCTCTGTGTTTTTTTTTTTTAATTTCAATTCAATTTAATTAACATATAGTGTATTACTAGTTTCAGGAGTAGAATTTAGTGATTCATCACTTGCATATAACACTCAGTGCTCATTATATCAAATACCCTTCTTGATGCCTATCACGCAGTTATCCCTTCTCCTCACTTATCCTTCCCCCTCCAGCAACCCTAAGTTTGTTCCCTATAATTAGGAGTCTCTAATGGTTTGCCTCTTCCTCTGTTTTGTGTTATTTTATCATTTTCTTCCCTCTCTCTACGTTCATCTGTTTTTTTTTCTTAAATTCCACCTATGAGTGAAATCAAATGGTATTTTTCATTCTCTGACTTATTTTGCTTAGCATGACACTCTCTAGTTCCATCCATGTCATTGTAAGTGGCCAGATTTCATTCTTTTCCATAGTTGAATAATATTACATTATATATATATATATATATATATATATATATATATATATATATGCCATATCTTCTTTATCCATTCATCTGTTGATGGACATATAGGCTCTTTCCATAGTTTGACTATTGTGGACATTGTTGTGATAAACATTGGGGTGCCTGTGCTCCTTTGAATCACTATTTTTGTATCATTTGGATAGATGCCTAGTAATGCGATTGTTGGGTGGTAGGGTAGTTCTAAAGAAAATAATTTTTCAAAGAAAACTTTACATCCTATCTCCCAAGGAATTTTTTGGAGGAGTTGGTTTTGTTATCTGTTAAAGCAGTAATTATATGTCACTATTGGATATTTTAGATGTGTCAGGCATTGTGCTTAGAGGTTTATTTATATTATCACACAACAACTTTATGAGAAGAGTACTATGAATTTCTCTACCAATCAGGATAGGTTAGGAATTACAATAATAACAATTTCAAAATTTCAATGTCCATTGTGAGTTGGAATGGAGCTCCAGGTGTATCTTTTGACATTAGGACACAAGATGACAGATTTTCTCCATCTTGAACACTGTTATTGTAAAGGAATTTCATAAGCACTTTTTTAAGTAGGCTCCATACCCAGCATGGGGCTTGAACTCACGACCCTGAGATAGAGACCTGAGCTTAGATTAAGAGTTAGACGCCTAACCAACTGAGCCACTCAGGCACTCCCACAAGCATTTTTTTTTTTTAATTGGAGTTCAATTTGCCAACATATAGCATAACACCCAGTGCTCATCTTATCAAGTGCCCCCCTTAGTGCCTGTCACCCAGTAACCCCCACCCCCCACCCACCTCCCTTTCCACTACCCCTTGTTCGTTTCCCAGAGTTAGGAGTCTCTCATGCTCTGTCTCCCTTTCTGATATTTCCCACTCATTTTTTCTCCATTCCCCTTTATTCCCTTTCACTATTTCTTATATTCCCCAAATGAATGAGACCATATAATGTTTGTCCTTCTCCGATTGACTTATTTCACTCAGCATAATACCCTCCAGTTTCATTCATGTCGAAGCAAATGGTGGGCATTTGTCATTTCTAATGGCTGAGTAATATTCCATTGTATACATAGACCACATCTTCTTTATCCATTCATCTTTCGATGGACACTGAGGCTCCTTCCACAGTTTGGCTATTTTTAATTTTTAATTTTTAAAGACTTCCACCCACATTTCTTTTTCTTAAGATTTTATTTATTTATTTGACAGAGAATGAATGAATTAGAGAGAGAGAGAGAGAGAGAGAGAGAGAACAAGCAGGCAGAGTGGCAGGCAGAGGGAGAAGGAGAAGTAGGCTCCCCGCTGAGCAGAGAGCCCAATGGGGGCTCAATACTAAGACCCTGGGATCATGACCTGAGCCCAAGACAGATGCTTCACCGACTGAGCCACCCAGGTGCCCCTTCCACCCACATTTCACTGGGCAAAGCACTCACACAACCATACCTAACTTCAAGGGGCTAGAGAAATGGTGGAATTCTGCTAGATGTTTAGAGGAAGAGGACTATAAATATCTGGAAACAGCATTAATCAGTACCATATTATAACCATTTACAGGTGAGAAATCTGTCACTGGAAGACTAATTAACCTGCTCATAGTCACACAGGTAGTAAGTGTTGGAATTGGGATTTGAACCCAGATGTATCCGTTTTGCTAAGTAACAACTATTTCCCCTCCACCTCCCTCCTCCATACAAAACTTAACGGCTTAAAATAATGACCATTTATTTGGTTCATGGTTTTATCAGTTGGTCATTTGGGTTACACTCATATGAATGATTCTTTCAGGTCTGGCTAATCATGGGCCTATGGTCAGCTGCCATATCTAATGGGGGCTCTCTGGTCTAAGATGGTTCAGTTAGGATGCCTCATCTCTATTGCACATGGTCTCCCATCCTTCAGCAGGCTAGCCCAGCCTTATTCTCATGGCTCGGTGGCAGAGTACTGAAAGAAGGGGAGGATGCATGCAAGACCAGAGTGTCACATCTTTGCTTCCATCACATTCTGTTGGCCAAAGCCAATCACAAAGGCCAGCCAGTTTCAATGGATGAAGAAACAGACTCCCACCTGTGATGGAAGAAGCTGTGAAAAATTACCTTGCAAAAAGCACTGATAGAGAGGCAGTCTGGTTTAAGAGTTTACATTCTTAACAATATGCTAGACTATAATGATTATTTCCTCTAAATCAGGGATGGAGTTCAATGGCACTCCCATGAATTTTTATTTGTAAAAACTTATGATCTCTTCTGTGTTTTTTTTAATGGTGCATTTTCATTTAATTCTTTTATAAGACCTATGGAGCAAGATCAAAGACAAATAAAACAAGCAAGTGGTACACTGCATCTAATTATTTCTCTCAAAACAGTTGCAAAAATAGCACATCTAGTAATTATCCATATGGTGATGTTATTTCAACATTTCAAAACTCTCAATTGGAGCTCAAATATGATAAAAAGTAAGTCAATATCACGTCAAGCAGTGATATTAAGTGGGAACTGTTAACAAGATATTGAATTGGTACTTTTAAATTTCCTGGTGGTTCTTAGAAGGAAATGTTGCTAGCCAGAGTTCCTCTTCATTTTGAAAAATCAATTCTTCATAAAATCCCACTTCCTATGTCTCTTGGAAGGAGAGAGAGCACAAGACACAAAGCCTTGTACGCAGTAATTGCTCGATAAGCATTTAGTCTGTTTGGAGTAGTCTTCTTTCAAATAAGAATGGTAATCAGGACACATTTAGAAATTTAAGGTAAAAGAGAAAAAGGGATGTTTAAACCATAAAACTACATTCCAGTCCCAAAGCAGCTTTGAAAAGAAATGATTTTTAACATTCATGAAAGTATTTTAGATTAACCATCTTTCACATAATTTCTCCTTCCTCTCCAAGTTATGTAGATAATAAGAAATCTCCTCTATCCCTTGCCCCCATTTTGTCCACTTAACTCAATGAGAGGATTTTCCTTTTATCATTCCCTTTACTCTGGATAGAATACACCTGCTCAAAGGGCCAATTATCTATTAGCTTTCAGTACCTGACCTTTTCAAGGCAGGAACATCTGAAAGATTTACTCCAAGGATGTAAGGCAACAATAGAGGGCAAGGCAATTAAGAGAGGTCCATGGAAGTCAGACAGAAACATAGGGAAGCCACACCCAAAGCACTGAAAATAATATCAGTGGCAGCAACAAACCTAAGAAACACAGAACCAGAGATGATATACCATATATTTCAGCCTTAGTTTCATACAGTGAATTGGCCCCACTGTACAAATGAAGGTGAGTTGCTCAGCTGTTGCCTACGTTGCCAGCAGCATAAAGTGGTCCTAAGTTGGGGCAATTTCCTAACTCAGGGAAGGGAAGCACAGGGTGAATCAATTTTGCATTATCTCATCCCTCTTATTGTCTTATTGCCACTTTCCATTTCCTCCTTGCTGTATCTCTTAAACACACACACACACACACACACACACACACACACACACACACACACGGTACCAATCAGCTCTCCTTTATTAGCTATATTCTTCAACAAAGATTTTGCTAACTTACTGTAATCTACAAGTCTGTAATAACAATAACTAATAGATGTTGGTGCTTATTATGTGCGAGGCCTTTTTCTTTTTAATTAATAAACTGTTTTAGAGAACTTATAGGTTCATAGCAAAATTAAGTGGAAACGCAAAGAGTTCCCATATACCCCATGTCCCCACCCACTTACAACCTCCACACTATCAATATCCCTGCCAGAGTGGTACATTTGTTACAACTGATAAACCTACACACTGACACATCATTATCACCCAAAGTCCACAGTTTATATGTGGGTTCACTCCTGGTGTTGTGCAGTCTATGAGTGGTGACAAATGTATAACAGCACATATCTGCCACTAAGACATAAGGAATAGTTTTACTGACCTAAAAATCCTCTGTGTTCCACCTATTCATCTCTCTCTCCCCACTCACCAATGGTGGCCACTAATCCTCTTATGGTCTCCATGGTTTTGCCTTTTCCAAAGTCTCGTCCAGTTAGAATTACACAGAATGTAGCCTTTTCAAATTGGCTTCTTTCACTCAGAGATATGCATTTGAGTTTCCTCCATGTATTTTTCATGAAATGTAGCTCTTTTCTTCTTAGTGCTGAATAATATTCCATTGTCTGGATGTAGCTTGTTTATCTACTTCCTAAGCATTTTTATTCATGTAAATAGAGAGAGAGACAAATAGCCCCATATTAGTTAAGTGAATCATCTTGATGACCATGTTAACCTTATGGAACAAATGAGATGGTTAAAGAGAAATTAAGTGACATAGCCAAGATCACCTGGATTTAAAAATGGTCAGTGTAAGATCTGAACTTAGATCTTTAATGTCTCCAAAACCTGTCTTCCCAGCTATCAATACAGGACAGAATGGTTTACATGTTTCCTAAAACTACATTAACCAAAGTGTTCTTTATGTACCACTCCTGTTTTTCCTTCAGGGAGTAAGTTTTGATGGAAACAAAAAGCACTATACCAAGACTACTGTATTTTGGTTTTAAAAAGGAAGAAGAATGAAATAATAGTACAAACAAACCAACAGTTATGATTTATCTTCTGAGCACGTTCAGGAAATAAAGCTCTGGATATTCCAAACCACGAACTAACCCTATTTTACACCATGTGTTGTGAAGAGATGTGTATTTGTTAAACTGTCTTAAGACTTCAGACTAGAAATTCCTCCATCCTTTTTACTCACAGTGAAGATAAAACTCAATTCTGAGTATTTCACCAGACTTCAGATGTCTAGGTTCTCACCTAGGAGGCTTAAGTGTCTACAGACCAAATTGGAGGTAAAGAAAACAGAAAAGCAATCTGGAAGGCCTGTTTAAAATTTAACAGTAGGCTCTGACACAATGTTTCACTCTTTTCTGATGCCTGTCCTTTCAAAGCAACTGCCAACTGGTCTTTTTATATCCACTTGAAAATATATCATCTATACTTCCTGCTTCAGTTTTACTTGAACAATCATCTGCCTTTCCAGGAGAATAATCCCATAGGAGTTTTTAAATCCATGTAATATAGAATGTTATGGTAGCTCAGACCATGGGTTAAAGCCACAGAGATTTCCTTTTAAAAGTTCTTATTCTCATATAACTATGATTTTTACAATAAAATCTAATTTGCTTTTCAGAGGGTTGAGAAACAAACAAACAAACAAAATTAAATGGAAAATAAATATCCAATTAGATTTTCCTTTAGACCGCCAGGAATAAAGAAATGTATAAATGACAGCAAAGAGCTCAGCCATGATTCAATTCAGCAAGCATGTTCTTTCTAATTTTTGAAACACAAAGTCCTTAGCTGATAAAAGCAAAATTTGTTTTGGATTAGAAAATCAGTTACATGGTGAGGATTCTGAAAAGTGAGGAAAGGAAAAGAAGATAAATCTTACGTTGAACCTAAAAAAAAAAAAAAAAATCTTACGTTGATACTGTTGTATACATGGCTGTGAATAAGCAGAGAAAGCAGGTGGATAAGGAACAGGAAAAGTGGAAAGGAAAAAGGCACTGCATTTCTTTCTTTATAGCTCCCTAGAAAGGATTATTTAATTGGATCCTCAATTTTAGGATGTAGAGAGTAACTGGAATTTGGAGTAATGGAGATGCCTGGTATGGATCTCTCAGTATTTATGGGCTTTTTCCCCCATAACATACTCGTCATGGGCTCCATTTTATTCTAGATTATACAACAGGTTCCCAAGGGACTTTAGCAAGATAACAAGGCTCTAGAAGATCTGCCTGGCCTCATCTTACCCATTTACCTCACTTACTGTACTGTACTAGCCAGGGACGGAGGTGAGGAATGTCTTACTTTTACCTCTTTCCTATGCATATAACTATGCATATAGTTTCCTAAGAAAAATCGCAAGGTACTGATTCAAAAGATGATTTAAAAAAGAGAAAGAAGGATGGAAGGATTGTTTGTTACATGTGTCAATACTTCCTGAGAGAAAGTATATTGTGCACTTTTCTTGTTCAGGTTTTCCAGTAATGCTGAGGCTATTTTCAGGTTTTTATTCCTCCTGAATTTTGAATTCTTATTTCTGCCTTCAGATTTTTCTAGGATCAGAGGTTGATGGATTTCAATGAGAATTTGTTGTTGTTTATTTGGATAAGACCTCAACCTGTTTAAGACTACATTTTGAATTAGTGTCTGCTATGGCCATTCTAAGCCGAGATATCATCTTCTTTCACCTGGATTCATGTAACTGACTCCTAGGAGCCATTCATCTACCACTCAATCTTACTCTAATACAATCTCAACAGATTCTTCAGATCTTGAACAATGTCAATCAGAGTATAACTGGAGTGCACATGGAAAAATCAATGGTTCTCTTCTGTGCTTTGGGTAAATCCAAAACTTTGATGAGGCCTTGATGGTTCTATAAAAAGGTCTGCCCACCCTCATTTTGTGCAACCCATTTTCACTCACACAATATAGCTACAAAAGACAGATGGTTGGAGAAAGTGGGGGATGTCCTGGGAAGGATGAAGCATGGGGCTATTCCAAGTTCAAACAATGCCTTAATGAAAATTAAAAAGATAGTGCTAGCCTCTGAGCTGATGAATTTAAATGGAGATGCACCTTCTGAGAAGGTGAATTAGAAAAAATTCCATCTAACACAGCCTAGGTGCATATGTGCCCTCACTAGTACACAAGATATCCAGTAGGGTACAGCCCTTGGGCTGGAGGACCTGGGGTAGGGCACTCCTACATAACCATCTCGGCTGTCCCTTCCCCTGTGTTAATGTCCTCCATCATCTCTATCAACTTCCTCCCTCATTCTCATTTTTCAACAGGTATACAGTAAGATTTCCTGAAACTTAAGTGTTTCCCAGTTTTTCTTATTTCTTAGTACTTACAATAATATGAAGTCATTAAGTATTACTATGTTTGCTTTTTTGGTGTTTAATAACTTTGGCCTCATTAGACTGTAAGTTCCCTTAGGCCAAGAGTTCTTTCTTATTCACGACAGCATCCCTCTTAGCACAAATCTGGCACATAATAGATTATAATAAATATTTAACAAATAAAGTCATTTGTTTAGGAGTGGCGATTGTCAGCACTGGCTGCACAATGGAATCGCCTAGTAAGCTTTTTGAAAAATCTGATGCCCAGAACCCACCTCAGAAAATTTGATTTAAATGGTCAAAAACAAAGCCCAGACATAAGTTATTAAAAATTTCCCAGGTGACTATAATTTATAGCTGGTCCTGAGACTCATTGCTGTTCCAATGTAGTGCTTCTTAAACTTTAAAGTGCATAAAAATCACCTGGAGGTCTTATTAAGCTGGGGATTTTTAATTTAGTCCCTTTGGGGCACAATCCAAGCTACTATATTTCCATAAGCTCTGCAGGTCTGTGGACCACACTTTGAGTAGGGCAACAAGACTGCTATAAACTACTCTTCTCACTTCCTCTCAACCAAGTCACACAAAAAGCAAATATCTATGGAACCCTAGGCTGTACTAATACCAACATAATTGGATTAGTCAGGAAAAAAGAGACTGAAATTGTCAACAGTTGCGCCCTGGTTTACCAAATAATATTACTGAACATTTCATACACATAGAGAGATGTTCTAGAATTTTGCTGTTATAAAGACTGTGATCATGATCACAGCTTATTATGTGAACTGGGGAAGTTGTGGTTGTCAGTAACGTGATTAAGGTCTGGAGGAATCAATTATAGCCTTTCCATAAACTAAGCAGTGATATGTTGGTTGGCTGATTCTATTTGACATTTAGCTTCTCGGAATACTTTCATGAGCCTCTGGCTTTGAAATCTCTTTTCCAGACTCTCCCTATCTCCAGCACTGGGGTGAGGGGAGGGGAAGAGAAAAAGAAAAGCATGCTTTCAGCTTCATGCAATGCGATTAACCTCCATCTGGGTTTGAATCTTCTGAGCTTCTGTAACTAACTAGAAAGTATAGTAGAGCATGAATTCCATGAAAGAATGGACACACTCTATCCTAGCAGTAACAGATTCTGAGGGGGACACAAATGGAACACCAAGGTGACTCTATAAAAGATTAACCTGATGCAAAGTTGTCTTTCATGGTCTTCAAGCTTATGCAAAAGTTGAGATTTTTTTTTTTAATGTAACAGACTATTCACCAAGGTTTAAAATGTGACTGCAACACAGTAAGCTATTTTATTATATGGAATATGTACTGCACATAACAACTAATCTAAGATTTATTTTTCCCTGGGACTTGTTGAATTTTTTATTAAAAACACAGAAATCTAGTGATGCTTATATATAAATGAAATCTTCATTTATTTCACTTTCTAGAAGATTAGCCTCAGTATCATATCTAATGTGTTAAAAGCTTACAAAGAAGCACATATAAGAACTAATAAAATATTGAGAAGAAAGCAAAGGGAAAAACAGCTAAATTTGAGACAAACGTGGTGCAATCGTAATTGCTATTGTTCACTTCAAAATGAGATACGAAGTATACTATATAATCCTATGTCTCATTTCATTAGAGAAAATGTAGACTAAAAGATTATTTTGACAGAATAGATCTGTAAGTTATTTAATCATCCATTGATTGAACAAGTATTTGAGCTCTCTAGAATAGAAAGTTTTATTTATAAATTAGTAGGTCTGATGGATAGCATTGGTAATACATAACTATGCAGCAATTAAATCCCACTTCCATTTTTAGAACAAGTTTACACATTTATTGACTTTTTAACTTCTACCTTGTTCCTAAGAAAATATCAATCCTTTTTTTTAAGATTTATTTTTTAAAAATTTTTATTTATTTATGATAGTCACACACACAGAGAGAGGCAGAGACACAGGCAGAGGGAGAAGCAGGCTCCATGCACCGGGAGCCCGACGTGGGATTTGATCCCGGGACTCCAGGATCGCGCCCTGGGCCAAAGGCAGGCGCCAAACCGCTGCGCCACCCAGGGATCCCTTTTTTAAGATTTATTTATTCATGAAAGAGAGAGAGGCAGAGATATAGGTAGAGGGAGAAGCAGGCTTCTTGCAGGGAGCCAGATGTGGGACTCAATCCTGGATGCCGGGATCACGCCCTGATCCGAGGGCAGGTGCTCAACCACTGAGCCACCCAGGCATCCCAAAAATATCAATCTTTTAAATAAATATTAACTACTTATTATCTCTTGATGACTTAGAAAAATTCCAACACAATGCATTTGGAATACTTTCTGAGGATGTAAAAAATTGGAAGGGTCTCTAATAATTTCCACAAATTCATTTAAATTATTTTTAATAAACTTCATATTAAAAGTTAAATTTCATTGCATGTATGGAAATGTTTACTAAGAGTCTAGACATCAAATTCAAGGAAAAAGGGTTAAAAAAAGTGGCAAGATATTTGCAAATAACTTTGCTGGTAAAATATCCATTGGTCTACACTCTTTTTTCTATCTAAAATGTTTATATGATGATCTGTAATCTACCCTCAAACATCAGGCATATTTTAATATTCCTATTATCTTTGAAACATGTCTGGGAAAACATTAAAGGTGAAGTAATTAAGAGGTCATTAGGAGAGAGGATTTTTACTTTGTTGTGGCTATTCATGGCTCCAAACTTCTTTGCTTAGATTGTCTTATTTCTCTGCCTTTTTTCCCCCTCTCTTAAATTGTTGAATTCTATCATCCCTACTGTTATGACATTTCCCCCACTACTTTTCAACATTCTGACATTTCATATTTCAAGAATGTGATTCTTCCCCTGGAGGATCAATCTTCCCACTGATTGGCAGTGTTGTGTTGGCTTGCTTGGTTGTCTCAGTGCTGGTTACCACCCTCCCCAGCCTTTGCTGGAAAGATACCCTCAGTCAAAATAAGATGGAGAGTCATGATAAGTTAAAGTCTAGATAGATAGTTTTTGTTGGGCATTATAAAATGGATTATTTTACCTGCTAAAATTAAAAATGGATCATGTTGGAAGATAGTTTAAAACCTAAATATCACCAATTACTTAGGGAAGAGCATACTGGAAACACAGATGGGTTGAAATCTAGATTTCATTTTTGGGGGTGGGGGACACTGTGAAAGGCCTGTATCTAATGGTTGACAATGTAGACTCTGGTGTGTGAACAGCACAGATTCCAGCGCTAACTCTCTGAGCAAATTATTTTACCTTTGTGAGCTTAGTTTCCTAACTTGTAAAATAGACATGATAATCCTTACCTTACCATATTGTTATAAAGAGAAAAATATAAGATAAAGAATGAGATCATTCATAAGTACCTAAAAAATAACAGCTATTTTAAAAAAAAATCATTATAGCAGTTGAATGAAGGTTGACCTTGATATTAAAAAGATTTGGGATATAAATAGAAGGAATTAGGGACAATGCTTTTGCAATACAGAGTTTATAAATATTTGGGTAGAAATTCATGCCTCTGAAGTCCCATGGAACAAAGGAAAGAACTAGATTTCTAAATTCCGTGGATATATATTAAAAATTATATGCATTGATCAATAAAGTGTGAAGGGGCTGATGAAACAGACTGTATTTTTCTGGGACAGTAATTTTGTTCTATGAATTATTTATGAGAAGAATGAAGTAGAAACAAAAGAAATATGAAAGCATAAGGCTTACCTTATCAGTCATAATCTTTCAAACATCAGCGATGAAGTTATAATCATTTGCCACATGCTGGGACATCCACGAACAATGTAACATTGTGTCATGTAAAAAATGTATCATAATATGTAAAAGAAATTAATCCCTGGTGAGTTGCTAAGTGTCTGCTCTCAGTTTTGTCTAACTGTGGATTTTTCTTCTCATAGCAAGGTAAAATTTGAAAATTGGTAAAAATAGACTTTTGGGGAGGGGGATCTGTCACACAAGAATACCTTCCACAGGGGGTCTTTTTAGCAACTATTACATCATGGGCAATAAGTGCCACCACAGAACCATAGACATCTAAACATTATTTTGCCTACAAGAGGACTGAGGCCCAGACAGCTTAAACAAGCCACACAAGGTAACAAAGCTGGCTACACAGGAATGTCAAAATGACAACCAAGGCTTTGTGATGCTCAGGTCTTCATTCTCTCCACTTCATGCCCTGCCAAATTTATAAAGGAATTGTTTCAAGAAGTAACAACAGGAAAAACAAAGTCAGACTTCATTTTATGCTGAATTTCATATTACATTAAGCAAGTTTTAGTGTAGCTGTGAATGCATACCAGTTACATGACAATCGGATAGTATCAAAACATCTTCTAAATGCTTTATGTGTATTAACTTATTTCACTCCTGATGAAGGCATTGTGATCACCATTAATTATTACTCTTAGCTTACAGAGGAGGACACTGAGTCATGGCAAGGTTAAGTCAAAGACATAATCACACCACTTAATGATATCTCCCCCCCCCTTTTCTTAAGATTTTATTTATTTATTCATGAGAGTCACAGAAAGAGAGAGGCAGAGACACAGGCAGAGGGAGAAGCAGGCTCCCTGCGGGATCTTTTGGCTCAGGGATCACATCCTGAGCACCCAGGCATCCCAGGTTTATCTGATTCTTGAGATGAACTGAGAAAATATATATGTGCAGGGTAAACACATCGAATAGTTACCTATACATGAATGCATTACAAATTCATAATAAAAATAGAGAAAAGATTCAGTCTCAGAACAAATAGCATGAATTGGATCATGCACTAAAATCTCTTTATCAGTTTTTAAGGTCTTATGATTTGAGACTAGCTCATAACTTCTTGTTTTCTCACCCTACTTCTTCACATTGAGACCGAAGGCCTATTAACTTCCGGTTATCTCGAGTTTTGGGTCTATTGATCCAGGCTGGGTGCCAGTGAAGCACTGAAGCCCCAAAATGGCAGAATTTATACTGAGTTAATACAGCAAAGTCCACTTCCTCTTAACATCTTTTCCTTAAGGGTTCTTCCCCCTTCCCATTTAAGGTAACTTGAGAGATTTCTTCTTTCTCTGAGAGAGGCACCTTTGATTTGCGCTTAGAGCTTTTGGGGCTGGTTGTGTGCCTCTTCGCAAGAGGAAAATATCACTTTATAAGAATGTATTCTGGCAGTGGGACCCTGAATTGCTAGAGTAAGCATTAGTTAGTGAAGAGAGGGTAGATACTTTTTAAATTATTAAAGTAAAGTTGGTACATCACATCTCTAACATTTCCAGGGAAGGACTACTGAAGAATTCATCATTTGCAGATTTATTTCCTTGCAAAACTTGTCTCCTTCTTAACTTATCTTCATGAAAATTTTAGCAGTTCAGTTCCCATAAAAAGACCATTTACGTTAGTTCTGATGACAGCAAGGAAGGGTTAGAAGGTCCCACTGTGGGCAATGCCTGGGTGGCTCAGTAGTTGAGTGGCTGCCTTCAGCCCAGGGCGTGATCCTGAGTCCCGGGATCGAGTCCCACGTCGGGTTCCCTGCATGGAGCCTGCTTCTCCCTCTGTCTGTGTCTCTGCCTCTCTCTCTAGGTCTCTCATGAAAAAATAAATAAAATCTTAAAAAATAAAAAAGTCCTACCACGGTACGGTGAGTCCTATGGAAAACCCTGGGAGATACTGTGTCGAGACACTGTTCTCTGGGTTGTGCCCAGGCTTTTAGATGCTTAGAGGGGAGGCACCACTTTTCGTCAGTACGTATTCAAAAATTGTTGGGATGATTCCACCCATAACCACACTGCAGTGAATTTGCAGAAAAACATTTAAGGATTTCAAATGCTTTGGAGTTTTCTGGGCCCAGATCTCCATCAACTGTAAGGAAGCTATTTCCCTGAACACTGACCATATTCAGCTTGAATTTGATTTGAGGAGCTATTTCATTTGGGGATGAATTTTATAATTATTTTAACACTACCAGGAGCATTAAATCTGGGAAGGGGCTGGTGAAAGATCTACAAGGATCCTTCTGTTTCCGATACAAAAATAACGATGGCTTTAAAACTAGAACACCTAGCAAGAGGACTGGTAGTTCTTGTATGTGGGAACGCATGGGTGAATGACTGACAAAGGTCCAAGGTAAACACATCAGACCAGCAAATGCAGGAAATGTTATGAGCAAGAGCTGTAGGATATATTCTTTTTAAAATTTTTTTTACATATTTTTAAATTGGAGTTCAATTTGCCAACATATAGCATAACACCCAGTGCTCATCCCATCAATGTAGGATATATTCTTCCCTCATTTATTATCTCACAGAAAGTTTCTAACACTGAATTCAAACTTAAAATGGAGAAAATGACAAAGGAAATGTAAGTTCTGTCTAAAGAATGTAAAACAAAACTCCCAGAAATTAACAGTTTGGTTACTAGTGAGTCATGCAAAGCCCTCCAGGAAGGCAGGAGTAGGGACTAAAGATTACCAAAACAAAACCATTACTACCTGTGTGCTTTAGAAAATGAGACCATGTCCAAGAAATTCCTTTCATCCAAGCTCTTTCCTCCAATGTCACTGAAATTCTTTTGTCATAAAGCAAAATATTCTATGTGAATATACATTGGAAAAACATAAGTATCTTTGCAAATGCCAGGGGAAATTTCTCATAGGAATCATCATACTGTGCATAGCTATGAAACTGTCCTGACTACCCTCCCCTCTCGCCCCAAACAAATTCAAAGACATGTCAAGGTTCTGTGGGGTGGCAGCATGGGGTCCTCACTGCAAGAGCCCTTCCACTGCTCCCCACTGTTTTTAGAGTCACTTAGTTCTCAGTTTGCTTCTATGATTTTGGCTCTTGCCACTCTGAGCATATATTCCTAAAATCTATTTGTTTTTGTACTGGCTTTTGGGCTTCTGTAAGTTTTCTGTTTCATGAACATGCCTTCCCATTTTCTCTTTTCCTAATCTCTTTTCCTAATCTCGCTCAGATTTTCACAAAGGCATCATTTCCTCTGGCTCAACTTCTCTGAGCAATGTCCACTTATACACTGCCATAGCATCCTGTCAAACCCCATCATACACTTGCTAGATTTGCCATTTTCTTATTTGTCTTTGTTATAGACAGAACTTTGTGTTCCCCCAAGATTCCTAATTTGAAATCTATTCTTCCAATGTGATGGTATTTGGAGTAATACCAATACAGTAAGTAAGTCACGAGGGTGAAACCCTCATGAATGAATTCAGTGCCCTCATAAAAGCCATGGAGAGCTCCTTGACCCTTTATGTCAGGTGAAGACACAGCAATAAGACAGCTGGCAATGAACCAGGAAGCAGGTTCTCACCAGACTGAATCTACCACCAACTTGATTTTGGACCTCCCAGCCTCCAGAACTGGGAGAGATAAATTTCTGTTGTTTATAAACCACCCGCTCCATCATATTTTTGCTACAGCAGCCTGAACCTTCTTCTGGCTGTGAATCCTAGGCACGTAGTGGTCTTCCTCACCATCGTATTCACAGAACCTAGCCAAGTATCTGCTTCATAGTAGTGCTCAATAAATACTTACTAAATAAAAAGATTGGTACCCTATTGCACAGAATCCTAGAAAGTGATTTTCTTCCTATTAATGTCTGAAAACCTATGGCTAAGGAGGGGAGATTTTTTTTTTGTCTGGTTGAACATGGTGGTAGAGGTGGAAAATGAAGAACTGTCCATGGTGTAATTAGTCCCCCGCTGTAGCTAACTGGAAGCTCTCAGCTGATAAATAATTGTGAATTATTGAATAATGTAAAGTGACCTTAATGGATTTTTCTGCCCATTTGTCTAACCCACTCCATCCTGGAGGTTTAGTTCATATGACACTTCACTAGGAGGCCTGCCTCGACTCCTCTAACAGCTTGAGTATCCACTTCTCTCTCCCGTCGTCTTACTATATTTGCTACTAGAGGTGTTTAAAATAAAGATCCACAAAGAGTAATCAGAGTGAATCTGCCAAATGTCAGTGGCTTGAGGATGGCTTTGCAGGGAAGCACTTAACGTGCTAAGTTCATATGGTTCCATCACATTATGGTCCACAGCTGTGGGTATTGTAACTTGGTCTGCTCAGGATTCTGAAATTGATCAGTATTGTGAAATTGTCTTACTGATAAGGGACTGAAGTTTACAAATCAGAAAGTTTGCACATTAATTTATAATGAGAAAGACAAGCATGGATGGGGCCTGACTTTGATGTTAGTTCCAGCAGCATTTTCTTCTGTAGACATGCAAATTGTAGAATTTGTTTGGTGAGCCCTGGCATCAGAACAAGGCAATCACACAAATATCGAATGGCGTCAGGCTTTGATATTCTTTTTCTATAGTAGGGCTGTAAATATGTTGGTGATAAAAGACTGAAACATCCTTGAGATACTGAAAAGGACACTGATAAAATTAAACCCAGACAACAGGTACCAGGGTTGTCCAAGGCAAATCAGAACATATGGTCACCAGGGATATTAAATGCCAGGAAGAAGGTGGGCTCCACTCTTTCCTGAAGAATGTCTGAATGGCTATATGGCTAATACTAATTGTTTTACTTTTTTTTTTTTATGCTTCCATGGCTCACCAACCCATTTCCCTGCTCAGGAGGTGTAGTGCTTAGAAGGAAGACTTCTAAGATAACCTACAAGATTTGGTGCACATATCCTAGGTATATGATGACTATGATAGGGAAGTCACTCCTTTGATTAGGTTATGTTTATGGGATAGTTACTCCTGTTATTCTATTCTTTTATATAAGACTCCTTTATAATGAACTGGAGATAGTTGTCCCTCCTGACCTTGAAGAAGTAAGCTGCTACATTGTGGATGGGGCAGGGAAGGAAGGCTTCTGGGAACTAAGGGATTCAGTTGCTATGGGAACTCTGGGAACTGAATTCTGCTGACAACTAGCAAGCTGAGGACCCCAAGCCTGAAACACTATTATGGCCCTGGCTAACACCCCAAGTGTAGCCCGTGAGACCCTGAGAAGATGATCTAGCTAAGCTGTGCCCAGATTTCAGACCACAATGCCCTTCATTGCAATAATAAGCTTTATTTTCCCCAGTAGAGAGAGGAATATTATTCATGTGCTATACTTTTTGTGAGAAATGAAATGACATCATACATTAAAAGAAATTAGGGCAACACCTAACATTTAGAAGGAAACCATAAATGTTAGATTTTAATAATGGTACTAAGGCCTTTGCACATGCTGTTCCTTCCATCTATAGTGCTTCTGCAATGCAAGTTTCTTGCTGTCCTCCCTCTTTGCCGAGCTAAGCAGCTGACTTGACCTTCAAGTCTCAGTTGAAATATTAATTATTTTGGAAGTCTCTCCTGACACCAGTCACTGCTGTCCTTAGATTAGGCCTCCATGCTATATAATGTCACAGTTCACTAGATTTTTCTTTCATAGCATTTGTTATAATGCCAAATAAAAAGTCATTTATATGATTAGTTGTATAATGTATGCTTCTTTGACTAGACCACAGGCTCTACAAGGGCAAAGACCCTATCTGTCTTGTATTGTTTCCTCACTCTGGTACAGGGCCTGGCACATTAGACTGTTCAAAAATATTTGTGAAATGATAAAGGAATTAATGAATAAAGGAATGATTACAGAAAAATAACTCTTAGAGACAAGAAGTTAGCATCAGTGGAATGGCTCTTTAATTTTCTTGCTACAACCCTAAGGTGAACTAAAAATGAAGAGAACCAGCCGATGAATTAAAAGAAAACATATACTTTTAAATTAGGTGAAACCAATTTTGTCAAAAGCATCAAATTAAAACCTTCACAATATCACATTACAGAAGAATTGAAAGCCTTTCTAGTTGAACTATACCCATTATTTCAGATATGGCTGAAAAAAGACCCAAGCTGGCAATTTCCCTATCCATCCCTTATGTGTTATTAGGATAAAGTTAGCTTCTGCAATAAACAAACTCCCAAATTTCAGAAGTACAATGAATGTTTACTTTGTGTTGTAATAATCTAATATGGGTGTTTCAGTTAAATGTTCTATTGTAGGCAGGGACCCCAATGTCCTCTCATTTGGTGGCTTTAGCAGCTTCCTCCAGAAGGGGAAAGTAGAAGGGGGACCATAAATGAGAGGTTTTTATGAAGCAAGCTAGAAATAGGGTACCTCAATCCTGCTACCATTCTATCACAGTGGCAACTTCAACATGGCTCTAACTCATTGGACAGTAGGCTGGAAATGTCTAGCAGCATGCATCCCCAGGAAGAAGAGGAAGCTGTCATGGGTGAGAGCTAGGCACTCCGCCATGCCACGTAAAATTAAAAGTATTCCCTTGTTCCTATATCACACCAAAGTAAAGGAGGTTTGTAACATCACAAGTGGACAGAACTTTTTGATTTTGTTTTTTAAATTCAAGACTTGTCTGTGACCTTCAAGCACGTAAAAAGAATAGCATTATGTTATGTCAAAATGACCCCAAATGCTACAAATTAAGCATAACAGCAACCTTGAGTAAGTCAAGTATCAACCTTTCTAGTACATAAAAACATTACTAAATTAGGCTTCTCCTCTCTCTATTTTTAACAGAATATTTGGGAATTTGATTATTACAGCCCAGTTATTTCTAAAAATGAGTAACACTTCCACAGGGCCCTGCTAAAATGCACAGAGGCATTTTAATTGCCTATGAATATTCAAAACCTCATTATTGTTGCAGTTTATAATTATCAAATTCCCTTGACAAAAATGTGCAGCACACAATAAAAAAAGGCAATCCATTTAAAAGTGTTGACATCCATGTTCAACTATTTCCCTTTAGTTCTTGGCTAGTGCGTCTGTATCATTGCAATTCACGTTGGGGAGATACTAAGATTGCGTGCATTCTTTCCCCCTCAAAGTGCAGCCTGTTGATTCTGTGCACTCCCTGCTTAGAGCACAGGCTATTTTACAGAAGACATGACATGCACAGAACTGACATAAAATTCAAACTGAAGCTTGGAATGGAGATAAAGATTTGTGTGCAACAGAAAGCAACACCAGAAGCTGAGAATATCTTTTCTGGTTTTGGAAGAGCCATTATGATAACGTGGCAATGGAAACAAATGTGTAATCCCAAGCATTGGGATATCAAGAAGAATTCCACTGAAAATTACCATTTTTCAAATACGTAGACATATGTCTTTATTTAAATCATCAAAACAGACCTGGAAGAAAGTTAAAAAAAAGTTCTCCAAGTCATTCCCCAGTATGAGGTAGGTTTTATTTAGATATCTGTAAACCAATTTTTCCCTCTATAAATATTTATGGAATTCCTCCATGTGCCAGGAATCCTGCCAGTAGGAAACACATTGATTAATAAAGTAAAAGTGTCATCTTCAAGTTGCTCAGAACCCATCCATCCTTATTTTCATATCCATGTCTTAGCAATCTCCATGTGCTTTCTTTCACCTTCTTACTTTCCTTTTTTCTTCTGAAAAAGCATAATAATTAAACAAACATTACCTGCATATTCACTATGTGTCAGGGAACATACTAGATGATGGTATGGTCGGTTCAGGCAGATACTTATAACACAATGTGGGTAGTTCAGTCATAGAGCAGAAGTAAAGATGTTCTAGTTCATGACCTTACCCAACCTAGGGCATCAGGAAAGCCATTCCTGGGAAGCTGACACCTGATTTAAATAATAATCAATTTAAGTTAGTCAGCTAAGCAGTAGTAGGTCTGGGAGACCTGGTTCATAATTCTATGCAAAGGTAAAGCAGGAAAAAGGCAAGGTGAAGAGAAAGAGCAGTCATTGGGAATGGAGCTACAAGTTTAGGTTTCCTGTTGCAACATGAAGGCTGAAGGTGAAACACAATCCAGGCCACTCAGTCAAAGCAGAGAAGAATTAGATCTTTTAATGAAAAAAAAAAGGGAAGAAGGATATTTGGAAGACAAACGGTCCGTGTCTTTGTAAGCAATTACCATGAAGTCTTAAGCTCAGTACTCCTGACAGATCAAGTAGACCAAAATAAAGAGGGTTCTAATGCCATGCTTCTCCAGAGAAGCAGGTAAAGATCTGGAAATAACAGTAGGCTTTATCTGAAGGTTTTTCCAAAATACCCAACAGTGTATCCTCACTTCTCTCTTAACACCATAAATCTGGAGATTTTGATCAATACTTGAATTGAGAATGGGAAGTAGATGGAGCTTAGCCATATTCATTTTGTTATTTTGGTTTCCTTCCTCTGTTCCATCACCATTCAAAGCCAATGTCATAGAGAATCTGAATAAGTATGCATGATTGAGTTCATAAATATGCAATAAAATAAATACTTTGAAGGAGATAATAATATTTTCATATGTCCAAGGAACATTTAGAAACTCTTAACATAGTCTAAGCCACAAAGGAAATCTCAGTAATTTCCCCCAAAATATAAATCATACTAAAGTTTAAATTGTGGTGATTACAATGCAGTAGCATAAAAATTAATAACAAAGTTGTAACCACTTGCCAACTACTTAGAAATTGGGGAAAAGTCCAATGATTTTTTAGGACTTACTTTGATTAAAAGAAAAGCTGAGACAACTAGAAGCTATTTGGAAAGTTAAAAATAGAAGGGATGGCACGACATGTTAAGAGACATGGGATACTTTCATCTGTTTTCTCAGAAGCAAATTCACTGCATTTGTAAGTATATGCTATGGGAAATAGTGGTAAAGATTTTCAGAACTTCTCATGGATTTCTGCTGAATAACAGCATTGATTCCTGTCCACATTCTCAGGATAAAGTTGAAATGCCCTGACATTTAGTGGAGAAAGTTGACAGGACGTTGAACTTGGTTAATGATTTAAAAAATGACAGGAAAATACTCATTATCTTTAATATATAATGAGCTCTTATAAGTGTATAGAAAAGGGTAAATTACAATGGAAATAAAGGCAAATGATCTTAACGGATGATTTAAGAAACAAAAAATACACATAGCTGTAAACCTGTAAAAAAAAAAAAAAGAAAAAACCCTCAAGTTCAGGAATACCTGGGTGGTTCAGTTGGTTAAAGTGTCTGCCTTTGGCTCAAGTCATGATCAAGCCCCACATCAGGCTCTCTGTTCAGCAGGGAGTATGCTTCTCCCTCTTCCTCTGTGCTTTCTTTCTCATTCTCTCTCAAATAAATAAATAAATTCTTAAAACAACAACAACAACTCAAGTTTAGGGGCGCATGGACAGCTCAGTCTGCTCAGCATCTGATTCTTGATTTCAGCTTGGGTTGTGATCCCAGGTCATGGGATTTAGCTCCATGTCTAGATCCACACTCAGCCAGGAGCCTGCTTGGTATTCTCTCCCTCTGCTTCCATCTCCCCTCACTTGGTCTCTCTCTCTTTCTCTATCTCTAAAATGAATGAATGAATGAATGAATGAATGAATACATAAATAAGTAAAATCTTTACTCCCTCAAGTTTATCAGCAAACAAAAAGGATGAAAGTTATAAGATGCATTTATTGCCCACAAGAATTTGAGCTTTTCCTTATTTAATCTGTGGGAAGGTATATTTCAAAACTCTTCATATGAATTAACACAATTAATACAACAATCTTCAATCTTCAATAACAATATACAAGAGTCAATATTATCATTATCAATGTTTTATAAATGATAAAATTGGAATGTGAATATGCATTTATTGTTGGCAGTAGATTTTGAATCAGATTAACAAAATACTTAACAGAGCAGAACTCAGTGCTGGAGTTGCTAGAGCAGAATGGCATTCTTGTAGATATCTCCAGTTCAAATTGGTACAACTTTGTTGGAATGCAATTTGAGTGCATAGGGGAAAAGTTTTTTTTTTTTTTTAAGATGCATTTATTTTAGAGAGACAGAGTCTGATTTGGGCTCAATCCCACAACCATGAGATCATAATCTCACCTGAAATCAAGAGTAAGATGCTTAATCTACTTGGCCACCTAAGTGCATGGTGCATAAAAGGAAAAGTTCTAAAATCTACAAAATCTTCAAAGTGTTCTACCTCTATGTGCTCTGCTTAGAGCACATGAATTTGTCCTAAAATGTTTCACCTTAATGAATTTGTGCCGAAGGGGAAAAAATATCAGAGATTAGTGATTCTCAAGTTTGCTTGCCAGAAAGCTATGTATCAGAGCTCAATTTCATAACCAAATATTCAGTGAAAGTGGTTTGGTTACATACAGTATGGAACAGTCAGAAAGGAAAATTCTGGAAAGCAACTTAAGATATTCCTCATGAAGAATATATAATAAGGTAGAGAGTTGGCCATGATATAATGAAGTAAATAAAAATAGGATTCAAAACTTTAAATACTATAAGCCTAAGTTTTTGATTTCAGACATTTTAAAAAAGATTTTATTTATTTATTTGAGAGAGAGAGCACAAGTGAGGTGAGGGGCAGAGGAAGAAGCAAACTCCCCGCTGAGCAGAGAGCCTGATATGGGATTCATCCAGGGACTTTGGGGGTATGTCCAAGCTGAAGGCAGATGCTTAATTGACTGAGTCACCCAGGAGCCCCAATTTTAGAAATTTTGTGACTATATATATACATTAACACACACCCACAGACACACAATAAACGTAAAGGAAAATAAATCAAAATCTTAACAGACAATTCCTCAGCCATTAGAAAATATATTCTAATTTTCTCCTTTTCTGTATAACTTCCAATGAGAGTATTAACTTTTAAATTACAAACAGGTAGAGTGAGTTTTAATGTGTGCATTTCCTGAGTCTTAGATTTTGAAGCAGGTAGAGTCAGGTAGAGTCAACAGTAGCACAAACTGACAGATGTTATCGAACATAGGGTCCCACTTCAGTTAATGAGTAAATATCCTTCATAGCAGATGTGTAAACAGGACCTTGATTAATGAATACACTAACAGTTATTCTCTGCTACACATATTAACCTATTAACATATTTAGCCAGGTTTTTGTTTTGTTTTGTTTCATTTTGTTTGTTAGCCTGACTTCATGTGTCTCTGTCCTGTTCTCTTCATAGCTGCCTGCTTAATTCTTTCACTAGATCTCTGAACTCTACCACAGTACTCTCATCCAGACTCCTAGGGTAACAGCACAAGTAGCTCCCCCAACAACTGCATACTGCAGAAACTGCAAACTTTGTTTATCCTTGCTTGATACCACACTGCATTGTAATATTCAAGTCTGACTCTGAAATCAAGCTTCCTAGGATTATCACTAGTTTCATGTCTAAGTCAGTGACTCTCAACCGTGGCTGTACACTGTTATAACCCAGGGAGTGCTAAAAACTCCCAGCACCCAGCATGCACCAAACAATTAAATCAGAATCTTTGAAGGTATGTCCCAAGCATTGCATTTTGTAAAGCTCCCCAGGTAATGCCAATGTGAAGCCAAGGTTGAGAACCACTGCTCTAAGTTTGAACTTCTCAAAATGAAGACAACCTTAATACTTTCCTTTGAGACCTTTATTTCCCATTCCATTTCCTCAGGGCCAGTCTGAGCCTCCACAGCAGTATCAGGAACACACATCAAATGAAATTAAAAGTTGATGCAATTGCAGGCAACTCAAGGGCAATTCATGTAAGTTAGGAAGATAATGAATCACTTCCCATTCTAGTCTTCTTTCCGGGTAGCATAAATGGTGATAAGCAAAGGATTTGGGAGAAGCAGCATCCATGGGTTGTTGACTTCCTCTCACAGGTTTCCATGGTAGCATCAGGAGAAAGGACAGATATGCTCAGCATCTTGTGGGCACGTGGTTTTGTTAAAGTTCCTTTACTCCCCTCATACCAAGCCCTTACACAGTGGGTCTTGCTCAAGTCACCTACTCTGGGCCATCTAATTCTAACTCCTTTTAAATGTGCATTAAGTGGGGGCATCTGGGTGGTTCAGTCAGTTAAGTGTCTGACTTTTTATTTCAGCTCAGGTCCTGATCTCAGGATGGTGAGAATGAGCCTCTTGTTGGGCTCCATGCTGGGCATGGAGTCTTGTTGAAAATCTCTCTGCTCTTCTCCTGTACTCATACACTCTCTCTCTCTCTCTCTCTCTACATCCCTCCCTTCCTCCCACCCAAATAAATAAACAAACAAACAAATAAATAAATAAACAAATAAACAAACAAAATTTAAATGTGCTCCAAGTAAAGCTCACAGGAATGTTGCTTCACCCATTACTGGCATTAATTCTCTTTGTGGCTTTTTCCACCTTTCTGAATGTTCCATGAGTTCACGTCACTGGTTTAACCCATGTTGTTTATATTAAGTAAATATAAACTCAAAATATCTTCATATATATGTATGTGTATCTACATAGATTCACCTTTGATTTAAAAAATCTTTTATCATTTATATACTATTCATGTAGTGAAGTTAGAAATCCTCATTTCTAATAAGACCCACTGTCCTCCTAAGCAATATCATCTATTGTGTAGTTCAGTTGGTCATGCAGACTCAAAGAGAGGATCTGAAAGCTTGTAGAACAGTGTCTGGCTAAGGTAAATGCTCTAAAGATATGAGCAATCACTAAAGGAGTGAACCAGACTGGGCACTGACTCTCAGCTAAACCTGCTTTTATTTTTTTTAAACTATGATTCTATACACTCAGCAAATGGATAGTTACTTTATATAGCAATTCTCAAAAATTTAAATGCTATGCAATTTCTCAAAAATAAAATGCCTTTGAATTGGAATAGTATTCCTTTCATAACCTGAACCCTTTCATTAGTTATTTTCCAACAATACTCTTTTATTTCTTCATTTATATTAAGCAGTTATTTTGAGAATCAAATGAAAGGAAAGTAATTATGACTATACTTCTGTTTGTATTTATAAAAATGGATGTATTTTGAAAATAAGCATTGGCAAATGTATGCAGAACCTAAATTAACTTGGGGAAAGTTGAATAAAATAAATTAGGCTGAAATCTTAAAAAGAAATTATTACACTATGCTTTTTCTACCTCATTCCTCACTGTTTGGTTTTCATGGGGATTGAATGGTAGGGAGACTTTAGAATACATTAGTTGTAACATAAAGAGCAGCCAAATGTGAAGAGAACTAAAGAGAGAAGAAATGGAGAAGAGGTACAGGAGAGACTGAAAGGACTGGCAATGCACAATTTTCAGGACTCCATTTGCCTTCTTCCTTAGTCATAGCCCCTAGGACTCTGGACACTATAAATTACAAAGCAGACAGCTGAGATGACATGAGATTTTATGGATGTGTATAATCATCATAGCCTGAGACTCTGGAAAAGCTCATTACATAGTAACTCGGAGAGAAGTGCTTCTGTGAAGGTTTTAGAAGTTCTAATATGATAGTAATTCCCAACTCCTTGCCTAGGAATCCTTCACCTTCAAATCTTAAGGCATGGTTACTAGCCTCATATTGGGGATGATGTTGGAGGTGATGTGACCCTGAGGAAGAGAGACAATTGGAGCGGCTGCTTGATTCTTCTTTCCTGGACAGTCCTATTTTGCCCTTTGATATACAAAATGATTCATAAACACCCACCCTGACACTTTTTCTTTTCTTTTTCTTCTCCTTCTCCTCCTCCTCCTTCTTCTTTTTTAATGGTGGAGAGTGGGGAGAGGGGGAGAGAGGGAGAAATAGGGAGAAGGGCAGAGAGAGAATTTTAAGAATACGACTAATGTATTCTAAATTCCATGCTGAGCATGGAGCCCAATGCAGGTCTTGATCCTGGGACCCTGGGATCATGACCTGAGCGAAAATAAGAGTCAGATGTTTAACCAACAGAGCCACCCAGGCACCCCAAACACTCACATTTCTAAAGTTTAGTTATATGTCAGAAAGCATGAAGCACAAATTATTCTCTTCTACCAAGGCAGTTGCTTATGGAGAGATTTAATCAAGACCAATGTCTGCAGGAATGTTTATTTAAAATAGATGTTTTAAATTACGATTGATTAACAAATACTTATATAGTATGTGAGTACCAGGTGCTTCTAACTTTTACAAATATCAGACTTCCATAATATCCTCTTATTGATTCTGTGTGGTGGGCAATTTTATTATCAAACCAATTTTTCAATGGGGATATCTGAAGTGGAGATAATCTAAGTGACTTGCCCAGTGGCATAGAGCTAGTAGAGATCGATCCGATATAAGATGCAGGGAGCACAGTGCAAGGGGCCATGCTCCCAGAGACTTTAACTCAAGGAGGAAACAAAACCATTTTGACCAAGTCATGGGCATGTAAAACCCAGCTGCCTCAGACAGTTCTGGCTGGGATTGGCAGGTGGGTAATAGATTTAAAATTTTCTGTTAGATTTCACTTACAGGTTAACATTCATGGTAAATGTTCTTATCACTACCAGTAATATACATGCTAACACCAGTAAGCATTTTAAATAAAACTGCTAAAAATGAGATTTTGGAAAACAATAAAAGCACTAACAACTCTTATTAGAATACGCATTCCTGGATTCTGGACTATAGATTCTTAGCCTTTTAAGATCTTAGTTTTAGGCTAAGATTAAGAAAGGACTTACCATGTGCTAGATACTTGTCAAATTTACTTAACTGTGATAACTTATTCCGCATGACAAATTGTACTAGGTGAGTACAATTACTACTCCCATTTCACAGATGAGGAAACTAAAGAATAGAAAAGTTAAGTAATTCATATCTAATAGTAGTAACTTAGTGCTTACTTATGTACCCATTTGAGCCTGAATGATGAATAAAATACTTAGAGGTTGAGGATTTTCTACTATACACTGATTTTCTAAGTCCCTGGTTTTGTAACTCTGCTTAGTTTTCACATTAACACAGTTTGAAATTCTCACCATGATTTAAATAATACAGTTTATACTTCATCATGTTGTGTTTTGTAGGGAAGCAGAGGAATTAGAAGGCGGCAAAATGTTCAAGTGTATTGCTTCCTTGTTGACTACCCTGAGAAGGACACCACCAGTTTTGAATGCATCATCCTGAATCATAGCCAGATTTGCAATACAATCTAGAAAAATAAAGAACTGCAAGTATTTCAAAGATTTCCCCATTTCTTGACTTTTAATTTTTGGAGTTGAGCATGCACCTTTATTGTAAAAAGACCAGTCCTCTTTAACATCTATGGAACTTCCTGGAACTCATATACAACTTGGAGATCAAAGGTTCTAAGAGACTTTTCTTTTTTTTTTTTTTCTTTTTTATTCTGCTATAGGAAACACATGTAAATGAGAACTTGTCAATTAGTCATACTGCAAAACATTTGGTGTCTATACTGGGAAATGTTTCATTTCAATCTAGAGCTAATGAAGCCAACATCAAATCAGTGGTGCTATTTATTATTATTATTCATTATTTCAATACATTTTTAAGAACCTAATGTGTGAAAAAACAAAAATGAAAAAGGCTACCATTACTCTCTGGGAACTTAGAAATAGCTATAACTCAGCCCAAGATTTAAAGATGTTTGATTAACAGAGCTGCTCTAAATCAATTAGCTGAGAACAAAAGAAAATCAGTAAGGCCATTTTGCAAATGTGAGTCACTTAGACTCACTCTTTGAAAAGCTCTGGCAGAGACTGGAAAAAAGGGTGGTGGTAGTTTAAAGGGGGCAGATGTAAAAATAAGCATTTGATTAAAATTATAATGTGTGATAAAACAGAGAAGTACTGGGTCCTACAAGGGCTTATTGCAGGAGACCTAGTATAGTGGGGATGAGCAAAATCAGAAAAATCTTCCCTAAAGATGAGACTTGGGGAGAAGAACTGCATGATGGGGAGAAGTTAATATGAAGGGTGTGGAGTTTGTGTGTGTGTGTGTGTGTGTAGAGAGAGAGAGAGAAAGAGAGAAAGAGAGAAAAGAAAGAAAGAAAGAAAGAAAGAAAGAAAGAAAGAAAGAAAGAAAGAAAGAAAGAAAGAAAGAAAGAAGAAAAAAAGAAAGAAAGAAAGAAGAAAGAAAGAAAGAAAGAAAGAAAGAAAGAAAGAAAGAAAGAAAGAAAGAAAGAAAGAAAGAGGGAGAGGGAGGGAAGAAGAGAGAAAGGGGCAGGAGAGGGAGGGTATTGGAGAGGCAGTGGGGAGGAGGGAGGGAAAGAGAGAGGGAGAGAGAGGGAGGGAGAATGAGAGAGAGAGAGAGAGAGAGTTTTTTCAGGCAGGCAGTGGTGAGAACACCAAATGAAAAGGAAGCCAGTTAGGCAGATCCTATCACTTTAAAGACTGAAACAGCCTCAGACAGGTTCAGTGAGTAAATAGGGTCCTGATTTTATATTCCCAGTACACTTTGAGAACTATTTTGAATGATATACCTAAAACAGGAGATGATGGTGCACAGCTTGGACTAGGGCTACTGGGCATGGACATGGAAAGATGTGAATGAATTTGAGACATTTTAGTAGCTTGGAATCCATTTAGTGATTTGATTGACAGTTTAAAGTAAACATGTTGGGGCCTGGGTGGCTCAGTTGGTTGTGCATCTGACCCTTGATGTTGGCTCAGGTCATGATCTCAGGGTGGTGAGATTGAGCCTCGTGTCTGGCTCCACCTGGGTGGAGAGCCTGCTTAAGATTCTCTCTCTCCTTCTGCGCCCCACCTCACCAACCATACTTGTGTGTGCTCACTTTCTCTCTCAAATAAGGACACAAATTAATGAATAAATAAAGTGAACACATTAATACCAAACAAGTCAAATGGTTGTATTTCTTATAAGATGCTATTTAGGAATATGTCCAGACATTTCCAAGGGGGTTTTCAATTTACAAAGAGCTTTCATAACAACAGCAATAAGCAATTAAAACCTCTGAATTGAGTTCTCACTCTGTGCTAGAACTGGGGATTCTCAGGCTTGAAGAGGTCAAGTGGTAAGAATTTTAGAGGTATGTGTGCTCTAATTTAATTCCCATAACTATCTCCTCAAGGAAGCATGGTTATTATTGTCTCTTATTTTACAGTTGGGGAATCTTGGGGGTAAGGAAGCTAAGTGATTTCCAAAGGTCATATAATTTGGTGGTTAATGAGCATCTCCTAATTTTAGGTCAGTTTTCCCTTAACAATGCAATTGCCTCTAGCCAGGTGTGAAATCTGTTCTGAAAAAGTTGAGCTAGCTCTCTAAAACCTTTTTTTTTTTTTTTGACAGATAATCAAGATAGCACTTTATTAAACTTCCTTATATCAAATTGATTAGTCACTGGCACAGGACTTAGACCAGTTTGGGTGCACAGCCTGAGACACCCAGTGCCCACTGTCACAGGACAAAGAGACACTTTTAAGTGGCAGGCCTAGAAAACTGGCTTGAGCTCTTGGAAGGTGAGGCTCCTTCTGGAACCTAGCCCCATGGCAGCACACAGGGCCCTTTGACCCACTCATCAGAGGCTTTTTGCTGAGAGACCAGAATCAGACCCCAGGCCATGCAGCTGTCACAAAGGTAGACACTCAGACAATTCTGACATTTTCCACCTTGACTTCTGATGTATCAGATAGGTCAGAAATATTACCTTAAGCTGTTATAAGAAGATTAATTTGACATTTTAATAAAAACACCATTTCTAAGAAAAGAATGTTTATACATGGCCCAGCATGCAGGAACTCTTCAGGATCAACCCTGAAAGATGCTTGAAGATAGAGCTAGCTGCCATACAGATGGTACATTCCTGCTGGCCCTAGGACTCTACTGTGAACTCTTTCTTCACTCAAGTGGCCTGAAAAAAAAAATTGTCTGCATTTATAGTCAAGGTCTCAGTCCAGGATTTCTAGTTTCCACACTTAATCCCTAAATTTTTAGGGAGACTAACACTTTTACTAAGTTGTGTAAAACACATGTACACACACATGTATATGGAAATGTATAGGAATAGGAAATGCACTCATGTTGAATATATAACAAACTATACATATGAGTATGAAATATATATTTGAGCATAAAAAACATATATGCATGCATGTGTCCCCTAAGCATCTTTCACCAAAAGAATGCTTTATTTCTGAATGAGATCATTCCCTCCAAGTCCGCAACTCATGACACTATCAAAAACTTGAAATAGAGCGCAGGACTTGATTCCTTGTGTAAATTATGAATACAGAGACCTACTTTCTACATGCTGAGACATAAACCTTGAAAAAAAAGCTTTGGAGACTATTACAGCAGCTTTCAAAAACACAGTGTATCGCACAGCTGCCAACATGCAAACATGTAAAACCAGAGAACTGAATACATATAGCCACTTGTCTTTGTCTAGTGATTGAGCAGCAAATCTTTACCAGGAGATGGGTGCTAGTTTTGAAGACTGAAGAGTAACCACTTTTTTTCTCTTCTTAACAAAATGTATTTTTTAAATGCACTAGGTAACCATTCCAGACATCACCTAGTTTAAATTGTTCTGTGTTAGAGTGTCAAATATTCACACTAACCATCATCAGAAATCCAAGAGGCCTGTCAGGGCAAATTGAAAGATTCATCTGTAAGATATGTAATCAATAACAATGAGCTTGAGATTTTATTTCTAGTAATGATTCAGAAAATGAGGAGAGTGATTCATTCATCTTTTTTGGTAATTTTTTACAGTTTGTGTGTTATGTGCCAGGTTCAGCTCTAAGAAGTAGAGAGGATGAACAAGAAACACACTGCCCCTGGCCTAGTCAGAATTCTAAGATAACCCCGGATGTCTCATGCTCTCCTCACTGGATGAGTGGGTCAGACCTGGAAATACGATGAAATATCATTCCTGTGAGTAGATCACTCACCAGTTGACTTTGAACAAAAGGGAGATGATATGATTGGACCTGACCTAATCAGGTGAGCCCATAAAAGAAGGTGAAGCTATACAGTCACCTGTTTGCCTTGAAGAAAGCAAATAGCTCCAACGTGAACTGTCTAAGGAGAGGACAGTCTTTAAGTGCTAAAGACCTTAGTCCTACAACCACAAGGAATTGATTTCCTGCCAATATGCTAAATGAGATGGAAAGAAGATCCTCAAAGTCTCAGCTGAGAGTGACCTCTCCTACCCCACACTTTGATCTTTGATTGCAGACTTGTGAGACCCTGAGTAGAGGATCAGTTAAGCCATAGTTAGACTCTTTACCCACAGAAACTGCATAATAATAAACACATGTTGATTTAAACCATTAGGTTTGTAGCAATTTGTTACATGGCAATAGAAAATGAACACAGTTCTTTGCTGGAACAAATAATGAAACTCTCCAGCTTCCAAAATTTCCCTTTCTTTTGTAATCCCCTCCCCTTTCACACCTGAAGATTCTATTTCTCTGCCTCTGTAAGAAAGGTATCAGGAAGGTGAACAAAAAAAAAAAAAAAAAAAAAAAAGGAACCATTAAAGAAAGGGGAAGAAATATATGAGCTCATCAAAGAATATGCTAGACAAAATGAAATGGAGTCAGTAACCTCATTTTCCACATGATGATGAGCCCTGCCACCCCAGTGATCAGTAACATTAGGTCCAAAGCCACCAAGTGAAGAAACACAAAACCAAGGAATAACAGATAAGGCTGTCAGAAACACCAGTTCCCGAAAGGAATAGGTTCCACATAAATGAAATGACCAACTTCCAAGACAGTTTATAGCATGAGGCAGACCACAGCAGGTAGATTCCCCTAGGCAAAAGGAAATTCAGGCGGAGGAATGCGCACTTCATCTCCCTCTAGAAAGTAGTTTGGCAATGATGTATATTATAACATAGGAAACTAATTGGCACTAAATGTAAGGACTGATTTTTACTTTGAGTGTTAAAGTTTCTTTTCTCATTGAAATTGCACTTTTATCTTGGAAACTCACACAATGCAGACTTCAGCTGCCTCTGAGTCTAGATTTTCATTAAAACACACATGCCGTATGCAGTATTTTGATCTTGGAAGTGCTTGATATGTTAATGGTCTTGGTTTCTATTTGTGAACTTGGCATCACTCTTATTTGGTGGGCGTGATGAACAAAAAAAGGCTGGGTGGTGGGAGGACAGGATGCCCTTCACTGAACAAAGGCAAACGATTCTAAATAGGCTATTATCTGTTCAGTCAGCCATGGCCAGAGAACCTATATATATGAGAATTATAGCCGACTTCTAGGAGAGTAATCCTATATTAAAAAACTCGCTTGGCCCTTTTTTTCATTGCTTCCAAAAATTCACTTGAATAGCAAACCCTTTAGGAGGAGATCATGAACTCCTTTCTACTTAAAATCTCTATGACAGAAACCCACAACACCTAAATAAAAAGGGAATTGAAGCTCTGCCATGATGATCATTCAATAGCTAATCTCCAATCCCCAGGCTCCTGTAAAATAAAGCCCCCCCCCCTTTTTTGTAGTTATCTCCTTAAGAGTCCCTTTGAACACTGATAAGAAAACTCCCAATGACAATCCGGTTCATAAAAACATTAGCCACTGTACAATAGTTCTTATATAAGTACAATTAAGAAATATGTCTAGAGGCACCTGGGTGGTTCAGTTGGTTAAATGTCTGCCCCTGGCTCAAGTCATGATTCCAGGAATCGAGCCCGGCATCAGGCTCCCCACTCAGAGGGGAGTCTGCTTCTCTCTCTGCCCCGCCCTCTGCTCATGCTCTCTCTCTCACTCTCTCTCAAATAAATGAATAAAGTCTTTAAAAGAAAGAAATGTCTAATATCTTGCTTTGATAATCATTATAATCATGAACAAAATATGTTCACTCAGATAATCATATCTTAACATTTTTCTTAAAGTCTCACCTGGCAAAAGACCTGTGCTGATATGGAAAAAAAATATTAAAACTCCAAATGGATGAATGAATGAGACAAAATAAGATATCCCTTGTTTCCAGGGGCTCATAATCTATTGAGACAGAGGCATAAATGAAGAATTCTGATAGTTGTCTGTGATGAGTGCAACAGTAAGGGTTTTTGAAAGGGAACACTTCAGAAACTCAAACTGATTCTGACTGGGGAAACCAGAAAGACTTCTTGGAGATTATAAGTTTGTGTTTTTAAGGAAAGATTTTCATTACTTTAGAATTCAGATAATGGTTATAACCACTCCCCTTCATGTCAACTTTGTTGATTCTGTGCTTGGCACCTTTTTTCCCCAAGTTTTTATTTTGAGACAATTGTAAATTCACATGCAATTATAATTGAAATAATATATAAATAATAATAATATAATAATAATAATAATAATGAAATAATATATAAAGATTGTATACCCTTCATCCACTTCCCTTAATGGCAGCATCTTGTATAACAATGGTACAATAGTACAAAGCAGAAAATGATATTGATCTTTTAAGATCTTATTTCACCAGTTATACATGCAGACATGTTTGTGTGTGTGTATTTAGTTCTGTAGATTATCACATATATAAATTCATGTGACCATCACTATAGTCAAGATACAGAATACTCAGTGCTTTTTTGTGCATGTTCATATTAATATTTACAGATGATATTTAAAGAGTTCTTATTATATGTCATCCTCAGCACTAGACATTTACATTCAGTAGCTCATTTTACTGTTCTTAATGGGATAGATGGTAGAGGTATCCACCATTTGACAATTTTCCTTTTTTAGGTAACAGTACTCTGATATTCCTCTGGGTAGCTGCCCTGTCTTCCACCATTATCCGCTCTGCCTCTAGGAATTGGCTTCAAACCTCATGTCCAAGGTTGAAGATATGACTTATATCTGGATATTCAAAATTTTGTTTCTCCTGTCCATGTGATAGGCACCAACTTAACCAGATCTAGTAGGTCTCTTGTAGGTATATCTGAAGGGCTTTCCTCTTTCAGTGGACTTGACCTGAAATGTAGATGTAAAGGTACTGGCAGCCATTTCAATACTTCTGGAGGCTGACAATGGCAGCGACATGAAGGAGAGTGATTGATACATGGGAGAGACACCATATTAATGATGTTTAAACTCCTGAAAGCAAAAGTACCTGACAACAGGCTATCCTTTGATTTTGCAATTAACTAAGTGATACTCCTGTTTTCCTTAAGCTAATTTAAATCAGGTTTTCTGTCACTTGCAGCAAAATACTCCTGATACACCAGTACTGTTATTACATACATTTTTTACAAGAAAAATGAGGCACAAAGATGTTAAAATAATCTGTTATGTTCAACAAACAGGAAAAAGGAAATCTGAGTACATGATGGAGCCAAGGTTGAAATCAGACAATGTGTCTAGATGCTACAATCCAAGGGCTTGGATTACACTATCTCATTTGGACCAATCCACAGGGGATTTGATTTTTCACTTTATAGGTGAGGAGACAGGTCTGAGAGGTTAGTCAGATAACTCTAACAACTACCTACTGCCACATTAAAAGAAATACTTAGAAATTTAGCAATTTAAACGAGCACCATTTTATTTGCTCACAATTTCATGCATGAGCAACTTAGAGCAGTTCAGCAGGAAAGGTCTTGTGCCTGTTTCTCCCGGGGTCACTTATATGTCAACAGCTAGCTGGCTGATAGTCTGGAGTGGGGAGGGGGCTGATGTGGGAGGCATCAGCTGGGGTGGCCTATCCCTGATCCATGTGGTCACTCATCTTTGCAGATGAGCAGAAAGTGGTAGTGGAAGAGTTTCCAGCGGCAGGTGAGGAGCAACCGGCAAGTGCTTTTCAAGCTTCTGCTTGTGTCACATTTGCTAATACGTTGTTGGCCAAACAAGTCATGTGGCCACGGCTTTTGCACCATATCATTTTGCACCTCTCTCAGATAAGTAAGGAACAGGTTACCGGCAGAAGGAATAGGAAAAAGAACGTATTAGGTAAGATCAAATGTGGTGAAAGATCAGAAGGCAATGGAAGAGGAGACAAAGATGGGGAAGGTTTCATGGAGAAAGTGATATTGATGGGTCTCAGTGACAGCTGGTAGGGGGTGGTGGGACGGCGAGGAGGAAGGAGGACGTGTGGGAAAGGGAAAGCCTTCAATTAAGTGATGGAGCTGCTTATATTCTTGGAGCCATGCAGACTGGAATGAAACAAATAGGAGTGGCCTGAGAACAGCTTATAAAACATTCAGAAGACAAGTTAGAAACCTTTACCTTCCAGGTGGAGGAGGTATAGATTACTTGTGCAACATGGCATTTTAAACTCTCTGGATTTATTTTAAAATTAATTGCCCTTTTAGTTCCTCTGCCCTATTGCTATTATGAAGGACTTATAGTTTTAGTTAATAGATTTTTAAAATACCTTTCAAATTAAAAAATAAATACAGGTGCTTTGAAGTTATTAATATGTTTTTAAGTCACATGTTAAAGCCATCCATTTCTATATAAAATGTAAAAAGTTATAAATATTTTCTGTCTTTGGTCATCTCCAGAATTACCACAAATGTAATTATTGCAACTGCTAATAATTATAATCTCAGTTAGTTAGCTGAGAGCCATATAAATTTTATAAGGTAATAAATCTTATTAAATGTTCCCTGGAGAATCAATTGATTCATTAACTTATAATAAACGCTTTTAAAATGCAAATTAAATAATAACTGGAAACACCTCAGTTAAATGCCACCAGGATAACTATTGTATACTTTTAGGAGATATCAGTATTTTCTTTTCCTTTTAAAGTACTGTTTTCATAAATATATAGTCAATAAGATGTTTAGTGAGGAAGTTTGTGAGTATGTATGGGGATGAAGAGGAGAGCTTGGTAAAGTAAACTCTAGCTTAAAATTATCAATCCCAAATCATTCAAATCAGAGTCTCTTTTGAGGGGTAATACTTTAGCCACTCTGAAAAGCTACTTGGCAGTATATCAAAGGTGTCTTGCCCTTCCACTCAAGCATTTAATTTCCAGGAAACTATCTGAGGGAATAATCAGAAAGCCATTCAAAGTGACAGGTATAAACACAGACATTGCAGCAATTTCCAAATGTGCAATGTCTAAATTAGTTTGGTATTTTTGTTTTCTGAAATATTCAGAAATTTACAATGATATTTTTAGAAGATATTTAATTACATGAGGGAAATGCATATAATGTATCATTAATGATTCTTATTGTAATATTGACTTTTTGAAGAGGTGGAAAATCATATTTTCGGCTTCATACCAATATTATAAAAATATGCATTATGGAAGACAGACCAAGGGAAGTTTATTAAATATTAAGTATGATTATATCTGTATGGGGGTAAAATGAATAATGCTTTTTATTTTATCTGCTTTTGGGAGTTCTATAACGATTGTTACATTTTTAAAAATTCTCTAAAATCTATTAGATTTTGAATTTGTGGAAATAAACATGTTAATTAAAGAAGAGAGAAAGAGAAGCAACCTTATTAACTGAACATGCTAATGACTTCAGATTTTAATAAGGAGTATTCCAATTGATGATTTAAAACTGTAATAACTGAATCCAAGAGAAGCCAACACTATCCTATAATAAGACTATAACTTTGTAGAGTTGTACCCATGCAGAGCAAAATAAAGAAAAAACACAAGGACAAAACATTATGAAATTTAAAAATAAGTCCCACAGTTTAGACTTTGATATGGCAATTAATTTGCTAGACTGAAAAAAGACTATAGTATTTTAAAAGTTTAAGTTTTATTGCCATTGGATCCTTAGATAAAAGCACCAAATTAATACATTTGAACATAATTTTTACTCCAATTTCAGTACTTTATTAACAATTTATTTTCAACCTTTTATATCCAAGAGGTTTTATTTATTCCAGTAGAAGAAATATTTCTTCCAAAACTAATGTAAGAACTAGATTTCAACAGGTATCTACCAAAAGTCCCTGTAAATTGATTTTCTAAGGCATAAATAAATGTTGATAACTCCCATAAGTCTAAAGAGGGAGCTATTGACTAAGAATGTCTGGGATATGTCAAATTGAACAAAGATATTTCTCAGTTCACAAAGGAACTCCTGTGCACATTGCTAACTGAATTTGATACTATTGATACTTGATTGAAAAAAAGTAAATCACTTTATGAATCAACTTCAGCACTATGAATTTGAAATATTGTTTTTCCATTGATATCATTTTCCTTGATTCACCTGTATCATCCTTACAGTACTATCTCTTATTTTACTATTAATTGGTACAAAAACACCATACACTTTTGATAAATTTTGTGCTTTTATGGGTTCTGTTATAAAGTATCATTTATTTATCATATCTCCATTATACATCTTCACAATGTTCATAATTGATTATGTTGTTAATATGCCTAACCATCAAAAGTAGAGCTAGATATGTGCCTTTCTGGAATCATGATTTTTTTACAAAATAAATTTCATCCCTTTGAGTTGCAATAGATTGTAATACTAAAATGTTTGTGTGACAATAATTTCTGAAATGTCATTTATCCACAGAATATGTACATACCTCTTGAAATACAGAAGGCCTACTTCAGGTGCTTATTCCAACCTACTAATTTGTAAGATTCAGTAACATCTCTGATATATGCTCATTATGGAATATAATCAAGATAATTTCTGCCACATACATCCCTAAATGCTAAAAAGCATTTGGAGAGCAAAGCCAAGAACAACACAATTTGTATTTTCAATACTCTGTTCAATACTGTGTTAAATTTGCAGGTGATGTTCTATTGAAGAAACTCCTTCATGAGTTAACTAGCATCTTCCTCTTTTCAGAGACAGAACTAAATAATTTTGATGGATATTCCCAGGTAAAATGTTAATTGTTTTTCGACGAGGACATTTTCATAAAATGATTATGAATGATATGTGATATGGACGACATTTCTGTTTCCCTCCTTTATGCTTTGAGAGATCTATGGAATATGGGCTTATGGAAACTGACAAAAGAGTTCCACCCAAAACACTTTTTTTTAAGTTTGATTTTGACAACTCTTCAAAATCCTTTAAGAGACTCTGCTAGGATTTCAAGTTGCTGTCATACAATTCCTCATATACTACTTGAGAATAATTAATGAAAATATAATAAAAGTATACTGACAATAAAACTTGAGCAAGTAAACAAACACCCAAATGACAAAGAATTATTTGCATTGTTAAAAGAGACATATAAATTTAGCATATACCTAAATATAAAAAGTAACAAGTAAATAGATTCTAAGTTAAATTTAAATATAGATTTTAAATTTTATATATTCAAAAGAAAAAAATAACTGAAAACATATTTTTACAATGCATAACAGATGATCTTTAATTTTGACATTTTCAATGTAGGGGATATATACTGATTTAGGTCTTCTCTGAACAATTTATAAAAATTTTTAGAAAAATAATTTTCTTATTGGATATAGAATAAACATGACAATTATTCTTTTATTTATACTGAAGTATAGATCATTAGTTCAAAGTCATTTGGCTATCAGGAAAGAAAGTTAAAGAAGATTAATTGTCCTACATTTGAGATCAAACTGTGTTGAGGGAGATAGGTATCCAAGGTTCAGTAGCACATATCTAGATTAATTTCCTATGGATAGATATATTCGATATGAAAGACTGCATTAACTTTATTTTAGAACCTAGACCATCTGTGATTTAGAACTTGTAATCATTTAAACTATATATAACTTTAAAAATGTCTATCAAATATGAAGGAAATATTTTCCTGACCCAAAACTAAAGTTCTATGTTTCATTATCTTTTTATATTTTATGATTGTGAATTTGCATTAAGCCAGTTAAGCTCCTTAACTTAATCATCCCTCTGAATAGCCACCTTGGTCTTTGAGTTAGTGGTTTAGGATTTGATTTACAAACTGGTTAAGAGATTTTCTCCATGCGATGCCAACTGCCCCCATGAGAATTATTTTATAGCCTTGACCTCCTGTGACCAAGCTAACAGGTGTAGATATTTTCAATAAACAATTTATAGAAAAATATGAACTTTTTCCTTAGAGTTAATTACTAACATCTTTTAAAAATATCTTTTGAAGACTTTTGTATGTACCACCGGTCAACAAAATGAGTATGGCAAATTTTATGGTTTGGATTTAAGAACATTTTAAAGCACAATATAAATAGGAAATTCATTAGATCATTGAAAGGAAGGTAAAAGATAAAATACGACTTAAATATTAAAATTTAACTGAGATTATGAGTTTCCCAGTGTAGCATGAGTTTTCTCACTGCAAACAATTGGAAGTAGAGGTTAAAAAATAACATTACAATAGATCATAATCATCAAACCTCATGGTTCAAAAGTTTATTCATAATATTGACTGATGCAAACAAACTACAATTGTCTCCTTTAAAACAAAGATGATAACCAACATAAGAAATCGATATGAGCAATGTCTCATTTTTAGAATTGCCAATTTGATTCCAAATCACTGATTAGTTCTGCTGGGAAGCCAGGATCATTATGAACTATTAGAGAGCTCAGTTGTTTGTAACAGATATTTTCAGGGTCAGAGTTAGTGAGAAAGAGCAATATTCTTGTACTATATAAAACAGCTGTTGCAGCTTGGAAATCTATAGGGAAATTAAAATCCAAAGAGGTACCTTTTTGCATTTATATTTCATTTGGAAAGCAGTAATCTTATTTTTTAAAAGGTAAGACTTCTATTCAGATTATACATTTATTTAACAAACATTTATTAAGTGTCCAGCACTAAACTGAGGGCTCAAACATGAGTAAAACTTATCTCCTTTCAAGAGGCTAAACCAATTTTCTTCTTAACTCATTCCTCTTTTTGATGGAGTGGAATTTCTATGCCATCATTTAAAAGTATTTGAAATTTTAAAACAAATGCAACAATGTGACTGAAAACAAAATAGGATTATATGTGAATTACCCACATGCCTCCCAACCAACAGAAAATTCCAAGAACCGCTAGAACCCTTTTCACCTCTTCCCTTCATAGACACTTTTAATTAACATTTCTTAACATGTGCCTAGGAGTCTATATTTTTCAGATGTTACAAAATATAAAGTTCAAGAGCCTCTAATAAAGTAAATAATAATTTCTTAGGGACAGGAAACATAAATAAGAAGGATTGTTTTAATTTCAGCCTTTACTATCAAAGATACTTTTAATAAGTTATACAAATCAAGAAAGAGGTAGGGAAGATGATGGAGTAGGAGGATCCTAAGCTCACTTCATCCCATGGATCCAACTAGAAAAATTAACATCAGTGTAAATGATCCAGAAAACAAGCTGAAGTCTGGTAGAGAAAATTCCACAACTAAATGTGGAGAAGAGGTTGCATGGAAGATATGGTTTGGGAGCGAATGGATGGTGGGCATCCAATGTTGACAGGGAGCTGAGGCGCAGAAAAGGGCAAGAAACAGAGTCTCACTATAGGAAAGCCCTCATGGGGAAGATGAATTCCCATATATTTGACATTGAAAGTGAGAGGGGATGAATTTTGTGAGTTCTTAAAACTAGTGGGACTTAAAGCTAGGAATTTAAAAAATCAGTGACCTGGATTTGGAGAGAGCCCTGGGGGTATAAGGAAGGTGAATCCCCACCCTTAAAGAAATGGTAAGACAAACAGCCAGTGGAGATACAGTATAAAACAGTAGTTTTAAAAATGGGGCATGTGGGAGGGAGACTCATTTACTCATCTCAGAACATGGATTAGAGAGGCAGGCACAGACCCCCCAGAAACAAAATGACATCTGGTAGGTGTCATTTTCTTACACTCCCAGAATAGACACATGGTTACTTACAGGGCCCTAACTTGACTGCACCATGTCCTGCACCCCATGCTTTAGAAGACTGTCCTTCTCAGTCACACTTGCCTAAGTGCTGGCACTGCAGGTCCCCTTCCTCCAGAAGATCAATACAAACCTCACCAACACTTATGTCTCTGACTTGTGATTTACAGAGACTTGGTTCTGGTGACAGTGGGTCTCATTCTGCAAGCAGAATATTGTGCACCTTGTTAAAATGCTTGACCCTGGCCAGTTCCAATCACTGCCCACAAAAATAGCCTCTGCAGACAACTGGAGTGAAGGACAAAAACAGACAGGACATGATAGCATGGCAGAGGCACCAGACATAGGAGACATCCTTGAAGCATGAGGTCCTGGAGAACAGAGGACACTACACTGCAGGGCATTATAGGACCTCTTGTTCATGTAGCCATCACATTCAAGAGGAGACATACCTGACTTTCCTAACACATGGAAACAGACAGAGAAAGTTAGACAAAATAAGGAGATAGAGGAATATGTCCCAAATGAAAGAACAGAGTAAAACTAGAGCAAAAGACCTAAGTGAAAAGAATATAATATGCCTGATAATTTTTAAAGTATTCATTACACACACACACACACACACACACACACACACACACAGAGGGAGCACATGCATAAGGGAGGGAAGAGGGTGAGAAGAGAGAGAATCTCAAGCAGACCCCCTGCTGAGCATGGAGCCTAATGTGAGGCTTGATCTCACAACCCTGAGATCATGACCTGAACTGAAATCAAGAGTCAAACACTTAAGTGACTGAGCCACCCAGGCACCCCATGTGATAGAGAATTTAAAGTAATACTCATACAGAAAGAGACCCTTATCAAGGAGATAAGAAAGAACCAATCAGAGATAAGGACCACAATAAATGAAATTAAAAATACATCTGATGGATTAAATAGCAGGGAAGCAGAGGAATGAATTAATGACCTGGAAGACAATAATAGAAACAGGGATCCCTGGGTGGCGCAGCGGTTTGGCGCCTGCCTTTGGCCCAGGGCGCGATCCTGGAGACCCAGGATCGAATCCCACGTCGGGCTCCCGGTGCATGGAGCCTGCTTCTCCCTCTGCCTGTGTCTCTGCCTCTCTCTCTCTCTCTGTGACTATCATAAATAAATAAAAAAAAAAAAAAAAAAAAAAAAAAAAGAAACCAATCAAACTGAGCAACTGAGAAAAAAAGTTACACAAATTGAGAAGAAATTTAGATAACTCAGTGACTCCATCAAACATAAAAACATTCTCAACATAGGTATCCCAGAAGAAGAGAGAGAAGGGGGGCAGAAAATATATTTGAAGAAATAATAGCTAAGAACTTCCCAAATCTGGGGAAGGAAACATATCCAAATCCAGGAGACACAGAGATCTACCAACAAAACTAACCCAAAGAGGTACACACCAAGACACACAGTAATTAAAATGGTGAAAAGTAGTGATGAAAAAAATTAAAGGCAGCAAGAAAAAAGAAGACAGTTACATACAAGGGGAAACCCCATATGGCTATCAGCTGATTTTTCAGCAGAAATTTTTCGGGCCAGAAGAGAGTTGCATGATATATTACAGCATAAAGTGCTGCTATATTTCAGCACAAAGTGCTAAAATAGAAACTACACAGCCAAGATTATTTATTCAGCTAGGCTAGCATTCAGCATGGAAGGAGAGAGAAAGGGTTTCCCAGACAAACAAAAACTAAAGGAATTCATGACTATTAAACCAGCCCTTCAAGAAATATTAAAAGGTACTCTTTGGGTGGAAAGGAAAGACCATAAGTGAGAGTATGAGAAGTAGGAATCACAAAAGCAGGAAAAATAAATATTATCTGTAAAAATCAGTCAGGGGATTCACAAAATGAATGAATGTAAAAATATGACTCCATATGCATAAAATGAGCAGGGGAGAGGAGTAAAGAATGGCTTCAAACTTAATGACCATCAACTTCAAACAGCAATATGTGGAAGATGTTATATATAAACCTAATGTTAACCACAAATCAAACACCAGTAAAAAGATATGCAAAGAATAAAAGGAAAAGAATATAAGCATTTGACTACAGAAAGCTAACAAACCATGAAAGAGAAGTAGAGAAGAAAGGATCCAAGAAAAACTACAAAAATAACCACAAAACTCATAACAAAATGGTAATAAATTAGTATCAATCAAACATTACTTTGACTGAAATGGACTAAATGCTCTAATCAAAAAACACAGGTTCACAGAGTGGATTAAAAAACACAAGAACCATCTACATGCTGCCTATAAGAGATTCCTTTCAGATTAAAGATACCTTCAGAATGAAAGTGAAGGGATAGAGATACACTTAGCATGCAAATAGATGTCAAAAGAAAGCCAGGATAGCCATACTGACATTGGACAAAATAGACTTTAAAACAAAGAGACAAAGATAGTAAAGAGGACAATCCAAAAAGAAGATATACCAATTGTAAAAATTTTTGCATCCAACATGGGAGTATTCAAATATGTAAAACAGTTAATAAAAAACATAAAGAGACTAATCCATACTAATACAATAATAGTAGAGGACTTTAACACTCCACTTACATCAATGGACAGATAAACTGAACAGAAAATTAATAAGGAAGCAGTGGCTTTGAATGACACACACCAGGTGGATTTAACAGATAGACTCAAACATTCTTTTCAAGGGCACATGAAACATTCTCCAGAATAATAACATATTAGGGTTCAAAACAAGTCTCAACAAATTAAAAAAGATCAAAGTTATACAGTGCATATTTTCCAACCATAACACTATGAAACTAGAAATTAATCACAAGGAAAACTCTGGAAAGACCATAAATACACATAGATTAAATAACATGTCACCAAGCAATTAATATGTCAAATAAGAAATCAAAAAGAAATAAAAATTACATGCAAACAAATGAAAATAAAAACACAGTGGTCCAAAATCTATGGGATGCAGCAAACATGGTTTTAAGAGAGAAGGCTATAGCAATATAGGGCTACCTCAAGAAGCAAGAAAAGTCTCAAATAACCTAGCCTTACACCTAAAGGAGCTACAAAAAGAAGAACAAATAAAATCCATAACCAGCAGAAGGAAGGATATAATAAAGATTAGAGCAGAAATAAAAACAATAAAACAGATCAATGAAACCAAGGAGCTGGTTCTTTGAAAAGAACAAAAAAAAAAGATAAACCTCTAAGCCAAACTCATTTGAAAAAAAAGAAGAAGAAAGAAAAGACTCAAATAAATGAAATCACAAATGAATGGGAGAAATTACAAACAATACCACAGAAATAAAGACAACTTTAAGGGAATATTATTAAAACTATATGCCAACATATTAGACAGCCTAGATGAAATGGATACATTCCTAGAAACATATAACCTACCAAAACTGAAATAGCAAGAAACAGAAAAATTTGAACAGACTGATTACCAGCAAGGAGATTGAATCAACAATTAAAAAAGTCTTAACAAACAAAAGTTCAGGATGAGACAGCTTCACAGGTGAATTGTACCAAATATTTAAAGAAGAGTTAATCCCTACTCTTCTCAAACTATTCCAAGAAATATAACATGAAGAAATACTTCCAAATTCATTCTATGAGGCCAATATTACTCTGATACCAAAACCAGATAAATACATCAACAAAAAATAGAACTACAACCCAATAATGTTGATGAACATAGATGGCAAAAATCAATCAAGTACTAGCAAAATGAATCGAACAATACATCAAAAAGATCATTCACCATGATTAAGTGGAATTTATTTTTTATTTATCTTTCCCCTAAGGTTAGGAACAAGACAAGGATGTCCACTCTCACCACCTTTGTTCAATAGAGCATTGGAAGTTCTAGCCACAGCAATCAGACAACTAAAGAAATGAAAGGCATCCGAATGGATAAGTAAGGACTAAAACTTTCACTATTTGCATATATCGTGATACTATATATAGAAAACCCTAAAGACTACATCAAAAAACTGCTAGAACTGATCAATGAATTCAGTAAGGTATCAGGATACAAAATCAATGTGCAAAAATACATTGCACTTCTACACAGTAATAATGAAGCAGCATAAAGAGAAATTAAGAAAACATTCCCATTTACAATTGCACCAAAAAGAAGAAAATACCTAGGAATAAACTTAACCAAAGAGGTGAAATACCCGTACTCTGAAAACTGTAAAATACTGATGAAAGACATTGAAGATAACACAAAAGAAATGGAAAGACATTCTATGTTTATGTATTGGAAGAACAAATATTGTTAAAATGTCTATACCACTCTAAGTAATCTATACATGTAATGCAATCCCTACCAAAATATCACTAGCATTTTTCACAGAACTAGAACAAACAATTCTAAAATTTATATGGAACCACAAAGGACCTCAACTACACCCAAGTAATCTTGTAAAAGAAAATGAAAGAAACTGGAGGTGTCACATTTCCAGACTTCAAGTTATATTACAAAGCTGTAGTAATCAAAATGGTATGGTTCTGGCACAATAACAGACACACAGATCAATAGAGCAGAACAGAAAACCCAGAAATAAACCCACAATTATATGGTCAGTTAAGCTTCGACAAAGGAGGTAAGAATATGCAATGGGAACAAGATAGTCTCTTTAACAAACAAAAACTAGAGAGCTACATGCAAAACTGGCCCACTTATACTACACACAGAAATAAACTCAAAATGGATCAAGGACTTAATTGTGAGCCATGAAACCATAAAAATCCTAGAAAAGAGCACAGGCAGGAATTTACAACAAAAGTTATAGAAACATTTTTCTAGATAGGTCTTCTGAGACAATAAAACAAATGCAAATATAAGCTATTGGGACTACATCAAAATAAAGTGCCCAGTGAAGGAAACAATTGACAAAACACTTGACAAAACTAAAAGACGACCTATGAAATGGGAGAAGATATTTGCAAATGACATATCTGATAAGGGGTTAATATCCAAAAGGCATAAAGAACTTACACAATTCAATACCAAAAAACCCCAAAATAATCCAACTAAAAATGAGCAGAGGGCATAAATAGACATTTCTCCAAAGAAGTCCTAGAGAAGGCCAGCAGACACATTAAAAGATGCTCAACATAATCTATCATCAGGGAAATGCAAATCAAAATCACAATGACATATCACTTCACACCTGTCAGAATGGCTAAAATCAAAAACAACAGAAATAAGAAGTGTTGGTGAGGATATAGAGAAAAAGGAACTCTCTCACACTTTTGATGGGAACGCAAACTGGTGCAGCCACTGTGAAAATGGTATGGAGGTTCCCAAAAAGTTAAAAGTAGGGGATCCCTGGGTGGCTCAGCAGTTTAGCACCTGCCTTTGGCCCAGGGCATGATCCTGGAGTCCCGGGATGGAGTCCCACATCAGGTTCCCTGCATGGAGCCTGCTTCTCCCTCTGCCTGCGTCTCTGCCTCTCTATAGAGAAGAGACATAGAAATAGAAATACCCTATGATCCAATAGTTGCAACATGAGGTATTTTCCCCCCAAATACAAAAATACTAAATCAAAGTGACACATGCATGCCTATCTTTACAACAATGTTAATTATAATAACCAAAATATGGAAGCAGCCCAAGTGTCCACCAATAGATGAATGGATAAAAAAAAATGGTACACACACACACACACACACACACACACACACAGGGATATTATTCATCCATAAAAAAGAATGAAATATTACCATTTCAATGACATGGATGGAGCTAAGGGGTATAGAATGCTAAGTGAAATATGTCAGAGAAAGACAAATACCATGTGATTTTACTCATGTGAAATTTTAACAAAGCAAATAAGCAAGGAATAAAAGAGAGAGAAAGAGAAACACAAACCAAGAAACAGACTCTTAACTATAGAGAACAAACTGATGGTTCCTGGAGAGGAGGTGGGTGAGGGGATGGGTGAAACAGGTGATAGGAATTAAGAGTACACTTACCATGATGAACGCTGAGCAATGTACAGAATTGCTGACTCATTGCATTCTATGCCTGAAACTAATATAACACTGTATGTTAACTCTAGGGAAGTAAAATAAAAAAACTTCATAATTAAAAAAAGATTTCTGTAGGCTGACAGCTATTCAAGTTGTGTGATGGTTACTTGGGGGTTTGTTATACTGTTTACTCTTGTATATGTTTAAACGCTCCCCCCATAAAACTTTTATATGTCATAAAAAAAAGTCATACAAATTAAAGGGGAATATATTTTTTCTCAGTAGAAAAAAATCACTTTAAAAAAGAAATTATCATGGGTACTCACCCCAATTTTTTTTACACAAACTCTTATTTTTTTTTCCTTAAGAGAAACCACAGAAGCGGTTGATGACATTTTATGCCCAATTGCTTACACTAGAATATTATTTTTAATATATTATAAAAAATCTTTAGTATTTTGTGTAAATATTACATATTTAAAATCTTAGGGTTTTTTTTAGTCTTCACCTACATCAGTGGATTTTTTTCTCACCTCCTCCTACTCTCCTCGTTAGAACTCATTTTTAATGATCACAGTGTTCTTAGTATTTCTAAATCTTATAAAGTTATTTAGACAAAAGCAATGAAGTTCTGACTTAAAAATCATAACAAATAAGTTTGAGAGAGGTGTATGTGTGCATATGTATTTCTGTTTGTTCCCTTAAATAAGAGTCCAGATACTACTGATAACAGGGGTGGAAAGGGTCCTATTTGGGAGTAAAACCTTTGACCTTTGACCTTTGAGATTGAAATAGTATCATTTATCTTTCTAGGAAAAATATGGAATCTGATATTTACAGAAAACCTCACATACGTCAAGCTTTTCATTTATCTTTACGTCCCTTGGGTCCATTTTTTTTTTTTAAATTATCCTCTATTTTGAAAGATAAGTAGAGAATTTTCAGTCCTAGAAAATAAAGTCCTACCTTCTTTATTCCTTGTTGATTTAAGGCAACTGATTGGCTAGTTTCTCTAGACAACTCATTGATGAATAGCAGCTACCTAGGACATAATGATGAAAAAGCTACTGAGGTTCAAGCAGGTTCTACAGAAGGGAGCTGATTGCTGATGTATCTGTTCCTTAGAGGAGCAGACCACATGAGTGTGTATTTATTGTTTCTGACTTAGAACTGCAAACAAAGCAGAGTATCTGTTTCTTATGCTTCTTAATTCCATACTGTAAGTCCAATGAGCAGATGACATATACCTTGTGAACAATATAAGGTTTTCACAAACATACAATTTCATGTTACTGTTTCTCCACATGCCCACTCTTATCTATGTATTTAGTACTTTACTGTGGCATTTCGAAGATGGGTTTTAAAAAATATAGAGAGAAATAAATAGGAAAAAGGCAAATGCAAAAATTATTCAATAAGGAATGAGAGACCTAAAAATTAAAAATCAATATTTAATCAACTTACTACGTTACCGACAGGTAAGGCCGGGTTTACTATTTCTGAGGGCTTTCCATAGGACAAAAAGAGGCTCATAATGGACTCAGATTCATGATTTATCATAGATCACAAGAACCCATAACTTGTTTCAGCCTCTATATTCCTACTAACATGAGCACTTGTAAAATACCGGACAACTTCTGGCCATTATGGTCACTTAAATTATACGGATATGAGAACTTAGGGAGCTCACATCCTAAACTCTAAATTTTTGTTGGAAATTACATACAACCAAAGAAAAATAGGTCTCTAACATAAAACTGTTACTTCCACTGCCTCTCATTCTGAAGTAACCGAGAATAAACCCAAACACCTTATCATAGCATTCAAGGCCTTACTGGAGCCAGTCTTGCCCGCCACCCTGATGTCAGCACCCACCATTCTGCCCTTTCTCCCTCTATGCTCTACAAGCTTTGAAGTCACCTCATGTGTCTTGGCTCCTGGCAGCTTTTTCCAGCTTTAAGGCCTGTGAACTTCTTACTTCAGCTGCCTGGATGGCTCTTCACCCAAATTTCCATGAGACACCATATCTTGTCATCTAGTGTTCAGCTCAAATCACACATCCTTTGAGATCTAAACTGACTTCCTCTTGTCTGCAATCACTCTCGATCTTATTCTCTTGTTAACTTTAACCACAGTCTAAGCCTCTTCATTTTTTGGGATGGCTGGGTGGCTCAGCAGTTGAGCACCTGCCTTCAGCCCAGGGCGTGATCCTGGAGTCTCAGGACCGAGCCCCACATTGGGCTGCCTGCAAGGAGCCTGCTTCTCTCTCTGCTTATGTCTCTGCCTCTCTCTCTGTGTGTCTCTCATGAAAAATAAAATCTTTAAAAAAATAAACCTCCTCATTTTTCAATTATTTTGGTTATCATTTGCCCTCTTCCCTAAGAGAAGAAGTTCCAGGCAGGCATGATTTTCATCAATGTTGCTTATTCCTGTACCATCAGAAGAGGAGAGACTCCTGCCTGGACTAGGGGCTTGGAAAATATTTATCCAAGGTTAGAATTAGCAAATAAGAGAAAGAACCACCCAACAGGAATATTTTTTCCATCTCGGTTTACAACAAGGTTTTCATTTATTCTGAGAAAGTGATGCAGCAGACAACATTTCCAAGACAAAAGGAACACTGGGTTGTACAGGTTCGGTTTTTAAATAACTTTATGATGCATTTTCTTCTCTTGTTTGGCATTTTAGCTCTGTATCACTGATACCTTTTGTTGGAAGGCAATTGTAGACAGGCTTCCCTCTTGATTTGGTTTGTACTAACTTTCAGAAGATTCCCTTTGTAATGCTGTGTCACAATAACCTCAATTAATTGAACAGGAGTGTGCATGACTATTAGAATCTGGATTTGTATAGTAATTGCTGACATGTTCTTTTACTATAATAATACCAGTTAGGGTTGCTGTAATAAGAGATGACATTAATTCAGGAAGGAGACCTTTCTTTAAGGAAGCTTTTTCTTTTCTGTCAGCATTGGGACTGTGCCCAGCAATGTATGTATAAAATAGCATCTTAAATCAACTCTATTATGTGTTAACATGGAAGAAGTGACTAAAATGGCCACAAAATAAACCTTGGCCTGATAAACTATCCATCTGAGGGTTTAAAGTATACTACAGTTTTGGATTTATGTATAATAGATGTAGAGTGATCTTCATGATTTTAGGCCTGGGAACATATTTGGAAATCTATAATCACCATGAAGCAATCTGATGTTTGTTAAGTACTTTTTAAATGTTTGGAATACTTATACTTACGAAGACTCTCTGCCCTCCAAAAGTATATAAGGTAGGATTACATTGGATTTAAGAGAATAAATGTCCAAAATAACAAAAATATGAATACAATAGAAATTTAGTTCTCTGAAGTAAAATAAGCCTGCAAAGAGCTGGTTTAGGGCTATTGAGTGAAGCACAGTGTCAAGGAGCCAGGGTCCTTTTCACTGCTTTTCTACTATCCTTAGCATGTGGCTTCCATATCATATTCTGAGATGACTGGTTCAGAGCCAGTCCCTGGACACCAAACTCTCTGGGAGAGTAAAGAAAGGATCATGGATGACATACTCTTCTCCTTTTTAAGGAGAATTTTCATCAGCAACTCATTAGACAGGCTTAATCAGACAGATGCATGGGAAATTTAGGATACAGGATTCTTATTCTTGACAGCCATGTGCCTAGCCAAACTTTACAGATTCTAATTCTGAGGACAAAAGAAAGAAAATATAATTGGGGGAAAGAACTCTCAACTACAAAGACAAAACACAGAAAAGTTCAAAGTTAAAAATATAATATTTCAATGGTAATATTGGGTAGCAAAGCATAGGTATTAAGTAATTATAATGTTGGAGTTAGGCTGCATGAATTTAAAATCTGGGTCTATTTTTTATTTGCAGTATAAACTTGGGTAAGTTTTTAAACTTTCCAAGCCTCAGTTTCTCATCTACAAATAGAGGATAATAGCATGTATCTTACAGAGGTCTATTGAGATGATCACTCATAGAGCGTAGAGCTTGCTCACTTTCAGCGCTCAGTAAATATTGATGATGAAGAAGATGATAATATTGATGTTAATGGCCAATAGTAAAAATAATGGTATTAGTAGTAATATAGGAACTACCAAAACATTATGATTACTATGATTGGTGTCAGAGAATTCTTGGAAGGCCCACAGAGCAGGGAGTGCTAGAGACAGACCAGGTGAATAGGCTGGATTTAGAGTTAGAAAGAAAAAAACCTTTCCAGATGAGCATATTAGTACATCATGACCAAGTAAAACAGCAACCTCTGCACTCTTCAAACCTCTATAACTTCATTGTGAATAGATTTAAAGCAGTTTGGAATTGGAAGTTTACTGAACTTTGGTATAACCAATATGTAATTATTTAGTTATTAATACACACAATATTCTATTAGAGACCAGTATATGAGTTGCTTCTTAGGAAAATACGAATTATTAAGTGTATTTGCTAGAATCCAGCTAAGTGAAATACCTTGATAGCACCTTTGAATGAAAAAATTATTACCCTGATAGTAGACATCTCAATGTTACAAAAAAGAAAGAAAAAACAGAAATCTTAAATATCCTACTGATGGTAAACCACTGAGCAAAAGTAAAATCATCGTATCTATTTTCTACCCAGAAGTTGGGAATACACACACACACACACACACAATTTTTTAATATGAGGAGATGTGGGTATACCTTCAATTACTATAATTAATTTATTCTCGCCTGAAACACTCAAACATTCACCTGAGCATAAATGCTTCATTTTTCACCATTGGAAATCACATGAAAATTTCTACCCCCATTAGAAAACCTAATTTAAAATTAATATGTATGCATTTTCTTTCATCTTTTAAATATGCAAAAATAAGCTGCATCTCAGTGATGAAGAACTAAACAGTGGTTTGAAATGCCACTTACTTGAATTTCATAAGTCAATCTTCCCCTATATCCTTTTTTCTTCCTTTAGCTGTCACTCAGAGAACTGTAGGCAAACAGTTGAGAACTAAGCAATGTTCTCTACAGGGTATGAATCTCAGAAAGCTAATTCTTTTACCACTTTTTATCGGTTTACTCAACTTATGTTATTTAACTATTATTTTTTTTTAGCCTTTACTATGTGCCAAGCACTCTTCTAAGATCCTTTTTATCTTCATTTAATCCTCACAAGAACTAGATTAGGTGAACACTATTATTGTACCCATTTCAGAGCCCAAACAACTGAGACACAGAGGGGTTAAGTACTTTGGCTGAGGTTGTACAGGTGATAAACAGTGGAGACAGGGTTAGAACTCTAGTCTGCCTCTACACAGAAACACTTAATTCCCTGTATTATTTTTTCTCTTATGTAGATAGGTCCCCTTTTAAGCTATTGGATAAATAGAAATATTCCTGTCTTTAGTTGGAAATTATAACACTTTATTTCCACAAAGATAATTGTTTTGTATGGCATCTATGGCTTCACTTCTCAGTTCTACAAATGACTGGCTGAAAGCATTATATATATAGTCTTGCTATAGAAAACATGATGGTGAACCCACATTTATACTATAGAATTCAGTTGTATTCAGAAAAATGACAGAGTAACATGTTTGATTCTCCCACAAAAGAATCTACCTTAATGTCTACACACCTGTCTGAGACATAGTGAACTCTTTTTTAAAGCAGAAGAGGGAAAAAAACACTGCGCATGGGAAACTGGCTGCTTTATGTGGTTATAAAGCTAGCTGGATCTTTACAAGATAAATGCTCCATCTGATAAAAAGCTATGAGAGCTACACAAGCACCTAGCAGAGTGCATGCATAGCTTCTTAATAATTCCTTGTTGTTTTAACAAAAACACATCAACATAGCCCATTTTGACAGCCACATAATGCTACCACCAACTTGTTGTGATAAAAAATAAACCTGACTGAATGTAAATGAGGAAACCCATTTAAAATATGTTATTGGAATAAATACATACCAGTCTAATCAAGACAGTAAGTGGGTTTTCAGTTAGCTCAAATTCTTTATGAACAGAGGACATGAACATAGATTAAAGGAACAGATTTTTTTCATCATAGGAAAGAAAAGATTACACACACTCACATACAAGCAAGCACACTGTTTAGATAAAGGACATACTAACTTTATCATCCAGCTCCCAACCCTAAATGATTCTGCATTTTTTTTCCAGGTGAGTTGCAATGAGATTTATTATAAAGGAGGGGTTACAGGTAGTTCCAAAGGATGGAGTACTGGAGACGGAATAGAGTCACCTTGTATTTGCTTCATTAATGACAAACTCTCCTGTTACTGAGGAGGCAGGCTTCCTCAGAGAGCAGTGAATTTAGAAAAGCCTGTAAAGTTTGCTTTCAGGAAGATCTTCTCCAAATAGATATTCAAAGTAATTTCTGAAATATAATCTGATTTTGTTATCCTCCCCACCCCCACCCCCGACTCTTTCAAAGGCTTCACAATGCTTTTATGCTAAAAACAACACTTACAAGGCTCTATATACCCCTTCTTCCACCTACTACTAGTTTCCAACGCTTATCTCCTTCATCCCATGCTCCAGGATCACCAATCTTTTGGTTGTTAAAAAATCCATGTACCTTCAACTTCAAGGCCATTTTCCAAGTCTCACTGTGGCTGTTTTCCCAGTACCTAGGACAACACCTGGGATTTCATCAGCATTCATACAAGTATTGAACACATGAATGACTGAATACATGTCACTTCCTTTTCTTGTTGTCTCTCATTCCATCCTTAACTTAGGGAAGCCTTCCCTTAGCTTGACATCAAATGGCACCAAGTCCCTCTCTCCACAGCACTGGTCAAAGTTGCAATACTCCATTTATTCCTGTGATAGTGTAATTAGAACCCACTCTTCTTCTAAACTTCTAACTCCATAAAACTAGGAGCAAGTCTTTGTGGGTTTTGTTTATTTGTTTGTTCTTGGTTTTCCTCACTATTCTTTCCCCAGTGACTGATGTAGTAGCTCACACATTTGGCAGCCCAACATAGGCTTGTTGCATATATGAATGAGGGACTGAGTGAAAGATCCTAGGAAGAGTGAAGTCCTTCAACATTTTTATAAAGTAACCCAGGTATCACATTCTCTTTGGCAAACAAAGTAGGTGGGAAGAATTATAATCCACTGGCTAATGATAAAGAACTCTGGAAATATGGAACTTAAAATCTGCAATGAAATTTCAATATTGTAAAATATTTCTCTACCAATAGTTTAAAGTAAAATATTTGGTTGCCACATATTAATGGTTGTATTTCTGATACTTCAACTTTGGGCTAAGGAAAAAAAATTGCATCTATTTCCATAAGGAGCATTATAGACTCTGGGTCAAATGGGATTAGTTTAAAACTTATATGGATTCTACAAAAACATATTAAAAAATGGTCCACTTCATTTCATTCAAATATACAGGTGAATCAGTGAAGTGATGGCTAATTTAACCATTGTTTTTAAAATAAGGTCTTCGTGCAAACATACTGGTGATGCTTGCAGTAGTAGTAGCGAGAATAATTTCTTTATAAATTAATGAAGTCAATGAATCAGAGACTTTAGAATTGTAAATGAATTTCAAAATATCTACATGAGATAAAATCTCATATGAATTCTATAAGAACATCTTTGTTTTCCTTCTTTATTTTGCATACTTCTGTGTTTATCTGTCTAGGAGAAATACAAATATTTGAAAAGGGCAGCCTTTATTTTATTGTCTTTTTGGCAGCCAAATTGCAGAGTTACTGATACCAACAATATAGATGTTAGAAGATAACTTTTTTTAAAAAAGGATTGTTTGCCATATGTTGTCAAATGAATTGTTTGTATTTGTTTTGTAGGGTTTCTATGACAGTTATTAATTAAAGTTAGAGTGAGCTCGTTATAAGGGTTTATATTCCAGAGCAGTGTTTCCATCTGAAGTGGGAATCTGACCTTTACAGAGTTCTTAATGACTCCACTCAAACAAAAACATGTTGATATCAAGAATGGATGTTTGCTGATACTCTCAGATGTGTCAGTGATACCATTTATCATGAAGCAGGACATATTTCTTATATTTAAAAGATTGTGGGGTTCATAGCCAATTGGGGGGAAACAGAAGATAATTCAGAATTCTACAAGTTTTAAAATGAAGGAGTATCAGGAGCATACTATTGATTGCTTCCATTTGTCATTTTTTCTTTATTTAGTTTAAACTTTTATTTCCACCTCCTATTTCCAACAGTCTTTTGAAAATTCAACTCATTTCAACTTTGAACTCCTAAGTTTTTTGTCAAATTTTCTATAAAGATACATTACCTTGAGAGTTCTTCCAGAGGTAAGAGAAAGGGTTTTTTAAAGAAAAAATTCGGAACTTAATGACCTTCCAACCAGTGAGATTTTATTTTTATTTACTTATTTTATTTATCTATTTATTTTTGGTAGTGCAGATATTCATTTAGAGGCTCAAAGAAAAGAATAATATTAGTATATGTCTGAAGAGCATCCCTCCTAATCTAATTTTTTAAATGGAAAGTAGACCAAAAGTCGTCATATTACAGCTGCCTCAAATAATGTCTACATGCAATATAGGAATGAGAATTAATCTGGCATGATTTTTGCACTTGAGGCTTTAGTATTTTGTCTGGAATAAATGTTAAGCAATAAGGGCAGCCTCTGATAATCAGTAATTTCTGTGTTGTCTTGAGGGGTCAGGAAATGGATTATTCTTGTTGTACAAGCATTCAGTTTAATTAAGCAATCAATTATTCATTCAATCTCTATTTAGGCTCAGCACTGTGCTAGGTGATTTGGGGGAAAAAAAAAACAAGTATAAAATAGTGCCTGTGATTAAGTCTCAAACTTAGGACCCAAGGACTCATATTAACAAAGGGGAGAAAAGTAGGGACACAGAGGCTCAAGTAAGAATGAGGACTATGGTGATTATGAAGGGCCCCCAAGAGCAGTTTGCCTATGATGTGGGTAGGTGAGATTGAACTAGAAGGAATTTTGATGGAAATGTATTTCAAGGAAGGAGAATATGAGAGTTATTATAAACCTAGGTTCCACAATCATACAATAAGGATACAATGAATTTATGCTTACTGTTGAAATATGGGGACGACATCAAAACTTGTTAGATAAATTAATAGGTTCCTACGTCTTTATGTATGCAAATGAAAGTCATCAGCTTCAAAGTATTTTAAAACTCTTCAGATCCATTGGAAGAATTATTTTCTTCTTTATAATTTTAATATCTTTTTAAGATTAGATTTCTCTAAAGCCTACTGTTGTCAAATCTTTCAAGATATGTATATACTTTTAAAAATACACATTGGTATTTCCTGGACGGGCTTTATATCTGTTCATAACTTTATTTAAAAAAGTAAAATATTAATGCTTTAGCCAAAAATAGTTACACAGAATGTTAGCATTTTTGAATGATCCTGAATTAAAGTCTAGGCCATATCCATTTTGTGAAGAGCTGAAGCTCTTCTTAATGTTATAACCTACCCAACTTTTGTCATGATGTTACTCACTTGTCATTATGTAATTTAAAATAAACATTTAACAAAATAAATAAAATAAACATTTAGTTGTTTGTAGATGTGAAATTTTAAAAACTGTTTATTTTGAAATAGTTGTATACTTACAGAAATGTTGAGAAATAGTATAGAGAGTTCCTATATACCATTCGCCCAGCATCTCCCACTGTTAAGGTTATTATCATGGTACACTTATCACAAATAAGAAACTAAGACTGGTACAATTCTGTTAATAAAACTACAGACATCATTTGGATTTCCTTACTTTTCCCACTAGCATCTTTTTTTTTTTTTTTTTTTGCTTCAGGACCCAGTCTAGGCTACCCCACTCCATTTAGTCATTAGTCATATCCCCTTGTTCTCCTCCAATCTGTGAATATTCTTCAGTCTTTTCCTGTTTTTCGTGAATTTGACACTTTAAAAGAAGACTGGCTACATATTTTGTACACTACCTTTAACTGGGTTTATCTGATACTTTCTCATAATTAAGCTGAAATTATGTAATTTGGGGAAGAGTACCATAATACATCCTTCTAATGGCATTATATTAAAGGATATATAATATCAATAAACTTTATTGCTGGTTATATTAAGCTTGATCACTTGGCTCAGGCTCTTTCTGCTAGAGTTCAACCACAAAGTTACTATTTTCCCCTTTCCATAGCCTCCTCTTCAGAAGTAATTTATTAACTCTATCTAGGTAACCATGTCCTGGAGGTAAGAATTTCAAAGAATTTGTGGACATTATCACAGTGATTAATCAATACATTTAGTGTGATACTTTAAGACTATACACTCATCCTGATGATCCTTAAAATTTCACTCACTAATTTTAGTATTCACCAGTGGGCTTTGCTTGCAATTATTAATATTGTAGTCTAATTGTAATTTCCTATTTCCTTCATTCTGTCTGTATTTACCAATTATAATTCTTTCATAAGGAAGTGTTGTCTTTTCTACTCCATTTACTTATTTAGCCAATCCCTTATTTATATCATTGTGAATTCGTAAATATTCATTTTATTTGTTAGGTTATAATCCAATACTATAATTATGTAATTGGATGCTCAAATTGCTCCAGGCTTGGCTATGGGAGAATTTTAAAGTTGGCTGCTATGCCCATTTGATATCCTCCCATACTCCATCTTCTCCTCCTCCTCCTTTTTTTAGCACCTCCTTTTCTGGCATCTTAAGATATATCAAGTACATTTAATATTTTTCCTGCTCAGGCCCTGAAATCAACCATCTCTGCAAGGAATCCTGGTTCCTTTTATTGGAGGATAATTTTTAGAGTCCACGATCTGGTGCCTGGGTGTGTTCATTGCTATGTCGTGTCAGTGCTGTGGAAATCAATGAAGACCACAGAAATGAGAAGAAGCAAAGGTTATTTATTCACAGTTCGCTATAGCAATGGAGTCATCCCTTTCACTTGCATTTGACAGAGACTCAAAGGCAGGCAGAAGAGAAAGAAAGCTTTTTAGTGGAAGGAAGAGAGAGCTTCAGATGTGCTCTGATGGAAGGCTGTTGGCATTGGGAAGCTATAGGTCAGTGAGCCAAAGACAAGAAGGGCATCCTGTGTAATTGGTTAGGGATAAATACTTATCTATCTCTGGTTGGTCCTAAATTAGAGGCATGTAACAAAAATTAAGAAAGATGCCTGTTTTTATTCAAATCCTAGGCATTTTGAGCCAATTGTTACAAGGGTTATTGTTTGGCTTCCTACATCAGTTGTAAGGGATACCAACCAGACTTCCTACTAGTCTGACTTATAGGTAGTAAGCTGGCATCCTTACAGTGGTTACTGTAGATAATGGGGTGGTTTCCTGGGCTGGTTGCTGCAGATTATGAGTCAGAGTTCTATTTCCACGTGTTTGTTCTGGCCATTGTTCATTTGCGTTTGCAGTCCCTCACTGTTTCTGAGCTGTCTAAAAGGAAGGTAGGAAATGCACATACTTATGGATGCAGGTACATACACGATCTCTATTCATTTCTGTATCAATCTATCTTTTTGTAGATAAATATGAACTCACATTCAGGCCTTCAACTCTAATCTAATCCAACACCAAAAAGTTTATTCTAGCATCCCCTCTTAGCTTATTTGTAACCATTTTTATCCAACAGTGAAACACCTGGCTCTCATCTATGCTGTACTTACTTGTTTGATAGACCCTGGTACAGAAGTAAAGTTGTTTTTTATTTTCTTTCCTACAATTCCTAACCCATACCCTTGGGAGAAACAAATTTACCAACCAGAGCACATTACATACTGTTAGTTTCATTTTATATATGTCCCTAAAGTATCTAGTCAAAACACTGCTTCCAAAAGTTACTTAGTCACCTCCTTTCTTCTCTACCTCCTTTGGTGTAACTACGTTATAGGTTTATTAGATTGATTTGTCATAGTCTGCATTCCATCCGGGTTCATCAGATATCTGGCTGATTTTTTAAAAAATTAGCATACAATAAAATTAGCTACTTGTGGTTTATGGTTCTTCAGATCTGACACAGTTGTATCACTTCCAAATTCTGTTGTACTGTCTCTGCAGAGCCAACGCCTACTTAGACTTCAAGTTAAAAAAAAAAAACAAAAACGGAATCTTTTGGGGTCAGGACCAAGATGGTGACATAGTAGGTTCCCAAGCTTATTTCCTCCTACAAATGTGCAGAATGTACAGCTACCCATGGAACAATTCCTTCCGAAAGAAATCCGAAAACTACCTGAGTGACCACTACACATCAAACACATGAGAAAATGCAATGAAACAGGTAGGAAAGACTAGGACATACCCTCACCATAAACCCCACAAAACTCTGACACAGCTCCATACAATGTGGAGGAAACCCCTAAGCTGTAGCTTCTCCCTGAGGAGAGAAGCATTGGGCCCCTATACCTGATACCTCAACTTTTAAGACCATGCCCGAAGGGATGGGCTCTCAAGATATGTAGCTCTGAAAGCCAGCAGGGCTGTGTCTCTGAGGCCCATGAGACCTCAGCAGTTCACAACAGGCACACAGCCCTCACTCTGGCTATGCCCCCAGCACAGAGGGGGCAGCCAAAATCCAAAATCTCCTGTCTCCCAGCTTTCCCTGAATGAGCTTTATCTGCATGGCTTAAAAGCTGCTGCCTACTTGTGATGAGCACCAGGTGCTATATGCTAAGTGGTGAATCACTAAGTTGTACACCTGAAACTCATATTACACTGTATGTAAACTAACTGGAATTTATTTTTTACTCTTTATTTTTTTATTTTTATTTATTTATGATAGTCACACAGAGAGAGAGAGAGGCAGAGACACAGGCAGAGGGAGAAGCAGGCTCCATGCACCGGGAGCCCGACGTGGGATTCGATCCCGGGTCTCCAGGATCGCGCCCTGGGCCAAAGGCAGGCGCTAAACCGCTGCGCCACCCAGGGATCCCACTAACTGGAATTTAAATAAAAACTTGAAAGAAAAATAAAATAAAAGCACTGCCTAAGGGCCAGGCTTCTGATCTAGAAGGCACTAGGAGTAGGCTGTGAACCTTTCAGAAATGAGGGAAAATAGAGGACTAATCTCCTGCCTTCTTTTTTTTTTTTTTTTGTATATTTTTTATTGGAGTTGATTTGCCAACATAAAGCATAACACCAGTGTTCATCCTGTCAAGTGCCCCCTCAGTGCCCGTTACCCAGTCACCCCAACACCCCCCCCACGCCCACCTCCCTTCTACTACCCCTTATTTGTTTCCTAGAGTCAGGAGTCTCTCATGTTCTGTCTCCCTCTCTGATATTTCCCAATCATTTTCTCCTGCCTTCTTTTAATCTTCCCTGTAACCAGCGTCGCCCTGAAAGGAGCTTGTGCACATGTCTGTGCCTCAGCTTTTATAAGCCTGCTGCCCAAGAGATGGCCCCAGGATCAGCTGGTTAAGATGGCTAAAAGGGCTACTATTTATGAATCCCATAGGACTATAGCAAATAAAGAAGCAATTTTTAACCGGCTATCCCCAGAAGGCTCAGCACAGAGGGAGCGGACAAAATCATTCATCTCCTAGACTTTACCTTAAAGAGGTTTACCTGCATACTTGGGGCACCTGGGTGGCTCAGTCAGTTAAGCTTTCTGACTCTTGGTTTCAGCTCTGCTCATGATCTTGGGATTGTGATATTGAGCCCACTGCACTGGACTCTCCACTCAGTGGGAATCAGCTTGAAATTCTCTCCCTCTGTCCACCCCCCCCCCGCCCAGCACTCACTGGTTTGCTCTCTCTCTCTCTCTCTCTCACATGTGCATGCACACCTCCTCTCTAAAATAAATAATTTTTTTTTAAAAAAAGAGGTTTATCTAAATACTTTATTTTAAAAAAGATTTTATCTATTTATTCATGAGAGACAGAAAGAGAAAGGCAAAGGCAGAGGGAGAAACAGGGAGCCTGATGCAGGACTCAATCACAACCTGAGCCAAAGGCAGATACATAGCTGCTTAGCCACCCAGGCACCCCTATCTGAATATTTTTAAAAGCCATTGTCTGAGGTACATAAGTTCCCCATAAGAGAACCTTCATAGGACCACAAACAGATTTTTCAGCAGAAATCATGCAGGCCAGAGGGAATGGAATGACATATTCAAATGTTAAAAGAAAAATGAAACAGGGACACCTGTGTGGCCCAGCGGTTGGGCGCCTGCCTTTGGCTCAGGTCGTGATCCCAAGGTCCTGGGATGGAGTCCTGCATTGGGCTCCCCGCGAGGAGCCTGCTTCTCTGTCTGCCTATGTCTCTTCCTCTCTCTCTCTCTCAGTCTGTGTCTTTCATGAATAAATAAATAAATCTTTCAAAAAAAAAAAAAAAAGAAAAAGAAAAATGAAACAAACCGAATAAGAAAGCTCTACCCAGCAAAGCTTGCCTTCAGAAGTAAGGGAGAAATAGTTTTCCAGATAAACAAACAAACAAAAAACGAAAAGAATTCATCAATACTAGACCAAATTTACAATAAATGTTGAAGGCAGTTCTTCATATTGAAACAAAAGGAAGGTAATTAGGAATAAAAACATATGCAAGTATAAATCTCATTGGTAAAGGTAACTATTTGGTTAAATCCAGAATATATTAGTGATGTAATGGCGGTAGTTAAATCACTTATAACCCTAATAGAAAGGTCAAAAGAGAAAGTATTAAAAATAACTATAATAATTTGTTAATGGACACATAATGTAAACATGTAAATGGTGATATTAAAACACAAAATATGGGGTTGACAGAGTTTTGGTATGCATCAAAGTTTAAGTTATTATCAGCTCAAAATAGAATGTTATAAATGGGTTTTATTTAAGACTCACGGTACCTATAAACAACAACAACAACAAAACCCGTAGTATATACACAAAAGATAAAGAAATCAATATATAATAATACATAAGAAAAATCAAATCACCAAAAGGAGAGAATAAGGAAGGATAAAAAGAACAAGGGAATTAGAAAACAAACATAAAACAAGCAACAAAATAGCAATAGTTAAGTCCATACATACCAATAAATACTTTAAGTATAATGAACTAAATTCTCCAACCAAAAGACATGCAATGCCTAAGAAAAACAAAAACAAAAGAGAGGACCCAACTATATACTGCCTATAAGAAGTTCACCTCAGCTTTAAGGAACACATAGACTGAAAGTGAGAGGATGAAAAAAGATAAACCAGGCAAATGGAAACCAAAAGGAAGTTTGAGTAGCTACACTTATATCACACAAAATAAATTTTAAGGCAAAGACTGTAGAAGACATAGAAAGCCATTACATAATGATGAAGGGGTCAATCCAACATAAGGATATAACATTTATAAATATTTATATACCTGACATAAGAGCACTGAAATATATAAGCTAAACATTAAAAAGATCTAAAGGGAGAAGTTGATAGCAATGTAATAATAGCAATTTCAATACTCTAATTCCAACATTATATAGATAATCTAGACATAGAATTAATAAAAAAAAAATTGGATGAAACTACTTATTAAACCTAACAGATATATACTGAACATTCCATCAACAGCAGCAGAATGCACACTCCTCCATAGTGCACATGGAACACTCTCTGGAATAGATCTTGTGTGAGGCCACAAAACAAGTGTTAATAAATTTAAGAATATTGAAAACATATTTAAACACCTTTTCCAGCCAAAATGGTATGAAACTAGAAACCAATTATAAGAATACTAAAAATTAACAGATATGTGGAGATTAAACATGTTACTGAACAACTGAAGTGTCAAAGAGGGAATCAAGAGAAACCAAAACTATATTGAAACAAATGAAAATGGAAACAAAACATCCTAATGCCTATTAGAATCAACAAAAGCAGTTCTAAGAGGGAAGTTCATAGTAATAAAAGCCTATAGTAAGAAAAATGAAATACATCAAATAAACTAACTTAGGCACCAAGGAACTAGAAAAACAAGAATATACTAAGTGCAAAGTTAGCAAAAGGAAAGAAATAACAAAGATAGCATGGAAATAAATGAAATAAACTATCAATGCTGAAATTGGAAGAAATAGAAAATTTGAACAGACCCGCGACCAGCAAAAAAATTGAATCAGTAATCAAAAATCTCCCAACAAACAAAAGTCAAGGGCCAGATGGTTTCCCAGAAGAGTTCTACCTAACAATTAAAGAAGAGTTAATACCTGTTCTTCTCAAATAGTTCCAAAAAAATAGAAATGGAAGGAAAACTCCTCAACTCCTTCTACAAGGCTAGCATTACCTTGACTGCAAAACGAGATAGAGACCTCACTCCAAAGGAAAATTACAAGCCAATATTCCTGATGAACACGGATGCAAAAATTCTCAACAAGATACTCGCCAATAGTATCCAATAGTACATTAAAAGAATTATCCACCACAGTCAAGTGGTATCTGTACCTGGGCTGAAGGGATGGTTCAATATTTGCAAATCAATCAACATGATAAACCATATTAATGAAAGAAAGAATAAGAATCATATGGTTCTCTCAATAGATGCAGAAAAAGCAATTGATGAGATACAGTATCCATTCTTGATAAAACCCTTCAACAAAGTAGGGATAGATGAAGCATACCTCAACATCATAAAGGTCATATACGAAAGACCCACAGCTAATATCATCCTCAATGGGGAAAAATTAGAGCTTTTCCTCCACAGTCAGGAATAAGACTGTGATGTCCAATCTCACCATTACTATTTGACATAGTACTAAAAGTCTTAGCCTCAGCAATCAGACACCAAAAAGAAATAAAAGGCATCCAAATCATCATGAAAGAAGGCAAACTTTCACTATTTGCAGATGACATAATACTCTATGTAGAAAACCCAAAAGACTCCACCAAAAAATTGCTAGAACTAATACATGAATTCAGCAAAGTTGCAGGATATAAAATCAACATAAAGAAATCTGTTACATTTCTATTCATCAATAGTGAAGCAGCAGCAAAAGAAATCAAGGAATTTACATTTACAGTTCCATTTACAATTGCACCAAAAACCAGAATCCTAGGAATAAACCTAACTAAAGAGGTAATAAAAGATCTGTACTCTGAAAACTATAGAACACTTATTAAAGAAATTGAAGAGGATACAAAGAAATGGAAGAACATTCTGCGCTCATGGATTGGGGGAAAAAAAAAACATTGTTAAAATGTCTATACAACCCAAAGAAATATACACATTTAAAGCAATTCCAGTCAAAATACCAACAGTGTTTTTCACAGCTAGAACAAAAATCCTAAAATTTGTGTCGTATCACAAAAGACCCCAAATAGCCAAAGCAACCCTGAAAAATAAAAGCAAAGTTGGAGGCATCATGATTCCAGAATTCAAGCTATATTACAAAGCTGTAGTCATCAAGACAGTATGGTACTGGCACAAAAACAGACACATAGGTCAATGTAACAGAATAGAAAACTAGAATGGACCCACAACTCTAGGGTCAACTAATCTTCGATGAAGCAGAAAAGAATATCCAATTAAAAAAGGAAAAAGGTAGTCTCTTCAACAAATGCTATTAGAAAACTGGACAGCCACATGCAGAAGAATGATACTGGACCACTTTCTTACACTATACACAAAAATAAACCCAAAATGGATGAAAGACCTAAAATGTGAGATAGGAATCCATCAAAATCCTGAAGGACAATGCAGGCAGCAACCTCTTCGATCTAGGCCACAAAAATTTCTTGCTAGGCATGCTTCCAAAGGCAAGAGAAACAAAAAGCAAAAAGTTAACTACTGGGATTTCATTAAATAAAAAGCTTCCACACAGCAAAGATAATAATCAAAACTAAAAGGCAGCCTATGAAATGGGAAAAGATATTTGCAAATGACATATTTGACAAAGGGCTAGTATCCAAAAATCTATAAAGAACTTATCATTGTTAACAACCAAAATCAAATAATGTAGCTGAGAAATGGGCAGCAGACATGAACAATCATTTTTCCAAAGAAGATATCCAGATGGCTAACAGACACGTGGAAAGATGCTCAACATCAACTCCTCATACAGAAATACAAATCAAAACCACAATGAGATACTAAACTCACACCTATCAGAATGGCTAAAATGAACAACTCAGATAAACAACAGGTGTTGGTGATGATGAGGAAAAAAGGGAATCCTCTTGCACTGTTGGTGAAACTGCAAATTGGTGCAGCCACTCTGGAAAATAGCATGGAGGTTCCTCAAAAAGTTCAAAATAGAACTATCCTACAACCCAGCAGTTGCACGACTAGATATTTACCCAAAGGATACAAAAATACTGATTTGAAAGGGTACAATGACTATGGAAAGAGCCCAAATGTCCAATGTCCAATGACTGATGAATGGATAAAGAAGAGCTGATATATGTATATGTATACCAACAGCGTTTTTCAGAGCTAGGACAAAAATCCTAAAATTTGTGTGGAATATATATATATATATATCAAACATTATATATATTATATATATATATAAATATATATTTAACATTGTTAAAATGTCTATACTACCCAAAGCAATCTACACATTTAAAGCAATCCCAATCAAAATACCAACAGCATTATATATACATAATATATAAGTATATAGATATATACACATTTTATATACACGTATATATATACATGTTTTATATACACACACACAAATATACACACACACACAATGGAATATTAATCAGAAGAATGAAATCTTGCCACTTGCAGCAACGTGGATGGAGCTAGTGTGTATTATGCTAAATGAAGTAAGTCAGTCAGAGAAAGACAAACACCATATGATTCCACTCATACGTGGTATTTAAGAAACAACAGATGAACATAAGGGGGGGGGGAGAGAGACAGAGAGAGAGAGAGAGAGAGAAGGAGAGAGAGAGAAAGAAACCAACCATAGGAGACTTTTAACAATAGAGAACAAAATGAGGGGAGGGATGATGGAAAGAGGTGGGTGGGGGATGAGCTACATTAGTGATGGGTATTAAAAAAAGCACTTGTTAGGATGAGCACTGGATGTTGTAAGTGATGAACCACTGAATTCTACTCCTGAAACCCATATTGCACTCTATGTTCACTAACTAGAAATAAAAAGGAACTCTTTTGCACTGTTGGTGCAAATGTAACCTGGTGCAATTGCTGTGGAAATCACATGGAGGTTCTTCAGAAAGTTAGAAATAGAATTACCTATGATCCAACAATTGCACTACTATGTATTTACCTCCAAATACAAAAACACTCAAAGGGATACATGTAACCCTATATTTATAGCAGCATTATTTACGATAGCTAAATTATAGAAACAGCCCAAGTGTCCATTGATTAATGAGTGGATAAATAAGAAAATAAGACGTGGCATGTACGTGTGTGTATATATATTCATTTAGCCATAGAAAGAATGAAATCTTGTCATTTGCCACAACATGGATAGAACTAGAGAGTATAATGCTAAGGAAAATAAGACAAAGACAAAAACCATATGATTTCCCTCATGTGGAATGTAAGAAACACAACAAACAAACAAAGGAAATAAAATGAGAGAGAGAGAGAGAGAGAAACACAAACCACGAAACAGACTCTTAAGTATAGAGAACAAACTGATGATTATCAGAGGGGAGGTAGGTGAGTAGATGCTTGAAACAGGTGATGAAGATTAAGGACTGAACTTGTTCTGATGAGCACCAGGTGATGTATGGAGTTGCTAAATCACTATATTGTACACCTGCAACAAATATAACACTGTATATTAACCTATGCTGGAATTAAAATGAAAGATTTCATTAATTAATAAAATAAATTTTAAAATAAATGGTGTTGGAAATTGGACCACCACATGCAAAGGAGAAGAATGAAAATGGATTCCTATGTACACCAGACACAAAAATCAACTCAAATGGAGTAAAGACTTGAATATAAGACCTGGAACTGTATATATCCTAGAAGAAAATACAGGGGGTAAGCTCCTTGACAATGGTCTTGGCAATGATTTCTTTTGGGTTTGACATCCAAAGCAAAGCCGACAAAAGCAAATATAAACAAGTGGAACCACATCAAACTTAAAAGCTTCTAGACAGCAAAGGAACCCATTAACAAAATGAAAAAGCAACCTATCAGATGGGAGCAAGTATTTGCAAACCACATATTCAATTAAGGGTTAATATCCAAAATATACAAGGAACTCACAACTTACTAGAAAAAAAACCAAATATCCCAATTTTTTAAATGGGCAAAATCCTAAATAGATGTTTTTCCAAAGAAGATATACAAATGGCTAGCAGGTACATAAAAATGTGCTCAATGACATTCATCATCAGGGAAATGAAAAATTGAAACCACAATGAGATACCACCTCACATCTGTTAGGATGACTATTATCAAAAAGACAAGAGAAATGCTGGAAAGGATGTGGAAGGATGCGGGGGGAAAAAGGGCAAGCTTTGTGCACTGCTGGTGGAATTTACACTGGTATACTCACAATGGAAAACAGTATGAAGCTTTCTCAAAAATTTAAAAATAAAGTACAATATGATTCAGTAATTCTACTTATAGGTATATACCCAAAGGAAATGAAAGCATTATCCCGAAGAGATATCTGCATTCCCATGTTCAATGCAGCATTATTCACAATACTCAAGGTATGGAAACAACCTAAGTGTCCATTGACAGATGAATTGATAAAATATATACATATACATAGAATATAATACTATTGAGCCTTAAAAAAGAAAGAAATCCTGTCATTTGCAACAACATGGCTCAGCCTGGAAGGCATTATGCTCAGTGAGATAAGTCAGACCAAGAAATATCACATATCAGTCAAACTCAGAAACAGAGCAGAAAAGCAGTTATCAGGAGCTGGGCAGTGGGGGAAACGGAGAGGTTGGTAAAAGGGTATAAACTTTCAGTAACAAGTGAATAAGGTCTGAGGATTTAATATATAACATTGTGACTATAGTGACAATGGTCTATTGTATAAATGAAATTTGCTAAGAGAGCTTAAACTTTCTCCTCATCTCATTAAAAAAAATAAGGTGATTATGTGAGATGATAGATGTGTGAATCAACTGGATGATGGGAATCCTTTCACAATGTATAACTATATTGAAACATCACATTGTACATTTCAAACAGCTCACGAATTTATAAATTATGTATCAATAAATTGGAAAAAATAAATATGAAATACTTTATTGTAATAATTATGAGTTAACATTCCAAAAGATTGGGGGATTTCAGGGTTAATATATGGGTTTTAAGTGAAACCAATATTTTGTGTCCCCAGAGCAATCTCTAGATGTGACTCTTTGTTCTTATCATCCTTAGCCTTTTGAGCACCAAGCTCATATCTATTAGAGAAGAAAGATCCTTTTTTCTTTTTATAATTCTTATGTGTGATTTTCTCCTTTAGTGAGCCTCTTTTGTAATGTCCCTGTAAATTCTTACTGAAGGAGTTAGAGTGGTCTTTTCTTGCAAATAAGGATACAGTTGCAAAATCTGAATTAAAATTTTTGGATTTCCTCCTCCCTAAGTTTAAATACACAAGAAATTTACTGTTGTCCAGGCCCATATACCTAGTAGAGATTTCTATTACCCCTTTTTCTTCAAATATTGATTTGAGTCTTATAAATATAGTCTTCTCAGAAACTGAAATATTAATTTAATTTCACCAGGATATACTTCATTATTTCCTCTCTAGTTTATTATGTTTCTCAATTTTGTTTGTAAATGAAAGTTTAGATAATTTCAGATTGAATGTGTACTATTTTACTATCAACTTTAGTTTGGCATTAACACAGAAAGAGATCTCAGAGCTTTTGGGTTTTTTTAAATTTTGTATATAATTTACTTTATTCTTTTCTATTTTCTGAGCACAGTTGATACACAATGTTACATCACTTTCAGATGCAGAGATCTCAGAGTTTGTTTGTTTTTTTTCTTGTCCAGACCACTAAATTTTCAAGACCAGAATACAAAGTAAAAGTCCAATTATGTCAAGGGAAAAATAGAAGTTTAAAGAAAAGAACTGAATCCGGACTTTTTAAAAGAAAATCTGTAATTAAATGTAAGTTTTAATGATCTATTTGCTTATCCTTTCACATCATTATTAGTTGAAAATCAACTGTATTGATGAATCAAAACCTGTGTAAAAATTTAGTCTCATTTTATCCCTAATATTGCCCATTAAGGGTAATAAAGATTTTTAACTCCAGCAAGTTTTTTTTTTTTTTAAGATTTTACTTATTTATTCATGAGAGATATACAGAGAGAGGCAGAGACATAGGCAGAGGGAAGAAGCAGGCTCCCTGTGGGGGGCCCAATTTGGGACTCTATCCTGACCCCCAGACTCTGGGATCACGCCCTGAGCTGAAGGCAAACACTCAACCGCTGAGCCACCCAGGTGGCTCTAGGGAGGTTTAAGGAAGTATTTCTAAAAAGCTTTATTTCTTGAAATAATGCTTAGCACATAGTAGGTATTTAACAACTTTGTGTTTGATTAAGTTGAAAGAATGAAGAGAATTTATAACTTTTGCTATTTCAGCTAAATTATGTACATATTAAATAAGACTATTCATGAATACATTTAAAAATGAATACCCACAAATTATACTCCAAATTATTATTAATATTTACCACGCTATTGTGAACAAATATATTAAATGTTAGCCTTATAATTCAATTGGAGTATCAAGAAAAAGACTATTTTAGAAAACCAAAGTAATGAGGTCACAAAAATATTTTTTCTATTTGCACATTATCCACTTAACATGTTAATATGGAAATGGAAAATTAGTTTATATCATGAATTTATTATTTAGTTTTAGTAAAATTTAGTAAAATTTACATAAATGAATTAAAACTACTTAAACAGATTTGCTGTGAAATTAACATTCTTTACTAAAGTAATTATATGAAGATGATATTCATGTTACATGTTCTTTCTTTACCCCTCATTCACCTCTAGCCACCCATTCAAATAATTACAAATCTCATGTGTTTCAATTGACAGGTAGCATTTTATCATCCTCATTCTTGAAGACAGACATTAATTATTTTTGATTTGTCTAAATGACAAGGTTACTTGAGAAAAATTGAAATCTTTGTTTAAGAATAGGTTCAAATCTTTATTCCAGCTTTTTCTAGCTATGTTTCCTTAACCGAATTATGTAACATCTCTGAAACTTCGTTTTACTTCTCTTTATAAATAAGGGTCCTAATATCGACCTTATAGCTCTGTTGGGGTGTATAATTATAAGAATCATCATTATTTTAATGCTGGAAATGTTTGATTCTGGTTTTCATTTTCAAACTCCCGTGGCAGCTACAAACATCAGGAACAGTAACTGATTAATGGAAAATATTTTTAAATGTTATAATCCTGCCAGATAAGTTAATTGTTTTTAATAATGATGGTACAAAACTTAAATTTAAAATCATGATGAAGGAGATCCCTGGGTGGCTCAGCGGTTTAGCACCTGCCTTTGGCTCAGGGCATGATCCTGGAGTCCTGGGATCGAGTCCCACATTAGGCTCCCTGCATGGAGCCTGCTTCTCCCTCTGCCTGTGTCTCTGCCTCTCTCTGTGTGTGTCTCTCATGAATAAATAAATAAAATCTTTAAAAAAAAAAAAAGAAATCATGATGAAGGGGCACCTGCATGGCTCAGTTGGTTAAGCATCTGCCTTTGGCTCAGGTCATGATCCCCAGGTCCTGGGATCAAGCTCCGTATTGTGTGTGTGTGGGGAGTCTCTGTTCAGCAGGGAGCCTGCTTCTCCTCTCTGCCCCCTGCCCCCTGTCCACTGCCCTCTGCCCCCAACTGATGCTTCCTCTGTCTCTCTAGTGTCTCTCAAACAAATAAATAAAATCTTTAAATATTTTTTTAAATCACGCTTAATTGGGATCCAACTTGATAGCTTATCAATATTGTCCAAAGTAACAGATTACCTCTTTGAAAGCTTACTGAAATATGGCAAATCAAGGTGGATGGTAAAGTTCTTTTCTTAAGAGAATGACAGAATTATGTGATATCCTGGTTCTGAGACTATATTTCCACTTATTAAAATATAAATGTTTCTTGTTATTATGAGGGGTAATTATCAATTAGAATACTAATGAAATAATACTGAGAGAAAACTTTCTGTTTTATTATAAGGGGAAGCAGCTTGATATAGGAAAATACTTAGGTTTTTAAATCAGAAGGAAGTATATTCAAGTCCAAATCTCCACCGATTAATATGAAATAGCTACACCTCTGACTCTTAGTTTCCTCATCATTGATAAAAGATAATAAAGTTTCTCTGTCAGAGTTGTTATGATGGTAAGACATAATACTTATGAAGATATTAGTGTGCTATTTGGTACCTAACAGGCCCTCATTCCATGATTATGGCTCCAATGATGAGAATGTGTTCTGTTTCTATAAGCATCCCTATCGAAAATGTGGGCAGACACTTTGACAAGTATTCATCATGCATTCATTAGATGTATTCATTCACTCATGCATCCATCCATCTGTCCATCCATTCATCATAATTTCAAGGCAAGATCAAGGCAGTGAGGACAACTAAGTGAAATAAATCAACAGAACTAACTACAATGCAAAGCAAAGAGATCGATTATTGAAGTAGAAACAGTCACCAGAATGTGAGAAAAGGAAACTATTTCAGGAAAGTACCACTGAGAAGCTAGAACTTAAGATTGGTCATGGAAGAGATGAATACCGTTCCTAAAATTTGAGAAGTTGTAGAGAGGATATACACTTTGAAAACAAGAGTGAGTTCCACATATAACCTGAATATGAGCCTCATGTGACCCATTCTTCAGCAAACAGACCCCAGTAACAAGAAGAAAGTAAGTCCAATCTTATAATTTTATCTCTCCAAGAACATCAAAGGCTATGCAATTTAAAACCTACTTCTGCCGTTCTTTTCATTCTGTATTTTTTTTTACCCCCTTCTGCTTCCCCTGAAGCATCTCTTCCCATTTCTCCTTCTCTATACAGCATCAAAATATACTTCATCCCAAGAGGTCTTTTCTTTTCCATTTCTTTTGCTGTATTTCTCTTTATTCTTATTTCTTATAGGAGTTACTCTTGACACAATTCAAATTCCCTATTCTGATTTTCTCTCCACTGATTAGCATGATCTGCATAAAAAGGAGCAAGAACTAGGGCAGGGGTTCTTTTCCAAGGGATTCGAGGAGAGGACTGTATTTCAACATAATTGGTTTCTCTGATAATCTTATGCATTTTATTTCATGCATTTAGAAACACCATTTTGAGAAATAATCCATAGGTTTCTCTAGATTGCTAAAGTCAGGGCAAAAAACATGTTTAGGAACCCTTGAAGTGAGGCTAAAGTAGAGCAATTGAAAATGGCAGTGAATATTTACTCATTCAAATTTTTGTCCACATTTCACTTGAAAGCCCTCTGCAGTTTTGTGGAAAGCAGTAGGCAGTCACTGTGGCCAAAACTTATCATGAGGATAGGAAGTGAAGGGAGATGAGACATTGATTTCTATGTGAACAAAAACAGAAATGACACACAAAACAGCCACTATGCTGTGCATAAACAGTAGCAGTCTCTTCATAAAAACAGAAAGGACTCATTTTCTGTATTTTTCTTTCCATGCTCTTTTAGATTATCCTGCCACTTCTCTCATTAGCTTTCCTAAAATTATCCATAGTCCAAATCTAGCAAAGAAATAGTCAAACTTACTAAAACTTCTAATTTCAAAGGAAATTAGTTGCTACCTCAAATTAAACGGAAATCAGCTGTCATAGTTCAAATATTTCACAGCAGTTACCCAGCCACCTAATTCCCGTCCTGTCTCCCGTTATACCCTCCACACCTCTTCTAATACCTTAACTAGAAGTTTTCAAGGGAGTAGATTTCTGAAAGACATTCCTGTCAGCTTTTAGTGTTGCTAAAAAATCAACCCACCTGCCACCAGCTGTGTGACAGTTTATATAGTGTTGCCAGGCCCATAATGGTTCAGAGTATTTGTGAATATATTATTTTTGACAGGTTCCTCTCCCAATTAAGGACCACACAGAACTCTCCATTCTCAGTCAAAATTCCTAGAAGTGTTATCCCTTGGGCAGCTAAGCAATTTTACAGGTAGGAAAAAAATAAAGTCTGTAGGTTTTCAGGAGGATATGGGAAGGGGCACAAATCAGCAGGCAGTTCATTCTTTTACATCAGTGGGCAAGTCTTCAGGGGCAGCGCTGACTGCCAATTTGCAGGATGTTAAGTCACCTTCTGCCATCAGCTCTGTGGCAATGGCAAAACTATCCCATAATACCCAAACTTACACTTTTGTGAAGGCAGCAGAATGCCAATTATTCTCACAAGTACAAGACTCAGAACAGACCAAACCACATTTTAAGTTTTTCTCCTGAGGACAGATTGAATATGGTGGCACTTTTCAAGTAATGGCCACTTAAAAGATGAAGCTATTGTATAAAAATATAGGGATGTCATAAATAAGTTTAAATCGGCTCTCCTGGTTTACAGTCACCAATCAATGGGAAGTGATTTTCTTTTGCAATTTAACACACCTGACAACTTCAAATGTATTAAATAATGTAGCTGACCAATGATTATACTAGCTAACATGTATTCTACTGCCAGCAACAAAATGTATTGAGTGCTTGGTATGTATCAAGTACTTTATACATATGTGGGTGAATCCATCTAATTTCTATCCCACAAATCATCTCATTTAGACACTAAGACTATCATTTTAAAGAAAATAAAACTAAGAAGGTAAGGCATTTGCTGAAGCTAGTATTAGGGAGAGCCTGGATTTGAGTCCAGACAGTCTGAATCCAGAGCCCACTTGCAATTTTTGCTGTTGTGCAGGACCCTCACATGTGAAAGGGCCCCCTACTTGCATTAATGCTACCTTGTCATTGTCTTGAATAATAACAGTAATTTTGTTGTCTCATTATACTAGATTGTAAAGACCAAATACATGGAGTTGCTATTCTTGGATATTTAGAACTAAGACCCTCAGAAAATTCAACCTGCCTATCCCACCACAAGTTGCCACAACATAATCTGTGTATTATATATCAGATGCAGTTATGATCCAGGCCCTCCACCAGACTAAGTCTATAGCAATAGCATAGTGCCAAAGGAAAAGTACTGGATTCACACAATACATGCATCACTTTAAACATAACTGGAAGCATAGAGCTTCTCGATAATGGTAGGTAGTAGGATACTAATAATTTAAAATAATTTGGTCCCTCAAGAACCCAGATGGGCAATTCATAGTCACTGAGATTTGGAAGGCAACTTAAAGATAATCTGTTTAAACCTCTCAGTGGCATCTGGTCTACTCAGAAGACTTTATTACTAATTTTTTTCTTTTCTATGAAGACTCTCAATATTAAGTTTATTCCTATTATTTTTAAGGTTAAGATTAGAAATTGAGAGCAGATGTATTTAGTATCTTCTGGCTGGTTTAGATTTAAGCTGGATTAAAGGTTTATTTCATCAGATATCCTCTTTGACAAATGATCCAAAATATCCTTAGTCATCATCAGAATGTAGGTTGAGCCTTCATGTGTGCAAGGATATTTTTCTCAATTTATTATAATTTCTGCGACTTACGCACAACAGTGATGGAAACAGCCTGGTATAGATTTCCAAGGCACAGTGTGGGAGGCACTGTGTGTGCACAAATCCCGTTATTTGTTAATAGGATTTGTCCACATACCTTCTGCCCAGTCCGTTCAATGCTTTGAAATATTGCAGCTGCTTTTTTCATTTTCTGTTAAATCCGATTGGCAGCAATGTCAATGCTACAGCTCAACCCACAAACAGAAGCACAACTACAAGCAAGAATACACTGGTGGAAAAATAGCCATAAATGCCACCATGAAGCAAAAATATTCCATGGCAGGATGCCATCTGGGGAATTTAGTTACCCTACTAGGCCCAATCCTAAGTAAGATATTTTATCTTTAACTGGTTATTGTTCTATAACATTGATGACTCCAACATAGTGCATTCTTAACTGGAGGCAATTTTGCTTCCCACAGGATATCTGGCAATGTCTGGAGACACTTTTGATTGTCATGACTGAGAGGTACTATCCATCAAGTGGGTATGCTTCTAAATATCCTACAATGTATATGAAAACCCAGCATGGCAAAGAATTATCTAATACTCAATTTCAGTACTTCAAAGGTTAAGGGCTCAGGCCCCAAATATTTCAAACCAACCTAGTAATCATAAATGATGGTTTTCCTTTTTTTTTTTTTTTTTTTTTTTTACCACCGTTTAGAATATAAATAGTAGTGTCAATTGGGGAACAAATTCAAGTACCATATTTTTGTGTTGGTGACATTTAAGGATACATCTCTTCCTAAGTATTTTGAACAAGATAAGAAGAAGTACTAAAGATGAAAAGAGCAAAAGTATATTCTTAGAAGTATGACAGCCAGAAGGGACTTCTAGTCTAGCATTTGCAAACTCTATTCCCTACATACCAGTTCAGCAAGACATATGGGTATCCCATGAGTAGGTATCCAGATCAAATGACACAGTGAAGTGTTGGGCTCAAGCAGAGTGAAATATATTTTGATTCTGAAGAACCATTCTAAGAGCTTGGAAGTGCTCACAGGCACCAGGTGGCTCTCCAAAGGTGACTACAGTAAAATAGAAAAAAGTTTTCAAACTCACTGAACCATCAAATATTTTACGCCTGTAACATCTGTTAATATTGCCTTCAACAAAAGCTCTAGTCCACCTAGCATGCTCATAAGTATTGTACAAAGATCAAGTTACTTGCTCAAAATTCTTCCAATAAGGACCAAGCAAGGACAATATCAAAGCCTATATTACCCAGTCCATTCTTCTTTCCACCATGCAGTGTTTGTTTTTTTTTTTAATATCTATAGTTATTATTTTTTTTAAAATGGGTTAATTATATTATTACATCATAGCATATAGTGCTTGGAATACATTTATTTATTTATTTATTTATTTATTTACTTATTTATTTATTTATTTTAGAGGTGGGGAGGGGCAGAGGGAGAGAGAGAATCTCAAGCAGACCACCTCCTCACCCCACTTTAGGCACAGAGTCCTGAGATCATAACCTGAGCTGAAATCAGGAGCTGAAAGCTTAACTGACTAAGCCATTGAGGTGCCCCAGAATACACATTATTTTAGACAGGGCATTTCCAAATCCATTATCATCTTTAACCCTCATAACTCACATCAAGTTATTTTTTTTTCCTCTTCTTTTTTCAACTTCATGATTTTTCCTTTCATCATCACTACCACCATATCTTCAATATGAACTCAGCTACTAGAACTTGCTTTGAGGTTAGGGCCTTTGCTATCCCATGTTGAAAACAACTGATGGCACAGTGGAGCCAATGTCTGTTGAATTAATGAATGCTCCATTTTATAGATAAAGTGTATGAAATATAGAGAAGTTAAACTGAAGGTACAGGTACATGTTTTTAAGCACCTGTTATCCTGAAGGCAATGTGTTGGTTATTTATTATTTTTTTTGTATTATCTCACTGAATGAGTGAAATTTAATAGCAGCATCAAAAGACAAAGCAAAACCGGCAAAGGGAAGAAAAAAATAATACTTTCTTTAGGAAAATAATAGAAACTACAGAATAAGTGATGGAAAGCTGAAGTAATGTATTTTTTCCCTTGCTTTTGTGTTCCAAGATAGATAAAACCAGCCTGGACTTTATACTTCAGCATACTGACTCACACTCATTTGGTCTTATGCAAAAGGCCAGCAATTTTACGGAGTAAAATTTCTCAGCGGAGCTTCCAGAAGAGACACAATGATGAGCAATGAACTTTTCATGACTATCTAGTTAAACTAGCTGGAATTAAACACTTGAGTAGTTCCACTTAAATTTTATTTTTATTTCTTATGGTCATGGAATCTAGTCAACTTAATGTTTAACACATAATTCTCAAAAAAACAAAACTAAAAGGAACTCACTTGGAAAACAAAGAGATGAAAGATCTCCTTTAATAACTAATTCTCAAACACATGCAATTATCTAGTAGATTAGCTTACTGAGGACACTTGTCAGTTTTTCTCTACCAATGTAGAATCCAGTAATACTAATAGTCAACTCAGAATACACCCCAGAGAATTATTTTGATGAAAGAACTTTTTACTAGTGTGAAAATGCTTAATACTGAGATGTGTGCTCAACTTAAAGATGTGCAAACCTAAAAGGGCATTGCAACTCTAAACAGATAAAACTAGCTTTTATTTATTTGATTTCTGATCCAGAATTATTTTAATTTCCAGCAACAGTCACATGCTTTCAAAAATCTTAGATGATCATGAAACACATGGCAAGCCAACTGAAAGATCTCCACAAGATATTTGTTCATTGACAAATCCATTTTTCTATCACTCATTCAAACATCAATGTGCGCCAACTGTATAGAAAGTGCCAGTCTCAGTGATGTGAAGAGTTAAATATAAACACCCTGTACTTAAACAAGTCATGTCTCAATAAAGAGAATCAGATATAAAAAAGGAGAGCACATGCACAGAAAAAATTGGGTAGCAATGATGATCAATGTACCATTGTTTATATAAAAACTATATGGAATATAAATGTTCATCAAGAGAAGTGGCTAAAATAGTGAATTATTCACAATATGTAATAGCATAGCAGCAGTAAGTAGCTCAAAAAAAAAATCACCCCAATGCCCAGAGTTTGAGTGAATAACGTAAGTTGCTGAATAAATACGGCTACATAAATATTATATATTTATGGGTATGTAAGATATATAGAAATGCTTAGGGAAAAGGCCTGGAAAGACATAAATGAAATGAGAACAGTGGTTCTCTCTGGGTAAAATACTGGAACTGGGGAGATAGTCATAAAAAATTAGTTTTACCTGTAATGCTCATATCTTAAAATCAGAAACAATTCATGTATTATTTATCAAATGTATGTACATAGACAGAAAGCTGTAGATACAGGTATATATTAACACAATCAATACCATAGGGAGGAACACATAAAGTGATACAGAGTTTTGAATGAGTAAAACAGTTCCCTACAGGAGAAATTATGCAATATTTTATGTAGAAGAAGCCATACTTTATTAGTTATAAAAAGAATTTGGAGGTGGATAGAAAGTAAAATTAACTATAAAAATACTATAATGCACAAACATTAACTAAAATGGCTGGTGGGGTTTTTTGGGGGGAAGGATGATGGGATGAATAGCTGAAGCACAGAGTTTTTCCTTGAAACTATTTGGTGTAAAGTAGAATGGTGGCTACGTGACATTAACCATTGGAAAAAGTCTAAAGAACTATACAACATAAAGCATGAATCCTAAAGTAACCTATGGGCTTAGTAATAATGTATCAATATTGGTTCTTCAATTGCAATAAACTTACCATATTAATGGAAGTTATTCATAATAGAGGAAACTGTTGGGAGGAGGGTTGAGAACGCTCTGTTCTTTTTGTTCTATTTTTCTATAAGCCTAAAACTGCTAAAAAATAGTCTTTTAATTTTAAATTGTTGTAATAGAATGCAGAAACAAGAAGAACATAAGTAAAAGAATAATTAATGCTTTTGGTGGGAGACTGGGCCACTGGCTGTATTGTACCAATGATGCTGAGTTAATACAGAACACAGAAAGCTCCGTGGTGGGCTAGTACACAGAATATTTAATGTTATTGCTGTTATTTATTTATATGTTTGTTTTCTGTGTAATTTTTGATGTCTTAAAAAAGAACAATGGCTATTCCAGGACATATAAAAGTGGAAGAATATTACAAGAAGAGAGAGAACAGCTAAATGGATGACATACAGAAGTGAGAAACACCCTTGCTGGAAATGGAACAGAATCTGGTGCAGCTCAAGTGCAGACTCACATCAAATAGCCTGGAGGTGAAATCAAAATGTGAAGGTGAGAGTAGACTGTGAAGTGTACTGGATGCCTACCCAAGGGATTTGGATATGAGTATGCGAATCCATTTTTTTTTTTTTTTTTTTAAGAGCATGACCTACTCACTTCTGAGCTTCTGTGAGACGGATGGCAATGAGGAGAGAGGCAGGGGGACAGGAAAGGATCGGTGAATGTGTAATGAGGGTGATGGTTTGGGCATTAAAATGAGTGAGTTCAAATTCTGGGTCTCAACCTTCCCAGATGTATACGTAATAAACCCAAGGCCTACATCTTAAATGCTTTTAATCTCAATTTTCTCATGAATAATAACAAATATAACACTCTAACAGGTATGTGGTGGTATTAAATAAGAGAATAGATGCTAATAGAATAATAGTAAGTAACATTTTGGAGCAAAAGGCCAAGGAACTCTATGTGAAACTGAGGCATTCTTAAGTGATTCTGAGGCAGCTGGACATTTCGGTAAAGGGGGAACAGTCAGGATAATGCCTGTGATGAAGGCAGAAGGTAGTAGAGGGACAAATGAGAAACAGTGGGAAATGAGTAGCAAGATAACAGCGGGTTCCACTATGAAACTATGAAACTATGAAGAATTCTATCTGAAAACCAGTATGCTTCCACTGGTCTAGCTATTGTTTTACAATTCCTCTCCTACAGGCCTCCACACAGAAGCCTTCAAGGTATATCTTAGTCAGATTAGGCTGCTTTAACAAAATACAATAGACTGAGTGGCTAAAACATTTCTCAGAGGGGCACCTGGGTGGCTCAACGGTAGAGCCATCTGCCTTCGGCTCAGGGCATGATCCTGGGGTCCTGGGATGGAGTCCCACATCGGGCTCCCCATGGGAAACCTGCCTCTTCCTCTGCCTATGTCTCTGCCTCTCTGTGTCTGTCATGAATAAGTAAATACAATCTTTAAATAAAATACAATAAAATGAACACCAATAAAAAATAAATTTAATAAATAAATAAATAAATAAATGACAAAAAAATAAAAAATACAATAAAATAAAAAAATACAATAAAATAAAACATAAAACATTTCTCAGAATCATGGATGTTGGAAGTGCAAGATCAAGATGTTAACAAGGCAGGTTTTATTCTGAGGCCTTTTCTCTTTCCTGTGGACAACCACCACATTGCTGTGTGCTCACTGAATCTCTTTGTGTAACTTTGGAGAGAGAGAGTACTTTCTCGGATGTCTCTTAAGGGAACTAATCCCGTCATAAGAGCTCCTCCCTCAGGGCGTAATTACCCCACAGAGGCTCCATCTCCAAAAACCACACATGAGGGGTTATGACTTTCACATACAAATTTTGAGGGGGACACAAATCCGTCTATATAGCAAGGCACCACATGCAATTTCTTAAGTATAATCAGGACTCATAATTTTCTGAATAATAATTTTCTAACTATCCCTTAAATTTTTGCATTCTCTGTTACTAAGAATAAGAGAAAATGAAATATTGAGAAATATTTGAACTACTCTACTAAAACCATTATATGGATATTTACAAACACATACCCAGGGACACACATAACCACAGTTTTTAAAAAATTGTTCTAAAAACAATTTGTAGTGGAAATTTACCTTGTTTAAGATGTACTGTTGTTACGACTTTAAAATTTTGTACTTGATATCTTTAAAAGAACATTAACCCCCAGAGTCAATACATCTGTTAGGAAATATTTTGTTTTACAGGCAGGAATTATTTCATATTATGAATAAAAATACTTATTTTAATATGCTGCATTAAAAAGATTTTGAAGAGTTATATCAAGAATGGAATAACATTGAGGGGAAAATAAGAGTGATGTGAAAAATGAATATTTCTTTATTTTGATTTTCTTCTTTCTTATAAAATTTGACCTTTGTTATATTAATTAATATTGTTTTCATTATATTCTTTCAATTACTAAGTCAATGGACAATTACCTGAAATTGTTTTGTTTTCTAATCATCTTAAAACAATCAAACAAAACAAAACAACCACCTTTACATGAATTTTGCTCACTGGCATATTGTGTCACTAATTTTTTAATTCAATGCGTAATATTTTACCACCACTATAGAAGGAACAAATTGAATTACAGTCATAGAAACTCAGTCTTGCTATTGTTCAATTATCAAATATTTTATTATTCTACTAATTCTAACACCTACCATGTTCTGGGTAGAGGTGAGGTTACCGAGGCATTAATATTGGTTTCTAGGAACTTTAAAGTTAAGTGATTCACTCTTTTCCTCAAAACAATCTCATTGTTTCTCCATTAGACTCAAATTGTGTCTTACAGTTTTATTCAGTGACTAATTATGCTATTTACTACAATAAATCTCTGACAGTGGTGAAAATAAAAGCCTAATTTAGAGTACAAAAACAATGGACATTGTGGTCATGACTACTGACTTTTACTCAAAAGTCGATTCCAGCTAATTACAATGCTTGGAAAGTTGCACAAGGGACCAATGACAACTTAATTCTCTTCAGGTTCTTCCCATTAATAACCCAAATGTCCACCAGTACAACTGTCATCCTCCTAAGAAAAGACTTTAGAATGCAGCAAACAAGATGAAAGCAATAATAACTATAAAGTGCTTAGCACAGTGTTGGGTAGAAAATCAATGTTCAAAAATTGCTAGCTAATGATAATAAGAGTATTATACTACCAGCTTTTATGAGGACCCTGGTTCAAGATCAGAGAATACACAATACTAAAAATTAAAGAGATTCTAACATGTAATATATCTGAAAATGGTACCTGTCTAGTAAATAACCATTTATTGAATGAGCACATGAGTAAATGCTCTTCAGAATATAGAACTGTGTATCTGAGCAAAAGAGGAGGCACAGAAAATGAATATTTTGTATAATGACCATTTTGAAAGGCTGCTCTAACTTGGGTGAGCTAAGTCCAGATAACATCATAGGGACCGTACAAAATCTGCACCATGCCAGGCCTGCAAGTCCAATATCATCAGGACAGCTCCTTAGCAGTAAAAATATAAAAATAACTTATCAAATAAAAATCTGGATAAAAAATGTGACTAACTTTTTTTTTAAATTTTTTTAATTTTTTATTTATGATAGAGAGAGAGAGGCAGAGACACAGGCAGAGGGAGAAGCAGGCTCCATGCACCGGGAGCCCGACGTGGGGTTCGATCCCCGGTCTCCAGGATCGCGCCCTGGGCCAAAGGCAAGCACCAAACCGCTGCGCCACCGAGGGATCCCCTGTGACTCACTTTTATTATATTTTTTTCCCTATAGAATATACTAAGCCAAATTGAGGGAGGGAGAGTGTAAATCCTGAGATCCTGCATTAAATGCCTCTGATATAATAAATATTATTTATTTGATTTCTATATTAGCTAAATTCTATAGAATATATATATATATATAAAATTTTAGAACCAGGCTTGGCAGCATTATAATTAGAGAGAAAACAAGATTTTCTAAATTATATCTCTAAAAAGATTATGTTCTTTGTCATCCCTTCACTAGATTTGCACTGGCTATTTAAAGTTTTATCCTTCTGTATATATAACTATTTTAACTTTATGTTTTCCAAGCATCCTTAAAAGTGTACTTCTGCAATGTCCTCAGGGAAATTTTGTTCTAATTGCATTTTTAAATTATTATATATGTATGCTGAGTAGGACTTTCAGCTACTGTCTCTGCCTATTAGGTAATTCTACCTTGAAGTTTGAAATAATTTGTTATTATACACTGTTTTAAAAATCCCATGACAACAATACAGCCATTAATATGTGTAGCTATGATTATTTATTCATATATAATGTCTATCACAGATGAGTTAATGATACAATAAGCTAGTCACTAACTCAATGTTAAACCAAAGATCCAAGTCTGCTGCTGTGGTCAACTTCCCTTTACAATGTCTTTTCTTTCTTTCTTTCTTTCTTTCTTTCTTTCTTTCTTTCTTTCTTTCTTTCTTTCTTTCTTTCTTTCTCTTTCTTTCTTTCTTTCTTTCTCTTTCTTTCTTTCTTTCTTTCTTTCTTTCTTTCTTTCTCTTTCTTTCTTTCTTTCTTTCTTTCTTTCTTTCTTTCTTTCTTTCTTCTTTCTTTCATTCTTCCTTTTCTTTTTCTTAAGATTTTATTTATTTATACATGAGAGACACACAGAGAGGCAGAGGCCTAGGCAGAGGGAGAAGCAGGCTCCATGTAGGGAGCCCGATGTGGGACTCCATCCCAGGACCCGGGGATCATGTTCTGAGCCAAAGGCAGATGCTCAATCACTGAGCCACCCAAGTGCCCCTACAATGTCCTTATGAGGAGTGCCTGTGTAGCTTAGTCAGCTGAGTATCTGACTCTTGGTTTCAGCTCAGGTTGTGATCTCATGGGTCATGGGATCAAGCTCCGAATTGGTGTTGTGTTCGGCATGGAGTCTGCTTGGGATTCTCTCTCCCTCTTCCTCTGCCCCTCCTGCCTGTGTTCTCAATCTCTCTCTCAAATAAATAATCTTTTTAAAAAATAAAATGTCTTTCTGAAAGTGTTATTTCAGCATTATGTAAGTAAAAGTAAGTTGAGTTTACAGAATTATATACAAAATTATGTTAACTCTAATGGGAGGCTTCAGTCTTGATAAAAGTTATTAAGCTGTATATATAAAACTTCATGGATACCAAGGCCTATAATTTTCTGGATTTGTTAGCCACAGAGCCTTCTCCGTCCCTCTATTTTAAAAATAGAATGTAACATAATATCTTACACAGAATTTAAAGACATAAAACAGATAAGACTCTGGATGAAGCAAATGAATAGATCCTCTTCTATCCATCCCTGCTGAGCCATATGTGGGACATTCCTATACCCCTTTCTGTGAAACCCAGGGCTCCATAGAAAACTGCAGAGAATATGTCTTTTCTAGAATCTAATGTGGTAAACTAATGACAATGTTGGGGAATCTCTGGTACAATATTCATTGTGTTCAATAGGTAGATCTGGATAGAAAACTGGATAGAAAACTCCAAAGTGTTCTTTAATAATCTTTATTGGAAATGGTAACAAAAGTGCAATGTCACAAGAGTTCATGTATCAGGCCCTCTCTGTTCCTGGACACAAATGCATTAATAGGAGATTCCAATAAATAGTACAGAATATAACATAGCTGTGTGATACCAATTTTGTTCAATTTGGCTCATCATTCAAATACCTCCTCATTGTAGATCTATGCCACTTTTGAAGACTTTTTAAAAAACAACTGTAATATATATATATTCTATTTCTTAGTATCCTGCTGCTTTTAAAAAATAATGTGACATTTGTCCTGGGAGGAAACAAAGGCAGGGACTTGTTTTATTTGTGACCAGTTTCTCTGTCAGGATTTATTTTTCTCTCTCTTCCTTCCTGCCCACTCATCTTTTCTGTTTCTGTCCCTTTCCCTCTACCTTATTCCGAAAGAAGTAGTGAAGTTTATAGGAAATGTGCATCTGTCTATAAACTACCACCACCTCAGATGTTTTTAGTTCCCTTAGATACCTGTGCAATGAAACACACCAGTCTAAATCCTTCCCCACTTCTGTACATACAGCATTCTATGTATCCTGGAACTTTATAAGTAATCCTATTTTAAGATTCTGGACATTTTCAATGGAAGCTCTTATCACACATATTAATATTTATTTTTTCCTAAGAAGATTCAACTTGCATAAGTTCTTTATCCTTCTATTTCAAATTAACAAAAACAAAAGCTTTTTTAATATCCTAGATCCAGGTCAATGATTCTAAAACTAAAACTACCTGGATTTAAGATCAATCTAGCATAGTTTAAAGTATTTTTCAGTTTATTTAACATGTTTTGCTGAAATATCCTTATTTTTTTTCCAGCAGATTGTACCTTTGTCAAAAACCAAATGGCCATATTTGCACAGATTTATTTCTGGGTCTCTATTCAATTCCACTGATTTAGGTGTCTGTTCTTTTAGCAATACCACACAACTGTGATTCTTGTTGCTTTATGAATTCTGAAATGGACTATTGCAACATGCATCACAACTGAATGCCTATGAAAGCCCATTAGAGTTAAAACAATTTTATGTGTAACTGAGAAAATAGGCTAGACTTGGTTTTACATAATTTTTGACATTGTTTTGGCTATTCTAGTCTCTTTGTCTTTCCATAGAATTAGCTTGTAAATATCCATCAACAACAATTAAAAAAAAAAAAAAGCCTGCTAGAATTCTGAGATTGTATTGAACCTATACACCACATTAGGCAGAAAAGATATCTTAATTATACTAAGTCCTCCAATTCATGAACATGGTATATATTTGCATTTATTTAGGTCTTATTTTATTTCTTTCATTCATGTTTTGTGATCTTAGCATACAAAATCTGTTCCTATTCCATTAGATGTATATTAATTGCATCATGGTCTGCTGCTTTTAAAAAAATATACTGATTTCTAATTTTGCAGTGCATTGCTAGTATATAGAAACAAATTATTTCTTACCTGCAAACTTGTAAAATTCACTTATTAGTTGTGGGTATTTTTGTAGAACTGTATTCATTAAAATAGAAAATCATATCCTCTGAAGAGAGTTTATTTTAGTTCTTTCCCAAACTGTATGTATACGCCTTTTATTTATTTTGTAACACTTAGAACTTTACTTAAAAAATGATTTTGAATAGGAATGATGCGATAAGATGCCTTTGCCTTTTGTCTTATCTTAGAGGGGAAAAACTTCAATCCTTCACGGCTAAGTTAGATGTTAGCGTAGGCTTTCTGATGTCCTGATAAGTCTTTTTTTTTTTTTTGATGTCCTGATAAGTCTAACTGAAACAGTATATGGAATTTTCTTCTATTCTTAGCTTGCTGAGATTTTTTTTTGTTAAAATGAATTTATTTACTTATTATGATGAATCACATTGATTGATTTTCCAAAGTCGAGCCAGGCTTACATACCTGGAATAAAACCCACTTGGGCAGGTTGTATTATCCTTTTTTATGTATGCAAATTTGATTTGCTAATGTTAGGTGGATAATATTTTTTTGCAGCTCTATTCATGAGGGATGTTGATTTGTAGTTTTCTTTTTCAGCAATGTGTTTGTCTGGTTTGAGGATTACAGATTCCATCCTGGTCTCATGAAAATAAATTGGGTAGTTTTCATTCTCTTCTGTTTTCGGGGGAAAAATTGTGTAGTACTGATATTGTACATATCTGAATTATTTGGTAGAATTTATTATTTAAAACATCTAGGTCTTAAATTTCTTTTTTGGGGAGAAGTTTTATAATTAAGAATCCAATTTAATTTGTAGATATAAGATTATTCACATAATCTATTCTTCATAAGTGAGTTTTGATAATCTTTCAAAAATGTGTTCATTTCATCTAAGTTTTCAAATTTATGGGCATAGGCTTTTTCATACTATTCCTTACTATCCTTTTGATGTTTGTGGAGTCTTACAATGACATATCCTTCTTTGGTGACATTGGTAATGTATCTGATTTTTCTTGGTCATTCTGACAAGATATTTATCAATATTATTCATATTTTAAAATATCAATCTTTAGTCTCATTTTCATTGATTTTTTTCTATTATTTTTGAGCTTCCTTTCATTGACTTTTGCTCTATTTCCTGCCCTCTAGTTTCTTTGCATTTAGTTTTATCTTCCTTTCTAATTTCTTTTTTTAAAAGATCTTATTTATTTATTTATGAGACATACAGAGAGAGAGGCAAAGACACAGGCAGAGGGAGAAGCAGGCTCCATGCAGGGAGCCCAACGTGGGACTCGATCCTAGGTCTCTAGGATCAGGCCCTGGGCTGAAGGTGGCGCTAAACCGCTGAGCCACCTGGGCTGCCCCCCTTTTCTAACTTCTTATGGTAAAAGCATAGATTATTGGTTTTAGATCTTATTTTCTAAATTAAGCTTTCAACGATAGGAAGTTTTTCTCTAAGTACTACTTTAGTTACATCCCATACATTTTGATATACTTTTAAAATTCTTTCATATAAAATATTTGAAACTTGTCTTTAAACTTTCTTTTCAAAGTTCGTTTAATTTCACTTGGTTGTGGTTTTTCCAGATGTCTTTCTGTTATCAGTTTCTAGTTTTATTCCATTACGGTTCAAGAATATACTTGCTATGGTATTATTTTAAATTTGTGGTAATCTGTTTTATGGTCCATATTATGGCCCAGTATGGTGAATCTTTCATGTGGACTTGGAAACATAATGTATTCTGTGTATAGTGTATTCTCTCATCCCCCCTCCACAGTGGAGTCTGTGAGCTCTTTCCAATCTTTTGTGTATAAGCCTGTTGGGGTTTATGAGGAAAGATACAGATTGCAAAAAAGTTACTGATTCTGCCCTGATCTGTAGTCCATAAGGGCTCCCCTTGTCCTTATTTCCCATAGTTGGTCTTCATTAGTTTGTCAGCTATACTTGGTGACAACTCTGTGTCCTAGGACAGAAAGTCTTGTGATTTATTTACCTTCATTGTCTAAAACAGGCACTTGTAAGATTTATTTTAAAAGTAAATTCAGGGGATCCCTGGGTAGTTCAGTGGTTTGGCACCTACCTTCGACCCAGGGTGTGATCCTGGAGACCTGGGATCGAGTCCCATGTCGGGCTCCCTGCATGGAGCCTGCTTCTCCCTCTGCCTGTGTCTCTGCTTCTTTCTCTCTCTCTGTGTCTCTCATGAATAAATAAAATAAAATCTTTAAAAAAATTATAAAAGTATATTCACTGCCTATCCTATATTAAATCGAACAAATGTCATTTACAACACAAAATCCACATGATGTCCAATGATTATGAAGACACAAAATACTATCAATTTGTGTATAGCTGGAAACTTTGTATTTGTTTATAGTTTCTATAAAATGAGATTAAATTATAATCCCAAGATAAACAATAAGAAAATTAAAGTCAATTTATGCTTTGTTATATTTTTGCTTAACTGCATAACAAAAAAATCCATAAACACGTGAAGGAAGCAATAAAATAAATGAATATACCCTTAATGAAATGTACAATCATGAGGAAATAAAGCAAATAGAAAACAGAAAAGGAATTGCCTGCTTTCATCTACCATTCCACATCTGGGAGCAAAAGCCTCATGGAGAATCTCATGCCACAGTTTAACAACAGTGACCTTTGCAATCGGGCTTCATATTTCAGATATTTAACACGACATTATAACATGACTATCAGAAGAGAACAGATTTTGGAGTCAGATAGATTTGGCTCCAATTCTGACATTTAACTCCATCAGTTAACCAAAAGTTGCTTTGAGGATAATGAAAGAGTTAGACTTTCTAAGAAAAGAAACATATTAAAATATTTCATGATCGTTTCTAGATAGCATGGAAATTAATGGCCTAATTAGCTCAAACTGTTAATAGATACTCAGAACAAAAAAAAATCCACTGTGATCATGTGTTTGCAATTATTTTGGTTAAATCTGGAAAGCAAGCAACATATTCTTTGGCATGAAATCCTAATTTAGTGAAAAAGAATTTCTTTCTTTTCTTTCTTTCTTTCTTTCTTTCTTTCTTTCTTTCTTTCTTTCTTCTTTCTTTCTTTCTTTCTTTCTTTTTTCTTTTCTTTTCTTTTCTTTTCTTTTCTTTTCTTTTCTTTCCTTTTCTTTTCTTTCTTTCTTAAATTTTCAGCCAGATACAATTGGGATCTAATTCTAGCCACATACTTACAAGAAAACGAAATATTGTAAATCTCTAACCTGATATAAGCTACATATTCTTCACCCACAAAAGGTAATTAAAAATATCTTTCAGAACTATCACAAATAATGCATGCAGAATGCCTAAATCTCTATTATTTCTATCATCATCACCTTCACTTTTGATACTATTTTTGTTTTCTTTTTTGTTTTTGTTGTTTCTTATTTATTTATTTATGATAGACACAGAGAGAGAGAGCGAGCAGAGACACAGAGGGAGAAGCAGGCTCCATGCCTGGAGCCCGATGCGGGACTCGATCCCCGGACTCGAGGATCGCGCCCTGGTCCAAAGGCAGGCGCCAAACCGCTGAGCCACCCAGGGATCCCCGTTGTTGTTGTTTCTTAAGTGACTTCTAAATTCAATTTAGTTTTCAATTTCAGCTTTCCAAAATAATTGCCAGGAATAAATTGGATTTCAAGTACTCTGACATTGCTATTATCAAATATTAAACAGCTATATAGCTGACTGGAGGTCATATGATAGTCCATATTTAGCTTTTATGCTGCCAACATAAGCATTGATATTCCATGGTCAGAGATGTTCTTATATCTTTAGACTATTTGAAACCTTTTTTACTTCTGTTAATTATTTACTGCTCATTTATTGATTTGCCTTTCCATAATAAGAACTAGAAAAAAGTCACCCAGGTTTAAGCTCATTCTATTTAACTTTATTTTCTTTAACAGCTTGATTGAGGTATAATTGATATACAAACGCTGCACATATTTAATATATACAATGTGATGAATCTGGACATATGCATACACCCATGATAGCATCACCACAGTCAAATTAATACATATTTTCATCACCTCCAAAAGGTGTGTTAATTCTAATTAACACTCTGACTTTCATAAACAATATAATGAAGGTAAGGAATATTTATTGGAAAGAGATTTTACTTGAAATGATATGTCAGTTTCTGCCATGATGCTTTCTAATATAAAATCAAATGATGGAATTTATTTTCAGGTATTTTTTTTTAATCTGTTAATAGTGAGGGGGAAAAAAAATCAATGCTCATGTTTTCTAGTTCTCTGTTACCAAATGAGAATTTTTTGTTAAATACCAGATCTTTAAGTACAAATACAGTAACCTTTAGAGAAACAACACAGACCTACTGTGTTTCCAAGTATAGTTAAAATAAATCGTCAACAAATATCTTCAATAGCTATTTCTTTGCCTTTGGTTTTCAATCTAATCTTGACTCAATCCAACTGTTAATTTCCCATTCTGTTTTCTGATAATAACAAAATACCTATATTTCTCATTCTGCCTGCCACTGGTCACTGATTGACTTCTTTTTGGCTCCCTTGGACAGGTTCTTTGTGTAATCCATGGTTTACGTATCAGTGAATTGTGGGGAAATATGAGGAAAAACTTGTTCAACTACATGTTAATTCTTGGTCTTTAGTCTTCCTAAAATCAGCCTCATTCTCCTGAGCATCTCATCTTTCACATTTAAAGCATTTTAGCTTTTCTATATTTGATGAGGTTTGTTTTCTCCATGCAGGATGCTGCCATATTTGGTACACAACATAAACTCAGTGCAATGTGAGTCTCTTTGCTTTCCAGAGGACTTTCAAAAAAAAAAAAAAAACAATAAACAGAAATATTTTCCGTATTGTCACTGTAAGTTTAGTCTATGGGGAGCATTTCACATTGTTTTTAAAGTTATTTCAAAATATTGAAACAAATAACCATCAGGAATAATCATTTAGGGAAAAATATTCTTATTACTATAAGCCAAAGCATAGTTCTGATTCTAGTTCTAATCAATTTTATTTCACCCAAGAAACTAGTCATCCACATATTATGGTACATGAGTTTCATCAGAAGAAGGAATTCCATTGCTATATTTCACTATTAGAACAATGACAATTTAGCTATTTTTCAAGTAAGCACAGTTTTCACAAAGATATATAAAAATAAACTGGAGGGTATTATGCTGAGTGGAGTAAGTCAATCGGAGAAGGACAAACATTCTATGGTCTCTGATGTATATTCATACAGGGAATATAAAAAATATTGAAAGGGATTATAGGGGAAAGGAGAGAAAATTAGTGGGAAAAATCAGAGAGGGAGACAGAACATGAGAGACTCCTAACTCTGAGAAACGAACAAGGGGTAGTGGAAGGGAGGTGGGTGGGTGGTTGGGGTCACTGGGTGACGGGCACTGAGGGGGGCACTTGACAAGATGAGCAGTGGGTGTTATGCTATATGTTGGCAAATTGAACTCCAATAAAAATACACAAAAATTAAAAAATAAAAATAAGTATTTCAAGGAACATTTATCTAAATGAAAAAAAAAGTATTACCCGATCTTTGGCTGAACCACAAGATCAAGAAAAACATCACAAAGCAGGAAGAACAAAGAGCTATGTGCAACACAGAATGATGGACCACATTGTTAACTATTATATATTCCCAACAAAATACTTCTTTATCCATCATTTTTAGAAAGTGTCACTCTGCCTTTTGTTTCTTAACCAGCTAAATAAATCACTGACCATTTCATCCAGACAACTATCTATTCATCCCTTCATCCTCCTATTTATAAATCTATCTATTCACATTTAACTGGTTATTTTCCATAAGTCCTCATGCTAAAGCTGAGGGAGAGTCAAAGATGGTTAATGTAGAATTGATTGGTTTACCATCCAGTTGAGTAAAGGGATTTTTTTTCTGTGTAAGAAAGTAAACAGAGTCACAATGATCTTAATTCAAACCTCATCTCTGCTAGCTACTAGCTAGGAGTTATTTGTACTTTCCTTAAGCTCCCTTGCTTAAATTTACTTATTTGTAAAATGAAGATAATAAAATCTACACTCTATGGTTGTAGGATGTTTAAAAGTGATTATCACACAATCTGCTTTTTTTCTCCCCTCAGAAATGGCCACTATCATGATTCAGGGGATAAGAAAAAACAGTTACACAAATGAGAGCTAAGAAATTATCACACAGTATTGATGAATACTGTGGACATCTGCATACAGGGACATCAGCAGAGTAGAGTGATGTAGAAAGAAAGCATGGAATGAATTTAAAAAAATTTTAAGGTAATATTGAATGCTAGGGAAAAAAAAAATGAATGATCTGAGTATTTCTGTCCATTGGCCCTTCCCAGAAACCTGTGAGAAAGTATGACTGGGTTAAGTTATTTTTTATTTAATGCTGTTCATGCCTGGGAGCAATGGCATGATATAAATAAGTGAAAGAAATGGGATATACAGACAGATTCAGAGATAGATTCGGAACTAGAGATAGAGAGATATAGGGATATAGGCATATATTTGAGCATAATTCAAAGATACCGAGGGTTTGGCTCCAGACCTCTGCAATAAAGTGAATGACAATAAAATGATCTAAATGAATGTTTTGGCTTCTTAGTGCATATAAAAGTTTGTTTATACTATATTATAATCTGTTAAATATGCAATAGCATTATGTCTAAAAAAAAGTATACACCGTAACTTAAAAAAAGACTTTATTGCTGAAGAAGCTGCTAACCATCACCTAAGCCTTCAGCAAGTTGTAATCTTTTAGGCTGTGGAAGGTCTTGCCTCAATGTTAATGGCTGTTGACAGATTAAGGTTGTGGTGTTCAAGTTTGGGGTGGCTTATGGCAATTTCCTAAAATAAGACAATAATGAAGTTTGCTGCATCAATTGACTTTCCTTTTACAAATGATTTCTCTGTAGCATGCAATGCTGTTTGATAGCATTTTCCCTATAGTAGAACTTCTTTTTCAAATTGGGAGTCACTCCTTTCAAACTCCACTGCTGCTTTATCAACTAAGTTTATGTAATCTAAATCCTTTGTGTCATTTCAACAATCTTCACAGTCTTCATCAGAGATATATTCCTGCTCAAGAAACTACTTTCTTTGCTTATTGAAGCTTCTCATCATTTAAAATTTGAACATGAGATTGAAGCAATTCAGTCACATCTTCAGGTTCCACTTCTACTTCTAGTTCTCCTGCTATTTCTCCCACACCTGCTGTTACTTCCTCCAAGGCAGTCTTGAACCAAGGCAGTCAAAGTCACTCCTGAGGTTTGGAATCAACTTCTTCCAAACTCCTGTTCATGTTGGTATTTTGATGACTTCCCAAATGTTCTTTATGGTATCTAGAATTGTGAGTTCTTTTCAGAAGGTTTTCATATGACCTTGCTCAGGTCCATCAGAGAAATCATGGACTATGACTTGAAAGTCAAAATTTAGAAAGTCAAAATGACTCCTTGAGCCATAGGCTGTAGAATGGATTGTGGTAACAGGCATGAAAACAACATTAATCTCATTGTACATCTCCGTCAGAGCTCTTGGGTGCATTGTCAATGAGGAGTAATATTTTGAAAGGATTTTTTTTTCCTGAATAGTTCCCAACCATAGGCTTAAAATATGTAAACCATTTTGTAAGCAAGTATGCTGTCATCCAGGCTTTGTGGTTCTATTTCCAGAGTATGGACAGAAGAGATTGAACATAAGTTTTAAGGACCCTGGGATTTTCAGAATGGTAAATGAACACTTGTTTCATCTTAAAGTTCCCTTCTGCATTGGTCTCTAAGAAGTCAGCCTGTTCTTTGAAATTTGGAAGCTAGGTAGGCATTAACTTCTCCTTGCTAATTATAGAAATCCTAGATGGCATCTTCTTCCCATATATGGCTGTTTTGTCTACACTGAAAATTTGTTGTTTTGTGCAGCCACCTTCATTATCTTAACTAGATCTCCTGGATAATTTACTGCGCTTTCTATGTCAGCACTTGTGGCTTCACCTTGCACTTTTGTGTTATACAGATGGCTTCTTTCCTTCAACCTCATGAACCACCTCTGCTAGTTTCACACTTTTCTATTGCAGCTTGCTCACCTCTCAGCCTTTGTAGAACTAAAGAGAGTTAGGGCTTTGCTCTGTACTAGGCTTTGGTCTAAGGGAATGTAGCTGGTTTCATCTATCCAGACAGCACTAAAACTTTCTCCTTATCAGTAATAAAGCTATTTCCCTTTCTTCTCATTCATGTGTTCACTGGAGTAGCACTTTTAATTTTCTTCAAGAATTTTTCCTTGGGATGCCTGGGTGGCTCAGTCAGTGAAATTTCTGCCTTTGGCTCAGGTCATGGTCCCAGGGTCCAGGGATCAAGCCCCATGTTGGGCTCCCTGCTCAGTGGGGAGCCTGCTTCTCCCTCTCCCTCTGCCCCTGCTTGTGTCTCTCTCTCTCTCTCTCTCTCTCTCTCTCTCGATCTCAGATTAATGGATAAAATCTTGGGGGAAAAAATCAGAACTTGTCCTTTACATCCACAAGTTGGCTAACTGTTTTGTGCAAGAGGCCTAGCTTTTTGCCCATCTTAGACTTTGACCTGTCTCCCTCACTAAGCTTAATTATTTCTAGCTTTTGATTTAAATGAGAGATATGTGGGGCACCTGACTGGCTCAGTCAGTAGAGTATGCGACTCTTGATCTTGAGGTTGTGAGTTCCAGCCCTATGTTGGGTATAGAGATTACTTAAAAAAAATAAAATATTGGGATCCCTGGGTGGCGCAGCGGTTTGGCGCCTGCCTTTGGCCCAGGGCGCGATCCTGGAGACCCTGGGATCGAATCCCACATCAGGCTCCCGGTGCATGGAGCCTGCTTCTCCCTCTGCCTGTGTCTCTGCCTCTCTCTCTCTCTCTGTGACTATCATAAATAAATAAAAATTAAAAAACAATTAAAAAAATAAATAAATAAATAAAATATTTTAAAAATAAATAAAATGAGAGGCATGTTACTTTTCCTTTTCCTTTCACTTGAACAGCTAGTGGTTGGTTCAGGGTTATTAGGTGGCCTAATTTTAATATTGTTGTTTCAAGGAGGAGGGAGACCTGAGGAGAAGGAGAGAGACAGGAATGGCTGTTTGGTGGAACAATCAGAACAGACACATTTATCAGTTAAGTTCACCATCTTAGATGGATACAACTAGTGATGCCCCAACACAATTACAATAGTAGCATCAAAGGTCACTGATCACCTATCACCATAACAAATATAATAATAGTGAGAAAGTTTAAAATATTGCAATGACCAAAATGTAACACAGAGACCTGAAGCGAACAAATGTTGTTGGAAAAATGGCACCAATGGAGTTGCTTAATTGAGGTTGGCTACAAATCTTCAATTTGTAAAAAAAAAACATAGTATCTGTAAAGTACAATAAAGCAAAGTGCAATAGAGCCAGGTATGACTGTATGCTTGCATACACACACCTACATACATGTTCATGTACTGTGCCCATCCCATACATGCATACATGCTACTTTGACTTAGACAACTGTGATACACTGAATATTCACTTAGAAAAGTCTGAATACTGAGAATCTTCAAATGAAGAAGTGTTGTAAACCTTTGCTGGTATTGTTTCTGATGAACATAAAATGTACAATTCTTTATTTTTCAAGTAGTAAATGATGGTAATTACTTCTCTAGGATTCTCATGTTACATATGAAAGAACCAGAAAATAAGCACAAAAATATAAAGAAAGCAGAGACGTCAATTGGGAAGAGATCTATATGATATCATTTTTATGTAGAACCTTATAAAAAACAAACAGCAAAACAACAAACCACTGACCTCATGGACACAGAGAACAGATTGGTAATTGCCAGATGTTGGGATGAGTGAAATGGGGGAAGGAGGTAAAAAAAGAACAAACTTCCATTTATAAAATTAATATTTCCTAGAAATGTAATATACAGCAAGGTGACTATAATAATATTGTATTCTATATTTGAAAGTTGTTACGAAATATTTAAAAAAAACACAAGGTCAACCATTAAATATCTCTTACCATAATGCATTTAGAGCTACCTGTTATAACCTATCAACTTCAGTGAAAATATTTAAAGTTTATTATATAATTTACTTGAGCTGTTATTTAAAAATGGAAAATCCAAAAACAGAAAAATATTTAGTTCCAGGGGGTGGTCTCCGAATCCAATGGAAAATGTGTAGAATGTAAAGTTAGAGAAATCTGGAAATCCAAATTACCGCTTGCCTGAGTCACTGTGCATAAGTTACCTTATCACTTTCAGTTTATAAGGAGCAAGATAGTGGTTCTGAGAAAAGCTCAGGCTTTTGGATTCATATCTGGCTCTTCTATTTATTAGAAGAATGGCCTTGGACATGTAACTTAATCTTTCTAGAGTAAAATGTGAATAGCATCACACTAATGATTAGTGTGAGGCCAAACTCACTAAACTCATTAGTGTGATGCTAGGAACTGTAACAAACCTCAACATTTCAACATCTTAATGCACTAGAAGTTTATTTTTCTCTTAAGTAACAATTCAGCCAGATGCTCCTGGAGGGCAGGACAGTTTTCCTACATGCAGTCCATGCACTCAGGCTCCTTCAGTCTTGTGGCTCCACTAGCATCCATGGTTTTGGCAGCCAGTCAGGAAAAGAAATCCTGAAGAAAGTACATTCCATTTTCAAAAGATTTGGCCCAGAGCAGAACCTGTCATTTCCACTAAGACTCTGTTTATGACAAAATGCCACATGGTCACACCCAGACGCAAGGAAGCTGGGAATGACAGGCCTAGCCTGGGCACTCACTGTCACCATGGTTTTCTATTATGGAATTTGGTACATAAATTGTGGCAAACAGCTAGTTGCTTTCCAATCTTGATCTTTTATGGCTGATAGAAGGTTCAGGGATCACATATGTAAGGCAGCAGCCCTATACATGTCACACCATGAGCAACAAATAAATGACATCTGCTAATTACTAATTCCTCCAAGTTTGCTTGAGATTTTCCTGGCTGTAGCACTGAAGATCTGTGCTCCAGGAAGCCATAGAGCTCTAGGCAACCTGGCACATTTGTCTAGGACTATCTCAGTTTTAAAACTAAAGTCTCACATTCTGGGAGCCCCTCCAACGACAGGCAAAATAGAACCAATTATCCTACTACTAATGCTAAAATAATTGTCATTATAGCATTGATTAAATGCTTTTTATTTACATTTGCCCAGTATGTATGTACATATATATATATGTATATATTTATATATACATAAAGTAAAAGTGGTTTTGCTGCTATGAATAAAATGGAATATAGAAAAATACTGTACAAAAAAATTCCTATTTTGAAAATGATTTGCTGCAGATGACCTAAGGATATGTTTGAGATGTTTGCAAAAGTGATAATTGTCTTCAAATGCAAAAAGGCAGGCATGTGCACGTGTTAGATATACTTTGATGGGTTCCAGAGGGCTGAACTGAGACCTACAGGTAGAAGATTTGAGACATAAATGACAGCTTAATATAAAGAATTTTTAAAAACAGATCTGTTCAATCAGAAAACAGACTAATGTAGCAGTCCCAAGGCAGTTTTGAAAAGCAAAATACACATGGTAACCGCAACCCAGAAGGCTTACATTATCATTTAACATACTTTAAATGCAACATTATCCTGACTCCTTTGAATGGAAAAGTCAGCCTTTTAAAACTGATCCTGGTTCTCAGGCAAAATAGATTTTGAGGCCATTTTAGCAATAGAATAAGGGTACTATACACTATGATGACAGGTAAAGAGGAGGTTTTCTCTAAGGCCCCCAGACGTGCTGCAACTAGAACTTTCTCTTTCTTTGACAGAAATAGCATGCCAATTAACAAATACTATTTTTTTTTTTATTAAGTAACCAAAGGTTGGAATTGGTACTTTTGCGTTTGGCAAATCCAAAGATAAAGAGATAGTCCCAAGATCTGGAAAGGGGAGAATGAATCAAATAGTGAAAACCAATATATTAGTAATCCTTCATAACTGGGATGTAAGGGCCTGTGATTTTGAAATGAGGCTCCCTTTTAGGGGTCAACAAGGAATACCCTGGCCTTGTGAAACGGTAAATTTCAATCACTTGTTCATCAAATATATATGGTGTGTCGACGATGTGACAGGCAATGTATTTTTATACTAGGCTTACTCAAGCAGAAATCACGGAAGAATATCAGAAGATAGTTCAGGAGTTTCTTTCATGGGACAAGACACTTTCGAAATCTAAGGTCTTATGATTCTCAGTATACTCATGGGATTTCCTTCTCATTATAATGTATTGCATTATAGTGAATAATATTCCAATAACATACTATATACCTTCCCATGATTCCCAAGAAGACAGTACTCAACACACTTTTTGATAAGTTAATGAGTGCTGTTTGGATGAATGATATGACCTCTAGAGACGCAAGATAAAGAATTAACAACCAAATAGATTAAATTTTAGTAATTGTGCAAATAACTTTAAAAAATAAGGTATCTATTAAATTCTATTTGGCTCACAAAATATTAATTTATCCTAGGACACCAGGGTTTTTACTTTCTAATTAGTTCATCCTCCCTACTTTCCCATATGACTAAAGATGGTACAAGAAGAAATAGAAAACCTGAAAAGGCCAATAACCAGGGAGGAAATTGAAGCAGTTATCAGAAACCTCCCAAGACACAAAAGTCCAGGGCCAGATGGCTTCCCAGGGAAATTCTATCAAACGTTTAAAGAAGAAACAATACCTATTCTACTAAAGCTGTTCCGAAAGATAGAAAGGGATGGAATACTTCCAAGATCATTCTATGAGGCCAGCATCATCTTAATTCTAAAACCAGACAAAGACCCCACCAAAAAGGAGAATTATTGAACAATATTCCTGATGAACACAGATGCAAAAATTCTCAGCAAGATACTAGCCAATAGGATCCAACAGTACAGTAAGAAGATTATTCACCATGACCAAGTGGGATTAATCCCTGGGATGCAAGGCTGGTTCAACACCCGTAAAGCAATCAATGTGATAGATCATATCAACAAGAGAAAAAAACAAGAACCATATGATCCTTTCCATAGCTGCAGAGAAAGCATTTGACAAAATACAGCATCCATTCCTGATTAAAACTCTTCAGAGTGTAGGGATAAAGGGATCATTCCTCAGCATCCAAAAGTCATCTACGAAAAGCCCACAGCAAATATCATTCTCAATGGGGAGACACTGGGAGCCTTTCCCCTAAGATCAGGAACACGACAGGGATGTCCACCCTCACCACTGCTATTCAACATAGTACTAGAAGTCCTAGCCTCAGCAATCAGGCAACAAAAAGAAATAAAAGGCGTTCAAATTGGCAAAGAAGAAGTCAAACTCCCTCTTTGCAGATGACATGATACTGTACATAGAAAAACCAAAAGTCTCCACCCCAAGATTGCTAGAACTCATACAGCAATTCGGCAGTGTGGAGGATACCAAATCAGTGCTCAGAAGTCAGTGGCATTTTTATACACTAACAATGAGACTGAAGAAAGAGAAGTTAAGGAGTCAATCCCATTTATAATTGCACCCAAAAGCATAAGATACCTAGGAATAAACCTAACCAAAGAGGTAAAGGATTTATACCCTAAAAACTACAGAACACTTCTGAAAGAAATTGAGGAAGACACAAAGAGATGGAAAAATATTCCATGCTCATGGATTGGAAGAATTAACATTGTGAAAATCTCAATGTTACCCAGGGAAATTTATATATTCAATGCAATCCCTATCAAATTACCATGGACTTTCTTCAGAGAATTGGAAGAATCATCTTAAGATTTGTGTGGAATCAGAAAAGACCCCGAGTAGCCAGGGGAATATTTAAAAAGAAAACCATAGCTGGGGGCATCACAATGCCAGATTTCAGGTTGTCCTACAAAGCTGTGGTCATCAAGACAGTGTGGTACTGGCACAAAAACAGACACATAGATCAATGGAACAGAATAGAGAACCCAGAAGTGGACCCTCAACTCTGTAGTCAACTAATATTTGACAAAGCAGGAAAGACTATCCACTGGAAAAAGGACAGTCTCTTCAATAAATGATCCTGGGAAAATTGGACAGCCATGTGCAGCAGAATAAAACTAGACCATTCTCTTACACCATACCCAAAGATAAACTCAAAATGGATATAAGATCTAAATGTGAGAAAAGAATCCATCAAAATTCTAAAGGAGAACACAGGAAACACCCTTTTTGAAATCGGCCACAGCAACTTCTTGCAAGATACATCTATGAAGGCAAGGGAAACAAAAGTAAAAATCAACTATTGGGACTTCATCAAGATAAAAAGCTTCTGCACAGCAAAAGAAACAGTCAACAAAACTCAAAGACAACCTACAGAATGGGAGAAGATATTTGCAAATAACGTATCAGATAAAGGGCTAGTATCCAAGGTCTCTAAAGAACTTCTTAAACTCAACAGCAAAGAAACAAACAATCCAGTCATGAAATGGGCAAAATACTCGAACAGAAATCTCACAGAGGAAGACATAGACATGGCCAACAAGCACATGAGACAATGCTCCGCATCACTTGCCATCAGGGAAATACAAATCAAAACCACAATGAGATACCACCTCACCCCAGTGAGAATGGGGCAAATTAACAAAGCAGGAAACTACAAATGTTGGAGAGGATGTGGAGAAAGGGGAACCCTCTTGCACTATTGGTGGGAATATGAACTGGTGCAGCCACTCTGGAAAACTGTGTGGAGGTTCCTCAAAGAGTTAAAAATAGAACTGCCCTATGACCCAGCAATTGCACTGCTGGGGATTTACCCCAAAGATACAGATGCAGTGAAACGCCGAGACACCTGCACCCCAATGTTTCTAGCAGCAATGTCCACAATAACCAAACTGTGGAAGGAGCCTCGGTGTCCATCGAAAGATGAATGGATAAAGAAGATGTGGTTTATGTATACAATGGAATATTACTCAGCCATTAGAAATGACAAATACCCACCATTTGCTTCGACGTGGATGGAACTGGAAGGTATTATGATGAGTGAAATAAGTCAATCAGAGAAGGACAAACATTATATGGTTTCATCCATTTGGGGAATATAAAAAATAGTGAAAGGGAATAAAGGGGAAAGGAGAGAAAATGAGTGGGAAATATCAGTGAGGGAGACAGAACATGAGAGACTCCTAATTCTGGGAAACGAATAAGGGGGAGTGGAAAGGGACGTGGGGGCTTGGGGTGACTGGGTCATGGGCACTGAGGGGGGCACTTGATGGGATGAGCACTGGGTGTTATGCTATATGTTGGCAAATTGAACTCCAATAAAAAATATATGCACAAAAATATAAAGATGGTACAGTATTATTCCTCTAGTCTTCAACTAGGATATTGGTGAAAATTGGAAGAGATGGGACTAAATACTTTAGAAGGACAAAAATGATGACTTTTTGCCAGTAAGATAAATGTCATTTTGCTGGGGAAATAGGCTAGACTCATGAGAGAATGTGAAAGTTCTAGTACTTATAAGCATGGCACTTTAAAGTCCCTGAGCCTAAAAATTTGTAATGATAGAATGGTGTAAATATTATGTCCAAGTTATTTTTTAATAAAGATTTTATTTTTAAGCAATCTCTACACTCACCATGGGGTTTGAACTTCCAACCCCAAGATAGAGTGTTGCATGCTCTATTGACTGAGCCAGGCAGGCACCCTACCAAGTTTTTTATATCCCTTTGTATTATAGTCCTTTATTTGTATGTTTTCTCTTAGACTCTGAGTTTCAGGCAAGTTCAGTAATGTCTTTTTCATTTATTCATATTCATATTGTCAGAAGTAAAAAGGGAATTTAGTGGTGTAGAACGCAAAGTCTAGAGAATCACCAGCATCACTCATAGCTGTTTCCAGGAACTCAAGCAATGTCCCAAGACTCAAGCTCTTTCTCTTGGTTCCATTTTTAACTTTATTTTTTGGCTGTCTTTCTCCACATGTTGACCCCTGACAACTGTAGGCTCATTTTCTCTATCAGTCCAGTAACTTTACTGAACAGACCACTTTCCTTTAACTAGTACCATCCAGATGAATTTCATTACCTTGACTTGGGGCATCTGCACCTATCATAACCAGTTCCTGTGGCTCATGAAGTCAAATATGCTGACTGGCCAGATACGGTTTATTTACACACCCTGGGGACTGAAAGTATGGGCAGGGTAGATTAAGCCCCATCTAAACTGGCCAGAATCACTTGGATTAAGAGTGACAGAGGATTATTTCCCTAAAAAGGAATAGAGAAAAAGTAATGTACCCTAGGTAGGTATTCACTACACACACACTCTCTCTCTCTCTCTCTCTCTCTCACACACACACACACACACACACACACACACGTGATATAATAATCTGACTTGCATGTTGGAGAGTAACTGTATTTTTTTTTTTTTGAGTAACTGTATTTTAAAGGCAGCTTTCAAAATAACGTCAGATAATCCCTTTGGGCTATTATGTATCCACAGAATTTGGTTTTTAAACTATTGTTATTAGCAGCATAATGGTAAGGGTATTTGTCAGAAAATGTTTAGTTTACACAAAATGTAATCTAAGATAACTAGGTGAGTTTAAAAAATGAAAGCAATGATAGCCAACATCCTGTGTAATTATGTTTCTCTTGTGAATTTCACATTCTATTGAATTTTTCCTCTTGAAGATCTTTATGCTTCAAATATTACATTAACACAGGCTTCGTGCAAATTATTTTTAGCCCGAGTCTTTGCATTTTCTTTCAAATGAGAACTCTTTTAAAAACTAGTTTTCTGCTAAATTATAAATTCTACTAAATTATAACTTTGAAACTAAACAGGTTTTACAAGTGTAAATATGCATACATACTTTCAATCTTGAAAATTATGGTGAAAATATGAATATTGAAGAAATGTAATAAAGATAAAGAGTACAAAATAATGAAACACTCCAAAAAAAGTTAAAATAAAGTCTGAAGTGTTCTACTAGTCTCTATCTGGGGTCTCCCTACTTACTACATTCCCCTTGCAATTAAATAAATCTGAATAAAAAAGAATATGGTTACAACTTACAATATTTAAAAATAGGTTATTTCAATAATAATTATTTTTAAGAGACCCATATATGAGTTTGAACTATATAAAAATTCCATCAAGTGAAAAACCAACAAATATTAAATTATAGTTTGGCAAAACAATCACTACATATATATTCATATCATTGTCAGAGGATAATTCTACACATTAAATTCACTCTTCATTACAAAGATACTTTGTTGCATCCTAAACATCACTGTGAAAGTATATTTTCTGGTACATCTTTTCTTAGGCGTTCATCATAAATCAGGAGTACTAATAGAACACTTAATGATTTTCTTTCTTTTTTTTTTTAGAGTATTCAAACAGGGCAAGGATGAGGAGTTGGCATCAAATTATGCCTATTTTACTTAATTTTCATTTCACCCCTAAATTGTCCCTGTCTTAATGGAAGAACTGAGACAAATCCTCATTTTTAATTCCAGGTACCCATTCATAATTCAATAAAAATGCCCTACCACTTATTTTTCTTATTCCATTCTCTTTGTGCCTTATGACAAAATCCAGGTATCTCTGAGAATATAGTACTTTGAATAGTTTTAAGTACCTCTTTGGCATATTGACCTCAGAATGTGCCTGTATATCCTAGAGAAAAAGAATGGCCTTATTTTTATCCTATGCACAGTGCCTAAAACATGAGCATGTTAAATTAAATTACATGCCTTAAAGCAAACCCCCTAAGACAACGCAAAATATTAAGTATTTTAAAACATATTAAGTTTAGTCACAAATGGAAATTTTTGGATGCCTATGTCCCTACTAGCAGTACATTATTTATAAGAATTCAGCTATATTTACCTACATAAAGGAAAACTTCATAAAATATCATTTGCTAAAATTAGTTTGTAGTGAAACACCTTTAGGATATACTCACTAAGGATTTAAATTTCCTTGGTGTAAAACATATATGAAAAACGGTTTGGTTTTGTGCTGGTATTTTTTGTTATTTCTAACAAAGGTATGAATGCATATGATTAAAAATATCCAACACTGCAGAAGGGCTGGCTTATAATGAAACACTCTCTTGCCATAGTTGTACCGCCTACAAACTTCTCCACTAAAATCAAAAAAACTTTTCTGACTCTTTGGTTTGAGATTCTTCCTCTGGTTGCCTACAAAAGTGTAAATTGTATGCTTATACAGCTGTACTAGATGTACAAGCTATACCAATATATAAGATATCATCCACTGTCTTTCTGCTATGATTGTTGAAATTTAGCTCAAATATTCCAATACCATCTCTACTCACAAGATTCTGACGTACCACTCTAGTTCCTGCCCGAAACTTGAAACATACTTAAAACTCAATTTTCCACTTCATTAACCTAGACAGAGCATCCTTTGGTTCTGCCATTTTGTAACATGAGGACACGAGCACTCATCCTAACCTCACTCCCCTCCTCTGCTCACCATCTTCCGCCTCTTAGCTTTTATCTGTGTATCTTTAGTCGTACGAGATTCAAATTTCATGTGCTTTTCTGTAACTGTACTCACATGTTCTGTGTTTAGTCATAGCTATTGATTCTGGAAGATAAAAACCATTAGAACTGCTTATATGACTATGATTAGGGAAATAATATATACAATAGAGTCAATTAGTATGCTAGAAATACATTGTCTTCTCTCTTATAATGTTCTATTTAATTTTTTTTATTTGCGTGCAGTTGACACAATATTACATTGGTTTCAAGTATACAACATAGTGATTCAACATCTCTATGCATTATGCTAGGCTCACTGCAAGTGTAGCTACCATCTGTCACCATGTAATACTATTATAACAGGGCTGAATACATTCTCTATGCTGCATCTTTTATCCCTGAGACTTACTCACTCTGTAACTGGAAGCCTGAACCCTCTCACCCATTTTTGCTCAAGCATCCCCCCCACCCACCCCGAACCCTTCCCATTGGCAACCATCTGTTTATTCTCGGTTTTCAGATCTGATTCTGCTTTATATCTATGTATTTTGGTTCTTTTAGATTCCATATATAAGTGAAATCATATGATATTTCTTTCTCAGTCTGACTTACTTACTTACTTACTCAGCATAATACCTTCTAGGTCCATCCTTATTGTCAGAAATGGTAAGATCTCATCCTTTTTTTTAATGGCTGTGTGATATAATGTCCTAATCTTTGATTCACTTAAGTTCAAATTTATTCAACATTATTATAATTCATAAATTACTGGTTATCTCCTCAAGGTTTTCCAGGTTCTCTATCATACTATCAATCTCTTTGATTCTCATGAGGTTTCTGTCTTTGATGTCTTTGTGCTTCTACTCTACTCTTGACTGTTCCTACACAGTGATTATTGCTTTCTTCACGAAAATTCCCCCTTGCTGCTCTTCTATGGTTTCTAGATTCCAAAGTTCTCCAGCTCTTGAATTAATTGTCTATTTTGCTGAAACACATCTACAAAAACTTCCAAAGAAAGAATTTGTAAGGTAGCTTCTGAATCTTTGCATATCTGATATCTGGTTTCTTTTGTACTCCTATATGAATGACAGTTTACCTAGATAACAAATTCAAGATTGAAAATACTTTCTCAATGTTTTCAAAAGGTGGCTCTGTTGACTTCCAGCATATAGTGTGTTGGAATGAATTTCATGCTCTTTCCCATTTTTTTTAAACTGTGCTTTCTTTTTACTCTCTGAAAACTTTTTATTTTATTTTTTAAGATTTCACTTATTTATTTGAGAGAGAGAGAGCACAAGTGGGGTAGGAGGGCAGAGGGAGAGGAAGAAGTAGATTCCCCACTGAGCAGGGAGCCCCATGTAAAGCTCCATCCCAGGACCCTGAGATCACAACCTGAGCCGAAGGCAGACACTTAATCGACTGAGCCACCCAGGTGCCCCTCTCTGAAAGCTTTTAATCTCTGACTCTGTCTGTCCCCCTTCTTTTTGGTTTCTGAAAGTATGCAATTACTTGTCAAGTAAAGAAAGGTCTTTATTCAGTGTGACTAGGTACATGGTGGTACATTTTAGTATCTGCTCTTCAATGTTTCTATTATTCTTTATTTCATCAGCCCCTATTTATTCTGTTCTCCCTCTGAAAATTCAAGGAATCAGACGTGGCATTTTATTTTCTGGTTCCAGTCTCTATTTTTAATTTTTATTTTTATTTGTCCTTTTGTTCTAATTCTTAGAGATTTATTCAATTTTATATTCCAGTACATATTAATTTCTTTGAAATCATATTTTTAAATTTCAAGGGCTATTTTTTGTTTACTAATTACTTCTATCTCAATCTACTTAGCTTTTTGTTTATTTGTTTACTTGTTTAACGAAATATATCCCCTAACCTTTTTGGCAATAAAAACTGGGAGTGGTTTTGGATTTTTTTGTTTTGTTTTGTAATTGTTATTGTTTCATTTTATATTTGTTGCGTGTCTTTAATTTTCCCTGCTTAATCCTTATTTAGGTTTTCTGTTTGATTTCTTGGATCTATTGCTACTGTATTTGTTGATGCTTATTTGTTTGTTGTTTGGACATATGTAAGAATAAAGCAAAAATGTGAAAAAAAAAAGACAAAGTGGAAAGAATTAGTATTTAGTTAATGACCTTACAGGCAAAAGAGAACCCATATTGGGAAGTTATATGGCCTAGTAATTGAGGGTATAGGGTATAGAATCAGCCTACAGTTCATATAGGAGCTATGTGATTGTAGACAATTTGTTTTCCCTTCCTATGTCTTGATTTCCTAATCTCTAAAACATAGGTAATGATTATAATACTTACTTCTAGGACTACTGTGAACATTAATATATAAGATATACAAATGACAGTACGATATGTAACTGCCATGAAACAGTGTCTGCACTGTGAGAAAATATTCTGAATAAAATCCAAAGCTGCCCACAGCTAAAACAATTAATTACTACCACAAAAAGTGACATTGATTTTCTGAGGTAAGATTTTTCTAATCAACTACCTCTGTATAAAGTATTAACTATGAAGAAATACATGTTACATGAATTTATGTTACTAACATTGTGCTACTGGTTTTCTTTCAAGTAGACTTTAATATTCTGTTTTTTAAATATACCTAGAAACTCCATTTTTATTTCCATTGTTTTTTTGTTTTAGTATGAATTTCCAAATGAGATTTTACCTTCAAAATACCTGGAGAATTTATGCCTTCCAAAAATGTAAGTCAGAAAAAAAAAAAAAAAAGGAAAGAAAGAAAGAAACAGCATTAAGATTACTTGGAGAGAGCACACAGAGACAAAATAAATAGGTAAATAAATAAAGCCTTGGGAATATATGGGAGATATGGTGCAAAGAAGCAAGGACTGCATGCTCAGAGAATCTGGACCCCATTCATCTCTCTCACTCTTGCTCTTACATACACACTTACAAACTGAGCTTCACCTCCTCATTTGCAAATCATGTTCAGATGCCCCAACAACTCGAAGATTCTAGAATCATTTATCTATAAGTTAAAAGTTTCTTTTTGTAGGATCTTGGATAAAATATGCATATAGGAAGTCTATTTTTATATCTTAAAAAATTTCATCCGGTACTAAGTGAGATTTCTTAATATAACTATAATATATATATATATACATATATATATATACATATATATGTATATGACTTTTTTCTTCATCAAATTCTCTAAGATGATCTTTTAAAACCAACTTTATAGAGGAATGATAAATTCTTCCTTACATGTGCCTCTATGAAAGGTTGTGAACTTACACCTATAATTTTTCTACAAAGTTTAGAAATGGTTTTATTAGTCAAACAAACTGATGGTAACACACTGAGACTATACTTGTATCATCTCCACAAAAAAGTGACTTCCAGAGTTCTATTCAATTCAGCTTCATGAGAGTTAAATCTGCTTTAAGGTATATTAACTATGATGATATTCAAGTTAATCATGAATAACTAAATAGATTTATCTTGCTGTCAGTCTCAGCCCAGTTGAATACATTGAGCATGTAAAATTTAAGGAGTTTAAAAATGGTAAGCTATGCTAATTAAAAAAGTCATTTTAGGTGTCAGACACCTTCCAGTCCTGTGGATGTTTATATGGATAGAAACTTTTCCATTTGACTTGAGATTATTGAAAAAAGGTAGTAGTGCCGAGTGATTGACAATCGAAGTACCAGTAAATAAAGTTTTGAAGTTTAGTCAGAGGACAGCTAGTTTAATGGGTTGGAACTATTTTCTACAATAGGATATTGACTTTGTGGTTTTGTGTTTCTGGAAAGTCTCCTGTTCTGGTTCCTCCATTGGCTTCTATTTTCCATCTCACTATCACTTTCTCTAGTATTGTAATAACTTTGTAAGGTGACAGATAGTAAGGACATTATGGTGAGTACTGCATAATGTATAGAATTCTCAAACAATAATATTATACACCTGAAGCAAATATAACCTTGTAGGTCAACTAGAGTTCTAAAAGAAGAAGAAGAAAAAAAAAAGGTGCACCTGGGTGGCTCAGTCAGTTATAAGTGTCCAACTCTTGATTTCAGTTCAGGTTGTGATCTCAGAATTGTGAAATCCAACCCTGTGTCAGGCTCCATGCTGAACAAGGAGTCTGCTTCAGAGTTTCTTTCTCTCTCTCCTTCTGCCCCTCCTCCTTCCCTCTCCATCTTTCTCTAAATAAATTTTTAAAAATTGTTTAGAAAGCCTTCCTTGATTCCTCAGTCATTTCCCATCATCTTACTCCTTTAGTTTCCTTCAAAGTAGTAATAATACATAATACATAATCAATGATTATATCACTTATTCCCATACTTCTTAACTGTCTCCCTCCCACAGCAGACTACAAGTTCTATGAGTTAGGGTATTTTATTTGTATAATTCTCTAGCTTATCCCTAGAGTTTTGCCTAATGCCTAGCACACAGTATGAGCTTAATACATATTTTAAATGAATAAAGGAAAACCTGGTCACACATTTAATCTATTTGGGAGCTATTTTCATATTCTTCCCTGACCTAAGAAGGAGTGCAAAAAATTCTATCAACTTCTGTACATAACTTCCATTATAGTCAAGATTATAGTAGTTAAGTGAATGTTATTCCAGAAGCTCAGTAGCTTAACACATAGAAGTTTATTCCTTGTTCATATAAAGTCCATAATGGATCCCTTGATTGGTGGATGACATAGTTTTTGGGACTCAGGCTTCTTCCTAAGACTCTGACATGTTTAATACTTGGCATCGTCTCTGGAAGAGGAAAGAGCAAGAATGGTACATAGCAGGTTCTCAGCACGGCCAGTGGACTTCCACAGGCCAGAATTCAGTCACATACCTGCCTGTAACTACAGGGAAGCTGGGAAATGTATTCTAGTTGTGTGCCCAGGATAAAGAGGAAATGGATTGTGTAGATATATAGCCAGTCTCTGCCACAGGGATTAAATAATTTTTATATATATTTACATATATAAATATCATATAAATCATCATTTTATAAAAGCTTTGGCTTTATTCATATGTCTAGCACCATGACTGATATAATTGGTCTGCAACCACAATTTAGTGAATACATTTTGTTGAGATAGATAACTTAGATTTAAATTTTAAGGATGTCTTATAAACTCATAATTGTATGTCAAGTCTACAGTGTTTCAGTTTTTTTGTCTGATAGCAGCAACAAGTATAAATGTGGTTTTTATAAATTTCAACTTAGTTGACAGTCCTTAGTACTGATAATTCAACTCCACACATAGTACAAACCCCTTTGAGTCCTGTCTGCTTACAAATTTTGACAAAATTAGATCTTCACAAATGCTCTACTTTTCCATGCTTGCTTAGATGTTGTAAATTAGTAATTTCACAAAATTATTATTATTCACATTTGATAGATAAGAAAGTTGACTAAATATTAAAATGACATGATAAGTAAAAGATCTTTCTAGGTGTTCTGAACTCTTGCCATTTATTTATTTTTACTATTCCACTGTGCTAATTTTCAAAGCTGGTTTTATAACATCAAGTGAACAAGTGAATATACAAAAACATCTTCAGACCTCGGAATTAGAAACTTAGTACTTAAATCTCACTGTGTGACACTGAAAATTACACAAACTGCATTCAGTTTTCTCCAACTGTAAAGCAGGGATCATAAAACATACTTAAATAAGTCAAGTTGTATGAAAACACTGTGGAAACATGAATTGTTATTCCAGTACTCAACATGATTATTCTTGGTGTACTTATTCATACTTCACCCCTGTTTTTCATCCTCATATCTGTACCTTTAAAAAAAAAAGATTTTATTTGCTTATTATTGAGAATCAGAGAGAGAGAGAGAGAGAGAGAGAAGCAGAGACACAGGCAGAGGGAGGAGCAGGCTCCCTGTTTGGAGCCTGACATGGGACTCGATCCCGGGACTCCAGAATCACACCCTGAGCTGAAGGCAGGCGCTAAACCGCTGAGCCACCCGGCTGCCCATATCTGTACCTTCTCAATAAAGTTGTAGAATAGAGCTTTAATTAGCTAAATATTGTATGTGTGTATATATATAACACACACACACATACATATATACTTTAGATTGTCAAAAGATCATATTTCTCAATTTAAAAAAATGTTCATTGGGCTTATTTGTGCAATCTCAAAATCTTAACCAAAAAAAGGAAACATTCTTAAGATTGAAAATGTAAAAATAAAAAATAATAGGAATATAAAGAAATCATAGCTATAAAAAGGTCTTATGCTAAGAATTTTAAGGGGCAATAAAGGAATTAGAATCATATTGATGTGAAGATTAATTTAATCCACTATTATTAAAAAAAAAAACTTGACCAAGTAAATTTTAAAAATCTGACTGGCTTTCTTCAACCATTAAGGAGTCAAGCAGCATCCTATCTTGCATAAAGTAAAAGGAGCTCTGAGGAGCTGTACAAAACGGAAAACTTTTTCAGGAAGAAGGGAGCCTGACAGGGAAGTTATGCCTGCAAAAAGTGGATTTGTTGTGAAAAGGTCACTTTGCTTTAGGGGACAGGAGGAATTTGTCAGGCAGATTACGTAACTAGTGCTGACCAGGTGATTCCTGACTGACAGGTTTCTCTTCTAGGAGAGGCCAAAACTGTCATCAGATTAAGTCTTGGTTTGGTGTCAAGTGGCTTAGCATAATTGATTCCATTTTGGGCCTGTTATCTTGTCTTTGACACTATAAAAATCAGATAAAGTGACTTTTATGTTTATCGAGATATTTCTAACATGAGAGAAATGGTGGGGATTTCTAAATAGGACAGATTTTGAGGTCACATTATACGGAGTTTGAATCCTTGCTCTGCCACTTGTTAGCTCTGAATATACACACCAGTCTGTTTGGACTTAAACTTTCTTATTCACCAAAATTAATGAATAACTTTATCATATACAGCTCAACAGTTGGGAACGATGAGGTGCTTAAAGTGCCTAGCACAGTGCCCTGATGTATGATAGATCACAAAACTAGGATCCTGACATATGGCATAACCAACATAAGTCCCCCAATCTCTAGCCAACAACACCACATATAAGTCTTATCATTTTCTCTTGTGACTTTTTTAGCCTCTCTATTCAGTCTGGACTTCATGTGATCAGGCCTTTCTTAGAAGAATTTAGCATTTGAATTTAACATTATCACTATCTTGCCAATTTTAAACTCTGGATAATCACTGTTGTTGAATTTATCCAATCTCATTATGGAAACTCGCCTAAGAATATCACATCCATTCTCAAACCCACTAAAATCACAGTGCTGTCACTAATACAGGAATGCCTCCTTACCCTCAACATCCAACATGCACTGCTGTCAGTATTGGTTTTATGTAAACATTTGTGATTTCTCAACAATGTTTTTTTTTTTCTCCCCCAAACATAAATTCTACTCTTCCTATCTCCAAATACAACTACTGGACTGTAACAGTGTAACACAAAGGTAGTTCCTCAGCTTTCCTTGATACCCTAGAGAAAAATGATCTGGAACTCCCTTTCCCTTCTGGTTTGTTTTGCATTGTATGTGTGCACAAGTACATGTACATATTTGATGTGGATATTCTTATGAATTTGTCTGTATATGCTAGTGGGCATACACTTGCCTGTAAGGTTGTGTGGTCTGTTTCTGTGTGTTCACTTCATATGGGTGCATGCTTGTGTGTGTGTGTGTGTCCTTTTATCTCCTCTACCATCCAACAGCCCTTAAATAGAGTATTTACTTATTTTGCTACAAAACCCCATTGTGATACAAATTTTATAAATGCTCAGTAAACATTTGAATAAGTAATGGTATTTTTTATTCATTAAGTATGTATTTTTCCTTATCACATAAATCCCAATGCCTAAACACAATAGCAGAAAGCATGATCACCCTGGATTAAATATTTTAATATGCCTTTTTTTAGTTGGAACTAGTATAACTGAGTCTGGAATTCAACATGTCATTTACATTTTTTGAACCTCATTAATCCAAGCTAGAAAAAAACAAGGCTACATTTTTTTTTTCCAACTCGTGAATTGGAGCATGAATACAAGATCAAAATGTATTTTTCAAAATAATGAAAAAGATTCATGATACACACTGCTGGTTTTTCAAATACAGCAACACTTTATTCTTTATATATAAATGCACTAAAGCACAATTTCAAAAATAAAAGAAGCTTTTCTAAAGCAATACCTCTTTCTAATAGCATGATTAAACATACAGGGTATGATCATCAGAAGTCTTTAGTGAAAATAGAATATTAAAAATTAATCAAATCATAATTACTTGAATTCTGTTTCTTAGAGGCTGTTGATATTTTTTTAAAATTATATTTAAAATCTGCTTTTAATAAAATAACAGCTTTATAGAGATATAAATCATATATCATATAATTTTCCCATTTAAAGTATACATTTCAGGGGCACCTGGATGGCTCAGTGGTTGAGCATCTGCCTTTGGCTCAGGTCCTGAACCTAGAGTCCTGGGATCAAGTTCTGCATCAGGGTCCCCACAGGGAGCCTGCTTTTCCCTCTGCCTATGTCTCTGCCTGTCTCTGTGTCTCTCATTAATAATCAAAATCTTAAAAATAAAGTATACAATTCATTGGTTTTTAGCATATTCATAGTGTTTTACAACCACAAAGTCTAATTTTAAATATTTTCATTACTCCTAAAGAAACTCTGTATCCATTTCTTCCCACTTCTACCCCCTAACCCTACAAAACCACATATTCTACTTTCCATCTTTGTAGACTTGTCTATTTTGGAATTATATATGAATAGAACAGTATAATATGTGATTTTTTTTATAACTAGCTTCTTTTACTTAACATACTATTTTCAGGGTTTATACATGTTCAATCACGATTTCATTCTTTTTTTTTTTTGGAATAATAATATTCCATTGTGCAGATATGCCACCTTTTATTTATCCATGGATCAATTGGTGGATATTTGAATTGTTTTTACTTTTGTTTTCTATGAATCTTTCTTCTATGAACACTCAGCTACATTTCTGTGCATGTGTAAACACATTTTTAAAATCTTCTTAGGTATATACCTCAGAATGGAATTTCAGAATCATGTATAAAATCTGCTTTAATGATGCAGTAATTATAAGTAGAATATTTTTGTAATGTAATTTTTAATTGGTGTTTTTGAGGTCATTTTATTTAGAACATCAAAATGTGTTTCATATTTATTTCAACATAATAAAGGTAGTTAATTCTGAAGAGTTAGCTAACAATTTGATTAGAAGAGAAATTTTGCTCATAGTAAAATTCACGTTTCTGCTAATATTTAAAATTTGATTTAAAAATCATGTCTAAGTTATAAATTACACAATCAAGAAATCTAAAGATGCTCTGCAATATAAATCATACCAAATACTAATTTCCACAGACATATATTAGAGGATGTTGTGATGTCCAAATTGAATTACTTGTCATGGACAAGTGCCAAATAGTTCCCACTTCAAGCATAAAAATTGTTATCTTCGCCAGCATAGTGCAGTTAGTGCTCTGACCTCTGAGCAATCTACCAACCACTGTGGTAGTATAGTCTCATCTCCTACATAGCCTATCCAAGAGACCTCATAATGAAGACAAAGGTTAAGAGAAGGGTAAGAGTACATGTGCTTCATTTCCCTCTGGAATTTAAGAAATTGAGGAAATATGTAATTCCCAGGTGCAACCATGAAATAGCACAGGAAATAGAAATGAAAATACCTCTGATAGTTAGAAACTGTACACAGATTCCAGGAAATACCCGAAAAGCTGAGGCAAGTTAAAAAGTTTTAGTACAACAGCATTACTTTTCTCCTTTTCTAAATATTCACAGCAGAATGGCCTCATTTCATCAGCTTCTAGAGCTGTTATTTTTAGTCTACTCTGAATTATACTGGCTGTTCACTGGATAGAGGAATAGATGGCATTCAAGGACAAATGGGGGGCATAGTAAGAGGACAGATTCAAAACTATCAAGCAAATCTATATCCAAGGAGGGTAGTATAGCACAAGATACTTCTTATTCAGTCATCTTATACCATGACATTTTACGTTTGAATTGGGCTTATTTGTAACAAGGGAGCTATTCAAATTTCATACTTGAGTAGCAGATAAGAAAGAAAACACCAAGAAGAAATAGATAAAATATCTAATAAAAAGGAGGGTATGCTTTACTGCTTTCATATGAAAGACCCATGTCATTCCCTTATTGAGAAGGGCAGATGATGGTTATAAGAATCTGATAATAGCTTCATTTATGCCTCTGATGTTTAATTGAAGAGAAAACACAGACCAGAAGTTAGCTCATGATCAATGTGAACAATGAACCTACACATAGAGAATGACACTTCTGACATCAGCCTAGGACTTCAATGCTAGCTCAGAGGATCCCGGGCTGAGGCAGGTCACCCTGAGGATGAATGGTAATGTGGATTTAAACTGCAAAATGGAGGGTAAGTGCAGTTTACCTAACTCTCTAGCACAGGAGAGTCTTCATAGTGGTCATAAAGAATATATGGTATACAGGGATATACCTGAAATATTAAAGAAGTTTTTACAATTTCCTTATGGTTTTGTTTTAAATTGGTATTTACCTACACTAATATTTTTAAAGAAAATACAGATTCATTTATTGATTTTAAGGGAGCTTATTGAAAACTGGTTCCTTGCAAAGAGTTAAAACACACACATACACACACACACACACACACACACACACACGGTTGATTATCAATAGCACTAGAACAAATTACTATAATTACACCAGCTGAAAACTTTCATTTACTAGAAAAGTATTCAATGCATACTTTGGTCAAATTACTTAGCGGCAAATGTTTAACTTGATATTTGGATAAAAGAAAGGCCAAAATTAAATACTATTATAAACTTCTAGAATAAATATGATTTTTTTAAATCAGCTACTACTATTAGCATTTTTGTTATTTAGCCTTATTTAAATTTTAAAACATTTGGCCATATTTGAGAGGCCCTTTCTTGTCATTATTTATTCTAAATAACTCCTACAGTTAGGGTGCCAGGGTGGCTCCATCAGTGAAGCTTCTGCCTTCAGCTCAGGTCATGATCTCATGGTCTTGGGATGAAGCCCCACCTGGGAGGATTTGGGGGGGGGTGTCCCTGCTCAGTGGGGAGCCTGCTTCTCCATCTTTCTCTGACCCTCCCCCCTGCTGGTGCTCTGCTCTCACTCTTTCTCAAATGAATAAATAAAAAATCTTTAAAAAGATAAAATAAATTGCTCCTTTAGTTACTATAATGGACAACTGTAATGCTAAGAATTTTCCTGTTTGCAACCTAGGACCATGCAGGAATGAGATACATGTGACCAGCTCTGCCAGTATTGATCATGCAGAGATCATTGTTTTTCCTTGCTCAATAATAATAACTGACTAAGGTAGTGATCTTCACACCATCTTCTGTACTATGAGATCATTGGGGAAGATGTCATTCTATTCAAGCAAGTCATAAATGTAAGTTTCAAATGCTTCCTCAAGAAGATGCTTCATAAAGCAGATTAAGATTTTTGTTCTCAGACTTATTTTTTTTTAATTTCTAATATTTTGGGGAAAACTTGCTGCTGTATACAATTACACAATTACAAAAATCACACTTGAATCCTGAATTTAGAAAAATGTCACTATGTCAATTCAAGGTAAACAAATACTAAGTTTTCATTGTCATATAAAATTTCATGTCATGTGTACTAATTTCAGCATCTTCCCTGGAGGAGATTGTTAGAATGCTTTTAGAATGCTTTACTAACAAACACTAACCAAAAAATAGCTGTATTCTCAAAGCACATGAGTTAATTCTAACAAATAAACTAATGCTTTTCTACTCGAAAATGTGGTTGTTAATAAGTCTTTTATCTTGCCCAGGGCCAAATTTGGCCCATCTCTGTAATGTTTATAATATTTAATTCTTTAGAACATGTGTTCTAGAAGTCTTCCTGGGTTTGAAAGTTCTTTTTCAATATGAAAACAATTTACAAAACCCCACTTATTTGTATAAGAAGAATATATATGCAGATTGAGAACCAATTTTTCTGACCAAAGATTCACTGGGAGATCCAGTTTCCTGCCTGTAGTTGAGTAACTACCACGTGGCTGGTACTATTCTAGGTGCTGAGGATATCCAAGGAAAGAAAACAAATCTCTGCTTTCTAGAGCTTGCATTCTAGCAAGGAGAAAAAAATGAAAGATACCACTGATAAGTACTTCAGGGAAATAAAAGGGTGAATGAAGATGGATAGGGACTGCCGACAAGAAAACTCTTTCCAGTAAATCAAATTAATCATCAGCATTTCTGTGCATTTCTTTAGGAAATAGATTGCTTTCTAAACTGTGATTTTGTTTTGACTACTACTCAAAGTGCCAAACATATCTGTTTTGGTCATTTTCCTTCCATAAAAACTGTGCAGAACAAATCAAATACTATCATGTCTCTAATGCTTGAGACAGTATTTTCTTTTGAAAACATTATAACCTGTAACATAGGACTATATGTTTTAACATTAGATAGTATGCTAAGAATATTCAGGATGTAATTATATGAGATATCTTTGAGAACATCCATTCAAATCTGTCCTAATTTAATAACTATAGTAATGTTAACAATTCCCTAAGAATGTTATACTCTTCAAAAATATTTTACATGTAACCTAAAATTACAGTATTATAACCTAATTAAAAATTACTATTTGATGTCACCAACTTAATTTAATATGTGACAATATATGTCTAAAATCAAGAATCAAGAATAAGAAACATCTGGAATTTTACCAAAGTACAAGTGTCAATAATAACTCAATTCTAAACAAACAAAACCTTGATATAATTTTTTTGTCAGTTTGTATCAAGGTCAAAACATCATTCTAACCTAAGGTAATATATTATTGTCACCTTCCCCACAGAGTCCACTGTTTTCTATATATTAAAAAGCGTCATTTAATTCAATTTTAGTCAATAAAGACCTTCATTTGTTTTTTTTTTAAATAGCTACTATTTCTTTCAAATTCTTTTAAAACCACAGATCAAAATATTTCACTTTGCTTTTATATGGAATTCCCATTTCTTCCACTGTAGTCTTTCATTTTTTTTTCAATTTTAAGTTTGAAAATATGCTAATCATAATGATAGTGTTTAGCATTTAAATGTTATCTTGGCTTCCTCTATTTTGAATCGGCACTATTATTTTTAAATACTTTTAGGGACATTAGAAATGAATTGTGAATCGACATATTTTAAAGTGGCCCTGAAAAGAAAGAATCTCAAATGAAATTGTCATTCTAAGAATTGTATCTAAAAGCAGAAAGTCTAGAATATGATTTTTCTCTTTCTTAAATCCCATTGTTAAATTCTTTTTTTTTTTTTTTAACAGGAAGAAAGAGAGTTGGGGGGACAGGAAGAGGGAGAGAGAATCCTAAGTAGGCTCCACACCCAGCAAGAAGCCAGTGGCTCGATCTTTCTGAGATCATGACCTGATCTGAAATCAAATGTGGGACGCTTAAATGACCGAGCCCCCCGGGGGGCCCTACTTTGCCAATTTTTGAAGAAGGAGAATCTCAAAATACAATGAGAAATATGAACACTAGTCAGACATCACTATCATTTAGAGCAATTTCAAATGAAATTCTCATCACATATAATATGAAAGGCAACATAAATACTCAGGCTTTTACTACAAAGGCTTGTTTACAAGTATCATTATAACTGCTGAATAGCTTGCTATTTTGTTCATCCACTATGTGTCTGGGTTACAAATATATGAATGAAAACTAATATATTACTTCTGAATATGCTGAAAGCATAATGACCTTTAGAGCAAGAATTGGGCTGGTCATGAATGAATTATTGTGCAAACCAAGATCTAATTGAGTGGGCTTATTACAATGATTATAATAATAATTACCATAAAAAGAGCAGTTTCTATTCACTGAGTGCTAACTCGGTGAGTCAAGCACTTTCCTATGCACTTTGTTTACATTTTCTTATGGTCTAAACTCAAATAATAATATGCCATTTGGCAGTAATCCAATTAATTCTCACAAACAATTTTATGAAGTACGTACTACTATCTCCATTTCTCAGATGAAGACATTGAGGCTTACAAATGTTTAGTAACTTGTAGAAGTCATGAACTTTGGATTTAATAAATGGCAAAACTGGGGATCAAATCCAAGTTTTTTTGTAACTAAAAGTTCGCACTCTCATCTACTGTATATACTGCTTCCCACTGATTATTTTCCTCTATGCCGTTGAGTGACTTCTATCTGAAATTTCTGTTACTTTAGATCTTGACTTCCACCCTGTATCTGAAACATAATTATAGGTTACTTTCTGTGCTTGCCAATTTGATTTTGCTATTTGATCCTGCACTATATTCTAGCTTTGATGTGCCATAGCCTAACAGTTTAATAAGATGGTTGGGCATCCCTCCATGATATTTAAGGCATGAAACTGAGGTTCAAGACTGTGTAATCATTTAACTTTTCAAAGGGATGTACTATATCAGCTTCAGCTCATACTGGGTTTTGGACATTTTTATGTATTTTAAGTGGTTGGATAGAAATTTAATCATCATCTTCATATTCATTTTTAACGTGAAAAATAATATGAGCCATGAAATGACCTTCATTTTTCATTTCTACTTACCCAAATAGATTCTGAAATCTGAAGATTAACGTTTTAAATAGGTCTATATAAATCAATTAATATATATTGAGATTCATGTTCTCCTTCAAGCTTACGTAGGCAAAAGCCATCTTCCATTTAGGTATTTCCTTTTCACTTAGGATTGTATTGCATTTCTACTTGGAAAAGAAAATCCAATGATTATTTTCCAAGACAGGTTTCTTGCCAAGATAAAGAAGTTGGATTCATTCCCCTGGTATGTAATCACACTTCTTCCCCAGGAGCTGAGTACGCTGGTCAGGAGTTTTGGTTATAAGTGATGAAAACCCAAATTAGGTTGATTTAAGTACAAAAAGGAGACTTAGCTTCTATCATTAAGAAATTCTAATTTTGTTCTAGGCGTTGCTGGATTCAGAGGCTCAAATAATGGCATCACACCCCAGTTTCTCTCTTCTTCTTTCTTTGCTTTGCTTATTTTCCCTTAGTTTAATCTTAGATTCTACATGGCAGGTGAAAGCATGTACAAATTTATTTTTTCATAGTAATAACAAATGGTACCACTTTTTAAAAAGAGGGTTTTTTTTTCCCCCAGATGTTTCCCCAAATTCTCCAGATTGGGGGGATAGGTACATGGTTTATGTTACCTGACCATGCCTAAACTAATCATGTGGAAAAAGGAGGGAATACATATGTAACCCAAGCCTAGATCACATGGGGCTGCCTGCTCTGGACTAGTGTCCTCTCCAGGGGCACCTGGTGGCTCAGTTGGTTAAGAATCTGCCTTCTGCTCAGGTCATGGTCTCAGAGTCCTGAGATGTTGTCCCACATCAAGCTCCTTGCTCATCAGGGGGCCTGCTTCGTCCTCTCCCTCTGTCCCTCCCCACCCTTGCTTGTGCTCTCTCTCTCCTCAGATAAATAAATAAAATCTTTTAAAAAAAATAGCGTCACCTCCAAATTCATATATTGAAACCCTAGCCAACATGATTATATTTGGAGACAAAGTCTTTAGACAGTGATTAAGATTAAATAAAGACATAAGGGTATGGCGCTGATCTGAAAGGATTTGTGCAGGTATGAGAAAAGATGGCAGGCAGCTCTCCATCTCCTTCTCTGTCATGTGAGGACACAGCAAGAAGGGAGCCATATACAAGCCAGAAAAAGAGCCCTCACCAGGAATAAAATCTTCCAACACCATAATCTTGGACTTTCCAGTCTCCAGAACTGAGAGAAATAAATTTCTGTTATTTAAGTCACGAAGTCTGTGGCATTTTGTTATTATAGCCCAAGGATACCAATATACTATTCATACAGAGCAAGGGATTGGATCAGCCCCTCCTGAAGTTTAAGGACTGAAAGGCAAAAAAGTGGTCATTTTGCAGAAAATATCGGAAAACTATTTCCAAATAGGTAATACTTGGTAAGCATAGTTATCAACAGTTTTGGCTAACCCAGAGGCAGGGGATTCCATAACTAGACCTCTGGTTCAAGGGCAATACATGCAAACCGTATGTTGTATGCAAAGTTTGTGTTGTAGGCATCAGAACATATTCTTGGGGAGATGATTCACAGAGTTCATTAGATCCTCATCTGGTATATCAGTCCCTAAGTATCTCTGGATCCAGGGCACCTGGGTGGTTTGCTTGGTTAAGCATCCGACTCTTGATTTTGGCTCAGGTCGTGATCTTGGGGTCCTAAGATCAAGCGCCATGTCAGGCTCTGCACTCCACGTGTAGTCTGCTTGGGATTCTATCTCCCTCTATCTTCCCCTCCCTTTGCCTTTCTCAAATAAATAAATAAAGTCTTAAAAATAAAAAGGCTGGATCCACTTTAGGTAGGGCCCATACAAGCTCCATTGGAGGTAGGGCTGAGGAGAAGGAGAATGGATGGATTCTAGAAATGTTTAAGAAAATTATTTCATTTGATTTCACATGATCCCTCCTGAGAGACAAAAGGATTCACTGGAAAGATACAGCACCAAGTGCCAAGTGATACTTTAAGTGACCTCCCCTTTACTTCACTTTACGTCTCTTAGGGAAGAACAGAGAGTCTAGTTCCTGTATTTTTAATGTGTTACTCTATTTTTAAAAAGCACTCAGCCACCTCAAAAATGTGGCATAGTGTTAGGAACTTTGAAAAGTTAGTTAATACAAATCTCTCCAGGAGTTTGCATGCAAAACAGACGTTCCTTCACCCACAGTGGCTGCTACAAAGAAAAAGAAAACAACAACAACAAAAAAGTCCAGAACTACATGCTCATAAATGAATAGGGTTGTCAAAACTGTTGCTTTGTAATTCAAGTGCTGATTGGGAGAGTTTGTTGGGGTGAGGCGAAAATGTTGCCTTTCACCTAGTTATTTGTGTTAGTCTGAATAATCTTAATCATTATCTGTTCATATTCGCATGAAAGGAAGAAAAAAATGAAGAAAATAACTTTAGAATAACAATCACGGGGTCACGTTGTTATTTTATGGCCATATGTCGCCTAAAATTAGCAAAGATTATTGAAGCTATAGAATTTGCAATCTGGATAAAATAATGTATTTCAGTATATAATTTCCAATCATTAAAATATGTTAAATATGCCATTGTGTGCATAAATCAGATTCATCTAAGAGACAATCAACACCCATGTCACCTGAATGAAAGTTGATTAGAAACATAACAGCCTATGAACCTTTTTATTCTGACACCTTATTTGGCATCAAAACAATATTTCATTTCCATTAAAAAAGGGAAATCCTTATCAGATTATTTCTTAAACAATGCTAATATTTCTAGAATATCACAATCTCATATTCAAGCTGATAAAAGTATATATAGATTAATCAATTTGCAGCCTAAACATTACAGCTTATGAGGATAATGACACCATTTGCTTAGGGTACAAGGCAAAAGCAATATCAAAGAAATGAGCTGCTCAAGAAGCAAGAAAATTCCAAACTTATATTAAATTTACCATATTCTCAAATGCCCATGACATCAATAAAAAGAGCCTCTTAAAAGTTTTGGGTTTTTTTTTTGTTGTTGTTCTTTTTCTAATAAAACACTTGCCACCAATACCAAACATTATGGATAGACTTTAAAATAGCAAGAAGTTCTAGAAACCTTCTGTAATACCGAATACCATTTCTTTCCCTGCACCGACTTTATTTGGTAGCACCAAAGCTCACAAGTTGATGAGAGAACTTGCTCGCCTGGAGTCAGAAATGCTGAGGAAACTTGTCAGACATCTGAGATAGAGCCAGGATTGCAAGGATGAAGGCCATGGGCAACCACATTTGGTGTCTATGTTGGGATCTAAAGATGGGGATAAGCACACAATCCAAACATAGATGTTTGGGAAAAAAATCAACGCAGTGGATGAGACTCTCAACAATAATTTTAAGTGGGGAGTAAAACTGGAACTACATATCTATGCTCATGGTTATTCAAGTCACCAAGAAGTAAGTAGAGACAACTAAGGGATGTTTGTGTCTATACTGTTTCTAATGAAGAATTTGGTTTTAGTTATAGTGATATTCAGATGTATAGCAAAAAGAGAAAAAAATAATGCACATGATTGATAGCTTACCACATTAAAACAACTACTACAAGCTCAGGTGTCTTTTCTCATATATACATAGTTTTTCTTTAGCTCTTATGATAATATAGAAACAATTTGATACATAGTTTTTCTTTAGCTCTTATGATAATATAGAAACAATTTTATAAATATTTCCTATTTATAAAAAATAAGGATTTTGTATGTTCAGAAAATATCTTGATGTCTTTGTCCATAAGAAGAACATAGCTAATTATGCTTAAGAAGGGGCATCACTCCGTGTTAATACATTATTAGATTTGGGGATGAAGCACAATGAGAGAGGCAGAGTAGATATGCATTGCTTCTAGAGAGGAGAAGATACTAGGGATGAATTTTAGGAATTCCTCTTAACTGTTGAGAGATGCACAACTTTAGAGCTTCGGCTTTAAGAATACTTCTGTAAAGACATGCATTTTTGGGAGTGCCTGGTGGCTCAGTTGGTTAAGCATCTGCCTTCCACTCAGGTCATGATCCCATGGTTCTGGGATGGAGCCCAGCATTGGGCTCCCTGCTCCGTGGGGAGTCTGATTTTCCCTCTGCCCTTCTCCCTGCTTGTGTACTCTTTCTCTCTCTCTCAAATAAATATGTAAAATATTTTTTTAAAAGACATGCATTTTCTTTATCTTTAAATTAAACTTTATTTTTTAAAAAAAATTTTAGATTATTTTTAGGTTTCCAGGAAAATTGAAAGGAAGGTATACCTTCACATATACATAGTCTCCCAACTTTCAAAAGCTCATACTGGAATGATACATCTGTTAACAATCAACAAATCAGTACTGACACATCATTATCACCCACAGTCCATATTTTACATTAGGATTTACTCGGTGTTATATATTCTATGGACTCTGACAAATGTACAATGACATGTATCCACCACCATTCAAGTAGTTTCAGTGCCATAAAACCCCTCTGTGCTCTGCCTACTTATCCCTCCTTCCCCCCTTAACCTCTGGAAGACCACTGATCCTTCTACTGTCTCCATAGTTTTGCCTTTTCCAGAATGTCATAAAGTTGGAATCATACAGTATGTAGCATTTTTAGACTGACCTTTTTCACTTACTAATATGCATTTACAATTTCTCCACGTCTTCTCATGGCTTGATAGTTCATTTCTTTCTATCACTAGATAAAATTCCATTATCTGGATGTACCACAGTTTATTTATCCATTTACTTACTGAAGAATATCTCAGTTGCTTTCAAGTTTTGGCAATTATGACAAAAGCTTCCATAAACTTCCTTGTGAAAATTTTTATGGGGACATAAGGTTTCAACTCATTTGGATGAAAAGCAAGAACCATAATTATTGGATAATACAGTAAGAATACATTTAGTTTTGTAAGAAACTGCTAAACTGTATTCCCAAGTGGCTGTACCACTTTTGCATTCCAGCCAGCAATGCATGAGAGTTCCTGTGGCTTCACATTCTTGCTAGCATTTTTGTTAGAATTTTGCATTTTAGTCAGTCTAACAGGAGTATAGTGGTATCTCACAATATTGTTTTGATTTACATTTCCCTGATGACCTATGAACATCTTTTCATATATTTACTTGTCATCTGTGTAACATCTTTCATGAGGTGTCTGTCATGGCTCTTTTGCCATTTTTTAATTGAATTGCTTGTCTTTTTATTGTTGAGTTTTAGGAGTTTTTTGTATATTTTGAATAAAAGTCTTTTTACCAGATATGTCTTTTGCAATTTTTTTCTCCCAGTCTGTGGTCTGTCTGCTCATTCTCTTGACATATAGCAGGAATTTTTACTTTTTTTCCAGGAATTTTTAATTTTAATGAAGTCCAGTCTATCATTTTTTTTTCATGGATTATATCTTTGGTGTTGTACCTAAAATGCCATTAGAATATCCAAGGATTTCTCCTATGTTATCTTCTAGGAATTTCATACTTGGCATTTTTAATTTAGGTCTATGATACATTTTGAGTTAGTTCTTGTGACAGGTATAAGGTCTGTGTTAAGATTTTTTTTTTAATGTAAATGTCCTGTATTCTAGTACCTTTGTTGAAATTAAATTGTTTTTACTAAATAAATGTATGTCAACCATTTAAACATAAAGAATGATTCATTTCTTCATTTGTTCATTCTGAAATTTATCTCTACTTATTAATATACTTAATATAATATTGCCAATCAGTGATTTAACAATTTTTTATATTATTTATTGATAATAATTATTATTTCTTATTCAATTCTATTACAAATTTACATTACTATTACTAGTAAATAGTTCCTGCAGAGCCAGTGTACTTTAATAAAGTTTTCTCTTATTTATTGAATTTAGTAGTTCCTAAGGTTACTAATTTTCTTTTCTTTTCTTTTTTTTTAAGATTTTATTTATTCATCATAGACACACACACACACACACAGAGAGAGAGAGAGAGAGAGGCAGAGACACAGGCAGAGGGAGAAGCAGGCTTCACGCTGGGAGCCCGACGCGGGACTCCATCCTGGGACTCTAGGATCGGGCCCTGGGCCAAAGGCAGGCCCCAAACCACTGAGCCACCCAGGGATCCCCAGGTTACTAATTTTCTATCAGAGCTAGCAAATGCCTATCAATAATATTTTTCTTTCTTTTTGAAATAAAGAACTTGTAAAACATATCATTTCATTTTTTTCTCTCTCTGCAGGTCCTTCATTCCCCTGCTTCAATCTATACATTCCCTACTAAAATCTATTTTTTTCTAGGAAAAAATAAAAATATAATTGGAAATCCATATGCAATTGAATTTTGACTGAACTTAATTATTGTTTTTAAAGATTTATTTATTTTTTAAAAGATTTTTTTTATTTATTCATGAGAGACACAGAGAGAGAGAGGCAGAGACACAGGCAGAGGGAGAAGCAGGCTCCATGCAGGGAGCCTGACGTGGACTCGATCCTGGGTCTCCAGGATCACACCCCGGACCAAAGGCAGGCGCTAAACCACTGAGCCACCCAGGGATCCCTAAAGATTTATTTATTTTAGAGAGAAAGGGGGGAGGGGCAGAGGGAGAAGGAGAGAGAGAATCCTAAATAGACTCCCCACTGAGGCCACATGGTGCTCTGTCTCATGACCCATGACATCCTGACCTGAACCAAAATCACAAGCTAGATGCTTAACTGACTGAGCCACCCAGCTGCCCTTTAGCTGAACTTAATACTATGTTAGAGTCTCCCTCAATCCTGTACACCTACCAACTACATCAATAAACACATATACAGTATCATATTCATAGATAAAATTGCCATGAGGTGAGGGGGATGGGCAAAATAGGTGAAGGGGATCAAGAGGTATGCACTTCCAGTTATAAAACAAATAAATCATGAGGATAGAAAGTACAGCATAGGAAAGATAGTCAATATTGTAATAACTCTGAATAGTGACAGATGGCAACTAGGCTTACTATGGAAATCACTCCTAAGGTATATAAATGTTGAATTACTATGTTGCACACCTGAAACTAACAGGATATTGTATGTCAACTATACTTCAATAAAAATAGCTGAAATAAAATACTAAAAATGCTGTCATGGTTTATAGCTTCTTCACATTTGACTGTGAGTCATGTTTAATTAAAATATAGTTTATAACATATTTTTTCTGATAATATCCTATCATGCCTTCAAACTACTTACTGACTTTCCATTACATGTTTATTCGTTTAGGGTTAATGTCTATTCTCAGCCTCCTCCTTCTCTCTTTTTTAATCATGTGAACACAGTACAGTGGTTCATGATAGATTCTCACCTAAGATATGCAGATCTTAGGGCACCTGGCTGGCAGATGGCAGAGCATGTGACTCTTAATCTTAAGGTTGTGAGTTCGAGCCCCATGTTGGTTGCAGAGATTACTTAACTTAAAAAAAAAATGCAGTTCTTATGTATAGATTTTGATGACTTTTACCAATACATACATGATACATACATTTACATAATCATTCTCCCAATCAAGCTGTAGGACATCTCCTACACTCAATAAAGTTCCCTTCACTCTCTGTGGTCAATTCTCATGAGGAAAATAGGGAACGATCTATTTAACAATATTTATGTATCATTTTAATTTTATATGAACAGAAAGACACTCAACACAACATTACTGAATGCCTTCTGCAAAATTTCAGCGAAAGCTAATTTAAAGTTATCATTCTTTTCTGAATCCACATTTTCAAAAGAAAAAATATATAATTATCATCGGAAATCCATATGCAATTGAGCACATTTTGGTAGAACTTAATATAAAACGAGCTGGTTTCAAAAAACTTTCCCTTTTTTTGTTGGGAGGGAGAGTAGGTGAGAGGACAGTGGGAGCTCAGAAAACATTCATTATTGTTCAATATGCACAGCAGCATGGGAGGGGAATTAAAGCAGAGGAGGGGAAGAAAACAGTGGCAATATCTTTCAAATCAGCAATCCTCCTTGTGGGAGCGGAAGCACCCATGGGGAATAGAATCTTAGACAGTCCCTTCTTCTTGATCTTCAGGCACTCTGTGAGTAAATATAAAATGGCAAAGCAAATATGCTGCTAGAAACTGGAGGAAAAATAGGTAAATAACGGGCTGAAATAGAACCACCCTGCTGCATTGATAAAGAGGACTGTTCTCAGCTTTACTGTGGCTTTAAACCTACTTTATGTATTAGTGTCCTCAAATGTCATGATAAATATTTTTAGTCAAAAGACAATGCAATTTTCCAAAGAGTGTCAAATAGTTAAATAAGCAAAAAAGAACAAAAATTGAAGGAAATTAGTAGCAACTACTTGTCAGCTAATGCTAGGTAGGCACTGTGCAAAATCCCACTTCCTCAGCTATGAATATTTAAAATTGGCAACCACGTTACAGGAAAACAATGAAGCAATCTGACAATTTGGCAAGCTCCCCCACATAAAGATTTATAAATACACCGAGTAAGTAGAATATGACATTTGGCAACTGCAGTTTCTGAACTGAACTGTTATTATTTCAAAGCGGTAATTTCTCAGAAAGCAAAGCAAAGCAAGGAAACAATCAAAAAACCATAGTGATAAACCTGTAAACATGAGCTGGCTTTTGAACTGAAATATAGGGGCCACCCTGAGTGATGGAAGACAAATCTGGACTGAATAATACAAGAACTGACTTGAGCCGTAATTCCAAGTCAATCTGAAGCAAGGGAAACTTAAAAATTCATTATTCATTTCTGAACAAACATGAAGTTCTTAGTTCCAGCTGGGACCAGAAGTTGAATAGCCAAATCAGAGAACCAGAAAACAGGAGGATTTTGTGACATACATACCTCACTTGGCAGTGTAAAACAGGAATATTTTATGGAAGTATAATTAGTAATCATTTCAGTCTAGTCTAGTCAGACTTAAGAAATTTAAAATCAATAATTAGAAAATGAAAAATACTACCTTATAGTGTTTTGGGGGGGCGGGGTTGTTTGGGATTTTTTTGTTGTTTTGATTTTTTTATTGTTTTTTGTTTTTGTTTTTTACAGAGGGGAAAGCAAAACAGGTGGGGGAGGGGCAGAGGGAGAAGGAGAGAGAGAATCTTAGACAGGCTCCACACCCAGCATGGAGCCCGCCCATGGGGCTCTAGCTCAGGACCCTGAGATCATAACCTGAGCTGAAATCGAAATCAAGAGTCACACACTTAAATGACTGAACCACCGAGGTGGCCCTACTATCTTACAGTTTTTAATAAACCAAAGCCACACCCAGTATCAATCACATATATTACTCCATACAAGTGCAACTCCAAGAAGTAACACAACTCTTCTGTTCATTTGAACAGGGTAGTTTTCTCTGATCATTGTGTACTCAATGTCTAGTAGAGTCAGGTACATAGCAGTTGATTAATAAGCTCTTACTGAATACATTATTATCATATAGATACACTTAACCTTGCTATATTCCAACCAAGTTTTAATGATTTAAAGGAAGGAGAAAGAAAAGCATGCTCTTATTAGAAAAAGTCTGTTGTAAAAACAGAAGTAGGAAAGAGATAGGAAACATGTTCTGGAAATTGTAAGTCATATAATATGCATGGCTTCAATTAACTAAAAAGACGAAGCATGAATTCTGACACTGTTTTCACTAATAATTGAGCATCTGATTTATGGTATGATGATCACTTTATTAAATTCTACTATATAAAGCTCTATAATACATGGCCCCGATCTTGAAAAACTTCTAGTCCAGCAGGAAAGAAAGATAAATGCATAATTATAATTTAATTCAAAAATTTTCCATTAGAAGCACCTAAAATGTTATGATAACATAGAAAAGTGAGAATCTTAGAAAATACATTCAAGTAAACATTCTGTCTGAGAGATTGATCAATTGATCTAACTGATAGTTCTTGGTTGAAACTATAAGAAAAGGAACAGAAATTAAATAAAAATTTTTTGAGTGTCAAAAGTCCAAAAATAGGTTTCTTTTTTATGGTTTCGTAGACATACATTTAGAGAAGCAAGATACTCCATCCAAATCAGCTACTATGAAACTATTAACTGTCAAATAGATATAATCAAGTTTTATATACCAAAGCAACATCTGAAATGGTCCGAGGTTATGAATACATCCAGTGCAAAGAGAAACAGAGCATAAGCTAAGAATTAAGTATTTATTACTCCTTTGCCTTTGTAGGGAAGCCACCAATCTATGCCTAGGTATTCAGATTTTTTTCATCGTATTCCAAATCAAATATTATTTTAGGTTTAATATGTAAATATAATATTTGCCAATATTTATATACATATGTGCTAAATTTTGTTCTGATTATGTTATTAAGACATATGCCTAAAGTTTTAAAAACATGGGGAAGTTTTTCTAACTTTAAAAATAAATTTAAGCATATAATAATTCTTACCTGTCTATATTTCTCAGACCAGAGTTGTATTCACCACTATTCCATTGTTTTTGAATATTTTCCTCACCATCATGTTCAATTAAAAAAATCTATGTATATATATGTTGTGACAGTACCAGGAAACTTTATTAGGAAAAAAATCTCTTTAACAAGTCTCTTAAACTGTTAGAATCTATGTCACAACCTTTATGTAAACAATAAACTTCAAAAATCTATTTCAAAACAGATGCCACTGAAAATGCAATTGGTGTTCTTTGAAAGCACTTTGAAGAATAAATAGGAATCTCACTTCCAAAGCAGTAACAGGAAGAATGTAGTATAGGAGAATCTGCTCTAAACTACCATCACCAATATTAATTCTAAAACTAGAATCCTTAGAAAGTAATATATTATTCTTAAATTTAAAATGCCAAATATTTGGACCAAATCTGCAAATAAATCTAAAAACAAGAAAAATGAAGATTCATAGTGAATTCATAGTGAAATTAGGAAATATTTCAAATATATGAAATGCAAATAGCATTTAAAAGAAATTTTGCTACAATTGCTCCAGTCAGCTTCTTTAAGGAATAAAACAAAACATTGCATAATTAGTTGAAATCCAGGATAACGTAATTGTGATAGTTAATTTTGCATGTCCATTTGACTGACCCTGGATGCCCAGATTGTTTCTGTGTGTGAGTCTGAGAGTGCTTCCAGGTGAGGTTAGGATTTAAATCAGTGGACTCAGTACAGTGTATTGCTCCCCCAGTGTGGTGGGTCTCACCCAATCTGTAGAGGACCTGAAGAGAAGCAAAGGCAGAGGAAAGTGAGTTCTGTGACTTTTCCTTCCTGCCTGCATCCTTTAGTTGGGGAATCTCATCTCTTTTTGCGTAGGACCACAGGCTGTGATTAACACAATAGGTATCTCAGATTCTCAGGCCTTCAGACTCCACCTGGAATTACACTACTGGCTTTCCTGGGTCTCTGCTTGCAGACGTGAGAAGATCATGAACTTCTCAGCCACCAAGGAATCATGTGAGGCAATTCCTCTTAGCAATAATAATAATATCTATATATGAAGATATAAATATATAAGATATACATTTGTTTCTCCTACTGGTACTGTCTCTCTGGAGAATCCTGACAAATCTATTAATTCACCAAAACTGACCACTGTTCTGAATGTGGTATGTACACATCCTGAATGCACATTGTTATTATATATATTGCAATTCATGAAAACAAGTTGGTATTTTATGATTCAGGACTTTAAATAAATAAAATCAAGTTGTACATATAATTTTACAACTTTTAAAAATTCAGTATTAGAGATTTATTCATGCTGTCATGAATTGATTTAATTCACTTATTTTAACTGCACTATAGCACTTTCTCATATGAATATGCATAATCTATTAGCTCATTCCCTTACTGAGGGATACTTAGGTTGTTTTCTGGTTTTTAAATTATTATTATTATTACAAGCATGCTGTAATGAGTATCTTTGAAAATAACTTTATGCCAAGAGTAATATTCAAAAGATTTAACATTCAGAATAATTTGGGTTCTGCCTAATAAGAAAAGAAGCCCTACCATTCTGAACTCACTATATATATATAAATGAGAATCATTTATGTAAAAACATTTTTTCTTTAAACTTTGTCAAAGTGTCTTTTATTCTACAGAGATTATATTATCTTGTACCTTTTACCAAAATGAAATTTTTCTTTTACTGTTTGTTTTTTAATATTCTTTCACTATATAGATTTTCTTCTAGGATACACAATCAACACACTTATGTAAACAAATGTTTGTCTTTAAAAAAATTCATTATAAACTGCTCTTAAATCTATTCATTTAAATGCTTACAAGTCATACGTTTAATTCATACATTCAAATATTTTTCCTTTTCATAACCATCAACCTATATTCTGTTTAGCACTTGCCAATTTAGTTTAGTCTTACCTAATTTCTTTCCCTAACAAATTAATTTCTGATTTCTTTCTTTCTTTCTTTCTTTCTTTCTTTCTTTCTTTCTTTCTTTCTTTCTTTCTTTCTTTCTTTCTTTCTTTCTTTCTTTCTTCTTTCCTTTCCTTTCCTTTCCTTTCCTTTCCTTTCCTTTTCCTTTTCCTTTTCTTTTCCTTTTCTTTTCTTTTCTTTTCTTTTCTTTTCTTTTCTTTTCTTTTCTTTTCTCTTTTCTTTTCTTTTCTTTTCTTTCTTTTCTTTTTTCTTTTTCCCTTCCAGAATTATTATGGACATGTTCTATTTCCCCTGAACTAAAGAAATTTTGGCTAGGGTTAAGTAACTCTGTGCCCAGTAAACTATCTTCATCTAGTCTCAATTTTCCAAAAATATTTTTGAATTTAAAAATGCTAACTGCCAAAAATATCAACTATCCACACCTGAGAGTTATGTGAATAAGAATTAAGAAATGCAATTTTATTCAACTAGGTTCTCCAGGAGGTATATATCAAGATGGGATTAAACATGAAAAGATTAAGGACAATTCTCAGTGGAGAAAGGGAAGACAGTGGGGGAAAAGTCTCAAGGAAAAAGCAAACCCCAATGAATAAAGGAGAAAGAGAAGAAAGGTTGTACAGAAGCATCCTCAATTATGTGCAATTAAAAAAAAAAAAAACACTTGGCAAGGCTTTTGGGGGGTCCTTGAACCAAAGTCAGCCTTCAGAGGATTCCTGTATCTCCCAAGAATGGATCTCGCCTTGCCGTGCTCTCTCACTGCTGTACTCCCTTGCTGACTGGGAGAAGCCCTCTGTGATGAGAACCTCAGCATGAGCATGAGGCTGGATCTGTGAGGTGCTTCAAAGATTTTATCTTTGAATGTGGAAGTCTGAGAGGCACATTCTCATAGGCACTGAGATGATATGTGAGTTTTCCCTATTTCCCTGAGAACTATGATTATTGAACTTTATAAAGTTGCATTCAGTATGTTTTCACTTATTTAGTATATAACCTTCAAAATGGCAGGCATTGTATTCAATATATTTTGAGCATTACCTCTGGGATCCTGGTCATTCATCTTATTTTACAAAACACTAATTATCATTTCAAGCAGCAGCGATTCTACTCCTAGCATTTTATTCAATTGGAATGTTGATAGTAGAAAACCACTGATTTTATTTATTTTGTAAGTACTAAGAGAACAAAAGGGCATTTTTAATTCTCTTCATTAACATGCTGAATGGATATCATCTTTTCACCCCATTCAGTTTAATACATGTAGATTAAAGATCAACAAATAATAAATATGAATGGAAAACAACATATTGTCCAATAATACTCATGACTAGTAGGTTTTCTGAAACTTCCAAACTCTACCTTTGTAATTGTCATAGACTCTTCTGCAAACATTTCCATCAGGATTTTCTGTATTCATTTTTTTCTGTTTCACCGTTTGCAGTTCTTTTTCGTATGACCCCATTACTAATTTATTCATGCATACTTAATTTGTTTTTAATTTTCAGTTAAAGCTTCATTTCCTCTTAGGTTTTTCTGTTCTTTTTTTAAAACTGCTATAATTTTAGGGTTTTGGTATTGTGCTTCTCTGAAGTAAATATAGTATTCCAGGTACAGTCTGCTCAACAGTGGAGAGAAGCAGGCAATTGCCTCTCGTCTTGGTTCATGACATGATGCCTTTTCAACCCCAATAACACCACAATTTTTAACTGGCAGCACAGACTGCAGATCCACATCTAATTTGCTATCCACAGGTACTTTTCTCTTCACTTCTGTCTTCCTTGCAGGGCTAGATAATGTAGAAAAAAATAACACTTTTATTATTTCTCATGAAGCTTATTCCACTTAACAAATGTCACTGTTCACACTGTTGGTCACATGTGTGTAGAATCCATATCTCCTTTCCCTACTTTAACTGATGCTCGTAATTTAAAAAAATATTAATTTATTTATGAAAATATTATGGCTGAGTACATAGTAGATTTTGCTATTATTCAATAAATACACACTGAATTGATAATATTAGTATGGGATTTCTTTTCATCTTGATCTTTAATAAAAATGCTGAATTACATTTTATTTGGCATAAACTATGCTGATAAATATATTTTATACTATGTAGCATCTCTTTTTTCTTTTTAAAAAGCTTTTATTTATTTAAGAATAGGTAATCTGTTAGTATCTTTGAATTTTGAAAGTAATTTATACACATGTTCATACTACCCAAAGCAATCCACTGATATAACGCAATCCCTATCAAAACACCAACAGCATTTTTCACAGAACCAGAACAAATAATCCTAAAACTTGCACAGAACCACAAAAGACCCCATATAGCCACAGCAATCTTGAAAAATTACAAAACTAGAGATATTACAATCCCAGATTTCAAGATATTTTACAAAGCTGTAGTAATCAAAACAGTATGATACTGGCACAAAAACAGACACATCAATGGAACAGAATCGAAAGACCAGAAATAAACCCACAACTATATGGTCAGTTAATCTCTGACAAAGCAGGCAATAATATCCAATGGGATAAGGATAGTCTTTTCAACAAATGATGTTGGGAAAATTAGATGCCTTTAAGGTAAAGAATGAAACTGGGCCACTTTCTTATATCATGTATGACAATAAATTCAAAATAGATTAAGGACCTAGATGTGAGATCTGAAACCATAAAAATGCTGGAAGAGAGCAGAGGTAGTACTATTCCTGATATCAGCCATAGCAACATTTTTCTAGATACATCTCCTGAGGCAAAAGAAATAAAAGCAAAAATAAACTACTGGTACTACAACAAAATTAAAAGTTTCTGTACAGTGAAGGAAACAATAAAAATAAAAGACAACTTAACGAATGGGAGAAGATATTTGCAAATGACATACCCAATAAAGAGTTAGTATCCAAAATATATGAAGAATATATACAACTCAACACCAAAAAAATCCAAAAAAATCCAAAAATGGGCAGAAGACATCCAGATGGTCAACAGACACATGAAAAATGATGCTTATCATCACTCATCATCAGGGAAATGCAAATCAAAACCACAATGAGATATCACCTCACACCTGTCAAAATGACTAAAATCAAAAACACAAAAGACAACACGTGTTAGAGAGGATGTGGAGAAAAAGGAACTTTCCTGCAGTGTTGGTGGGAATGCAAACTGACACAGCCACTGTAGAAAACTATATGAAGATTCCCCCCAAAAAATCAAAAATAAAATACCATGTGACCCAGTAACTCTACTACTTTACCCAAGGAGTACAAAAGCACTAATTTAAAAAGATATCTGCATCCCTATGTTTACTGCAGCATTATTTACAATAGCAAAATTATGAAAGCAGCCCAAGTATATATTAATAGATAAATGGATAAAGAAGAAGTGGTGTGTGTGTGTGTGTGTGTGTATGTAAATAAATATAGAAAATAATAAAATCTTGACATTTGCAACAATGTGAATGGATCTAGAGAGTATAATGCTAAGTGAAATAAATCATCAGAAAAAGACAAATACCATATGAACTCACATATGGAATTTAAGAAACAAAATGAAGGCAAAAAGACAAACAAAACAAGAGCCTCTTAACTATGGGGAACAAACTGATTGTTACATGCAGAGAAATAGATGATGAGGATTAAGATTTACTGGGGCAACTGAGTCACGGGATCCAGTCCCGTGCTAGGCTCTGCACTTAGCTCAGAGTTTTCTAGAGATTCTCTCTCTCTCCCTCTCCTTCTGCCCCTTACTGCATGCTCACATTCTTCTAAACAAATAAATAAGTAAATATTTTTAAAAAATGAGTACACTTATCATGATGAGCACTGAATATAGAATTGTTGAATCACTATATTATACACCAGAAGCAAATAAAACACTCTATGTTAACTATACTGGAACTAAAATAAAAAATAAATTAAAAATAAAAGTGATGGGGATGCCTGGGTGGCTCAGTGGTTGAGTGTCTCCCTTTGGCTCTGAATGTGATCCAAGGATCCTGGAATTGAGTCCTGCATCTAGCTCCCACAGGGAGCCTGTTCTCTCTCTGCTTATGTCTCTACCTCTTTCTCTCTGTCTCTCATAAATAAATAAATAAATAAATAAATAAATAAATAAATAAATAAATAAAATCCTTAAAATATAATAATAAATTAAAATAAAAGTGATATATAGTCATTAAACAAATGAGTATAGAGAAAATATAAAAACCACACACATAGGGGTTAAGTGAAAATAACTAGATCTTAAATGCACTAAATACATATATCGTATGTGTATACATGTGTGTCTGTCACATATAAGCTGTACTCATGTTTAAATGTTTTATATATATACATACAGCAATTATCTATACTTACAACCATATGTTTAAGTATTTTATATATGTATATGTATATATTTATATATTTAAACATTTAATATACGCATAATGGCAATCCTACTATCATTCCTATAAAGTTTATGAATCTCTGAGCAGATAAGAATGAATATAGCCTGAGTATTCATGTTTACCTCCTAAGTGGCTTTCTGATGTGCTTACTAACATCCCATTATACTATTCTCTTCTTTTAGACTGTAAACCTCAGAAAGCCAACTTGAGAGAATTAAGGCTGTACATTTCTTATCCAGAAGTGTGAATATTTCTGCTTGATATTCAAAAAAGAGTTATCTTGTGCAGAACAACTGCAAAATGGCATGGTCTCAATTTTGTCCTGGAATAATTAAGATGATGATCTTCTCACCAAGACAAGGGGAAACTTGAAAGAAACACTAAGATATTTCTTAAAATGTGGGGCAAAAATCTGAAAGAGATCATCAAATTTTTAGAAAGCCTCAATTAAGAATATTAAGTATCTCAGAGTCACCATATTCAAGTAGGAGAAGAGACCTTAGATATCAATGAGTTAAACCATTCATTCAATCATGGAGGAACTAGTGATGAATGACTGTTAAGGTCTTTATTAAAATCACATAACTGGTATGGAATGGATAACAGAAGCCAAGCTTCTCATTGAGAGCTCTCTCCTCTTTCACTAGAGGTCATACACTGGAGCTTGTATTCCACATGCAGACAAGTTTATTTGGCTTCTGGTGTTTTCTTTTGCCAATGAACTGATTTGATAATATTTAGATATTTAAAGACAAAAATCTGGAAAAAATGAGAAGATCTTGCAACTATGGACCCAAAATTCTAAAAAATTATTTGAATTAAGTAGTGGCAACTAAATTTAGAAGAGATATGCCCTCTTGACTATGTCACTGTCCCTGCCAGGCCCATTTGATTCAGCTGTGTTACATGTCCACCCATTGCAGTTGTTTGAGTTTGTGACCTGTGTACCAGTCCAAGTGGCTTCCCTGCCGTATTATATTAAAGTGGAGATTAACATAAGAATGTTTTCTATGACATAACTCAGAGCTGCCTCATGATACTAATAAGACCACTAACTCATTTCCAAAATGTGTTCATTTTGGTAGGATTCTTTAAGTGTCTTACTTCTGAACTGTTCTGGGATTTAAATCATTATAGTATACTTTGTTTCTGTGTTCCCTTAATACAACATATCTTTAATGGGTGAAATCTAAACTCCTTATCTAAAGTACCTTTTTATGCTATACTAAATGATGTTCAAAATCAGTTACCCCAAAGCAGTAATGGAGGCACTTTTCTGCTCTTGCCCAATGGAATTTAATCTCTCCTCTCTGATTCCTAGTTTTTTCTCTTTTTTTTTCCACTTCGTTTGATTATGAGTAAAATTCTAGCATATTTGTACATAATTCTTTGTCAACACTTAATGCTTATAAATACTTCATGTTTAAACCATCAGTTTCTCAATTTGTAGCAGAGATCACTCTCTCACCAGGAGTGAGCAAGGAGAAGAAAAATGAATCCTAGTACTTTAATAGCATCTTTCTTTAATATTCATATGGTGACCCTATGGTCCATTTCTCAAAATCTTCCCTCTTGAGAGTCTCTGAGGATTAGCTATGTAGAAGTCATCCACATGCTCCTCAATTTTTCCTCATAACCGAGCAAAAATATTTTCATCCTTTGTAACTAGGATTGATTTTATGACAGCATTCCAGCCAGTGAATAGTAAGCAGAATTTTCTGGATGAGACTTCTAAGAGATCGATCTTACAACTGCTGTAATGTCTAAAACAAGAAAGATTGATCATATAAAGTGTTGGCAAGGATGTGGGGCAGGGGAACTCTCAGACACTCTCACTGGGAGTATAAATTGGTAAATTTTTTTTTCAGAAAACCGGCAGCATCTGCTAATGCTTAACAAGCCTGTGAATGAGGCATTACACTGCCAGGTATATTCCCAGATGAAATGCCTATGTATGATTACCAAAACCACAAACTAAACACACAAGACTATTTGTAGCACAATTTACAGTAGTCCAATACAGGAAATAACAAATATTTATCAACAGCAAAATGGATAAATTATGAATAACTATAAAATATGTTACTAGACTACAATGAGAATTCAACAAGCTTAACAGCTTGTTAACTCTACCTAACAAAAAGGATGACCATCATAACTGTAATATTTAGTAAAATAAGTCAGCCACAAAAGAGTAATTGTACATTTACATAAAGTTCAAAACTAGGAAAAACTATCTATGGAGTTAGAAGTCAAGACATTGGTTATCCTTGCCTGGAATGCAACAGGGGATCTTTGGGGCTGATACTGTTTTAATTCTTAATCTGAGAAACTAATGGTTTCTTAATTGGTTACATAGGTGCCTTCAATCTATGAATATTCAATTCTCTGTGCACTAACAATTAGAAGGTATGTTATACCTCAAGTAAAAGTTTACTGAAAGAGAAAGAGGAAGAAAAAGGATAGATGAGATACATAGGAAAGGAGGGAGGGAAAATTTGGTTAGTAGGGTCTTCTCTTTTCCCTTTGGTCCTACCACCCCATTTCCAGCTGAAACATAAATGTGAATCATCAATATACGATGGTCAGATTGAGACTGTGAAGATAAAACCTGGAAACCAAAGAAATAAATATACAAACAAAGCACTGGGGGGACTCTGATCTCTGAGGACATCACTGAAGAGTTGCACCAACTCCGAACGTTTATTTTGAGGCTTCTTGTTGCCTGAAACAAATGAACTCTTTACATATTTTTGATGCTATTGTCAGATCATTTCTCAGCTGCTATCTATCATGTGTGATTCCTAACTAATACACAATTTTATTCTGATTTTTAGCAATTTTCTTTCATGTTAGTAGTCCCATCACATGTAAATTTAATCCAAACTACTAAAACTGGTCATTTGGGGGGTGGGGGGCGGGATCCAAGGGAAAATGCAATGGTGGGAAATTTTTACACTAAGTTTAAACTGTAGTTAGTTTAAAACAAATAGCTGGTTCTGGTTCAAGATGATGATACAAGAGGATCCTGGGCTCACCTCCTCTCACAAACACACCTAATACGTAGCTACAAACTGGACAACTTCCTCTGAGAAAACAAACAAAAACAAACTAACAACCAAGAATCTAAGAACTCTGAGCAACTCCTGAGCATTTTGGCAGGAAAGGCTGGGATCTGATCTCACCATAAATCCCCAGGGCAGTGACCCACAATTCAGTGGGAACTTAAAACTTGAAGCTTCTCCCTGAGAAATGAAGGATTTGAACACCACATCAGGCACCTCAACCTTCCACATGCACCTACGAGACGAATGTCCAAAATCAGCTTTGAAAACCAGCAGAGCTCAGGAGCAGGAGACCCACAAGGCTAGAACAGTCTGAGTAATGCTCTTAAAAACAGACCTGAAAGGAAACAAAACTCATCTGCTCCAGGGCTCAGCAGAGAGGCAGCCAAGGTGAGACACCAGGACTGAATGGGCTTGAGGCTCATTTGCTAATCTTAAAGCGGTGGCCTGAGGAGCAGCATTTACTGCAGCAGCACACAGCCTGGGGCCGGTGGGCACCTCCTTCAGCTCTTCCTTTGTCTTGCTCCAGCCAGAGGATGCCCAATCTCTCTCTGTCTCTGTCTCTGTCTCTCTCTTTTCCCTACAGGTGCCATCTCCATGCTCCCCCCCCCCACCCTGCTTGGTTCCAGCCAGCAGGTGCCATCTTCTTTCCCTGGCAAGCAAGCATCACCTACAAACACACTGGCCCTCTGCCCCATTCCAGCTGCTGGATGCTATCTTCAAGTGCTCCCTCTGCGTGCTCCAGAGGGCCACTATCTCGGGAGGGGAGCTCACACATGACTGGTGCCCCCTTCCCTGCAGCTGCCGCTGGGGGACACCTGGGCCTGGTGGCAGTGGGGGCAGGGTCACCTGCCAGTCCCCGAGGCTGGGACAGTCGGAGAGATGGTTCTCGGCTGACTGCCAGCCCCAGCGCCGTGCACAGGCAGCAGAGCAAACATATCCTAGGTCTTTCTGCGAAAGAGGCCTATTTGCATGTCCTGCAGCCTGAGGAGTAAGCATGCTCTCAGGGAGCCGAGCCCAGAAGGCATCTTCTTTTTTTTTTTTTTTTTAATTTATTTTTTATTGGTGTTCAATTTACTAACATACAGAATAACCCCCAGTGCCCGTCACCCATTCACTCCCACCCCCCGCCCTCCTCCCCTTCTACCACCCCTGGTTCGTTTCCCAGAGTTAGCAGTCTTTACGTTCTGTCTCCCTTTCTGATATTTCCCACACATTTCTTCTCCCTTCCCTTATATTCCCTTTCACTTTTATATTCCCCAAATGAATGAGAACATATAATGTTTGTCCTTCTCCAATTGACTTACTTCACTCAGCATAAAACCCTCCAGTTCCATCCACGTTGAAGCAAATGGTGGGTATTTGTCATTTCTAATAGCTGAGTAATATTCCATTGTATGCCTTCTCCTTCTGCCTTGCTCCAGCTAGCTCATAGTGCCCATCAAAGAGCTGATTTAGGGATCCCTGGGTGGCGCAGCGGTTTGGCGCCTGCCTTTGGCCCAGGGCGGGATCCTGGAGACCCGGGATCGAATCCCACATCGGGCTCCCGGTGCGTGGAGCCTGCTTCTCCCTCTGCCATCTCTGCCTCTCTCTCTCTCTATCATAAATAAGTGAAAATTGAAAAAAAAGACTAAAAAAAAAAAAAAAAAACGTTCAAAGAGCTGATTTACTTGTTTGGGGCCCCGATTTTTACTACTGCCGCCTAGAGGACACCTCCAGATGACCGGCCTGGGATGGGCAGGGCCGCTTCCACCTGCAGCCCTCACCTAACTATAGAGATATTTGCACTCCTCAGAAGCTGCTGCCTGAGGGTCTGGCTTCTCATCAGTCTGAACCTCCCTGCTGAGGGTGATCCTCCCTCTGGGACACTGGCTTTAGCACATCCTCAACTATTGGGAGCCACTGAAAATAAAACAGTCACAAAGGTTTGACAGACAACCGAAAGCTGAGGCAAGGTTGAACCATAAGGTTCATCTCCTACACAACGTCACTTCTTCAAGATTGGGAGAGATGGCTATTTTTTGGTTTTGTTTGTTTTGTTTTGTTTTCATAATGCATAGAAACCAATACAGATAGTGATTCAAAATGAAGAAACAGAAATATGTTCCAAACAAAATAAAAGATTAGGATAAAAACCTTAATGTAGAAGTAGAGTGTAAAAAATATTATTTACGCTTTAATAATTGGCCAAGATGTCTGATATATTCGGTAAAAATACAATGTGTTCATGTTTTCTGAAATATATTGTGTTTTACACTCTCGTGTCTTTGATGTGCCCTTTTGACTGTTCTTTACTTACCTCTAATATCATTCACTATAATCAGTTGTTTCAATCTGTTCTTCACACTAGTTTGTGAAGTCTTTAAATTCAAGGATGTGATTTTAATTTCAGCATTAAGCACGGTTTTGCAAAGCAAAAACACATTACATCTGTATTTGTTAAATGTTGCATGAATGAATTAGAAGCAGATCTTAAAATCATGGAGTATTTTAGAGTATGTAGTGGATATATGTCATTTTTGCTACCGTTTATCCATTTATCCCCCCCCTTTTTTTTTTCTTTTGCAGGAGTCTGCAAAATTTTTCCTTAGAACTTTGGATGGTAAATCTTTTCAGCTTTGTAGGCCAGACAGCCTCAGCCACAACTATCAACTTTGCCACTGGAGCAGAAAAGTAGCCATAAACAACATATATATGAATAGATGTTGTTGCATCCCCAGGGAATTTATTTATAAAAACGGGCAATGATCTGGATTTGGCCATGGGCCACAGTTTGCCAACCCTTGTATTTGAGGTTGCTATAAATCAAATTCCAAGTACTGACACCTAGTAATGAAGCTAAAGGTCTCCGAACCTTCTACTCCATTCTTTATGATAAACGGAAGGGATGGAGGTTACAGAATGTTGCCGAATGTTTGTCTGGACTTTGAAGATGGAGTAAATAACATAAGGAAGAAAGAATGTGGGAAGCCATTTTTTGTAACAATGGGAAGATGCTGACCACATTTTTCTTGCCTTAACACCATTATGTTACTCTTGGCTTCTCACATTTCTGGAGCTCTGTTTTTGTTGTTGTTGTTGTTTGTTTGTTTGTTTGTTTTTGTTTTTTTTAATGACTTTGCTAACTTTAAAATGCAATTTTTTAAATGAATTTTCAGATTGTCTTGGAATGTTGGGAAAATTATATGGACCTTAATACTGGCTGATCCATTATTATTTTATTTTATTTTATTATTTTATTTTATTTTATTTATTTTATTTATTCATGAGAGACACAGAGAGTAGAGAGAGAGAGAGAGAGAGAGAGAGACAGGCAGAGGGAGAAGCAGGCTCCATGCAGGGAGCCCGACGTGGGACTAGATCCTGGGTCTCCGAGATCATGCCCTGGGCTGAAGGCAGGTGCCAAACCACTGAGCCACCCAGGCTGCCCTGGCTGACCCATTTAGACTGAGCATCAGTTTGCCATTACCCATTACATCCCTATTTGCCTCACATATATGCTGGTGTTTTTCTTAACTTGGCTTTCCTCACTCAATTATATTCCTTGCCTAGTATATGCATAGATCTAAAAGTTCAACTAACCAATATAGACCATCATAAGATACCTTTATTTTTATGATGGTCCCATATCTAAAACACTTTTGTCTGGGTATGAGTCATTCTGTTGTCTTCTTCACCCAAATTAAACACGATAATCCAAAAGTGAACATGAATCTTACTCTATACACTCAGCATGTGGAGTATCTCATTTCATATACTTGGAGTAGGGAAATTACGGATTTTCTTTTAACCATAAAACAACAGGCTGTGTTCTTAGTTTGAGAAGAAATAACTCTAATCATCTATCTACCCACTCCCACCCCCAGGTTTCTCAGAAATTAAGGTGTATAATCATCTATCTACCCACTCTCACCCCCAGGTTTCTCAGAAATTAAGGTGTATAATCATATTTTCTAATTTTTATTTTGGATCTGAGGTTTCTGGACACACGTTCAACAATCTTAACATTTCTTCCTATCTAAAGTATCATACTTGAAGCCCATCAAAATACAGTTAGATAGAGCCCGCCATTATTAAGTGGACTGTTTCCTCACTATTCTCTATATTTCCCTGGATAAGGAGGGAGCTCCATACATATAATGCAACTGGCTTTTATCTTCCCTTTCACTCATTCATTCTTAGAGTAGTATATTTAATGTTCTCTTTTGAGGACTCTGAAGAAGCTGGGAATGTGTGTACAAGCCCTACCCATTCAGGCAGCAGGACTTTCCTCATAAAGTATTTTGTCTTTTCTGCTCTGCTATTTGCAAGTTAACAAAAGACAGCCTAGGATGGTCCATTTCTTCTGTTTCTGGAAGGGAAATCAGTCTATGTCAGAGGTTCTGCATTAGAAATCACATTTACCTATAAATTTAATACACATTTTTCAAACTCAATCTCACCAATAAGAAAGGAGATATTTGACCCCCATCTGTATAACTCCTTCGCCTTATGTATTCAGGGGTGACTGGATGGTTCAGTTGGTTAACCATCCAATAATTTGCTTTGGCTCAGGTCATGATCTCAGGGTTGTGAGACTGAGCTCCATATTGAGCTCCATGCTCAGTAAAGTCTGCTTGAGTTTCTCTCTCTCTCTCTCCCTCTGCCCTTCCCCACTCATGCTCTCTTTCTCTCTCTGTAAAATAAACAAATCTTAAAAAAAAAAAAGATTTAATAAAAAATGTATTCAAAGCCAGGCAGAGAAGGTGCAGTGATGTTACTGGGCAGCATCAGGATCACCACCATGTGTTATGTTATATAATAATAACAAATTTTATCCAAGGTGTTACTTGAAGACCAAATCCCTCCACATTTTTCAACATTAGTCAGTTTGATCAACAGGATTTGCTTTAATCCTGACCCAAGTAATCAATATAAATATCTGTCCTGGAGAGGTTACCTCCATGAGAATCTACTACTGTTTGTTAAGTCAGCTCACTGATGAGAACTACTCATTTAGGGGCATCAGTGTTCTGATTACAAAGACCATTAGTCTTCTCAGAAAACAGCAAAATTGAACGACACTTTGTTTTGTGTCTAAATAGCATCACATTTAATTTTTAAGGAGCTATGTGCAATTTGTGGTCATTCGAGCAGATATTTAAGGCTTTCAGTTTGAAAATGGCACAAGTATATCAGTATGTCTCTTTATTAAACAGGGAAAAGGGACAATGTGGTTAAATGTATCCTCAAAGCTGACTTTTAACTAACATACCTCAAAGAGCTCCAGGGGCCCCAATGAGAAATTCAGCTCTGCCCAGCTAATAGCCTTGGATGCTGCTTTGCTTGCCAGTGAAAAGATTCTTTCCTCATTCCCAGATCACATTTTCTAAATTGATTTTTCACACTTTGTCCTCTGGAACTAGATTTTAGTGATTTAATATGGGTATACTCAGAATTAGTAGGCAGCATACATTTCATTCATGGCCCCTAAAAATCATAATTATCTGATGCATGATATAGAATACATTTCAGCAACTCCCAGGCTATTAATAAGGGGAATGGGTTGTCACAGATTACAGAATAATTTTATCTCAATTCTTGAAGTGCAAATCTATGTTTATAAACATTATTTCAGAAAAAAATGGAGAAAGAACATTACAGAAAAAAAAAATACTCTTTTTTATTGCTTAGTAGACACTGTTGAGGAACTTTACTAGCATAATCACTAATCCTCCCTATCCATGATTTTGCATTCTACAGTTTCAGTTTCCTGTGGTCAACTATGGTTCGGAAGAAGCCTATTGTTACATCACAATGCCTATATCATTCATATCATGTTATCCCACCGCACAGGCATTTTATCATCTCACATCATCACAAAAAGAAGAGTTAGTACAGTACAGTAAGGTATTTTGAGAGAAAGAGTGTGTCCACATTCACATAACTTTCATTACAGAATATTATTAGAATTGTTCTATTAGTAGTTGTTACTCTTAATGTCCCTAATTTATAAACTAAACTTTATCATAGGAAAAAACATATATAGAGTTCAGTACTGCCGGTGGTTTTAGGCACCCACTAGGGTTCTTGGAATGTATTCCCCATGGATAAGGAGAGGATTATTGTACTCTGAAAATATATACACCAAAAGACTTACAACAGGGAAGAGAAACATGTTGCACAATGTGGTATTCTAAAATAGTAACTATTTATTTTATAGTTCAATTTTAAGCTAAAAAATGCAAAAAAACAATATAAATACTTATTTTTAGGAATTCTGAAGGATTATCAATTTAAAAATCTGATTCAAAATGATGTTTTTATATAGTATATTTTCCAGAATTCTTTTAAACATGCAATTATTTTCTGTTTCTAAAGTTGATGTTTAAAATAAAAAAATAAAAAAAAATAAAGTTGATGTTTGGGTAAAAATGTAGTGCCCATTCCAATGCTATTGATTCTTGTCCTTTTCATTTTTAAAAAACAATCCACAAATAACTAATTCTTAAAATCTTCTCCTTCCCTGTCCATAGAAAATCTGTCATGCTTTTATTTCAAAGGGGTAAATGCAAAACTAATGATTCCTGAAAATTGTTTGAGAGCTTAAACTCAAAACATAACACAGGACGAGGTTCTTATTAAGTTTTTTAGAAGCCTAACAGAAATCTTTGCTACCAGTCTCTCAACAATATCATTTCTTGATTCATGAAAATTTTCAGAATTTCTTGAATGCAGATTTTTCTTAGTAACTTAACAGAGAGCATTGTGCATGGGGAGAAATGGCTGCCTTGGAGCTGCTACCCAGAGTAAATATTTACAAACCTGCCAACCTGGCATTGATTTTTATAGAGTGAATGCAAACAAGAAATCTAAAGCCTATCTTCTTTTTTTTGCAGAAAGATATTTTCAGTAGACACTTTCAGCAGAGAAGTTAGCCAGTATATCCAAATAAAATGAGATGTATGTACCGTGTTTTATTGCATTATGTGGTAATCCCTCCACAAAAATAAAAATATCTAAAATAGAAGAAATCACAGATTTTGAAAGTTTTCTTTAATTATATGCCTTATGTCATTTTTATGTATACCACTTTATAAACCAGCCTATATATTACAGAAAATGTATACTTCAAACTTATGAGTTAATACAGTCAGTTCTACAAATTCCATTTTACAGTAGTAATAAATGCCTACATGATTTATAGAGTATATATGAAGTAAGTAAACCCCAAAGAAGTCACTTAAAATCCTCAGTTCAAACCTATATTTTTAAAAGACTGCAGTTACCTATTAATATTCTTATCTTAATTTGATTTTTGCTCTAGGAAATTGAATGAGAGAGTGGATGGTCTTATGAGCTTTTTCTTCTTGGCCAGAACCACCATCATATACAACACACATACAAAATTCAACTCCCAGTACCATCTGTAAGAAAACAGCTTAGGGAGAGCTAAAAAGTTTTAATTTCCCAATGCCACTATCAAGCTGCAGCTGTAGGAACAACCCTGAGCCTTTGTAAAACTACTCAGCTTGCTTTTGTTTCCAGGCATTGGCATAGCCTACTATTCAAGGGAGGTGAATTTAGTATCATAAATGTGAAGTGCTGTTTTATGGATCTCTCCTGCCTTTAAGCAAGATGAAGAAACAACAAACTTCCATATATGCTAAGGGATATAATAGACTGGCACTGCCACATGGTGTATTATCACGGATTTTGCATACTTACCCTAAGAATTTATCAACGAAACAATATGTGTGAGTTCACTTTATAATTTAATTTTAAAGGGTATTTAACAGAGGGTTGCTTCTTTTTCTCACTTATGCCAAGCATCCAATCTGTTGTCATGTCTGGTAGATTTTTACCTCTAAAATAACTTCTCCATGCTTCTACTATTGTAATATCAGAAATTTTGAAATCACTGCCTATATTAGTTTGCTAGAGCTGCCATCGTAAGTACCACAGATGGATTTGCTTAAAGTACAAAAATTTATTTTCTCACAGTCCTTAAGGCTAGAAGTTCAAGATCAAGGTGTCAGCGGGTTTGGTTTCTTCTCTTCTTGGCTTACAGAAGCCACTTTCTTGCTGTGACCTCACATGGTCTTTGCTCTGTGCACACTGTGTAACTTTTTTCCAAATTTCCTCTTCTTATTAAGACACCAGTCAGATTGGACATACATTAACCACTTCATTTTAACTAAATCACCTTTGTAAAGGTGGTATCTCCAAATACAGTCACATTCTGAGGAACTGAGGGTTACAGCTTTAATATACAAATTTGAGAGAATACCATTTTGCTCATAACATTCTCCAAGTTTCTCTGTATGCCAAATCCCTTTTCTAGATAAGTTTTTCTTCTTCTATCAAGCATGTTCCTGACCATAGCCTTTTTTCCTGAATATCTTTCAATGGATCCCACCATTTCCAAAGAGAAGTTCAAATTTATAGCCTGGCATTCATCACCTTCTGTTTTCCACAACATTGTATTTACTTCTGATCTGCCAAACAAAGAATTGGTCTTCCATCAACTCTGGCAGAAACGCCCTCCCTGCCACTGCTCCCAAATGCTCTTAGATCAAATGTTCTTTAATCCTTCTTTATAGGAGACATCCACTGCTCTTGAACAACATCCATGCCCCATTGTTTAGTAATAATTTCCCATATCTATCATTCCACTCAGAATCTTGGAACTTCCTTGCCTTTGCTTTCAGTCCACACAGTGAAGGTGAACTAATTACAAATCTTACGACTTTGCAATGGGCACATGACCCAAGTCTGACCAATAATTTTATTCCAATTCTCAGGATGTAGGTATTGCCCAAAGAACACACATTTATCTAATGAGTATAATATTAGGATTTAAGTCAGTACACTAGAGGATGAGAATGTATTTTAGTTGGGGGTTGTTATTAAAACAATAAAAATACACCTGGGCTACTGGCACTTTGTCATTCTGGCAAGATAAATAAAAATAGTTTAAACCCTGGAAATAGTTTGAATTGCAGAACATCAGTGATACGGAACAATTTTAAATGCTACCAGAGGGAATATTTTATTTAGAAATATATGACAGTCTAACAGTAGACTTTTCATCAAACAGTAGAGACAAGGGAGTTTCATCATTAAACTTCTAAGGAAAAATAATTTTCTATCTAGAAACAGGAGTAGAGAATAAAATTAAAAACTTTTTATACATAGCAGCCAAGATAACTTATCATCCATAGACATGAAAGAAAAACTACCAAAAAAAAAAAAAGAAAGAAAAAAGAAAAACCCTAAAACTACCAAAGTGTTTTGTCCAGAGGAACTGATTAACAAGATAAAGAGAAAAATGAAAGGTAAAGTAGTGAAAAAAATAATTCAGTAAATTGTGTTCATAAATCTGAATAATATAGAACTAAAATTATATGTATATAATATATAAAACAGAGATGGTGGCCATGGGAATGTCACTTTGAGTTAATGCATGCTAAAGTATGAAGATGAAAGAGTTAAAACTAGTAATCATGTTTTGCGAATTTGTGAGTTTGAATTGTTAAATATGTATAATAAAATTTGCATATGTTGATGACGTGGGTATTAACTGATAAAACCACTGAAAAAAACTGACAATTATCTAGTAACACTGAATATACAAATCTTCTATGATCTAGCAATTTTAGTTTTATATCTAACATAAATATACATATGTTTTTATCAAATAAATCCACAATAATATTCATAGCAGCACTGTTAATGTCCAAAAACTTCAAATGGGCATAACGTCCATGCACAAGTGGAATGGATACATTGTTATAATAATGTCAATATTATATATCTGGTCAATATTACACATGTATGAGAATAATAATAAACATAATAGTGTGGATGAATCTCACATACATATGCTAAGCAAAAGAAGATAGACAATAAAGAGCACATGCTAAAAGATTCTATTTATATGAAGTTAAAGAATAGGTAAAACCTATAGAATTAGAAGTCTGGATAGTGTGATTTTTGGGTTGCAGGGGGACAGGTAGAAACTGGAAGGGAGCACAAAATAGCTTCTGGGGTTCTAGGGATGTGCTATTTCTTGATCTAGGTGCTGATTACACAGATGTGTTCATGTCATGAAATTTAACTAGCTGTTTCACTTATAAATACATGTTATTGTGCTTCACATTAAAATTACTACAAAAAATAGAGAAATCCTTGCATAAAATATAATAAAATCTGAAAAGTCCAAGCCTAGAGAAGAAAATTTAGAAAACTATCAATTAATAGAAAACATGTAAGTTAAGCAAAAAAAATAAAATATTTTGTAAGAGATAATAATAATTTATTCATTTTCCAGATAATATTTACGTACCAGTTTCCTGGAACTATTTTAAACATTGAAGATAGAGATCAGAGAAAGTGTCAGTGGGAAGGAGAATCTGTAATGGGGTAGCCGGCAAAAAACTCACTAAGAAGGAAACATTTTAAAAAGACCTAGAAGACACAGAGAGACAAATCAAGAAATAGATTCTTAACTACAGAGAACAAACCAATGGTTACTAGAGGGAAGGTAGGTGGGAGGATGGGTAAAATTGGTGATGTTTATTATGATAAAAAATAAAATAAAAAGGAATGAGAAAATGTTTCAGAGTATTGGATATGTTCATTATCTTAATTGTGGTGTTAGTTTCACAGAAGTATACCTATATCAAATTAGAACAATTTATACACTTAAATATGTATATGGGTGGTTTTTTTTTTTTTTGGTATTTCAATTATATCTCAATAAATCTACTTAAAAAAAATACTGGAGCAAGGTCAGCAAGGCTGAGTAGAGTGAAGATGGAGAAGGTGAAGCAGAATGAGAACAAAGACCCAATTGTATGGGGCCTTGAAAAGAAGTGCTGAGAGAAGGCATGTGGGCAGTAAGAAAAATGAGAGATGACTCTAAGGTTTTTAGCCTAAGGACAAATTAAAGTTACCATTTACCAAGACGAGAAATACTCTGGAAGAAACAAATATATCGTTTTTAATGACAATAAATATAAATGGATTACACTCCTTTGTTAAAAGAGGTAATGGATTTATTCATTTGACATATAGTAATAACAATATTCTTTCTTGTAAGTATGCATATAGATTTCTGAGATAATTTATGTAAATGTGGCTCTTTCCTTTAAATGTCAAGTTTCTTTCAATTTTCTAGGAGGGTCTCTTGAGGCAAAGAGATATTTTAAAACACTTTAATATATGCAAAAATGTGATGTATCTAATTAGGCAATAAGAACAGTCTAAAGAAAATTTAGGGGGAAATTTATATTTTTACTTATTTTGATATGAGTTTTGTAAGCTTACAAGCACTTAGTTAAAAAATTTCAGGGAAGTAAGACCTCAGTAAATATTGGATAATGATATTATTGTTTGTAGGTATAACAGTTCAGTCTATTTATACACGTTAAAGTACCAATGTCTCGCTTATATTATTGTACTATATTGTATTAAATGTGAAGTACTTCTCTCCAGCTACATTGTACACCAAAAGTAGACCCCATTACGTTAGATCTACTTGGGTGAACAATATAGAATAAGAGGTTTTGAAGAAATAGAACTAAAACCTTTATTATTTTTCCCCATTAGGGATTCAAGAAAGGATTTTTTTGTTGTTGATTATATTTCAGTTCAAGGCACAGTGTCAAAGTGAAAGACCCTTTAAAATCCCCCATTCTTTACTCTCACTCCCCTTCCTTCTCCCTGGTAACCATTTTATTTGCTATTTGTGTCCCATTTACATGTGTTCTTAGATAGATTGTATTATGGTTTTGTTTTCTCTGCATGTATTCTGACTTTACATAAATGAGATTGTGCAATTAGACTAAGCACTGCTTACACTGCTGTATTATGTGTTTTGTTGGGGTTATCACTCCAAAGTGATACAAATGATTTTCATCTTGGTCAGCCTTATTTATCCACTTTATAAAGTATTTGAGCTTATTGATGCTTTAATTTAATTTCTTTAATGACTAATGGATTGAGATCTCTTCATATGCTTTAGGTTTCCTGTTCTGTGAGTTGTCTATTAACATCCTTTTCCTATTTTTCTAATTACATCACATTCAGGAATTTCTTGCATTCTTGAGATCAGTTCCTTATTACACTTAGACATTGCAAATATCATCTCCCAAACTATCATCTGTTAACTTTGTGGATGGTATCTGGTGTTATGTTTTGAAAAAAATAATCCTTATTTTTTTAAATGGCACCATACTGTTTTAGTTCAATTCTCAAACTATATAAGGGCATGACAACTTCTGACAATAAACCATTCAAGTAATTATAAAGGAAGAGAAAAAATATATATATATTTTTTAATTTTTTATGGTAGTCACAGAGAGAGAGAGACAGAGACACAGGCAGAGGGAGAAGCAGGCTCCATGCACCGGGAGCCCGACGTGGGACTCGATCCAGGGTCTCCAGGATCGCGCCCTGGGCCAAAGGCAGGCGCCAAACTGCTGCGCCACCCAGGGATCCCGGAAGAGAAAAAATATTAACAACTAATTCTTAACTGTGATCAATTATTCAATCCATTTATTATTATTTTCCCTGTATTATGTGTTTTGTTGGGGTTATTAAAATAGTCCCTTGTCACTATGAGGTCATAAAGATACTCTCCTACATTATCTATTATGTTTAGAGTTTTACATTTCACACTTACGTGTTTAGTTACATTAGTCACCCTTGTTTATGGCTTTAAAAATTCCTAATCATTTGTTAACTTACATCTGTATAGACTGATCAAGTACACGTTATTAAAGGATATATGAGAATCAATTACAACAACAGAACTTATTCTCAGTACTTTCATGAGTACCATGTTTGAATTACTCTTGATCTTTTCTGAAGACCACAATTTTGAGTGTAACTTATGCCCAACCTACTAGATGACATTTTGGCTTCCCTGATTTTGATCCCTGCTACTAGATAAATTACTCTGTTAAGGATATTTTTTTCTTTGACAAATTTGGGATTTCTGGATCACTCCTTTAGGCTATTTTTTCCTCTATTGCCTCAAATTCAGCAACTAGCTCTCTTTCTGATATCCCTCAAAACAAAAGAACAAACTACTTCCAAACATAGAAAATGAGCTTGGTCTGCTTGCTGTCATTGGGTTATTCCATTAGACCAATTACACTTTGGAGGGGTCCCACAGAGCATGAGATTCCCACCTCTGCTTACACTGCTGCATTTTTGGAATTGTTGAGTCTCTCCTATTCCCAAATCTATAGTTTCAATGACAGGAAAAATAGACACAGCCTCCTGAGCAATCTGTTCATCTTGCTTTTATGGACTGTACCTCAGTCTGTTTCTTTCAAGAGAGACAAATTCACTTTTAATAGATCAGTCATTAAGAGCTAGGATTTTCTTTTAAACATTATATCAGATTACAAAATAGATCAGCCAAAATAGATGCAGCAATAAATATTACACAAAGAGAACGATAAATGCTCTAAATTTTAAGATAGTTTAGGGTGTGGTGTTGAATATGGATGTTTTTACTCTTTTAATCATATAAATATATATGAAAGAAAACTGATAGAAAGTTTAAATTACAGAATTATATTTAAATACTTGGTGGAAACTTAGATCTCATATATTCAAATCTATCCTACTGGGATTATAGTGAGATCACTCTGGGAGCTTGTTAAAATAAGGATTCCTGGTCACCACCACCAGAGACCAACTCAGAGTCTTTGTTGGAGATGGATTGTAACCAGTTAAGTGTGTTTATCTAGTCAGTTCAAGCCACCCATTGATGAGAAAACACAGGTAAACAAAATGCATCTTATGTCAAGACAGATAATTACCTACTCAATAGCCATCTTTCTTCCTCACTTGCAGGTAAAATCTTTTATTTCCTAGCCTCCACATGTGAGGGTCATTGCGTGACACAATTCTATGCCAATGAGATGTAACAGAAGCCTCTCATAGGGCTTCTGGAAAAATAAAATCCTTGAAGCATAACCCTTCAAAGGATCAAAGATGGCACCCAGCATCTTCACAGATACATCTTCTAAGTTCAAAAATCTAATGAAGATAGAACATGCCTACTTTTTTTCCCAAGGGTTGCAGGCAAATGTTTGTGACTAATAGACACTGGTCTCAATAGAGTCTTGTTCCCATTTCTGAACAAATAACTCTAGTCAACAAGATGAGATCAAGTCTGGTCATGTAATCAACACTGAAGTCAGATTAATGAATTGGCCCTATCTAAATAACATGTTCTGAGAGTTTAGAAATAGTTGTTCTACAAAGAAAAGAAGGATTTTGTTATCATGAAAAGTATGTGCTGGGGAGAGGGTGTCAGGATGGACACTGGGCCATTAAAAAAAAAGATAAACACCACATCATATCTTGACCATTCTGTCATAAGCACAAACTAAGTAATAAGATGGGAAAGTCAGAGACAATATAGTAAAGCAAGATTTTATTTTATCCTGTGTCTTGGGGCACCTGGGTGGCTCAGTCAGTTGAGTATCTGCCTTTGGCTCAGATTGTGATCTGGGGGGTCCTGGGATCAAGCCATGTCTGGTTCCCTGCTCAACAGGAGAGTCTGCTTTTCTCTCTCCTTCTGCACCTACTCCTGTTCTATCTCTCACTCTCTCTCTCTCTTACATAAATAAAATATTTAAAAGAAAAAAAAAGATTTTATCCTGTGTCTTTTCTCAAATGGTACTATCTCACAGAATTCTTGAGTTCTAGTTCTAGTCCTAGGTTATAAATAGAAGCTTCTATATTTTAAGAATAACCACTGACAGATGCATCAGGAATACTAGGCCAAAACTTCAGAAGGCATTTGCTCTGACTTATCTTTCCTTAATGTACTTTTCAATGTGGTGATCTTATAGACTTCCATAATGTCTCATGGTAAGAGGTCAAGATAAGAATCTAAAATATCAGGTTGAAAGTACATACGTATCTGTGCATGTGCGTGTATTCAAATACAATAAAATTATGTCAATGAGCATATGTTGTATATGTGTATATATAAAATCTTCACTATAAAATTTTAACATATATCTACCGCTCTAGCCCTAGCACCTAGCACAGAGCCTGAAAAACAATAGAAACTCAATAAATATTTGATAAGTGAATGAACAAATGAATGAAAGAAACTGAATGTCTTTGAGTTATCTATCCAAGCTATTCAGGTGATATGAGTACATAGGAAAACAATCTGTTAAGTTACTCTGACAGCTGAAAGAGCTCTGTATTCCTAACTCAAAACCTGACTCAGCTGACAAATATTATAAATAAATCAACTTAAAGGTTTTCTCTTTTTTTTTCCACTTAGAGAACACAGTGGTAAACAAAAACATTTATCAAATACAGAGTCATAAATATCTAGGTAGCTATATTTTGCATTAATGACTCAATCCAACCTTATCATTATAATGCTTGAATAAGTTCAATAGAAGTACAGAATTCATAAAAAGGCAGAAAAGGAATATCAAAACAAGGTATTGTAAATATAAATGAATAGTATATCCTTTTATGATTATAGGGCCACATGAAAGACAGTGGTTCTATACAGGAAACTACATCTCATAATGGTCCAAAGGACAGTACATCACCATCAGTTCCAATTTATTCTTGCAATGAAGAATTATGGTGGCACAAATGGCTTTACTTTGCTTCTTTCTAAGATGTTGGTTATTTAACTTTAATATTTATTTTCTATCAATCATTATTTACTTTCCTTATTTCTTTGTAAGTTAACTTCCATTTTCCATAAATTTAAGTTTAGAATTATTAAGGTAGGTGTAGGCATTAGTGTGGTATTTAAACAATATAAAGAAATATTATTATTTTCTTTTCTATTCCTATCATGATATTGGGATTATTAACTCATGTTTTATCTCTGTTTATTTCGTTTATTAATGTTCCTGCCTCAAGTAAAACTGCTTTCAACACAGAGTTTTGGAAGATAATGAAATATAAAAACTCAGAATATTAAAAAAGTATTAACATTATCAATGAGGCAGTTTCAAGTGTATTAAAAAGTTTATATTCATATGCGTATGTGTATATGTATGTGTGTGTGCATGCATGTGTGTAAAAAAGAAAAAAAATTGAGAACAAATGTTCTTTTTATGGAATGAAAATAGAAAAGTTATCATCACTAGGTGATGAAATTGTGAGTACAAGTGTATGCTTTACTCTTAATTTTATTTTTCCTACTCTTTGCAATAAATATTTAGCATGTAATGAAGAAGACAATTTTTTTAAAAGATTTATTTATTTATTTTAGAGACAGAGAGAGCCCATGTGCAGAAGGTGGGACAAAGGGAGAAGGAGAGAGGGAATCTTAGGTAGGTTCCATACCTGTCATGGAGGCTGTCAGGGGTAAGGGGCTCCATCTCACGACCCTGAGATCATGACCTAAGCCAAAACCAATGGCTGGGTGCTTATGCAATTGAGCCACCCAGGTGCCTCAAGAAGACAGTATTTCTCATGTAATATGTAATAGTTAGTCCTAAATATCTTTTGAGTTGCTCAACAGCCTCATTGAAAAAAAAAAATACAATTCATTGATCTTTCTTGATTTATTTTTATTCTGTGGTTAATAAATTAATTAATAGTAAAATGTTTAAAAGATAAAGCATGATGCTAGAACATAATGGAAATGAAAAGACTCAGAAAAAAGAAAAACAAAACCGTAGGACAATATTAAGAGAGACCCAATCTTCATATCGTTGGAAAAACAAAAGGGAGAAACATTAGGGCTGAAAGAGTATTTGAAGAAATAATGACTGGAAACTCCCCAAATTTGGCAAATATAAACCTATAGGTACAAGAAGGTCAATACTTCAAAGAAGATCAATCTAAAAAAAAAAAAAAAAAATCCAAGCCAAGACACACTGTTGTTAAGCTTTTAAAAAAGTAAAGATCTTAAAAGCAGTCAGAAAGAAATGATGCATTACCAAAAGGCAAAGGCCAAATTGAATGACAGATTTCTTACCTGAAAGCATGGAGGCCAAAAGTAAGTGGCACGATATTTCGTAAGTTTTGGGAGAAAAATGTCAACTGAATTCTCTGTCAAAACTATTGTTCATGAATGAAAGGGAAATAAAACCATTATCAAATCAAGAAAAATTTAGAGAATCTGTTGCCAGAAGATCTTTCTTTAAAAACTGACTAGAGAAAGTTCTTCAAACAGAAGGAAAATAATAAAAGAAGAAATCTAGGAACATCAGGAAGAAAGAAATGACAGAAAGAGCAGAATTACGGACACATACAATAGACTCTCTTTCTCCTCAAGAGTTCTATAAATCATGTTTGAAATGAAAAGAAAAATTACTACACCATCTGATACCCAAGATAATTATACTTAAAAATGGGGAGGAAAAAGGACCTAAATGAACCACAACATATTAAAATTTGTGAGACACAGTTAAAGCAGGGCTGAGAGAGAAATTTATAGCACATTGAAAATGAGGAAATATTTCAAATGAATAACCTAAGTTTCTACTTTAAAAAACTTGAAAAGGGAGATCAAAATAAACCTACAGTAAATAGAAGAAAGGACATAATAAAAAGTAGAAGTCAATGGAACTTAAAAATAGAGAAAGAACACAGAAGATCAATGAAGCAGATAACTTTTTTCTTCAAAAAACTTAATAAAATTGAGAAATCTATAGTAAAAATTTAAAACATAAAAAGCATAAATTATCAATATCATAAGTGAAATAGGGACTATCACCATAAAGTATGTAGTCATTAAAAGGTAATAAAATACTATAGACAACTTTGTGCTCATGATTTTGACAATTTAGAAGAAATAGATGAAGACTTCAAAAATCACAAACTACCAGGGTGCCTGGGTGGCTCAGTCAGTTAAGCATCTGCCTTCAGCTCAGGTTACAATCTTAGAGTCATTGGATCCAGCCCCGAGTTGGGATCCCTGCTCAGTGATGAGTCGGCTTGTCCCTCTGCCCCTCCCACTGCTCATGCTTTCTCTTTCAAATAAATAAAATCTTAAAAAAAAAAAAAGATTTTATTTATTTATTCATGAGAGACACACAGAGAGAGAGAGAGGAGAGAGAGAGAGAGAGGCAGAAGAGACACAGGCAGAGGAAGAAGCAGGCTCCATGCTGGGGGCTGGATGTGGGACTCCATCCGCTGTCTCCAGGATTAGGCCCTGGGCCGAAGGTGGCGCTAAACGCTGAGCCACCGAGGCTGCCCTCAAATAAATAAAATCTTAAAAAAAAAAAAAAAAAATCACAAACTACCAAAACTCAACCAAGATGAAATGGGCAATCTGAATACCCCAACAACAATCAGGGAAATACAATTCATGATTTAAAAGTTCCCCCCAAAGAAATATATAGGCCCACTTTGTCTCACTGGAAATTTATACCAGACATTTAAAGAACCATTAAGACCAATTTACATATTTTATTTCAGAAAATAGGAGAACTCATTGTAGGCCAGCATTACCCTAATTCAGACCAAACCAGACAAATACTGCAAAAAAGAGAAATTACAATAAACTTGACTCTAAAATCCTCAACAATGTTTTAGCAAACCAAATTGAAATCCAAAAATATGTGGAAAGAATTATACAGCAGGACTAAATGGGATTTATTCCAGGTATGCAAAGCAATTTAATATTTAGAAATAAATAATTACAATCAATATAATACATCACATCAAAAAAGTAAAGGTGAAAACACTATATTAGCATATCAGTTGCTTCAAAAATAAGAACTTGAAAAAATTCATACCTATTCAAAACAGTCTTATAAAAACAGGACTCGATAGAAACTTTCACAACTTGATAAAGAATCACAACCAAAAAAACCCTAGAGTTGGGGGCACCTGGGTGGCTCAGCGGTTAAGCATCTGCCTTTGGCTCAGCACGTGATCCTGGAGTCCTGGGATAGAGTCCCACATTAGGCTCCCTAAATGGAGCCTGCTTCTCTCTCTGCCTATGTCTCTGCCTCTCTCTGTGTCTCTTGTGAATAAATATATAAAATCTTAAAAATCCTAGAGCTATCATTACATTTAACTGTGAAAGACTGAATGCTTTCCCAATTAAGCACTGGGGAAATATTTTTTGCTCTCATCCTTATTATTCAACATCATGTTGAAAGTTCTAGCCAGAACAGGGCAAGAAAATAAAAAGAAAAACATATAGATTGTAAAGGAAGAAATAAACCTTGCAAAGGACATAAAATAAAATAAAAATCACAAAGCACATAAAATCCCAAATAATCCAAAAGCAAACAAATGAAAAATCTTATAGAACTTAATAACTGTGTTCAACATCACAGGTTATAAGACCAACACACAGAACTCATTCTCATTTCTACATATAATATTCTGACTTCTACATATAATAATGAACATAAACTAAAAGTACCATTTACATTAGTTGCAAAAAAAAAAGAGAAATATTTAGGTATATCCTTAGGAAGTATATATTGGATATGTATGCTAAATGTTCTGAAATGCTGATGAAAACATTCAAAGAAGATCTAAATAAATGGGGAGATATACCCTGTTCATGGATTGGTAGAGTCAACATAATGAAGATATCCACTTGTCCTGGTTCATCGACAGTGTCTTCTCTCTATGTACTCACATAGCAGAGGGCCAAGGAAGTTCTCTGTGGTCTCTTACAAGAGCATTAACCCCGTTCATGAGGATTCCACCTTCATAACCAAAGGCACCATTCATGAGGGCTCCACCCTCACAGCCTCTCAAAGGTAGCCTCTTCTAATATCATCACATCGCGGGTTAGTTTACAACATTAATTTTTCTGAGGGAGGCACAAACATTCAATGTATGGTAGGGTCTTGAAGAAGTACAAGTTGACATATCAACAAGTTGATGTTCTATCTTAGTAATCAAGAGTAATAAATGCTTTATAGCTAGACAAGAGTGACCTTACCCTAGATCTTATGTTGTAAAGAGTCCTTATCTAGCCTTTCTACAGCCACATCCCACCCTACAGGGCAAAGAATCCAGGGGTTTAAAGAGATGCACCCACCAATAGCCTATATTCCCACTTTTAATACCATGCTATTGGTACCTGGCCCCACTGTACAATCCCAAGGTATATGTAAGCTTCTTCTCTGCTTTATTTTGAAGGCATCCTGCACTGAGTGTGCGCACCTAGGCTCCTGGAGTGTCCCAGAATGCCATCCTCAAAACGGTGGACCAAGTCTGGTTGTGCATACAGAAAGATTCCACTTATGCATACAAGGCCTCTCATGGTACAGGACAGAGCCTGAGATAGGCAGGGAAGGGGAATGGGTGACAGTCCACATTTTGGTTCCATCTGTACCCCTAGGTTTCAGCATGAGACTTCAAAGAGTTTACAAAGAATTCAAGAAGCATTTTCAATTTTCACTTGGCATTCCTAATCTATTGAAGGTATATTTATTAAACTATGAAGGTAGAACATTACATTTGATACCTGGTTAGCTTTATTTTATAAAGCTATTATATTTATTGTAAAGCTATTATTATTATTTAGTTTAAGCCTTTAGAACTATGGTATGGTAGATTCTTGGCATATTGTATAGGGGACTCCTGAGCCCCTCTGCTATGAGTGACAAGTCTAGGCAGCAGGCATGTGCTCTCTTCTCTAGACATAGCAACCGGAGGCTTAGCCTAAAATACTGCAACTATGATAATTCTTCCAGGAAATCCTCCTACAGGTTTAGTCAATAATCCTGGATGTGAAAATCCAAAAGAGGAAGGAAGGACATGGTCTACTGAATTCAATAGCCTACAGATCCAGAAAAAATAAAAACAATGATTACCATGTACCGGGGACCATATCAGGTGCTTTACATGAATTACCTTGTATCATCCTCACAACAACTATAAAAATGATGTGCATTCACCTTATTATATAGGTGAGGAAGGGGAGGCTCAGAAGGTATGTCCAGATCATATACCTAAAAAGAGACATAATGGAATTCTGTCTTGTTTTGTTTTGTTTTGTATACTTTTTTATTGGAGTTTGATTTGCCAACATATAGCATAACACCCAGTGCTCAGCCCGTTAAGTGCCTCTCTCAGTGCCTGTCACCCAGTCACCCCCCACCCCCCGCCCACCTCCCTTTCCACCCCTTGTTCGTTTCCCAGAGTTAGGAGTCTCTCATGTTCTGTCTCCCTCACTGATATTTCCCACTCACTTTCTCTCCTTTCCCCTTTACTTCCTTTCACTATTTTTTATATTCCCCAAATGGGTGAGACCATATAATGTTTGTCCTTCTCTGATAGACTTACTTCACTCAGCATAATACCCTCAGGTCTCTCCACGTTGAAGCAAATGGTGGGTATTCATCGTGTCTAATGGCTGATTAATATTCCATTGTCTACATAGACCATATCTTCTTTATCCATTCATCTTTCTATGGACACTGAGGCTCCTTCCACAGTTTGGCTATTGTGGACATTGCTGCTAGAAACATCGGGGTGCAGGTGTCCTGTCATTTCACTGCATCTGTATCTTAGGGGTAAATCCCCAGCAGTGTAATTGCTGGGTCATAGGGCAGATCTATTTTTAACTCTTTGAGGAACCTCCGCACAGTTTTCCAGAGGGGCTGCACCAGTTCACATTCCCACCAACAGTGCAAGAGGGTTCCCTTTCTCCACATCCTCTCCAAAATTTGTTGTTGCTTGTCTTGTTAATGTTCATCATTCTCACTGGTGTGAGGTGGTATCTCATTGTGGTTTTGATTTGTATTTCCCTGATGGCAAGTGATGTGGAGCATTTTCTCATGTGCATGTTGGCCATGTCTATGTCTTCCTCTGTGAGATTTCTCTTCATGTCTTTTGCCCATTACATGATTGGATTGTTTATTTCTTTGCTGTTGAGTTTAAGAAGTCTTTATAGATCAGATAAAGGACTAGCCCTTTATCTGATGTGTCATTTGCAAATATCTTCTCACATTCTGTAGGTTGTCTTTTAGTTTTGTTGACTGTTTCTTTTGCTGTGCAGAAGCTTTTTATATTGATGAGGTCCCAATAGTTCATTTTTGCTTTTGTTTCCCTTGCCTTCATAGATGTATCTTGCAAGAAGTTGCTGTGGCCAAGTTCAAAAAGGGTGTTGCCTGTCTTCTTCCTCTAGGATTTTGATGGATTCTTGTCTCACATTTAGATATTTCATCCATTTTGAGTTTATCTTTGGGTATGGTGTAAGAGAATGGTTTAGTCTCATTCTGCTACATGTGGATGTCCAATTTTCCCAGGACCATTTATTGAAGAGACTGTCCTTTTTCCAGTGGATAGTCTTTCCTGCTTTGTCAAATATTAGTTGACCATAGAGTTGAGGGGCCATTTATGGGTTCTCTATTCTGTTCCATTGATCTATGTGTCTGTTTTTGTGCCAGTACCACACTGTCTTGATGATCGCAGCTTTGTAGTACAACCTGAAATCCAGCATCCAAATCTTAAGATGATTTGTTCCTACTCTCTGAAGAAAGTCCATGGTATTTTGATAGGGATTGCACTGAACATGTAAATTGCCCTGGGTAGCATTGACATTTTCACAATATTAATTCTTCCAATCCATGAGCATGGAATATTTTTCCATCTTTTGTGTCTTCCTCAATTTCTTTCAGAAGTGTTCTGTAGTTTGTAGGGTATAGATCCTTTACCTCTTTGGTTAGGTTTATTCCTAGGTATCTTATGCTTTTGGGTGCAATTGTAAATGGGATTGACTCCTTAATTTCTCTTTCTTCAGTCTCATTATTAGTGTATAGACATGTCACTGATATCTGGGCATTGATTTTTATCCTGCCACACTGCCAAATTGCTGTATGAGTTCTAGCAATCTTGGGGTGGGGTCTTTTGGGTTTTCTATGTACAGCATAATGTCATCTGCAAAGAGGGAGAGTTTGACTTCTTTGCCAATTTGAATGCCTTTTATTTCTTTTTGTTGCCTGATTGCTGAGGCTAGGACTTCTAGTACTATGTTGAATAGCAGTGGTGAGAGTGAACAACACTGTCATGTTCTTGATCTTAGGGGAAAGGCTCCCAGGGTTTCCCCATTGAGAATGATATTTGCTGTGGGCTTTTCGTAGATGACTTTTGGATGCTGAGGAATGATCCCTTTATCCCTACACTCTGAAGAGTTTTAATCAGGAATGGATGCTGTATTTTGTCAAATTCTTCCTCTGCATCTATTGAGAGGATCATATCGTTCTTATTTTTTCTCCTGTTGATATGATCTATCACATCAATTGCTTGAACCAGTGTTGAACCAGCCTTGCATCCGGGGATAAATCCCATTTGGTCATGATGAATAATCTTCTTAATGTACTGTTGGATCCTATTGGCTAGTATCTTGTTGAGAATTTTTGCATCTGTGATCATCAGGGATATTGGTCTATAATTCTCCTTTTTGGTGGTGTCTTTGGGTTTGGAATTAAGGTGATGCTGACCTCATAGAACAAGTTTGGAAGTATTCCATCCCTTTCTCTCTTTTGGAACAGCTTTAGTAAATAGGTATTTTTTCTTCTTTAAACATTTGATAGAATTCTCCTGGGAAGCCATCTGGCCCTGGACTTTTGTGTCTTGGGAGGTTTTTGATGACTGCTTCAATTTCCTCCCTGGTTTTGGCCTGTTCAGGTTTCCTATTTCTTCCTGTTCCAGTTTTGGTAGTTTGTGGTTTTCTAGAAATGCATTCATTTCTTCTAGATTGTCTAATTTATTGGCGTATAGCTGCTCATAATATGTTTTTAAAATTGTTTGTATTTCATTGGTATTGGTTGTGATCACTTCTTTTTCATTTGTGATTTTATTAATTAGAGTCTTTTCTCTTTTGTTTTTAATAAGGCTGGCTAATGGTTTATCTATCTTATTCTTCCAAAGGACCAACTCCTGGTTTTGTTGATCTTTTCTACAGTTCTTCTGGTCTCTATTTCATTGAGTTCTGCTCAAATCTTTATTAACTCTCTTCTTCTGCTTTGTGTAGGTTTTATTTGCTCTTCTTTCTTCAGTTCCTTTAGGTGCAAGGTTAGCTTGTGTATTTGAGTTTTTTTCCAATTTTTTGAGGGATGCTTGTATTGTGATGTATTTCCCTCCTAGGACTTCTTTAGCGATATCTCAAAGATTTTGAAAGGTTGTATCTTCATTCTCATTAGTTTCCATGAATCTTTTTATTTCTTCCCTAATTTTCTGTTTGATCCTTTCATCTTTTAGCAGGATGCTCTTTAACCTCCACACGTTTGAATTTCTTCCAAATGTCTTCTTGTGATTGAGTTCAAGTTTCAAAGCATTATGGTCTGAAAATATGCAGGGGGCAATCCCAATCTTTTGGTATCAGTTGAGACCTGATTTGTGACCCCATATGTGGTCTATTCTGGAGAAATTTCCATGTGCACTTGAGAAGAATGTGTATTCAGTTGCGTTTGGATGTAAAGTTCTGTAAATATCTGTGAAATTCATCTGGTCCAGTGTATCATTTAAAGCTCTTATTTCTTTGGAGATGTTGTGCTTAGAAGATATGTCATTTTCAGAAAACACCATGTTGAAGTCTCCCAGTATAAGTGTATTATCATCTAAGTCAATTTTAACTTTGGTTATTAATTGATTGATATACTTGGCAGCTCCCACATTAGGGGCATAAATATTCATGATTGTTAGGTCCTCTTGTTGGATATATCCTTTAAGTATGATATAGTGTCCCTCTTCATCTTTTACTACAGTCTTTGGGATAAACTTTAATGTTTCTGATAGGAGGATTGCTACCCCTGCTTTCTTTTGAGGACCATTTGAATGGTAAATGGTTCTCCAATCTTTCATTTTCAGGCTGTGTGTCCTTAAGTCTAAAATGAGTCTCTTGTAGACAGCAAATAGATGGGCCTTGCTTTTTTATCCAGTCTGAAACCCTGCGTCTTTTGATGGGATCATTTAGCCCATTCATGTTCAGAGTTACTATTGAAAGATATGAATTTAGTGTCATCATAATACCTATTCAGTCTCTGTTTTTGTGGATTGTTTCTTTGGACTTCCTCTTTCTTTTACAGAGTCCCCCTTAATATTTCTTGCAGAGCTGGTTTGGAGGTCACATATTCCTTCAGTTCCTGCCTATCTTGGAAGCTCTTTATCTCTCCTTCTATTCTGAATGAGAGCCTTGCTGGATAAAGTATTCTTGGATGCATGTTCTTCTCATTTAGGACCCTGAATATATCCTGCCAGCCCTTTCTGGCCTGCTAGGTTTCTGTGGAGAGGTCTGCTGTTAATCTAATATTTCTCCCCATATAAGTTAAGGATCTCTTGTCTCTTGCTACTCTAAGGATTTTTCTCTTTATCTTTGGAATTTGCAAGTTCACTATTAAATGTCGAGGTGTTGAACGGTTTTTATTGATTTTAGGGGGGACCTCTATCTCCTGGATCTGAATGCCTGTTTCCCTTCCCAAGTTAGGGAAGTTCTCAGCTATGATTTGTTCAAATATGCTTTCTCATCCACTGTCCCCTGGGTGCCCTCTGGAACCTGAATTAAATGTAGATTTTTCCTTCTGAGGTTGTCATTTATTTCCCTTAACCTTTCCTTATGGTCTTTTAATTTTTTTTCTCTTTTTTTATTCCGTTTCCCTCCTTGCCATCAACTTGTCTTCTATATCACTCACTCTTTCTTCTACCACATTAACCCTCACCGTTATGACCTCCAGTTTGGATTGCATCTCATTTAATTGATTTTTTATCTTGGCCTGATTAGATCTAAATTCTGCAGTCATGAAATCTCTTGAATCCTTTATGCTTTTTCCCAGAGGCACCAGGAGCTTTATAATTGTGCTTCTGAATTGGCTTTCTGATATCGAATTGTAATCCAAATTCTGTAACTCTATGGCAGAGAGTACTCTCTGATTCTTTCTTTGTGTGAATTATTCTTTCTAGTCATTTTGCTCAGTGCAGAGTGGCTGAAAATGAGTTGTACTTGTTAGAAGGACAAACTGTTCTCTCTGTAGCATTCCAGCTGTTCTCTCTTTAAATCTCAGGTCGAATACATAGGTTTTCAGGATGATTTGAAAGTTATCTAGGTAAGTTGGTGGGGACAGGTGACTTGGGAACCCTATTCCTCTGTCATCTTGCCCCCCCCCCACCTGCAATACTATCTTATTCCAAGGCCAATGCTCATAACTGACAATAGATCTATCTAGAGTCAGGTGTCATATTCCCTTAAGTGCTGGATTAGAGGAAACTTTTCCTTTGAAAAGGCCACAGCATTCCAAGGAGACATTTATATCAGGGTAGATCCCTAAAATCTGTTCCAACTCTGAGACTTTATCACCTTCTGTTATTATAGAACTATTACTTCTGAGTCATTATCAGTACTGATATCAAATCCAAAAGAAAGGGAAATACTAGGAAATAAGGATTTAGAATATCAGATGGAAAATATGAACCAAAAATTAGGTTTATAGATATCAGAGAGAAAAAAATCTTAAAGGAAAACATAAGAAAACTCCATGGAGACTATGAGTCTACAACCTAGTCTGACAGTTTTATGCTGCACAATAATTTAATAGAATGGAGGAATGCAGTCTCTAAAGTATTTATATTAAAGTACTCATGAATAATAAAATCATCTTCATTTTAGATGGTCACATATTCTATTTACATTATTTTATGGCTTTCCAAATGGTGAGAGGGCAAAGATTGGATGATGTTAAGTTACTTAAAAGCAACTGCTTAAGTTGCTTAAGATTTAAATAAATTCTATTTTGTTAGAACTGAAAACCACTGATGAGTAAATCAAGGAAGAAAGACATTTATGAAGGCATGAAACATCACTCAGAAATGATTGCATTCTAGTTAACACTTCATGTAACGATTTGGCTTCTAACGGAGCTGACTGTATGGTTTAGTACACTATTTTGTCAATTTTATGCAGAAAATAATATATTTAGCTGCTACAATATAGCACTGTATGGATGTCCCAGCATCTCCATTTTAGAAATGCATGCCCAACAATCTTCCAAAAAATATGTTTACATTAATTTGCCATTGGATAAATGATACAACCCTATTTAAAAAAAGTCAAAACTTTTCTTTCCTAGCTTTACTTTACAGATAGAATAATATTGCACAATACCATCTAGTATTATTACTTACATAAAATTTTCTTCCAGGATGAAAATGTAAGGTGAATGATAAGTTTCCTTCTGAGCTGGCATCCTCACCACAGAAGATAAACCTCTAACACAGCGTAAAATCACAAACTGCCTAATGTAATAAATTTCTTTTCCGGATAGCATTATCTTTCACCTACTTATTTCCTCCATCTTTCATCCATGGATTTTTACATTATTTTCACATTGTATACAATGAGCAAGTCACACTTCATAACTAAACAATCTTTGCCCTTGACAAATCCATTAACCACGAAAAGTGAGACTCAGGCTTTCAGCTGGTCATCATTTGTCCTCTTAGATATTATGCACATGTGAGTTCCCACCCACGAGCAAATGCATTCTATCTAATTCTATATAACTCAAGTTTGTTTGACTTTGTATCTTTTGTCTACTTTATTTTGCATTTTATTGCTTTTAGACAGACAGTATGTAGAAGAAACTCACGAGCTTCAAGAATTCCATATATGTAGACTCTTTTCAGTTTGCCAAACTACCCTGTGAAAATGCTTCCCTCTCTAATTCCTAAAGTAAATTTTAAAATCCTCATTTGCCTTCAATTGCTCCCTAGTCTGTACGTCAAATAACCTCTTTAAATCATTCAACAACACATATTTCCAATTACAAAACTTAAATATATAAATATATGTGTATACACATATGCATATACATATGCATATTATAAGCAGCAAACTCACCTTCGCATTTGCTAATGGAACTTATTTCACATTTATTTTCAGTTCATATCAACATAGGCTTTTTTTTCCATCTAAAGCCAAACAAAACACAAGACAATAAATTTAGTCTCCTGCTTATATTCCAAAAAATTATCCCGTGAAAGATGACAATGAGATTTTACTCCTCTAGAGAAAGAAACCAATCTCTAAAATAATGTCCTAGGAAATGGCTTTTCCCTAAGATTTTCTTCACTATTTTTATAAAGGAAAAATAATACAAATAGGAGAGGCATCTGAACAAATCAAATGGTAGGAAGGCTCCACATTAGGCACACTTTTCTTGTTTAGAAAAGTTTTATCTTATGCTGTAAATATTGCAGAATATTCGGAAAGGGATTTATCCACCTCATTTTTTCCTGAAATTTTTTAAGTGTCTTTTCTAGGGCTTGGTTATTACTTTATTAATCGTAACAGTCATGACCACAAATAAGAGTATTTTTAGTGATCATGAAATAACTTGAAAGAACTGGATCTTAAAATAACTGACCTTTAATGATTCTTGAAATAACTGAATCTTTATGTTTAAGAGACATTTAAACTCCACCACCTCCTAATTTTAATTTATACTAAATTAACTACATTAGTTATAATTATAATCTATTAATCTCAAACTGAAAATGAAAACCCCTGTCAAAGACATTTTATCTGTTGTTTACGGATAGGTAACAGGATGCAGATTTTGGACCAATACAGCTACATTTAAATCTTTTGTAAGACCAGGAGAAAAACAAAGATGAGCTTTCATTTAATTATCACAAAATCCAGAAAACTTTTAGAAATGCTCACTCAACTCTTTTATTAGCCATACACTAGAACGGAGGCTTGTTTTTAATAGTTCTAAGATTCACAGATTTTGGAATTTGGAGTCAGACAACTTAAGTTCAAGACCCAGTCCTGCAAGACACCTGAGTGTTTCAATAGTTGAGTGTCTTCCTTCAGCTCAGGGCATGATCCTGAAGTCCTGGGATGGAGTCCTGCATTGGGCTTCCATCAGGGAGCCTGCTTCTCCCTCTGCCCATGTCTCTGCTTCTTTCTCTGTGTCTCTCATGAATAAATAAATATTTTTAAAAAAAATACCAGTCCTTGCTGATTGACAAAGAGCAAATTATTTAATATTCAAGGTCTGCTTCCTTATGTATAAGATGGGGTTTTGGGGTTTTGTGATGACTAAACATTACTATACATGTAAAGCACTTAGCACCACCCATTTCTGGCTCATGGCAACCTGTTCAAAAAATATCACTAGCTGCTGCTGTACTTGCTGAGACCCTGGAACACTTGTTCTTTCTCTTGGATATGCAAAGATTCCATTGGATATAGTTCAAAAGATGTGGGGTTTTCTTGATTGACAAAATCAGAGCATCAAGTGCAAAGACAAAACATAGTACCCTCCCATAATGTTTGACAAGAGAACCTTCTTGGTCTTCCCACCAGCTCTTCAAAATAGGTATTAATGTAATCTTAGTTTAGACAAAGAAATATGTATGGTCACACAGCTCAGTAAGGGGCAGAGCTTGGATTCCTATCTCTGAATCCCATGGACTTTCCTTTTCACCATCTGTAAACACACACATTAAGGTGAGAGGAAAGAAGGAATCCTCAGACCCTCATTTTCACTTGATTCATAAACATGAAATAGTAAATGCCATTCTAAGGTTTACACCCATAAATTTCATCATGTGAGTGGTGATCAACAAGGCCCTCTGACAAATTCACGGATATCTGTGTTTCCCAAGGCTCTCAAAGCTTCTGCTAAATACAATCACTACTTGGAGAGATTTTATTACCTAATCCTCAAGGAAGAGTTCATTGATATCTGAGCATGAGTGGCTGACAGAATGGGAGGCAGAATTGGGAAGTGGAGAGGTTGAAGGTGGACCAAGAAATAGAAGGGAGATGTAAGTTGGAGTCACAGCAAAATACCAAATGAGAAGGTAGCCTCTATTTCTTGAGTACTTATTAGGCAGAAATAAACATGTACTGTATAATTCATCTTTAACTGGGCCACAGTATCTAATCATTAGCTACTGCATATTACTACTCAACTTATCTTCCATGGGAAAAAATAGTAAAGAAATTACACTGGCTTAGAGAATAGAAATTCTGCTTGTTACCTGCCCTTTGGTACCTGTGTTGCAGGGGGCAAATTACTACATAGTTCTGTTTTAGTTTCTTACTTGTAATAATTGCCTTTCTTCCTCACAAAGTTGTTAGGAGAGAAATTTTGAGTATATGTTAAAGCACTATGGAAAAACAAAAATAATGCTGAAGAGATACATATTATTATCATACAAATATTTAACAAACAGGGGAGCCTGGGTGGCTCAGCAGTTTAGCACCGCCTTGTGATCCTGGAGACCCAGGATCGAGTCCCACGTCGGGCTCCCTTCCTGGAGCCTGCTTCTCCCTCTGCCTGTGTCTCTGCCTCTCTCTCTCTCTCTCTCTCTCTCTCTCTGTGTGTCTCATGAATAAATAAATAAAACTTAAAAAAAATGAATATTTAACAAGCAAACCATCATGTAGGGCACTATTCTCCTACTGAGTAATGAACGTAAACCAATGTCTATCCTAGCAGGAATGTCATGTAACGAGACTGTTATCAGTAATTATCACTTATTCTGAGCTCTTATATAGAACAAAATACAGCATTACTAAGATGGGATTCTGAGACTATTTGAACCAAAGTCACACATGAGTCAACTCCTAAGCTCCAAGCCCTTGTCAAGTTGTGTGTGCCCCTGGTTTCCACTTCAGATCATGCTGTCATCTGTGGGTAAAGAGTCACATTCATCTCATTTCATCTCTGAATTGATCTGAACTTGATTCCAGACCTCAGGCTGATGCAAACTTGAATGGATCCAGTTGGCAAACTCAGTATTTGCACACCCTTTCATATTCACAAAGGCTCTGTCATCCCTACTTGAGTTCTAGCCTAAAAGAATAACTGGGGAGGAAATGTATTTTTTAAAATCCCAAGGGAAAGTATAATTAACTGCTGCCAAATTGTGGCCAGTGCTGAAGTGTCTGCAGGGTAGATATTTTATTGAGAGTCTCAGGTGATTCCCTTGGTCCACACCAGTAGATCTCATTCATTAAGGAAGCAAATTCTTCTTCAATGTATCTTAATCAAGAAATCATAAAGTAGTCCTCGTCCAGTCTTCCCTCCTGGCTCTCACCAGCCTATCATTTCTGTTATCAGCTGTATCACCTGGCTATGCAACAGACTTTGTTTCCAAAACTCTTTTCTGTCAAAAGCAGAAAAAAAAAAACCCTAAATCATAAAATTTGGACCCATGAACACTTGTTTTCTTCTAATAATTTCCATCATTTCTAATGCCTATTGTCTTTGTCCCTTGCAATCACTGCATTTCTTTAATCTGTCACCTTTCTTGGATTCTGCTTGTTTACTCCCATAAACAACATCACTGGGGGGAAAAAAGTAAAGCTAAATTTGATGTTGGGTCAATGAGGATTTGAATCTTTTATTTACTACCATAGTCACAAAGCGGAATTGCTTCCTTCAAATTACACTCATAAATTATAGGCTATTATGCCTTAGTGTATTGGTGCAAAGGTTGATGCTGAATAAAGTTTTAGAGGGGCAGAGAACTTGTAATTTATATGTCATATGTGGTCATGACATACCTACTTGTCACTTGCCTGACTAGCTACAGAGGGATGGAGAAAAGTAGTGTTAATATGCCCATATGGATGCCAAAGCTTCCCCTTGCAAATGATGTGATGCATCCAAAAATCTTGTTTGTGAGGTGACACCAGTTTGCTTTTAACCAGCTACTCAATTTTCAATTTTCAGCTCCAGAGAAACTAGTAATTTCCCTTTAGGAAACAGAAAAATATGAGGCCAAAAAATAAAGCGTGCTCATTTTTAGGCACAGGAGATTATCTCTGTCCTCCTAAGACAAATTAGCAAAACAAAACCCATTGTGTCCTTAAGCAATTGCATATTTATTCCTTTCCAGAGGAGCAAGGTGAAATTAACTCATGGAATATGGACAAGGGATTATTTAGATCTATTTTCCTCATTAAACTCACTCTTCAGTGTTTACGAAAACTATTAAGCCAAAGACTAATTATTCATCCTGCAGGTAAGCTGACCCTTAGGTGTGCAATTCTTCAAAATAAGGATAGCTTCTCTGATTTTAAGTGGGGAAAAATTAATACATACAGTGATTGATGCTAGTTCCAATATTTTCAGTGAAAAGTTAACCAGAGAAAGCCATGCCACAGAGTGGGAGAATATATCTGTACCTCATAAACAAAAAAAATATCAACCAAAATATAAAATAAGTCCTCCAAGTATAATTTTAAAATGACAGATGGAAAAATGACAAAAGAATAGACACTTCATAAAAGAAGAAATCCAAAGTTCAATAAACAAATTAAAATCTGTATACCTCATTAGCAAGTTAGAAAATAAATATTAAAATTATAATGGACTATCTACCTATATATCTGTTAAATTGGTAAAAATTTAAGTATCTGAAGCATTTGTGAGCATATGAAACAACTGAGAATTCCCATATATTGTTTATGGGGATGCAAATTGCACTTTGAAAAAATAATTTAACATTATCCATTAGAGTTAATGATGTGTATACTCTAAAACACAGCACTGGATATACACCTTAGAGAAATTCCTATACCAAGATACAGGTAGGGAGGTCAATAGCAGCAATGTACATAGATATCAACAAACAGGAGTAACCCAAATGTCCATGATGATAGAAGAAACATATAAATTGTGGTATACTCCTATAATAGAACACTGCATAGCAGTGAAAATAAATGAGCTTCAGCTAACAAAACTATATGAATGAATCCAGAGGCTATATCACAAATATTTAATAATTGATGTGACATTGGTTTAAATAAATAGAAAACTTGCCAGATATTAAAAACTCCTATAAGTCTCCTAGAAGAGTATCAATAAGCACTAGATAAATGCGAGTACTACAAAATAAATGTAGCAAGAGGACTTTCAGGGGGCTGGTGATACTATGCTTCTTTACTTGGGAAGTGGTGACAGTCATTCACTGTATAGCTATTCTCAAACGTGTGACACTATTTTATGCTAGTTTCTAAATGTAGGAAGTATTTTACAATAAAAATATACAAACATGGAAACAAAAGAAGAAAACCAGAGTCATATATATCTGTGAGGGTATTTTCTTCTGGCATTGGGTAGAGATATTTATTGAACCTGTCAAAGTTTTAAAGCTACTATTCATTTTTTCAAGATTTCCAAAATTGTTACCTAATCCATACAATTGTGGTGGCCTCCATACCACTGTAATTGTCACTGACACTTCAAAACTTAGTGCTGCTTCTTCCTGCACTTCCTCCAATCCAGGCAGGAGCATCTTAGCAGCCAGTATACTGGCACAGGCCAGGAGTAATGTCCTCACCTATCACCATCACGCTTGCCATCTGTCCAGTGAGTGATCAAGCTCTAAAATCTATCTGAAAGGTCTATTTTCCAGGGTGAATTCTGATACCAGTCTTAGCTTAGGCTTTCCTAAAGCAGCTACTAAGGTAGATACTTGTATACAGGTAATCTAGGGGAAGAATAATACCATTAGCAGGAATGAGAGACAGGAGGAGAGGCCAATACAAGAATTCAATACCAAGGGTGACTAATACTCAGTCCTGCAGGACCTTGGGTGAAGGATAAAAAGCCATTAGCTCCTACCTCAGTGATCAAGAGTGACCTAAGGAGGGTTAACTCCTTCACATTTCCAGGTTCCACATGTGTGAAGGCTGAGATGCTTCCTCTATGTGACCTTCACCATAGAAGCAAAAAGGTTCAGAGCAAGAATCAAGTGTATGAAATAAAGGTTGGACTTCAGGATGTCTTGGGTTGCCCCTTCACAAAACTTGTTTATGCTTTCAAGGCACTAGCCACCACAAGAGTAGTTAGGCCAATGGGTAGTGATAGACAAGTGGTGCCTGATGCAGTACAAATCTGTTGAGAGATTTCCCAGCAACAATTCACCTATTCTTGCAACAGAATCTCCATTTCATTGAGGAGACACTTATCTTTCACTTTCAGTTCCTGTAATGACTCTGAGGTTGAAGCCACACCAAGCTCTGGAGGTGAGTTTGTGAATCAGCTCTGGCCATTCACTGCCAGGGAGTCCATCTGGGATCTCTTGTTGTAACTGTGAACAGAGGAGATTTTCTATTATTAAAGCTAGGAAGATATATGCCTGGGCATTATCACATGGATCTAGGCTGCCTATAAGTAAAACCAGTGCAATGGAAAGCTGGGCGCAGGGCATAAAACAGAAAGATTTCAAATAATGTTATTTAAGGGTCTGCATACAACCATGCATGAAGCCAATACACCTTGTTTCGTTTTGTCCTTTTTTTAAAAATATGAGCCAGTAAGTTCAGATTCCTCTCTTGTTCCTTACCAGTCTCTAGACAGCCTTATGAAATGCTGTTGTGTCTAAGATTTTTTTAAAGATGTATTTATTTATTTTTAGAGAAAGAGAGAGAGTGTACAGTGAAGAGGGTCAAGGGGAGAGAGAGAGAGAGAGAGAATAATCTTGAGCAGACTCCTTGCTGAACAGGATGTCTAATGTGGGGCTCGATCCCATAAGCCTGAGACCATGACCTGAGCCCAAATCAAGAGTTAGATGCTTAACCTGACTGAGCCACCCAGGCATCCCTCTTTTCCTAAGGTTTTTAAAAAGTCATTTTCAAATAAGAATGAAATTTGAGGGCAGCCCGGGTGGCTCAGCGGTTTAGTACTGCCTTCAGCCCAGGGCATGATCCTGGAGACCCCGGGATCAAGTCCCACATCGGGCTCCCTGCATGGAGCCTGCTTCTCTCTATACCTGTGTCTCTGCCTCTTTCTCTCTATCCCTCTGTGTCTCTTGTGAATAAATAAATAAAATCCTTAAAAAAAAAAGAATGAGATTTGAAACTTAATAAGCTGTGGATGAGTCTGATATTGTTTTTGCACAATTATTGAAGACATCAATTCACATGTTTAATTTCTTTGTCACTTTGACAATACCTATCATTGAAGGAATAATTCTGGCTCCTTAGAGAATGAAGAAATGTAAAGAAAACATATTATAAGGACTTGGATGATTGAAAGCACAATATAGGGCCTTGGGGTTCTCCTCATAAATTTCTCTTTGACCAACATTTGTGTTCAGAGCATTAAAGTTCATACATACTTGGATAACAATTTTTTTCCAAATTTCAAGAACACACGACACAAGGTAAGGCAAAGACCAGTATATAATTACTTGGAGAGTGCTTTCTTATTTTCTTTAAAGGTATCATAATGCAGCAGAGATTCACATGCCTCTCTATGGAACATGAAGCTGTTAATATACCATTTAGATGCGGTGGTTCTCTTTGGCTGAAAAGTCAGTTTGATTTTATTCCCTCTTAAACAGTTTTGATTTTCTGAATATGATGATGGAATTGGCTGCAGGCAGCTCTGTGAATTCATTACATAGCATTCACTAACAAGGAGACATTGTAAAAACAGGCGTGGCATTGCCTATCTATGGACTGAATATGCTAGGGAGAGGCATTACCTGTCTATGGACTGAATATGCTAGGGAGAGAAAAAGATGAATAAATGGACAGAGAAATAGATGTGATACACATTAATAAATATTGTATTTTCATAAGAACCAAAAGTTCACAGGTTATTTATACACTTATCTCATTTAAGTTATATATACCACTTATGAGGTAAGAAATTTTATCCAGAGTTTACACATGGTTAAGTGACATTAACCACTGATACAGACTTAGAGCAGAGAAGTAAACTCTCTTTTTTTTCCTTTTTCCAATGTTCTTTCCACTCCACTGGAATTGAAGATTTTGCTAATAAAGGAATGATGTTTTCATGAAAACTGACTAGGATTTTAGATTTGTTCATCCTGTGAATTCCTCTTGCTCTTATAGTCTGCACTAGTAACATTACAAAAAAAAAAATTAAAGGTTTTCACCCTCAAATTACTGTACATAATTTCAGAGGATGTTGTACACACATCTACCAAAATATTAACTATCTTGAATTATAATTATCTGCATATAGTACACTTCTGATGGACCACACAACCCATTCCATATCCCCTTCTTTGTTAATATTTGTGCAAAATTCAGGTGGTCAAGTGCCTCCACTGATGTTGAGTCCCTCCCCAACACCAATACCATATACTAAATTCACTTGGTGAATTTTGACTGTTGAAATTTGGACTCTAAAAAACAAATTAGTATTTCCATTGCCCTTGTTAATGATGAGTATAGAAATCATCACAGGATATACAATTCTGACCACTGACAAATGAGGGCTTACTGCTGGGAGATATCTGAGCAATTTCTATTTACTTAAAAAAAGGAAGAACTTGAGATGGCTATGACCCTCTATTCACCCTCTCCCTTCTGGTTTTTGGATGCAATTGTGTGAGGATGTTATGCTTGGAGCTGCAGCCATCTTGATGCTATGAATGTAAAGTCGATGAAAAAAGACAGTTCATTACATATGGCTGAGAGAAGAGATAAAACCAAAACCAAAACTCTGAAACACTCCTCTCATTTTTGAGCTGCTGAATTTTCTAATTTTTACTGTGCATAAAGTACACAGGTTTTGTTTCATACAACCAAAAGTATCATATTAGAAACAGCAAGTATTTTTTGTAACAAATTAAACTTTGAGTAACATGAGGACATAGGTTCCATCCTACTAATCTTTGTACCTTCAGTGTCTCATACCAAGCACATAGTAAGTTCTCAAACACTGCTAGTTGAATGAATTCATAAAGTGAACAACTTTCAAAGTAATAAAAGAAAGAATCACGCTAATACTGTCACTTCTTAAAGAGTTTTTGGAAAATAATAAACAACCTGAATTTTCGTTGTAGAAGACTTGAGAAAGGTAGAAATTCTGAGAGTATTTGGTCCATTGGATTAACAACTTAGATGTTTTCAAGTGTATAGTAATTGAAGTTTATTGAATTCATATAGAAGTCACTGGAAGTCTTTGTGTTTAATACAGGGTATCATTCATTTAAACTAGCAATTTCTGTTGTGCTCTTCTTGTAGAATGTCTATTAATATGGGTCATCTGCTAGAATCAGGGCATCACTTTGTTCTCTAGACTCTCTCTCATCTTTGGGAGACCTTCTAATATGAGAATGACATCCTAGAACAGAGAATAAAATAAAATGAGTGAGTACACAGGTGGCTTTAAAAAAAAGCCCACAAATGATTGATAAGTAAATGGAATTTTTTGGAAGTTTCATCTCTAAGTTGAAAGAGAATTTAAAACAAAAAAGGATTCAATTTTCCACATGGTCAGGGGCTCAATCTGAGCTTGAGGTGACCCCCACATCTCCTTTCTTCCTGTGCTACTGAATGTGGCTTACTTTTCACTGTTAGCCTCTCATTCCTTTGAGCTGTCAAAGCAGTTTTGCCAACACACTTGAATAGATGGCCCATCATAATTTCATTTAAAATATATACAAACATAAAATATATCCACCTGCCAGAAATATTTAAATTTAGTTTATTACAGTTTTTTTAATGAAAGAACATTATCTGCCATAAAAGATACATCTTATATATTCTATCTCTCATTTGGGGCTAATATTTAATCTATAATATATATTTTTCCATCTAATCTTATCATCCTCAGTTTTTAAAACCTGAGATGTTAATTCACAAGAGACATGTAATTCCCTGCAATTATTGAATTATAGACTTGACCCTGCAGTGACTTTAACATGCATATTACTACAAGCAAAAGAAACTAACATTGCCATCTTAAACCTACATGGATAGATTAGATAGATGGATGGATGAAAAGATAGGTATAAAGAGAGAAAAAGAACCTAGATTAGTGTCTATTACTCTTCTAAGATAGCTTTCAATATAGAAGAAGGAGTTCTTTAATTCTTTAAGCAAAAACTATAGAGTTACTACTACTGAAAAAAAAAAAAAAAACCAGCATAATACCCTCCAGTTCCATCCACGTTGAAGCAAATGGTGGGTATTTGTCATTTCTAATAGCTGAGTAATATTCCATTGTATACATAAACCACATCTTCTTTACCCATTCATCTTTCGTTGGACACCGAGGCTCCTTCCACAGTTTGGCTATCGTGGCCATTGCTGCTAGAAACATCGGGGTGCAGGTGTCCCGGCGTTTCATTGCATTTGTATCTTTGGGGTAAATCCCCAACAGTGCAATTGCTGGGTCGTAGGGCAGGTATATTTTTAACTGTTTGAGGGAGAAGGACAAACATTATATGTTCTCATTCATTTGGGGAATATAAATAATAGTGAAAGGGAATATAAGGGAAGGGAGAAGAAATGTGTGGGAAATATCAGAAAGGGAGACAGAACGTAAAGACTGCTAACTCTGGGAAGCGAACTAGGGGTGGTAGAAGGGGAGGAGGGCGGGGGGTGGGAGTGAATGGGTGACGGGCACTGGGTGTTATTCTGTATGTTAGTAAATTGAACACCAATAAAAAATAAATTAAAAAAAAAAAAAAAAACCTTAAGAAATTTACAAAGGTAGTTGTTGACCAGGGGCCCAGTGATAGTAGCTTCACAACCTAATCACCAGACTTCCTGGATGTGAAATTCATAACTTCATCTTGTTTTCATTCCTTAAAATCTACTTAGTATTCTTCTGACTTTTGATTTTTGCTTCCTACTAGGTTACAACTCTCACTCTCTCTAATGTTGGAAACTTACTCCATGTAAATCTTCTGTTAAGCCTGGCCTACCAACAGGTGCCCTCCATGCTGATGATTGGTGTCTAGATTACTCTGGCTCAATGAAAAGGGTCCACGGAAAAAGCTGTTCACATACCAACCCTTTCATTAAATGTGATAGGTGCTAGCTTAGGTGCTATGACAGGTGGGGAAGTGGCATGTAGGTGAGCTAAATAAAAGCAACATTTCAGTTTTCATGGAGATTACACTTGAGAGATGGAAACAGACATTAGCTAATGACTACCACAAATGAATGAAAACTGTAATTTTGAGTAGTGCTACAAAATAGAAGGTCTGCTATACTATGAGAGGGAGAATTTGACCATGTATGCAAAGTCAGAGAGGACTTCCTTAAAGGAAGAACAACTACAATGGGATCTGAGGAAATAATAGAAATTAAACAGGTAAAATGTGAGTGAAGGAGAATGTACCAATTAAAGGGGCAGGTTTTGGAAAAACTCTGAGATGAAATGGCGACTGACCTGTTCAAGGAAAAGAGGAAAGCCAGGGATGATGAAGGATAGTTCCTATCATGGAGAGAAGGCCTGGGAATTTTGGATTTGCTTTTTCTTTTTTAATATTTATGTATTTATTTATTTATTTATTTATTTGAGAGAGCAAAAAAAGAGAGAGAGACAGAGAGAATGTGAGCAGGGGGAGGGGCAGAGGAAAAGGGGGAGAGAATTTCAAACAGACTCCTTGCTGAGCCAGAGCCTGATGTGGGGCTCAATCCCAGGACCCTGAGATCATGACTCAAGCTGAAACCAAGAGCTGGATGCTTAACTGACTGAGCCACCCAGTTACCTCTGGATTTGTTTTGGATTGGTATGAGATGACGCTGGAAAACTAGGCAGGTGCCAAACAATTCAGCATTTTATAAGCCATGTTGAGAATTTGATCTTTATCCAAAGGATAATGAAAAGCCAATGAAGTGTTTTAAGCATGATCATATTTGCATTAAAAAAAATCTTCCATCTATGGAGTGCAAAATATGTTGGAGAAAGGCCAGAATAGGTGCTAGTGTTTCAAGTAGGAAGCTATGGCAGAAGTCCAGGCATTGATGATGACTATTTGAGTTAGGGTGATAGAAATGGAGATATTCAAAGAGGATCCACTAGAAAAAATATTTAGGAGTTAGAATCTGTCAAGATTTTTAGGGTATGTTGGAAATGGGGATGGGAGGGGAGAGCAAGGGAGAGGGAAGTTTCAAACACTGCCCTCTGTTTCTGATGTTCCTACCAGAGTGGATGGTGGCACTGCTCACTTAAAGGAAAATCCCTAGAAGAGTGGGATTTGGTGGGATTTGGACCAGGATCAATAGATTTTGAGCATGACTAATTATGAGGTGCTTTTGAGACATAGAAGTAAAGATGTCTGATAGGTGATTTATTATGTAGTTCTATAGCCCAGAAGAGATCCAAAGAGTAGCTCTAGATGTACAAACCACATGAAGACCCATTTGTAATCTGACATACCCTAATCAATTTCTACATATCAATCCCATTCGAAAAGATCTAAAACTCAAAATAATCTTCAGAGCTCTAGGTTGTAGTCTGACATTGAAAATCACAAAAGGGAAGGTAGCATGGAAAATGGAATGATGGCAGCAGTTTGTATTAGAAGACCTGGATTCAAGTCTCAATATGCTTGCTAAGTAATTCTGAAATCTTTGGCTGATGACCTCACTCAGAAATGCAGTTCCCTGGCTGTAATACCTCAATAAGGATACCTCCCTCTGGCTGATGTTCTAAGGAGTCATATGATATTCATGATGAGGGGAGATGAAAGTTTTGTAAAGTCCTACAAACACCCATCTTATTTTGTTCCCAAACTGCTACCACCACTATGTATGTAGGCACAGTCTACTCAATGTTTAACACACATCATCAAATGCGCACTAGCTTTGCGAAGTCTCAAACCAAGCTGGCGTGCTAGATTATCACTGCTTCACTGGTCATCTAGGAGCTGTCAAAAAAACAAAAACAAAAAAACAAACCCAACCTCAGTTCCCTTTAATCAACTGGACTTCCGCATCATGGCTCCATTCTTTATAAGTAATTATAATTATGAAAGATTCAGAAGAGACTGTGCCAACATGGGAACTCAGTGACTATTAACAAAGCATTTTGCATTTAACTTATCTTATCTTGGAAGGCCAAGTATTAAAATGGCTTTGAAGGCTTTTTCTTTTTTTTTAAGACACACTTCTGTTTTACTCCATTTCTCTCTAGATAAAATAAGTACCATCTGTCCAACCACAGGATGAGGAGATATTTCTCCCTCTGGGAACAGGATATAGTCTTAACAAATGTATGAGACTGTTGCAAATTAAAACCATAGGAACCACTTTTAAGGGACACTCTATCAATGTCCCAGAAAAATTTCTGAGAACCTACTTCATAATTTTGGAAGAAATCATCAGAGATGATAGTAGAATCAAAGAAGATGGAAGAAGATGTCATTTAACTCTCAATCTGTTACAACAGACCTAAAAACTTGCTAGTCCTAAGTCACATTTCAGCAACGAAATAAATGTCTTCATTCAGAAAACATTTTAATAACCAGCAACAAAACTTTATCAGCAAAGATATGTCCCTTGTTACTATATTCTTTTACTAACTCCATATTCAGACTAACAAATAAAATTTGGATTCTTCCATAATGTAGCTAACATTATTTTCCATTTCTACTTAAACAATAACAACGAAAACATCAAAGTATGCCAAGAATTACTATTTTTATTATATACTATTATTAACTTTCAATAAAGATATAAAGTATATATATGGTACTTTATTATAGTCTAGAATCTACTGAGGGCTAATTACTATATTTTACAACTGGTTCAATTTAAGATAACATCTAATCAGAAAACAGGTTTACTGTTCAAAAACATTTTTAAAGAGAAGATTGAAAACATTGATAAGTTCATCATTTGTGTTTTAGCTTGTTAAAAATGAAAATTACCTTAGCAAGTGACAAAGTTCAAATCATTGGGAATGAGGCATGCAGCTTCACCCGCTTCCAAATGTAGTACACTAGAAAGACACCACATTACCTTCTGTGGTATTCTTGCCAGTAACATCCAATCAAATGACAACAGATCCTCAGATAAGCCGAAGAGAGGGACATTACACAGATCAACTGGCAAGTACTCTTAGAAGACAAAGTAACACAAAGATAGACTGAGAAACTCTCCCTCACTTGAGGTGATGAGGAGACACGAAACCTCTAGCTGTTTGAGATCCTTGATTGTGTTCTGGGACACAAAAAAATACATTAGAAGAACAAATGGAGAAATTCGAATAAGGTCTGCAAATTACTTAATAATACTACATTAATATTAATTTTCTTACTTTGATAAATTGCACTAAGCTTAAGTGAGAGAACAGTTTGGGAAGCAATGTAAAAGGTATATGGGAAATATATGTAGTATTTTTGCCATTTTTTTGCTTTCATTTTATAAATCTGAAACTATTTCAAAGTTAAAAGTTTTTTTAGAGTTATGTTTTATGTAAAAGTATACATTAGATATTATGCATGCATATAGTATATATATTATGCATACACAGTAAAATTTGTTTGTGAATGTTAACTATTTTAGAAGTGGTTTCACATCATTAAATCGCTTCAGTGATTATTGTCTGACAGTATGATTTGTGCAGAAACTTGTTCATTTCAGACTATGGTTTGCTACTGTGAATTATTTTTCCTACTGGATTTTTGCATTTTGAAGTAACAATTCCTGGAAAAAAAAAAACGGTTGAAATGTAGCATCATTATTTGTAGTAGTCATCCTCATAATAGTTCAGATTTGGTAACCAAATCTGGTAACCACTTTTCTTCATAATAGGCATGGTTTTATTTTTATGAAAGAAGAAAGAAGACAATGTTTCCAAAACAATCATAAGACTTACAACCTGTACATCCTGAGAAACAGTGTGATGGGGTTTAGGACTCACTACCCCAAAATATGGCACCTTGGCATCCTGAAGACTAAGCTGAAGGAGTCTGAGAAAAGGGCAGGAAGGTCACTCTGACCTCACCCCAACCTTGCCCTGCCCATCCCTGAGAGAGGAGATAAATCTCCTATAGGAAAGGCATTCCTCCTATAGCAGAAGGAAGAAGACATTCCTGCTACATAGGGAATGAAGGGGTGAAAAATCTGTACTAACAAACCTGGTTAAATTAACCCTTAGCTACTTCTTCACTGTTTGCTACCCCCAGTCCAAACCCCTTTGTCTTGTCATTCTTTTTTTTTTTAAGATTTTATTTTTTTTATTAATGAGACAGAGAGAGAGAGAGAGAGTCAGGGACACAGGCAGAGGGAGAAGCAGGCTCCATGCAGGGAGCCCGACGTGGGACTCAATCCCGGGTCTCCAGGATCACACCCTGGGTGGAAGGCGGCGCTAAACTGCTGAGCCACCCGGGCTGCCCTGTCTTGTCATTCTCCACACATCTATTATTTCTTGGTCTAAAATGTATAACAGCTTCCAGTCCTGGACACTTCTTTGTGGCATCATTCTCTTGTGAAGATTCTTAAAATGTATATGCTTTTTTTCTGTTCATCTGTCTTTGTTAGTTTAGCTTGAGATCCAGAGGGCGGCCTTAAGAAGGTCAAGGAAAATTTTCCTCCCCTACAAGCATAAAGAAGTTAAATGACTTGCCCTGGGTGACCAAGTTGGAAAAAAAAAAACAAAAAAAGGCAGAGCTTCAAATCAAATTCATGACTACAAAGTCCACATTTATTATGCTTCCTGAGATACCACTGTTTCTCCCAAAAAGCTATTTTAACATAGCTTTAGTAAAGACTTCATCTTGATATGCCTGGGTGGCTCAGCAGGTTAATCATCTGCCTTAAGCTCAAGTCTTGATCCTGGGGTCCTGGGATCAAGCCCCACATCCTGCTCCCTGCTCAGTAGGGAGTCTGCTTCTCCCTCTCCCTTGTGCCTCCCCTCTGCTCATGCTTTCTCTTGTGTGCTTTCTTTCTCTCAAGTAAATAAATAAAATCTTTAAAAAAAAAAAAAGCAGGGGGCACATGAGTGGCTTAGTCTGGTAAGCGTCCAATTCTTGATTTCTGATTAGGTCATGATCTCAGGGTCATGAGACTGAGCCCCAGGTTGGGCCCCCTGCTCAGCGGGGAACTGCTTAAGATTCTCTCTCTCCATCTCTCTCTGCCCCTCCTCCTGTTCTCTCTTGCTTATGAGTGCTGTCTCTCAAATAAATAAATAAAATCTTAAAAAACAAACAAACAAACACTTCACCTTAGCAAATTCAGCGACACCCAGTCCTAGGACTTCATCTCACTTCATCACAGCCACATTCTCTCTTGTTGTCCGAGATCTGCATCTACTGCACTGCCTTATTATTAGAATGAAGGGAGCATGCAATGGGCCTCCTTATAGGTTGAAATAGCACAGATCTTATTTCATTATTCGATTATGAAGTAAAGTATCAGGTTTCCAGGAACATAGTTTAAGAAAACCATATGAGATGGAAGCAAAAAACAGTAGTGGCAGATACACCTCCATCCCAGGCCAGCACAGTGACTCCCCAAACTGTGCCATATGGTAGTTCTCCTCCTCCCTCTCTGTTCAATCTCCCTTCCTTCCCTCCCCATATATCCAACTGCTACAATAAATCTCTACCCTTACAACTCCATTAGTTCTCATTTCAAAACTATTGCTTCCTGAGTACTGTCTTACTTAATAGAATAGCACGAGATAGAATCCAAGGTAACTCTGTCAAACTGGGCATTCTCAGAATGCCTGGTTACACCAGAGATCAACTTCAGGATGTTCTAATATCAAGCAAAAACAACATTAAATAAATAGTACCAACATATACCCACCTCTGAAAGTGGTGAAATACAATCAAGATTTTATTGAAGATGTTATTAGAAAACGGAGAAAGCTAACCTGGACTCATAATAGTAATCTTCTTCAATCAACTTGCCCCCATTTCTCCTCTTTTTTTTTTTTTTTTTAAGATTTTATTTATTTTAGAGAGAGAGTGAGTGAAAGAGAGAGAGCACAGGCTGGGAGAGAGGCGGAGGGAGAGAGAGAAGCAGACTCCCTGCTGAGCTAGGAGCTCCATGCAGGACTCGATCCCAGGACTCTGGGATCACTACCCAAGGTGAAGGCAGATGCTTAACTCACTGAGCCACTCAGGCATACTCCTCTAGCCATTTCACTTCTTCTACTTCCTCCCCAACAATCACTCTCTGTCTCTGTCCTTTCTCTCAACCAGGCCTCATCGAACAAAGTACCTGTCCATAATTCAATCATCTACCACAATAGGCCAAACCCAAACCATTCTACTGCTCTACTGGGAAGAAAACGTTTCTTCCCCATGAAGCCCTCCATTCATCTCAACACGGAATTTTAATAACTAAATCAAAGATCATAACTTGCTTCAAAATACCAAGAGGGAATCCATTCTTTTAAGACTGCTGTTGATACATGATGTTGACTTCAGCCACACGGTCAAATAATGCTTTCTGCATCTATAAAACAAGAGTATAAATGCTGGTACCTTCCAGTGGATCCAAAGACATCCACAGCTCATGATTTTGTGTTCCTGAGGTTGGAATTGCCCCTGGCGGTAAGTAGATTATGCAGAATGACAGCTGGTGATCCAGATAAAAACTGCAGATGGTTTGACCCTTCATGGTATATTTTTCAAAAATTAAATTACTTTAATCTCCTAGATTTATATGCAAACAATTTCACATCAACACTCAGCATTCTGGTTTTTCTTTGAAAATTAGAAAAACATGGGTATAAATTCCATACATCAATACTTACCAGGGCTTGAGAAGGAGCGTCCACCTTTCTACTGGACATTTGATCTCCATTCCTTCTATTCCTTATTGTCTTCCACCTTGACCATTTCATTCACTTTCATTGCCTGGCTGGCTCCTATAGCCATTCAGACGTGCAACTTGGTTTAAAAAACATAAATTGATATTAGATTATCAAAAAACATTAGAGAACTACTTAACACTAGTTTATGAAGACTACAGGAAGTAGTATTTGTGACAGAAATCTATATATTTAAATAGAAATAGAGACACATGCACATGCAAATTTAAGCCAAATAATACATGATATTAAAATAAGATATGTTAATATATTCTGAAGCAACGGTACATTTGCCATCTTAAGTTGAATGTTATTTTTACTTTAAAAGCATTATGTGAAGTAATAAAAGACTCATAAATTTAAAATTTGTTTGGGTAGGACATTAATGAACTCCATAAAATGTAAAATAATATAAAAAACTGAATATTTTAGAAGTTTTTTTTTTTAGAAAATGTTCTTTTATGGAGATATACTTACTTTTACCTGAAGTTCAAACTACTTTCACTAATTAACATTTTTTAATCTGAAAATATTATTTAGAGAGTTTCATTTAAAAAAGATAAAATAACTAGAACTACAGATGTCTGTTCCTGCATTTCATGGGTGTTGTCATAATAAAATAGGTTAAAAGGCAAATTAATCATATGCTTCCCTTTCAAGAGAAACACACTTGTGTGAGTTACTATAGCAACTACATACAATTTCAACTATTAAATTTCTTATTACAGGAAAAAAAATCAATAACAAGTTAGATTACTTAAGATAACATATAGCTTTGGAGGATACCTATTTATTTACCCAATATTATTACAAAAACTGCTTTACTATGAAAATCCAAAGGCGAATACTTTTTTTTTCTTTTTTTTTAAATGAATATGCCAAGAGTGAACCAAGTGTTAGCAAAACCAGCCAACTGCCCTCTTGTTAGTGGCTCCAGCACGTGTCTAGACTAATTATGTGTAAAATATAATCCACTCTGGCCAGTCATGCCTGCTGTAATTGTGCATGTTACACTCATAAAAATATACCACTAACCTTTGCAATTTTCTTTAAAATTAAAATAGTTAACTCTCTTTCACTTCAACTAAATATGCCTTGGATTTTCCAAAACTGGGTTAGCATACTTAAATATAAATCAATGAGGGCTTTTTCCCCCTAAAAAGGCTGTCAAATACAATGTTATTTATCATTTGGGATTTACCTAAACAATTGCTTGATCCACATTACATTCAGTAACAGATGTGACTCTTGTGGCTTTTTGTTGTATCTCTTTAATTTTTGTCTCATATATTCAAATGCTTTGTTTTACAACTGAGCAAACAGAGGTTTAGTGGTAGTTGCAGGGGAGGAGCAGAAAACAGAAGCCCAGTTCTAGGGAATAAGAACATTCTCATTACTTCAAATTAATTTTAATCTATTCAGTTCTGATGGCCTCTGATTGCACAGGCTAAGATCTCAATGTCCCACATATGGTGGTCTTTGTTTTGAAAGCAAATTGCATGATTGAAAAATACTTCCACATTTCATTCTAACCTTATTCATCTTATTAGCTAGAAATACGTTGGGATCTTTTTCGTAAGGAAAAAAAAAAAAAAAAGACCAAACACTGCCTCTAATATCCTTATCCTCTCTTCCCTCAAACCAGAGAATCAAAACGGAAATAAAATTATTTGGCTTTCTGTTTGTTTGTCTGTAGCCAAAGGACTGAAATAAAAATGAAGCTGCATGGTATCCGTTAGCCAGAAGGGTTGGTTTTATCCTTCACACTGAAAATGGGTCTCATGCTTTAGATGTGAAAAGAAAGTATTATATTTTTATCTCAGTTCTCTGGTTCCACTCATTGAACAATAGCTTCAAAAATTTGGCTTGACATGTCAAAAATTTCACTCTTATTTCAGCCTAGAACTAGTAAAGTGCAAGACATCAAGGTAAAGCACAAGAATGTTTTATAATTCTCTGAATACTCAGATCTGAAAAAGCTGTGGCTATTCGCATGTTTTTTTTTTTTTTTTTCACGTAATTGAAGGTAAGATTTTGAAGGAAACCAGACCTGTCATCTCAAAATATGCCACTTTGGCATATTGGTTTCTCAAATTAAAGGTACTTAAGAGACAGGAAGGTGTAGGTAGGACACTCTGAACCCTCCTTTTTCTTCCTGAAAGCAGGAGATAAAACTCCCATATGAAGGACACTCTTCTTGTAGCAGGGAGAAAGAAGACATTCTTACCAGCCCAGAAACATCAACGGGAGAATCTGCACACAAACATTACTCCATTAGTTTCCTACTATATATTTACCCATGGTTTGCTGCCCTTGAAAGCCAAACACTTTCTTTCTTGCTTTCTTTTGTCATGTCATTTCTCTACAAATTTATTGTTCTTTCCAAAGATGCTTTATAAGATGGAATTGTAAGTTGCCATTTTGAGTTACTCAGTTTAGGTTTCTCCCATGTGATGTGTGCTGTACCCATTCATAAACTGTCTCTAGTTATTCTGTCTTTTTGTTACAGGGGTCTCAGCCAAGAACTAGAGAGTGAGGGAAAATGACTTTTCTTCCCTCACAGTTATAAACTTAACTGGATTATAAAAATCTTCCAAATGGATCCCATTTTAGCCAATGTGTTAAATAGTCTCATCCACTCTCATACATTCTGATTCCCTTTAAGTAGAGATACGACTAGAGTGGGCTATTAGAGATTGAAGGAGCTGTCCCATAATGACTCCTATAATGAGTAAAGACATGGGCCAGTTCAAAATATATCCCCTTTTTCCCATTCATCTCCACTGGCTTCATAATCACCTTAATTTCTACCATACCACTATGCTCCCCAGTCTTGTTTATCCATGATCTTTTCTCTCAATGAACCCTTAAAGGAAAAACAAATCCGAATAATTCTTAGTTACTAACCTAGACACATTTCAGCAATGGCTTCTGCCATATTAAAAAAAGCTCCACAAATTAGAAAGTCAATAATAACTATATCTAATTTGGAGATTAAACATGAGTGGACAATACTGTGTTCACATCGCCATATGAGAATTTCACTTTTTAAAAGTTGTCATGAGATCAGTCAAGCAGCTTTTGGCTGGACCTTTGTCTCACTCTCATAGTAGCTTTTTTTTTTAAGATTTTATTTATTTACTCAAGAGAGACACACACAGAGAGAGAGAGAGAGAGGCAGAGACACAGGCTGAGGGAGAAGCAGGCTCCATGCAGGGAGCCCAATGCGGGACTCGATCCCGGGTCTCCAGGATCACGCCCTGGGCCAAAGGCAGGTGCTAAACCGCTGAGCCACCCAGAGATCCCCTCATAGTAGCTTCTAGTGGATAGCAACAATCACAACAGCAGCACCTTGCATTCTTTCCCATACTGTCCAAACCACTTCTTTAAACATAGTCAGTGTCTCCTTATTCTCCCATAGATGTTGAATGCTTCAAATTAGTTTTGCAGGCAGTGAATATTTTATGGTGCTATACTGCAAAAGTAGTATACCTCAACTGCAGGTGTTTTACCAAGGGCTGACATAGAGGAGTAGAGAATTTGATCATGCTTATTTAACAAGCTAGCCTTAAGTTTAATTTTAGTTAGTCCATCATTTTCCAGATGGTAATATTCTTTCTCTGAATGGTGGTTGGTTTGCCTTAGGTAAGGCAGCTATTTTGAGACAAAGCTCACCCTTCACCTAATTGATTTTCCCTTCAGGAAATTGAATTTTTTTCAAGTGGGGCAAATATTTGCATTTGTTTAGTCTATTCTAGATAGATATTGCCATGCTGATTCTCAGAGTAGTCTTCAAGAGATGATAAACTGTCTTGAATCATGCCCCAAACCCTTGAGCTGACCCCATCTAGTGTGACATATAAATCATATCAAATGTATTTTTACTGTGATTTTTTAGGAATTTCATTGTCTGTTTAAGGGAATTTAAATTCTGTTATGTTCCATTCATCAATTGTACATCCTCAAGGAAGATATGATTGTTCCCAAACCAATCACCTTGCATGACAGTTTGTTTAAAGTAATGAATATGGCCATCATCTCCTTGGTTTTGAGGGGAGTTAAAGAAAAGTATGCTTGGGACACTAATATACCTTGGGACACTTATCTATCATATCATATACACTTATCTTATCATATCATATATCTATCATATTCCCAAAGTATGCTTGGGACACTAATATACCTTGGGACACTTATCTATCATATTCCAGATAAAACAATACAGAAAAATGAAATGAGATTCCAAATAAGAACATGTAGGGTGTTTTTTTTTTTTCACTAGGAATGTTAGTTTTTAATTCTCCTTCCATCTTAAAGTCTCAGAAATTTGTTTTTTGATATTAAACCTTTTTATTGTAAGGAACAACAAAAGATAAATCACAACACAATATGTACATGCAAAACTATTCACTTAAATTACACAGATTTTCAACTTTTCACTTATTCTCTTCAATTAGTAAAAGAGGACCTGACATACTGTCGTTTATCCATAATCCCCACATAGTGGATACATAATTACTTTACTTTACATATCAACATACAAAAGGTAACATTTTCCATAGAGTAAAATTAGTATTTTAAAAGGAATTTGCAGAACTGTATTCCCTAAAATCTTTGTTCCTATTTAGATGCCCAAAACCATATCTCTCATTCATCATCTCTCCATCCCCCAGCTTCCTCTCTCTTGCTTCCCACCATGTTATTTCACTGTATATTCTCTAGAAAAGCTGTTATATGAATCATTGTCTTCCATATGGAAGCACAAATAATCTAAAGTTTTAAAAGTGGTGACTGTCTTATGACCAGATTTTTTTAAGTAAGAAGTTTGGTGAATGAAATGCTGTGACATAAAATGGACTTCTATTTTAATCTGCAACCCAATGATATTAAATAGCTTTTTTGGTATAATTACTATGAGCAGAATTTACCTGCAGCTATAATTATTTAATAGTTGCATTTCAGGTTGTGTGATATTAAAAAAAATGAACGCTGATCTGAATTTTAAAACTTTAATGACTGATGTCAGATTTCAGAGAAATAAATGGGACTAAAAATAAGTCACACCTACTCATCTTGTCTACTGTAACACTGATAAAAGTTGAATTTTTTAAAATAATACACTATCAATTTCAAAAAATGAGGTGATCCATTTATTTCTGAAAGTTTTTGAAAAATTACTATTATAAGAGGATATATTTAAATTCAGCTCCTTGTCCTACTTCTATTTTTTCTCTCCTTTTCAAATCAATGGCTCACAAGTTAGTTTACTTTGAATTTTTGTATTTAAAAAAGAAACACTTGTTTCTATACAGCCGTTCTGTTTTTTTCTTTTGTTATATTTTACTACACATTTATCAAGTGTTAGTTTTTTTTGCATTGATTGAACATTTTCATTAGCATTCAACATTTCAAAAGATTACTCTGAGAAAAATGCCCTATGTGTCAGGTATCCAGAAACTTCTTTGAATGACAACAATTTGAGCAGATGAGAAAACTTGAAAGCAGTTATCCAAATACACCAATTTCCAACTGTGCAATGGCAATTCAATCTTCTGCCAAAAATTAATTTGATATTTCTATAGAAACAACCTGGCGATCACCTTCTTCTCTTATAAGATGTTCTAATGCACATGCACAGTTGCATAATACATTGACCTGGGATACCTTTCAACATACGTAACAGGCAGCTGCTATTTTCCTTAAGGGGGAGAAGGAGAATGAAAGAAAAATAGAAAAGGCAAGGCTTTCAAAAATATGTATTAACATATTAACTGCATTTTTAATCCTTCATAAAAGTGTATCTATTGAAAACTGAACATTTACTTTTCGGGAAGGATTTTTTTAAAACGTTCAAAGATCGTACAGAATAAAAATACTCCAATTCACAGGAAAAGAAAAAGTACTTTGGAATGAATGAGCCTACTATTTCTCAGGTAGATGAAGGGCTACAGTCTCAGAATCGTATCTATCTCTGAACTTGAACCTAAGCTTGTAATTCCAGAGAGAGTAACTGCATACTTCTGGTATGCACCTTCCTTGGATCCTTTAGGCTAGAACCTGGTTTCTCAGCTTTGGCACTGCTAATATTTGGAGCCAGATAATTCTTTCTTGTAGAAGTTGTCCTGTTCCTACAATTCTTTCTTATAGTGGCCTCTATCCACTAAATGCCAGTGGTACCTATCATCCACCTTTTGTAACAACCAACAATGTCTCCAGATGTATTGCCAATATCCTGTGGCAGAGAGGAGAAAATTTGCTCCCCGTTGAGAATCTCTGAGCTGAAAGGAGGAAAAAGCTAGCAGTCCTTAGCAAAACAAAACAAAAACCTAGAAATTATAGTTATAATATGTGCCTTAATTTAGGTTCTCCAAGAAGGCAACTGTGATATAAGGGTTTGGGCAAATGTAGTTTATTTGGAAGGTGGTACCAGAAAGTGCCAGTAGAGGAGGAGAAAAGTGAAACAGAGAAGGGAAGAAGCCAGTAGAGATTAGTTAGTGAACAGATTTTTGCTGTATGCCACTGGGAAGACCTCCGGGAGATTGTGAGGAGCCATACCTGAGAGTTAAGAGACATGAGGTACTTATCTACTCCTCTACCTAATTGCCACCCTTAACTGGCTACTCCCAGGTCACTGATTCTCTAATACTTTCTGCCTGCTTCAAGGGGGCAGAGTGCCAGAGAAAACTCTCAGGGACAGTGTCAGTTGGTTGCAGCAGGAAGCTTTTGGTATTTTGGTTCTCAAAGTATGGTAACTGGACCAGTAGCATCAGCATTACCTGAGAACTTACAAGGAATGCAAATTCTCAAGCAGTACCCAAGACTGAAGCAGAAACTTTGGGGCTGAGGCCCAGCAATCTGGTTTAACGAGCCCTCCAGGTGATTCTGATGTACTCAAGTGTGTGAACCACTGATCTAGCTCAATGGCTTTCAACCAGGAGCAATCTGGCAACCCCTGGAGACACTGTTGGTCCTCATAACTAGGACAGGGAGGGGACTACTGGCATCTGGTGGGTGAGCCTAGGGATTCAGCTCTACATTCTACAACGTCCAAAACCACCCCAATCCTGGCCCCAGCAACAAAATTTTAACCGGCCACAAAAATGTCAACAGTGACAAAGTTGAGAAATCCTGGGGATGGAGAGTGATAAAGAAGTAAGAGTGGCCATCAATAGCATCTCCTGTATGATGAGTTTCACTTTCTTGTGTGTTTAATTTTCTTCCAAGTGCTGTTGTATAAATACTAATAAACATCTGGTTAATCAATCTGATTTCTATGTACACACTGCTGTTATCCTTACTTCTTTTCACGCTGCGTAAAGCTCAATAATCCTCCTTTCTCCTCTCTTCAACTACTCTCCTTGGAATGCCCTTTCCCTTACCTTTCCTTGCTGTGTCCAGCAAACGCTGCTGTCACCATCCCAATGCCTCCTGTCACATTTATCCAGTGATTTCTAACAAAAGGGCTCCTTCAAAAGGTTCCTTTCCTGTGAGCATAACACCATCTTATTATCAATCCGCTCAGTTCCCAGTTCCCACAAACCTCAGAGAAGGGTTAACCTTTTCTCAAATTTCCGTTCTGCACTTTAGGTAAATAAAGTTGTCACTGCAATACTCTGGTATCATTCAACTTCATAACAAAGCATCTTAAAAACAGTCATAGTAGCTAGGTAAGGTGCCTTGGAATTTACTTCAGGATCGCACATTTGTTTAGAATGTGGAGACACCCACACCCTAAGTGTGTTGTCCTCATTGTTGCTGTAAACAACCAATCATCAGCATGCATTCTGTTTCAAACAATGCATGCTAAGTATTTTGCAAAATATGGGAGACAGAATTTTGTCCCCCATGACTCTGCCCCTTGGTGTTACCTCCGAGACCGTGCTAATAAGTGGCAAAGTGTACTTGACAGATGTAATGAAGGGTCGTAAGCAGTTAGCATGAAAGTAGCCACAGTGGTCGAGATTACCCAGGTGAACCCAAAATCATCACACACGCTTGAAGTGAAGGGATACTAAAATGGGTGTTGTGTCAAGACACTAAGTTTGCAGTAATTTGTGAGGCAGCAATCCAAAGCTGATGCACAAATGGTATTTCCCTTTCTGTTTATGGCAACACTAAGGTAAACTTTTCTGGCTCTGGGTTGAAAAAACAGAGGCTCAGAAATATTGAATATACTTTTTTTTAAAAAAGATTTTATTTATTTATCCAGTAGAGACACACAGAGAGAGGCAGAGACAGAGTGAGAAGCAGGCTCCCTGCGGGAAGCCTGATGCAAACTCGATCCCGGGACCCAGGAATCACGCCCTGAGCTGAAAGCAGATAGATGCTCAACCACTGAGCCACCAAGGTGCACAGAAATATTGAATATACTGATCAAGGTTGCAAAGTTGAGAAGTCAGAGAGTTGGGGTCAGAATACAGATCTGTTTGCCACCGAAGACCATAGCCTTGGCAACTGTTCAGATTTTATCTTCAAAAGGCAAGCTACCAGAGACAAGAACAACTCTTTTTAACTTTTTAGTTTATTTGGTGGTAATTCCTAACGGATCTGAACAATTGAATTACTCATACTGAATCTCAGATCAATCTAGTCAGGGAAAAAAAAAAAAAAACCCTAAGTCACACAGGCGTTAGAATAAATAACTTTCATTCAGTTTTGGGTTACTAAATATTATCTGAGACTGATCTGGATAATACGATCACCAGATAAAGTGTGACACCCATTAAAAAAAGCACAAACAGAACATTATGGTCCATTTAAAAAATTTTTATTCATTTCACTTAGTCCAAAAAAATATATTGATGCTATAGTAGACTTTATGGGGATGGGTTCTTCCATTCTTTCCCTAACTCTTTCAAATCTAACACCAGACAAATTCTTTTGAAAGCAACATTCTTAGTACAAAGTCAACATTAAAGACCTCCCTACAAAGGCACTTTAAAAAGTGGAGCACTTGTCCTAACATTATGCAATGTTTGAAGATCTTTTCTTCATTTTTCAGGTTCTTATTTAAATCTGCAGTGATGCACAGCAGGTTTCGTGAGGCTTTTAGTATAAATACAATTGTACTTAATTCAGTGAGAGAAACTTGAAAGTGAACACATTAAGCACTACATATTTTTATTTCTCATATAATGCCTAGAGAAAAGCAAAGGCTACCAAAAGAGGTTAAAAAATGAAGATGAATAAATAAAATATGTTCACGACAGGAGAACAATCTGGGACCAGCTGCTGCTGAACAAACATTTATTATTACCATCCATCTGAGGTTTCACAGAAAATAGAATCTCCAGAAAGACGGTGAACACGAAATGCGTATCTGATAATCAAACATGCAAAGCTCCCACTTCCTAAGGATAATTGTTTTCCAGAGAAAAGCTTGAACCTATTTAAGTAACATATAAATAACTCAAAGCCTACATGGGGACAAAAGGCACAGAGCTCAAATCTGTACACAACGGGGGCAAGAAATAAGTCCATATTGTTTTGGCAGAGAAACCTGCTAATAACTTTAGAATCTCCCTAGTTTATCATAAGTTTGAAAATAATTTTGGGGGAGATTTGAATAGCTTGGCAATCTGACCTTTCTCAGAATCTATACTGCCAGCCCCTTGGTCTGAGCCATTTCCATCTCTCACCTAGAATTCTGCTGAGCTGGCAATTTGGTCTCTTGATTTACACCCAAAGACACCAGCCAGAGCAATCCATTTAAAATGTAAGTCAAATTGGGCTATTCCTTTCTCAAAACTCTCCAGTGAATCCCCATTTCATTCTGAGTTTGTCTTCAAATGTCTAAGCCTTCAAACATGCCATAACCTGTCCTACCTCGCACACCCCTGACCTGAGTCCCTATTATTTTCCCTTTAATCTCGCCCCACTCCTTGGTCCCTTTGTTGCTCCTCAAACAAGTCAAGCAAGCTTCCATATTAAGGTCTTTGCACTTACTATTCCTACTTCCCACAAAACTCTTCTTCATACTGCAGGATTCTTTGTTCAAATGTTCCAATTTCTTAAAGCAATCTGTCCTCACACTCAGTTTGAAAAATACATTCTATCTCCCCATCACACCTGATCCCTCTTATTCACTCTGATTTTTTTCCCACCCCTGAACTCGTCATCAACTTCTATTGTATCATATAATTCACTCAGCGGGTCTACTGTTAATTGTTTCCTTCTATCCATTAGAATTAACTGTCTAACAGGACACAGCCTTTGCCTTTTTTCTAGACTGTATCTAGAAAGTGCTGTCCAACAGAAATGCAATAAGAACAACACATATAATTTTTTTTCTGGAAACTTAATTAAAAAAGTAAAAGGCAACTGGTGAAATGTAAACTATATTACATGTAATAATATACAGTAATATATCTCTTAAGTATTATCTCTTCTCTATGTGGCACCAGCCATATTGCAAATGTTCAATAGCCACATATGGCCACTGGCTCTGGTACTGGAGAGCCCAAAGCTGGAACAATCTTGACACATTAAAAAAAAACAAAATTATGTCGATTCAATTTACTGACCTTCAACTTGTTGGGGAAAAAAAGAACAAATGAGATTCCAGGGGCATCCTGTCTGAAGTTATCTGTTCTACAGCAATTGATCACTGTTTTGTCCTTGTCTTGGCCTGAATTTCAGTAAACAGAATCAGCACCCTCTCTCTCTGTAACCCATTACTTGTTACACTTGCATTTATAAGACCACATATAGTATCTGAGATCTGCCACTACTTAGGATTGCCAAGTAGGTAGTATGTGTGTGAAGATATCTATATCTATCATCTATCTATCCACATATTTTCTGAAGTATTATTTTTTAATTTAATTTTTATTTTATTTTTAAAAGATTTTATTTATTATTTATTTGAGAGATTGAGCATGGGCAGAGGGGAGAGGGCTAAGCAGATTTCCTGCTGAGCAGGGAGCCCGATATGGGGTTCAATCCCGGCCCCCAGGGATCATGACCTGAGCCACAGGCAGATGCTTAACCGACTGAGCCATACAGTTGCCCTCTTCTCTGAAGTGCTTAAAGCTGAGACAGAATAAATGTTGCAAATGCTACAGTGATAGACACACTTGAAGAGAACTAGATGCAGATGAAATTGAGAGACTGGGTCCCCAGGTGACATCACTTAAGCCTCTTCTCTGAGTTATGTGTGCTGCTCCCCTGGTGTAATAGTTGCAGGAGACAATTCCATTATTACTGAATCTGGTTTTCATTTAGTTTTTCTGTTTCTTACAACTAAAGGGAAAATGACTGATAAAAAGCTGTAAATTCATTCCCAAGCATAGCCCTTATCTTCTGGAACTGCATGACCTCATTCAAACATGCAGTGCACAAGATTCTGTGACCATTCTCTAAGGGTGTTAATACTTTTACTTTTCATTACACATGACTTTCCCTGTAGGGAAATATATAGCTTCATGTTTTTACATTCTGTATATTAATACATCAACAGACAATGCAAATTCATTTTCCATTCTACCACAGTGGTTTTTATTGAAAAGAATATATATTCTTACAAATACTATATAGCCTCTGCCCTTGCCTTCATACAGTCTATTTTCAGGAAAACAGCCAGGGAGATTTCGTTTTGAAAAAAAAAAAAATGCAGCAAAATGAGATACCGCTTCACATCCACTGAAGCGGCTATTGTCAAAAAGACAGAAAATAACAAGTGTTGGTGACGGTATGGAAAAATCAAACCCTTCATACATTGAGAGTAGGGGTATAAAATTATGTGGCTGCATTGAAAAAGGTTTGATGGTTCTTCAGAGTTAATACAGAATTACCACATTACCATGAAACTCCACCTCTAGATATATACTCAAAAGCGTTGGAAAAAAAGATAATGAAACGAATATTGGTAGATGAAGGTGGAAACAACTGATGAATGTTTCAAATGATGAGTGGTTAAACAAAATGTGGTATATACATACCATGGAATATTACTGAGTCATAAAAGGAATGACATGCTGATACATATTACAATGTAGATGAACTCCAAAAACACTGTGTTAAGAAAAAAAAAAAAAGCCAGACACAAAGGGTCACATATTGTACAATTCCAGTTACATGAAATTTCCAGAATAAGCAAATCCATAGACAGAAAGCAGACTGGTATTTGCCAGGTCTAGGGGGATGGGCAGTAGGGAATGATTGCTCAGTAGGCATGGGGTTTTCTTATGGGTGATAAAAAGTTTTGGAACCAGATAGAGGTAGTGGTTATGAAGCATTGTGAGTGTGGTAAAATCCTACTGAATTGTTCATTTCAAAATGGATAATCATAATCTGTGGATTTCACCTTTTCTTTTTTTTAAATGGTGAAAACATGTCAGTTCAAATCACACATCTGGTCAAACTTTCCAGTGACTTCCCATGTCACTCACGGTAAAAGACAAAAATCCTTACTGTGTCCTGTGAGAACGCACACAATCTGATTCTCTATTCTTTCTCTGAGGCCCTTGTGTTCCAATCTCAGCATTTTTCATTTCACACCAGCCTCTTCCCATTTCCTAAACACCCAGCTCTCTTTTCCACACTCCCCAGGGCTTTTGAACCTGTTGTTTCCTCTTTCTGGAATGCTCTTCTCCCAGATGTCTCTGCATGGTGTATTCCTTTGCTTCCTTTGGGACTCTGCTCAGCTATCACATTGAATGTGAGGCATTTTCAAACAAACAAAAAATTAAGTTGTATGCCTTTACTGACAGCACTACCTCTTCATCTCTTTCTTCCTTTATTTTCCTGCAGTACTTACCGCCAAGCAATACACTATATATTTTTATTTATTTCCCACTCCATAAGTGGAAGGTCCATTGGGACAAGGGTCTCTGTTTTGTTTCCTTTGTCTTTCCAGTGCCTAAGGCAAGGACTGGCACATTGTAGTCACTCTACGACTCTACAAATATTTACTGACTTCCTTCTAGCTCTATTCTCAATGCATCAGATGCACCAAAGGAAGACTGATTTAGCACTGAGTTAGATGGAGAGAAAGGCAATTGTGTTACCTTTGTGGCCCACCACTTGGGCTGCGTGGTTCTGGGGTTGGTAAGACAGCACCTTCCTGGTCCGGGCTCAGGCAGCAACCTCCTTAGGGGCCCCATATTATAACGAGTTTTGAGAATCATTTGTGGAAGCTCAAAATAAAGTTTGTTTCTTCAGTTTTCCCAAAGATTCTATCATCTGTTTAAGTCCTGTAATGAGTCCTTGGTGCTGAATCTAGGAAAAGATTCCATTGTCTTCAAATGAGAACCTTGACAAATATAACATGGCACTGATAAAAGGAAATCATGAGGTCATTTGCTACTCACTTTAATAAGTTGTCCTATTTATCAATTAGACTAACAACTAATATCTCAAAAGTGCTCACTTTATAAAAATATTTGATAGAGGGAACTTCTGCTTTCAGCACCCCTAAGATCCAAATGCATTGCTTTAAGAAAAGTCCACTAAATTATTAAAACGTGTATTCCCTCAACATCAGTAATTTACTTGTTTGTGCTGGATGGCACAATTCTTATCCATGAATTGGACAAGCACTACTAGTTCATCCTGCATATTGTTTAGTTCACTATTTAGTTCATTCTACATATTGGTTTCCTACATTTCTGTATCAGTTAAATATATTGCTAACTATATTGCTGCCTAACCCCAAACCATGGAATCTTAGCCGTGACCATCAGCAATTATTTGTCACACAACCGTGAGTCGGTTGAGTGGTGGTTTGGCTGATGTAGAGAGAAATCGTCTGAGTAACTCTCTAATAAGCTGTAGGTCAGTCTGAGATTGACAGATCTTTTCGTTTGATTGCGGAGGAGCCATTAGAAATGCACAAGTCTTCCTAAAGCCCAGCACTGTCAAAGCGGGCACTGTCGCTTGCCTACATTCCATTGGCTAACGTCTCATGGTATAGCCAAAGGTCAAGGAGTGGAAGGTATACCACTCCATCTATTTTTGGAAGATTCGGCCAAGTTTCCTGGCAAAGCTTAGTAGGAGAGTCAGAGTCATCAGAAACCTGTTTTAATTTTCTCGTTAGTTTCTTATTAGTTCTTATTTGCTTTATTATACTATTACTGACTTAAGTAATCAATATATCTTTAAGGAAATACATTCTAAGCCTTTTGTTTTAAAAAATCAACAATCAAAATCCACATAAAGGTTTTCAAGCTTAGTTTTTATAAATCATTTGCATGTACTTTATAAGGAAGTGCATAGAAACTCCTGAATACCACCAGGGAGTTCATTTCCCTTTTCTTTAATGAATGAATACCTTTACCCAGCATGTAGGTTGAGTTGAATTCTGAGTCTTTCCCTTTCAGGAAGGCACAGAAGATGACCATAAATTTATAAAATGTGACATTTTAATCAAGCCCCAAGCTGTTGGCTAATTACATTTCATTGCACTTAAAGTAAAAACAGGAGATGTCAGGTTGGTGTAGAGATGAGCACAAAATTGCCCTTAGTACTTCACTGATCATTATGAATACCGTGGTATCAAATTACCCAGAAAGGAGAGAGTAGTAAATCCTTCTAAAAGTCATAGTTCCAATTTTCTTTTCAATTTCATTTTGGAGTAAATTTGGACACAGGTTTATTCAAAAGCTGACATTTTCTTTCAGTACATCTTTTCTGTACAAAAATATGTATAATGGATCTACTAGTAGCATTGGAGACCATTAAGCTACAGAAGCATGAAATCAACTAGAAATTATTATTTTAATTCTATGCACTTGTGCATAACAGGATGAACACTGTGCCAAATAAACTTTCATCAGGACTCTACCTAGTATTCTACATGCTAATGGGGCTTGAAGTTTAGAATACAGATGTGTGGGGATATAGCCAGAGAGATGCACTCAAAATCAAGATATCAGTTGTCAATCTCTGGAGAATTACCAGCTACAGAACTAAGAACTGAGGTACATCCTATGCCACCCCTCCACTGTCATTTGGCTCTTCTCTTTGATCCTTCAACCAAACTAACCTGACCTGGTTTTCTTTTTTTTTTTTTTTTAATATTTTATTTATTATTTAAGTCACAGAGAGAAAGAGAGGCAGAGACACAGGCAGAGAGAGAAGCAGGCTCCATGCACCAGGAGCCCGACGTGGGACTCGATCCCGGGTCTCCAGGATCGCGCCCTGGGCCAAAGGCAGGCGCCAAACCGCTGCGCCACCCAGGGATCCCTGACCTGGTTTTCTAAGGAATTGCTGTTCTATTCCGAGAGATTTTTCCCTCGCAAAAAGGAACTAGTGATAAATACCACATCCAAACACAAAATAGGAAACTAACTAAAGTTACTAGTCATTCTTGCAGCTCAAGGGAAGTAATAACTGAGTTTTTGACATCACATGGTTCTACCCTTTCTCCAAAAGGTAATATCACTTTCCAATGAGCTATTTGCTGATAGGAGTATCAATTTAAAGTGAGAGCATAGTGAAGAATAGCAAAGTTATTATGTATTTTATTACTTTTGTGCCTCCTGGAAGGAGGAGGGTCAGTGTGGATAGCCAAGGAGAATTGATAGTGAAGTAAAATCACTGTGGCACTTACCACAAAGCACCTGTTAAAAGCGTGACATGTTTATCTTCTTTAGACTCACATCACATTTGAAAGTGAAAAACATCACAGAGCTAGAAAGGACTTCAGAAGGTACCAAGCCTTTTATTCTAAGGCTGGACCACAAAGAAACAAGCAGGGGAGTGATTAAGGCTTGAACTGCAAGTCTGTGATTTCTCCTCCTACTTTCTGGAGAAACCCGCTGATTTAAAGAAATTAGGGTATTTCTGTGTTATTTATTAAATGAATGTCTCAGAAAATTAACATTTCTAATATCCCACATTCTATATTTAAAATCTGGTCATAAATGGATTAAGAATTTAAGAATATGAGATGATATTTAATTATTTATTTATTTATTTATTTATTTATTTATTTATTTATTTATCTTGCCAAGGTGAAGATTCTGCTTATCTCCTTCTTAGGGATACTAGACAGACAGAAAGACAGACAGATTCATCGATAGACAGAGGTCTTTAAAAAAACATTGCAATTTATATTTTTGATAAGACACAAATCATTATCCTTTTTTTTAATCCAGTTATAGTTCTTAGAATAGTTAAGATACGTTCTTAAAAAGAAAATAACCTAACAATTCATGCATCTTCCACCACAAGTCTGTCAAAGCGTTAGGGATTTCTCCACAGGCAGCCTTCTTGCTGAGACTTTTTTTCCCCCATAATCATATTTAGAAAATAATAAGAGTTTCTAATGATACAATTTTAGGTCCTCTAGAAAGGATGTTCAGTGACCTTCTGCCTTATTTTTTAGCATTTCAAGTACCAATTCTCAGCAGAAGGACCAGATTAAAATTAGAAACCTATTAATTTTTCCAAACAACAACAAAAGGATGCGCAATCATAATGTTCCTTACGGCATGCTTTACTGAATTACCACCGGATCTGAAGTGAGTCATGTGGGATATACTACCCTGAATATAAAGATGATTCTAAATGACAAACTTTTCCAAAGTTCTAACACACAAGACTATAAACGTAAATCTTTTGAACTATAATTATGGATAATTAAATCTCACAGTTAACAAAATATCATTACAAATCATATAGCAAAATGAGCTTTTACATTCATATCCTGGAATTCACCAATTCAACATTTGTCTTTTTTTCCCCTGGAATGTTTATAAATTATGTAAAGGTTTGTTTGTCTTAAGATGAAGTGTGTCAAGTCGGGATTTATAAACTTCTTTCAGTTTTAGCTTTCTGTCCAATTGTTAAAGAAATATTGTGCTTATATTTTGCTCACTCAAATTTATTTATAATGCCATTCATTATGTACTAAAAGCTATCTAAATCATGCTTAAGATTTTGAAGTACCTGATCTAAAATGGAAATCAGCATTCAGAGACACATGAGAGAATTATGATTTTTTACATATATATGTAGGGTTTACTAAGCTAAGAAGACTCAACAACCAAAACTCTCAGCTACATCCTGGAAACTCAATGTGTCAAATATCAGGGTAGTTTTCTATTCCCATTTGCAAGTAAACGATGTGAATCACAGTTAATCCTTTCTGTAATGCCTGCATCCTCGACTTCATCAGTTATTAAAAAGCTGGAGAGACAACGAGAAGGCAGCAGTGAAAGGGCCTGGAATTATTTGGAAGAGATCTTCCGTGCTATAGTCTTAGGATAAAGGCTGAATTATAAATGAACCTGGGAAACTTTGCAGGTACTGCCTGTAAGTCCCATGCTGTGCAGTATGCCTGTGCAAAGGAAAATCCCCTTTGAAGAGATTAGCAGAGGTGGTTTGTATGTGATCACAGCAGTCAAAATGATGTGTGACTCTTGCCTGGCTTAAAGTGGATTAGCAAGACTTAAAAGATGGAAAAATTGTTTTGTGTGAAGCTCACCATGGTTTTGGAAACATAAATGAAATCACAGTCCTATGAACTTAAATATGATTTCTATTGGGTCAATGTGATGAAAATTCCCTTCTAAAAATTTAAACAAAAAAAGAAATTGTGGCTTGCCAATATTCACATGGGCTAAAGATTGTTAAGATTTGAAAACAATTTCTTAAGATTTTTGTTTTTATGCACTTTGGATTCATCCACATAGATGTCATTTTATGTGTCCTGAGAGTTAGTGCAGTGAAATAGAACCCTGAGTAAGAAATAAAATAATCAGATTCTGTTCCCAGCTAGCCACTGACTATCTGGATGACCTTGGATTAAACACTTAACCTCTCTTAGCTTTTGTATTCTTATCTATAAAACAGGAGAGTGTGCACCCCACAGCCCTTACAATTTTGCAGGGTATATCCATTTTATTGTGATTTTAAAAGAGCTTGAAAAGCAATGAAGTATTCTTTAAGCCTTAGGCATTACTATTACATACATTTCTGGTTGTAGCTACTGATAACAACATCTACCATTATCACGTAATAAACCTATGAATCCAAGCATTATTTCTCTGAAAACTATCTGATTCTGTAACACAAGAAAGACTTAAGGACAGAAGACAGAAGAGATCATTGAGGTGTTTGAATGTTATTTTATTCCCTTTTTTTCTGCCAGCAAAGTTTATCATTCTATCTCACCAGAAATTTAGGCTGCCTGTAAACTATCAGACCTCACTTCATTTTTCACAAATGAGAGAAAATAAAAGCTATAGTGCACATTTAACAGTGACCTATTGACTACAAGTCTTTCCACAAGAAACAAACAGTATCTTAAAAAGGCAAGAGAGCCTACCAGGAGCATTTGTCTTTCCTTCCTTTTATATTGACTTCCAGATGTCTAGCATTTGGTGCACTCTTTCTTGTCAATCTTTAACAAGAGCAAGATACTTTTCAGCAAACTATCAAAGTCATTAAGATTACAAATATGATCCAACCATCTGCTTTTATAACCTCTTTTTCTCCATTGACTTTTGACAGGTGCTTAGAGAAAGAAATATTTCAGAGCCCTGACATTTTTTTTTTGAAAAATAAAGAGGGCTACTGACCAAGTACTAGGACACTTTGATAAAGGTTAATCTCAGCTTTTAGAATTTGGGGATTTCATAAAACAGTACCTGGTCTGTTCTGTTATTAAGTTACCAGCCACAGTATTTCAGGTGTAGAAGGAGAATCTTCAATTAACAGCAAACTCAAAACAAACAAACAAACAAAAACCAAAATGCACTATAAGAGAAGTTTAATATATGAGACAGAAGATAGAAAACAAGAGAAAAAACGCACACCTTTAATCACATTCTTATAAAATTATAAACTTTTTTACCTGGTTCTGATTTGTACCTTAGATATATGTATCAGTTACCAATTCTTACTATTAAGAATCCATATATTCAAAATGGAGAAAATGATATGGAGAAATACAGAATAAAATCTAAGCAGAGGGATCCCTGGGTGGCGCAGCAGTTTGGCGCCTGCCTTTGGCCCAGGGCGCGATCCTGGAGACTCGGGATCGAATCCCACGTCGGGCTCCCGGTGCATGGAGCCTGCTTCTCCCTCTGCCTGTGTCTCTGCCTCTCTCTCTCTCTCTCTGTGTGACTATCATAAATAAAGAAAAGAAAAATTAAAAAAAAAATCTAAGCAGAAAAATAATACAAACCATACTGATCTTTTTTGTTGACTATCTCAATCAGTGGTTCAATCCCAATAATTTTGTGTCTATTTCTGTGATAACAGATATTTAGGGAGATTAACAGAGCTTGAAGTTGACTCCCAAAAGTCTGAATAAAGATTACTCAGACTCTCATAAAATACACCATAATAAAACAAACAAGTTGACCATTTTTGCCAACCAAGAAACAACTTAAAATTATCATTAATAGGGGATCCCTGGGTGGCGCAGCGGTTTGGCGCCTGCCTTTGGCCCAGGGCGTGATCCTGGAGACCCGGGATCGAATCCCACGTCGGGCTCCCGGTGCATGGAGCCTGCTTCTCCCTCTGCCTGTGTCTCTGCCTCTCTCTCTCTCTGTGACTATCACAAATAAATAAATAAATACCTTAAAAAAAAATTAAAAAAAAAATATTACAAATACATTTACAACATATTAAATGTGGAATATGAGACCATAATGAAAAAACAGAGTACTAGAATGTACAAATGACATATTCACGGAATGAATATGTAATAATATGTCATTTGTATTAATGAAATATTATAGTATAGAATATTATAAAATATATTTTATAGTCACATTATAATATACTACAGTTATATAACTTTATTATATACACTGGACTTAAAGCCCATCTAGAATTATTGAGTAACTGCTGGAAATCCCACATCTTCAATGAGAAAAATCAAAATAATCTGTAAGATTAAGCTTTTGTAGTAGATATTTAAATGTCATGTGGCAATTCCAATAATGCCTATCACTAGGCATATCACCCATAAGTCAAGTCCAAGGCATTTGTTTATTTTTATTTTTTTAAAGATTTTATTTATTTATTCATGAGAGACTGAGAGAGAGAAAGAGAGAGACAGGCAGAGGGAGAAGCAGGCTCCACGCAGGGAGCCTGATGTGGGACTTGATCCCGGGACTCCAGGATCACTCCCTGGGCCAAAGGCAGGCGCTAAACCACTGAGCCACCCAGGGATCCCCAAGGTCCTTTTTTAAAGTGATGAGAAGGCAGCAGTCTCTCTCTCTCTCTCTCTCTCTCTCTCTCAAAGATGTATTTATTTATTTGAGAGACAGAGCATATGCATGTGAGAAGGGGAGGAGCACAGAGAGAGAGAGAGAGAGAGAGAACCTCAAGCATGCTCCACATCCAACACAGAAGCTAGATGCAGGGTCTCCATCTCACAAGCCTGAGATCATGGCCTGATCCAATACTAAGAGTCAGGTGCTACACCGAATGAACCATCCAGGTGCCCCAGCAATCTTTCTTTTTTTTTTTTTTTTTTAACAGATTAGCACTCAAGAGGATGGAAGCCTGTTTTAAGAACCATATGATTCCAATAATAATTTAGCAGATTTGAAAAATAGGAAAGAAACCAGGTAACGGTGATATCCTTACATCATCTGGTTTTAGTCATTCTAAGAGACAGGTAATCTATATCTGAGTATCTACATTAGATGAGTCAAATAAATTAACTTCTATGTCTATGATAGTCTCCTTTGTGAGAAGATCCTGAAGTTCTTCAAAACATGAAGACTATGTTTAAGAATTCTTCACTAGTAAGAACTGTTTAAAAACAGAATGGATGAATGTAATAAGTTGCTATTTCAAATGTCATAAGATAAACAAATAAATTTGTTCTTGGGAGTAAATCTAAGATGATTTAAAGACAAGCAATGTAACATGGCAGGAAGACCTTAGGTATAATAAACTGTTGCAAGAATAGAGGGAAAAGAAAATGCAAAAAAATTTTTTAAAAAAGCAGTGGAAGGTAGGAAGAAATAGGTTAATAATGATTATTTTCCACATTTAGTATTAAACATTTCATCATTGTAACTGAAGATAGTGGAACTAAAAGACTATAAGGAGTAAATATGATAGCTGGCAAAGGAGTAAAACTTCCAGTCAAAACGATGTGTATCATTTTAATATTATGTTAAAAATATTCAAATATAATCAACCTGTAGGCTAGCTCCAGATGGAGAGAAAAGAACTGATCACTATGTAAAATATTTTCTGCTTTCCTCCTAAGCCTCTTGTTCAGAGTTGAAGAATCTCAGAATAATGTCACTGAGGACAGAGGATCAGCCACCACATTTTAGGGTGAAGTTGTCAGATACAGATTACATCCTATGCCACTGCAGACTAAATCTGACTCAGAAAAAAGAAATTTTCTCAAAAAGATTAATAAGCTCCAAATTTAGAACTTCCTAAATACACTTACTTCAAATAGTATTCATTGCATACTGCTGCATCCATCGAAGGCATGAAATGTGAAACTTCACATTGTTTTCTAGCTCTTATCCTGTTATTTGATATTCCATTGGTGTCCCATGCAAACTTCGAAAACTTCAAATTTTTGATGATTGTATATTAGGAAGGGAAAACAGTTACTATTTACTCTTCCCATTCCAGTAAAACTATTATTTAACAAGGACTAAAACATGTCTGAAATCATGTTCCTCACAATAACCCTATGAGGGAAGTACCATTATTATTTCTAGTTTGAAAAAGGAGGAAGTGACTTAGATGTGATGTAACTTGTTAATGGTCACACGACTGTACTCCTGATTCTATAGCCAAAGAGCTGTACCATCACCTGAAAGTACCAAAAATACTCATGCAGTAGGTGTCTTGGGATCTTTGGTGAATAGAACCAAAATATTTTATTCAGGCTAATTCCATGTTGCACATACCCAGTGACCTTGATGGTACTAACTTGAATATATCTTTAGGGGTCAAAAATATTAAAAGAAGAAAGAAAGAAAAGAAAGAAAAGAAAGGAAGAAAGAAAGAAAGAAGAAAGAAAGAAAGAAAGAAAGAAAGAAAGAAAGAAAGAGAGGAAGGGAGGGAGGGAGGGAGGGAGGAAGGAAGGAAGGAAGGAAGGAAAGAAGGAAGGAAGGAAGGAAAGAAGGAAGGAAGGAAGAAAAGAAAAAGAAAGAAAATAAACATTAGAAACCAGTGTACCATATATTGAATGCTAGCAAGTTAATTAAAATTAATATCTGAAACATCATTTATATGCAAAGGTTTTTGTTTATGTTTGTTTTTTCCTCTCATTAGCACCAGCCCCATTGAGCTTCTGAATACATCTCATTGTTTTTGCAAATTACAGCCCTTGTCTATTATGAAATCATTCACTGTGTCAAAAGAAAAAGACACTCTCCAAAAAAGTTCATACTCAGAGTAGACTGAGTATGAAGTTTATGAGCAACTAATAATCATATGTCTGATAATCTATCCAGAATACAAACTCTGATTATTTGAACTGCCTTTACTTCTACCAGTTAAATCCCATTATCTATATAGATATACATACGTGTACTTAATGCATGCAATGAAAGATTCAGTTCCAAATAAAAGATCTACCTTTTTGTATGATATTTAACAGCAAACTGATAAATGAGTCATTAACATCACTTAAGTTTCAGTGTTTTATGATTAAAACTAACCAACCCTCTCTTCTCTAAAAGGCAGTAGACAAAACTCACGCTGCATAAGGTTGTCATTATGCAGGCATTGAATTAGCAACTACATGCACATTTAACATGAATCTGTGCTTGATGCTTGAAGAATGTTTTTTCTCATTCATTCAATCAGCGTTTACTGACTGCCTACTATGTGTGTGGTATTCATCTAGGGACTGGTGATAACAGCTGTGGACATAGCCAACACAGCAAAGAGACCATCAACAAGCAACTAAACAAGAGAATAATGCCTGCAAGTTGACTACGTTAAATGTTATAAAGAGGTACTGGGTTGAATAGTGTCCCCTCAAAATTTATGTGCATGTGGAGCCTATGAATGTGATATTTGGAAGTAGGGTCTTTGCACCTAATCAAGCAGCACTTAATCAATGATACTGGATTAGGGTGGGCCTCAAATCCACTATTACTGTTAATTTTTTAAGAAGAGAGTAATTTGGATACAGTGACACAGACACACAGGGAAGAAGTCCATGAGAGACAGAGGCAGAGATTTGAGTGACTTGTCCACTACCCAAGAACTGCCTAGGATTGCCAAGAGCCACTAGAAGCTAGGCAAGGAAGGACTCTCCCCTGGAGCCTTCAGAGAGAACAGGACCCTGCTATCACCTCAATTTGAGTGTTCTAGGTCCCAGTACAGTGAGTATAAATTTCTGATGTTTTAAGCTACCATTTTGTGGTATTTGTTATAGCACTCATGGAAAACAGAAGGCATGAAGGAAACAAATGGATGAACATAAGAAAAACCAACGTGGCAACAAGAGCTGTTTGGTCCCGAGGCTTAGGGAAGGCACATCTATGAGAGGTTGATTTTTAAGGTGAGACCTGAAGTATAATCAGTATCATGATGAAAACAGAGGGGATAAGCATGCCAACCACAGGGAATAGCAAGAAAAAAGGTCCAGAATCATAAAAGCACTTGAGAGACTTACAGGAGAGCAGGGATGGGGGTTGGAGAAGAGACCAAGAGAGATACCAGGAGGTTGAGATGTATGAAAAGAAGAGCCAGAAGAGGTGAACATGAGACAGATGATATCAGTTATTTCCTAGTCTCAAGAAGCATCCATGCTAGAGAGAAGCAAAACTACATATTAATAGCTCTAATTCATGGTAGGCGATAATAAACACCCTAAGGAGTGTACAGGGTTCACAGAGAGAAAGCAATTATTTCCTTCCATGAGATTAGTGGGAGATTGGCTGACAAAGTACCATTTGTTCTGGGTTTTAAGCATACAAATAAAATGTATTGTAGCATCTTAGGTCAGATTCCCTAAAAGCAAACCCTGAGATGGGGATTCTCTTGCAAGAAATTCATTAAGGGAGTCCTCTCCAGAGAAAAGGAGAAGCTAAATAAGAATGTGGTTTCAAGTGATGGCTAGCTTCATTCTGCTCCCACAGGAAGCAAGGAAATACAAATCACACAGCAAATCTGTTTTGCCTGAAAGGCAAATGGCTGAGATTTGCATCTCCTGCTCCAAGTGGTCATTAGCTCTGGGTCAACTAGGGAGCTTTGTGCCCAAGCTACTGGCAGGAAAGCAGCTTCTATTGCCCTAGGGCAATTCTATGAACAAGGAAGTGAATGGAAGCCTTTGGCAGACACTCCTTTAAAAGGGATCCCTCTGAGCAGGGTAAAAGGGCATCAGCTAGAGATGTTCAGATAGGAACTGATTACAGTTATGCAAGAAGGAAAAATAATAAGGGCCGAGACTCTCCTATGTAAATTGTCTCCAGCTAACTGAGGTCATATAATGAGTAAGAAGGGACTAACGAGCACTACTAGGTATTTACTGAAGAGTATACAAAAATGCCAGTTTAAAGAGACACATGCATCTCCATGTTCACAACAGCATTATCAAGAATAGCCAAACTATGGAAACCCAAATGCCCATTAGCTGACAAATGGATAAAGAAAAAGTGGTGTACACACAGACACACACACACATACACACAAGAAACACACACACACAATGGAATATTACTCAGCCATCAAAAAGAATGAACTCTTGGCATTTCCAATGAAATGGATAGCGCTAGAGGGTGAAATAAGCTAAGTGAAATAAGCCAGTCAGAGAAAGACAAATACTTTATGATTGCAGTCATATGTGGAATTTAAGAAACAAAACAGATGAACATAGGGGAAAAAAGAGAGGCAAACCAGGAAACAGACTCTTAACTATAGAGAAGAAACTGAGGGTCACCGGAGGGGAGGTGGCTGGAGCGATGGGTTGAATAGGTGATGGGTGTTAAGGAGGGCATTTGTTGTAAGGAGCACTGGGTGTTATATGTACGTGATGAATCACTACATTCTACACCTGAAACTAACATTACACGGTATGCTAACTAACTGGAATTTAAGTAAAAATTTGAAAAAAGAAGAAGAAGGGACTGACCACACCCAGAATGGCAAAATAGCAGTCTCTGCATCACTGTTGGTACATTCAGCTTCTACTAAAGGATAGCAGGAGAAAAGGTAAGAAAAGCATTCCTCCTTACTGTAAGGCCTCAGAATGACGTGAATCAATGACAAGAATTAAGTTTCAACATTGAGAGTAGATAAATGCTAGATCAAATAACTAGTGGTTATTTCCAGACAAAATACCTACAAGAAGAAAAAGAAGGCAGGACACATGATCCCTTTGTTTTGTCTCTGTCCCAAGAGATAGATGAATGATTAATTATCCCATCCTTTAAGGATTACAATACTTGTCGCAATTTCCTTTCAATAAATTCTTGAGGCATTATTTTCTTCCTTTAACTTGTGGTCACTGAAATTTATTTACTATCCAGCAGACATCTTCAATCCCAGGAACGTAAGCTAAAGCAAAGTAAAAATAATTTCATTGAAATGTTTTGCCAGAGCAAAAATTTGAGTAACACTATTCCTTGTATGAAACCAAGCCTGTAATATAATGAAATAAAAATAGTGCCAATTGTGGCTTGAAGATTTTAGCTTCCTAATTTATTAATGTAGTCAAGGAAATAATGAGATAATTTTTCAGAAGAATGTATCATATATATGTACACAGAGTAGAATATATGATAAATTCTATTATCAATGATAGAGTGATAGGGCTAGTTCACTTCTCAGAGATAACGACACAAATATGTTGATTCTCAGCATGAATACTGGTTGTTCATTAAACCCAAGGGGACTTCTGGGTTTAGATCAATAGCAAATTGGAGGAATATCAAAATTAGGAAATTTGTTTCTTAAATTCACATTAACTATTATTGCCTTCAATGTCTGCAGGGCATTGTCTGTAACTATTTTAGCTCCTGTGATTTTTTTCCTATTTAATGGGAGGAAACTTTCAACTGAATAGCCAGCTACTATTATCTTTGCATTTATATCAACACTGATCATTGTGCTATAACTGTTGGCAGTTTTCACCTTTTAATAAATCATTTATAGTTATTTTTTAATACAAGCAGTTATAAATGACTACTTACAGTTAAAAACCTAACTCATTATTTTAGGCTATTTTAGAATGTTCTCCAGGATAAAACATATGATTGATTGTAATGTTAGGGCTAACAAATCTTTTGCTAATGGAACAGTTTTATCAGCTCTGTGTCTTGCTATCTCCTACCCATACATTTCAAAAGTCACTTGTAGACTGCATGAAGATTTTAAATAGTTTGCTTTAGTCGTAAAAATTATTGAGGAGTATTAACTATATATTTTATATATTTCAAATCCTTATAAAAATTATTTGGTGAGAGTACATAACATTTATATAATGAGGACATTTATAGACATAAAATACTTGTCCTGAAACCTAGGCTATTAATTCTATAATAGGCTACAGAAATAAGGAAATTTGGTAAATTACATTTAACCTTTATTTAAATATGTAATTTATTTTCTAATTCTGTTCATAAAATGTGATAGCCCCAATCAAATGAATATTATTTTTCATTTTTAGAGAAATAATGGGTTTATTTTATAGGTTTTCCTACATTCTTAAAGCTCTTTCTTTCCCCTTCTAGCTATTCTCTTTTGGGTGAACTAAAAGTTACATTAGTTCCCTAAAATTCATATGTGTCCTAGTCATGTAAATACTTATAGTGCAATACTTATCTCAGACATTACTAGAAAACATTTAATAAATAGAACTATACAAAAATGTTTTCAGTTAAATTCTTAATTAAACAAATATTATTGGATTTATCAAACATTTGGGGGGGTAAACCCTTAATTTCAGTTCAATTCAGTGCTCTGTCACTTATACCTCCTGTGACTTTCCTCAAAGGCATTTTAAGTTCCAAACTTTCACATCCTCATTCATAAGGTGATGAAAATAAGAGAACTAAGTGTACATGGTTGTTATGGAGATTAAATGAGGTATTGTATATAAGGTATTTGCCCTAGTGTCTGGCACAGAATAAGTGCTCATTTAATGTCAGGTATTATTACAGACTTTTAGTCAGTGTCTAAGTCCAGAAAAATGAAAATATCTGTCTCATTACTTAATAATCCGAAGAATGTACATAGCTCAATGCCTTGAAAATACAAACTATTTTATTTTCTAGGAAACACAAGTTAACAAAGTAAAAATGATTCAAAATTTAAATAACCTACTCTGTCAGAAACAATAGCTTGTTTATTTTTCAAATATCTTATCAATCTTTCAGTCTCCAGTAATCTTCTTGACAAAATTATTTTAACAATTTCACAAATATCTTGGTGCACCTTAGATAAATAAAGCCTGTTTTCTCATATTCATCCATTATATTAGGATTTGAAATTACTTATAATCATAGAACTTATACATCCGACTTTTTAGTAGAGGAAAATAGACATGCAGAAAATGGACAAATTGGTAAGTGTTCAGCTCATCGATTTTTTTACAGTGAATACCCCCCGTATAATTACCAATCAGATCCAGAAAGAGAATTTTATGAGCACTCCAGTAGCTCCTATCACACCATTTCCTGATCACTAGCCTCTAAAATTAATCACTATTCTGACTCCTCTTGACAGAAATTAGTTTTCCATATTTTTCTAATTTATGAAAGTGAAAACACAAAGTGTCTACTCTTTTGTTTCTGGCTTTTCTTACTTGATATTATGCTAGTGAGATTTATCCACTTTGTTTTCTTCATTTTCATTGTGGATAGTATTTCATTGCATGAATGCATCCTGATTTATATATTTATTCTGTTCTTGATGCAAATTTGAGCTGTTTGGTGAATTTATCAGACATTATGTATGCATTTCTGTTGTGTTTATACCAAAGAGGGGAATTCCTGAGTCAAATTGCATTTATTTAGCATAAACAAATATTGCCAAAGGGAATATATTTTCATGAAAATGGGACTTAGCAATTACCCATTTTACAGATGGGAAACCAGTGGCCTGTGTGGTTAAGGCACTTATCAACAGGTCTAAGAAGTACTAGTCAAAAGTGTGGGAATAAAAGAAAATAAAAAACCCACTATGTGTCCAGCATGTGCAGTGTTAGGGGTAAAATGGCAAAAGAGGGACACCTGGGTGGCTCAGTTGGTTAAGTTTCCCACTCTTGATTTTGACTCAGGTCATGATCTCAGGGTCATGAGACAGGGTCTTACATCAGGCTCAATGCTGGGCATGGAACCTGCCTAAGGTTCTCTTTCTTTCTCTCCCTCTATCCCTACCTCCAACAAGCGAGAAAATAATTTTAGTTTTAGATTCGATCCCTGGACCCCAGGGATCATGACCTGAGCCAAAGGCAGACGCTCAACCGCTAGCTACCCAGGCGTCACAAGAAAATAGTTTTTAAAAGAATGGCAAGAAAAAGAAGCCATGGCCTCTGCTTTCACATAACACAAGTCTAGTACATGAGACAAATATAAAATAAAAAGTCAAAATGATGAGTTTATAATTATAAAAGATTTGAGTGCTCTGAATTAAAAGGAACCTGATACTTAGACATCATATAACAATATCACAGGTTCTAAACTAGTAGCTCAAAGAAGTCTTTCCCCAAGAATCAAGTTGAAGCCAATATTCAAGGAACAAATAGTTGAATAGGAAGAGAGGTGGCAGAGGGCATTCCAGACATAAGAAACAGTATCTGCACAGAATATGTGCTGTGAGGAAATGGCTCTTATGGGAAGACGTGGAGAGGGGGTGATGGCATGAGTCTGCAAAGATAGGTAGAGATGAGGACATACTTAGCCTTTAGTCATTAAGGATTTGGAGTTGTTTCCTAAGAATAAGAAGTCATGAAAAGGTTTTAATGTGGGATGCAGAGAAGTACAGAAAAGATCACACTGGCTGCTAGGTACAGAATAGACTGCACAAGGATCAGCATGAATGTATGGTACATAATCACGGGGGACTGATGTCATTTTCAACAAGGATGATGGCAGCAGAGATGATGAAGAGCTGGCTGGGATCCCTGGGTGGCGCAGCAGTTTGGTGCCTGCCTTTGGCCCAGGGTGCGATCCTGGAGACCCTGGGATCGAATCCCACATTGGGCTCCCTGAATGGAGCCTGCTTCTCCCTCTGCTTGTGTCAATCTCTCTCTCTCTCTCTCTGTGACTATCATGAATAAATAAATAAAATCTTTAAAAAAAAAAAAAAGAGCTGGCTGTACTGTGATATGTAGTGAGTGACATCAACAGCACTTGGTCATGGATTAGGTGTGGGCCATGTTAATAATGAACACATCAATGATGACTCCTAGGCTTTTGGTTTGCTCAACCAGATATATAACTCTCAGTTTAATTCTAGGAATAAATTAATTCTGGCTGTTGATATAGCTAAATCTAATATAGCTTTTCGAAAAACAAATAAAAAAACTCCAAAAACTACGTTTAAATCCTGAAATTAAAAAGTGTGTCTTTTATCACCTTCAGAAATGCTGATTCTCCTCCTGACATGGTCTGAGATGCTGCCAACTTTTTTTCATTCCTGGCATCCATCTCAAGTCTTCAGTCTTTTCAAAGACTATTGATTGTGGATTTCAGCTTGAAACATATTTTTGGAGGTGTTTAAAGATAACATCTGTTGTATGCGCATATGAAATAGATCAATGGTAATCACCCACTCACTATCTACTGATCAATTTGAATGCTAGTGAGATATCATTATGAATTTCTTCTCATTTCATTTCCTACCGTTACACACACTCTATAAACTTGTTTTGGGTTTGGTTTATTATCATAAACCTAATGAAAACATTTCATCTGCATGGAGCTGTCACAGAGTTGTCTATGAGCGTTTTGTTTCAATATAACAGTAAGTAAGAAGTGCTTAACTGCGTATATCTTCATAAACAAAAATGTCTCTAAATCATATATCTGCAATTTGGGATACATTTGGTACATACCTTGTCATATTTAAGCTATGAGTGATTCATGTATTGGTCTAGATGGAAACTATGTTTTGGATGACTAAAGAATATTTTCAAAAAGCCAGAAATTCTTGAGAAAAGAAGAGTTAAACATATATTTTTACTTCCCTTTCTCTAAATCCTTTTTTTTCCTTTTTAAATGAATGCATATCATTGCCAGATTAATTTTCTAAAAATACATGTTGCATCATACCATTGAATTGCATAAGGACAAAAGATGCTTCCATATTACATACTGCATGAAACTGCTTCATAACTAAGATCTTCCATTAACTTTTCTTATCCAATAGACAATACTTCATTTCTTTCTACTTCTTAGACGTCTGGCTCTACCAGGTTCAACCACATTTCTTTAAGTTGTCTTTTTCCTTTGAAGCCTGAACTTTTGTGTATTGCCTCCCCACCAGCTCCTAAAAAATTCCATAACCTCTGTAAATACTATCTACTCCTCAAAGCTAAGATTAAATACAAACTCTTTCATTAAACATCCATCATGATCCTTGCTCACAGTGCTTCACTTCTTAGTTATCTTGATTACCTATATAATTAATGCTACTTGGTTTAAACAATTAAATAATTGGTTTGCAGGGTAACACTTTCATCATTAATAGACATTATATTCTCTAAAGGAAGGGATCTTTTCTTACAAATTTACATGTCTGTATCACAATGCTGCCATAAGCTTTCATTAAAGAGATGGTCAATTGATTATTGATTGATTAGAATACTCTGAGCTGCTTATTAAATACAATTCAAGTATTGGGTACATTATGATTTTCAAAGTCATAGGAACTCTAGGGGGTAGAAAACATTCAATTTATATTTTCTAATCTTTCCTTGTATTTCTGACTTTAATTTTGTAACAATTGGAGAGAAAGCCAAAGATGAAAATTATGAAAGTAACTGAACCATTTGGAAATTCAAAGTTATTGAAAGGAAAAGCTGGAGAGTCAGTCACACTTTTACTGCGATTCTGAAGAAGCATATGGCCAAGTATTTCCTCATCAACTTTGCTCACTGAACTCTACAACCTAATATAAGCACCACAAATGCACATCAAGACGTCATCCGACAAGTACCATTGACAATTTTAGGAACATGCAGAGCTCTAATTTTTCAGTACTGAATATCAAGTTACGAATGTGTTTGTACAAATAGATATGACATGCATCTTCTTTTTAAGATTATTTATTTATTTATTCATGAGAGACAGAGAGAGAGAGAGAGATATTGGCAGAGACACAGGCAGAGGGAGAAGCAGGCTCCGTGCAGGAAGCCCGATGTGGGACTAGATCCTGATACTCCAGGATCATGCCCTGAGCCGAAAGGCAGACACTCAACCACCGAGTCATCCAGGCGTCCCTGACATGCATCTTAGAAAGTATTTATACATGACTGATATTGAAATATACATGAGATAGCTATTTATATAATATATTCATTTACATGTCCAATAATTATATATTGAGCACCTGTCATGTGACAAGAACTGTATTAGTTGCTAGAGATACAACAGTGACCAAGAAAGAGGGACATGAACTTTGGCATGATGAAGCTTACAGTTTAGATATGCAGAATCAGAAATCATTAAAAAAATACAAAAAGGATAAATCTGGATTATTTCATCTGCAGGAGGTAAACAAGTGTCATTCTAGAAAATGACAAGAAAAAGGAAAAGAATAGAATAGAAAAGGAAAGAAAAGAGAAAGAAAGAAAGAAAAGAGAAAGAAATAAAGAGAGAGAGAGAGAGAGAAAAAAAATGACAAGTAGAGCCTGCTGAAAATCTCTGAGGAAATGAAATTTAACTTGATCCCTGAGGGATGACAAGGAGCTGGCCATGCAGAGACCCACTTAGTATTTTGTTTACTAAATATGTCAGTAAGTGTTATAGAGAGACACGAAACAAAAATTTTATCTTATAGGATCATAATCTGGTTTTGTAGTTCCAAACCAAAGGCTGGTCAGCAAGATGATTGTGTATTATGAGCAGCTATTTGGTCTTTATCAAAGTAATTACAGAAATTAATATTAAAAAGGAATATAAGATTTTAAGAGCAAGATATAAGTCATTATGCCTCATACTTTATTTTTCTACTTAAACCTCTAGTTCTTCCCCAGTACTTTCCAATTCCTTCTACAATGCATCTTATTTTTTCTCAAAAAAAAGACCTAATGATTAAGCAATCACTAAATTACAGTAATATGAATAAAAAATAACTGGGCTGAGAATAAAGGTGTTTGTATTCTTGTTTAATCTCTATCATTCGATAGCTGTTGGTTCCCAAAACTGAAACTGCAACTCCTCCCTCATACAATGAGGAGCTTGACCCTCTGAAGTTTTCCACCTTCACTTCTGAAGACCTTAGCACTTCAGAGAGTGCCTCAAGTATCACCCACCCATTTGGGAAAGGGAAAGGTGATGAAAGGGATACTGGAGCAGGAAGAGCTTTATACTTCCTTCTCCTACAGTCAATAATATAGGCTCTGATATTACATATTTTATATACTGGGATACTGAGTGAGATTATTGTGAAGAATGAATTCTGTGCATAAAACAACTTTGTAGGGGGCCAGGGTGGCTTTGTTGGTTGAGCATCGGACTCTTGATTTCGGCTCAGGTCACGATCTCAGGGTCATGAGGTTGAGCTCAGAGTGGGGTTGACACTTGGCATGGAGCCTGCTTAGGATTCTCTCCCTCCCTCATCCCCTAGCCCCCTGCTCCTTTGCTCTCTCTCTCTCTAAAATAAATAAAATGTTTAAAGAAACTCGAACTTTGTAAACATTGGAGTAGTTGATCTGAGGAATCAAGTAACATTTTAAGAAACCAAATTCTTCAAAACTAAAATTAAAATTATCATCATTTTCTTAAAATGAAATAAATGAACTGGAAATGATAAGATACAGGTGTTCTAATATGATTTAAACTCTAGCTTAATCATTTTGGTTAAATCATTAGTTTAACTCACTTTTAAATAAATCAAACTCCTTTATCTGAAAAAAAATGAGGACTTAAAGGAGAGAAAGTTCAATGCACAAATGATTGTATGTGCGGACTAAGTTATGCCTCCCATTGGGCATTTGTGCATGACATACTAGCTACTTCCAGCAAAGATTATGTCTATATCCTGGCCACTCCAGGCTTCCTTCACATCACTGCCTTTAGCCGCATTCTTTGAACCCAGAATTGACCTGACTGACCTAAACAGAGTTGAAATGGGTTTTCACTTTGCTGTTACCATTCCCACAGTGTAAAGACTCACCAAAATGAACTGTATGGTTATTTATGTGACATTAAAGGCAGTTAAAAATTATGACTAAAATTTTAAAACAATAGATCTGTCCATCATTTCTTCCCAAAATATGCAATGTGTCTTATTCCTACAATGAATGAAATCTGATGACCAAGTTACACACAGACTCCATGAGAAATCACTTCTTATCAGGTATATTATAGCAAAAAAGAGATCATTGTGGCCACTTCTGGTTCATGACTTTCTGCCAGAAACAAAGGGAACAATTTGGAAGGGAATAATACCAAAGCATAATTCATTTTCAGCAATATTAAAAATATATACATATTTCCAATAAAAATGTTGCAAAAACAAGATCTAATAAAGCTTTTGAAATTAACCGGGTTCAAACAAGGTATGTGCTGTGAAGAGTGTCTTATTGTTACACAACATTGAAAAAGGAGAGAATAAGATAGATAGTAAAGAAAATAGAAGCTGTTTATCTTTAAAAACTGAATTACTAAAAGTGTTTGGTGCCAATTTATTCTCTGGAAAATATAGAGAAGGTGCATTTTTCTCTCACCTCAGGTGATAAAATGTTCATCTGAAAAACCAGAAATGTTTTCATATTTCACATTGAGCCCTTAAGAAACATCCTTTCTTCAAACAATTTTTTTCCCAGTTGGCTTTAATTAAGTTTAGAATAGTGTACCTAGAAACTAAAAAATGAATGCAAATCAAATTACTGTCTAGACCAACAAGTTCTAATATCTCCCCTTACAGCTGTATCCCGCTTTCAATGTGTTCATGAAAAGTTTCTCCTAAATCAAATTTCTGATAATCAATCACACTTAAATGCACTAGGAGAATTTGTTATTTAAAGGACTCTCCCAGAGTGAACTGCAGAAGTAATAATCCTTGGAGGTAACACACAATCTTTAACTGCTTTAACTATTATATAAATCTGCCTTTACACTTAACAAATCTGCTTAAAGTGTGGAGCACTTGGACAAAACAAATGCTCCAATATCTTTCAATGTGATCTAGGAAGACAGTGTCAGTTAAAATTGTAAGAGGTTTATTCACCCCCACCTCCTACACTGTCTTCCACAAAACTGTCCAAAGGGATCTGCTACCAGTGCCCCCGGCCCCACCCCCTGCCAAAGTGCATCAGTATCACAGCTGTAGTTGAACAAGTTGGGTTTATCAGCGGTGGCACTGAGGGACGACACTCATCATGAGGAATCATGGAACAGCTCAGTAGGAGGGTGCTAGAAAGGACTTGTTATAGTATTGGGATTGTGTGAAGTGATTTGAGGGAGAGCTCAAGGAAGCAGGGGTTTGCTCTGGATTGGCTATTCTCAGGGAGTAGGGATAACTCTATGACTGGATATATTAAGAAATCTTATCTAAAAGTAGGGAAGACTAGATCCTTCAGCTATAATGAGCAAAAAAAGCAGCACTCATATCACATGAGAGAAAGTGGTGTTGGTAATGGTTTGGGTAATATCCATGTTTAGTCTCTATTCAGACATGATTAATAGAGTGGTCTTGTTTTTGTCTTAACCCATCATGCTCATAGACTGATGTTGAGATTTTTTATGTTTTTTAAATGTTCTATGAGATTTTTTTATGCGCACAACAAGGGAACAGCGAGGTCTGTCTGTGAGCATCAGGCCAGTTTGTAGTAATACCAAGTTCAAGCTAATAGTGCTAGGGCAACTACTGGATGCCAGGTGCTATTTTTCTGTTTTCTTGCTGCAAAAGTGCTCAAATTCCGGCATAGCCTTTTATGATTTCCCACATTATCATATTTAAATCACTAAATCTTCATGCTTAGTGTACCTGAGTAGCCGAACTAACTCTCAGTAGGATTCCAACATTGTTTAAAGCATTAATTCAATAAATCTGAACTCATGCTATGCATGTAGTGTCCATACGTTGTTGATTTTCCAGGACATTTCTAAAAGTTCTACACCTGGTTTGGCCTACATGCCTTGTTTCAGTTTATAGTCACTCTATTTCTACAGTCATTATAAATCCCTTAATTAGCAAATTACCAAAAATTCATTATCAAAATCCTCTTGCTTTCAATATACACTCTCATGTCCAAATTTAAATGACCAGTTGCCGAGGGTACAATGCCAAGTTATTTACTCAGTATTTGTTCATTAAACATTTTTGCTTATTGAGTGCTATGAAGCATGTATTATTCCATTTTATGTAAAAGCTAATTAAAGCTCTGAGTAGCTACAACACACCAATTTCAGAAATTAACATTGTAGTTTAGAGACATGGTCTGTGGTATGTCAACTGAAGAGATGTGAGAGTGACAGATTTGAACCCAGAGAGTCTAATTCCTGAACTCATGCCTTGAACACTGTAAGACACTGGGATATGTATCCTGGGAAAAATGAAATATTCTAATATTTTATCTCATAATTCTAAAACTTTGAATTTTCACATACAATGTTGTAAATAACAGAAACAATAACATAAAATATTCAGAGAAAAGATGAAGCATATTTGAAACTGGCTACTTAAGGATCTTTCTAAAGCAAAGAATTGAGATAAATTTTGAAGATATGTGTAATTTTGACCTGGAAAGATTGGCAGAAACAATATTTGACTGGAGAATAAGATGTCATAGAAAAAGAAACCATTTCCTTTGGGGGAACCCAGCTATAACAGTTTAGCTAGAGTTGGTAGGGAAAACTATAAGGGGTGAAAGGGTTTAAAAAATAGCAGAAGACATTGCATATAAAGTATTTACATTTTTCCTCTAAGTGAGAATGCAACACTTTTGTGTTTTGTGTTTTTTTTCTGAAGGTTGTTTGATTTTTATTTTTTCCTTTTTGGTTGCATCATTCTGAGTATTTTCATATAAACAAACAAACAAAAAATCACAACCAAAAAAAAAAAGCTTTTGATGCATCCAGTTATATCCTCAGGATATTCCAAATGTTTCCAGGTATCTCTGTAGTTTATAGACTGTGGTTTTGTCCAGCGAGCAAAGGTCAAAAATCAAATGTCATGTTCGTGATATGAAAGTGTCCAGGTTCTTCTATAAGGTTCATGATCTGCTACAGAATGTGTCTCTCCCTCAGCATCATTAACCTTCTGTGAAGCTCTACCAGTTTATGTACATAGGTCTTGTCACATTCACCATTCTTTATTTGCTTATCTGATTTGCTTTGCTTTATCGGACTTTTCACTTCAAGAATCTGGCTGTTATTGGTTTATTTAATCAAAAGACATATGATAAAAGCAGTGTATTAAAAAGATTAAACTCATTTTTCTTCAGATCAAATTTTACTTAGCACAACTAATGTGTATATAGTTGGTGTCAAATTTCAAATATTTCATGTAGTTAGAGCAGTAGTTCTAGAAGATTCCACCCTAGATGATAGTCCTGGCTGAGAAGCCAAAAAGACCAAGAAAGAAATAAATGAAAGAAAGTCCACTCTCTGAGTCAAAACAAACAAACAAAACACAGCCTAATGTGATATTCTCCACAAACGGTTCTCAAAGGGGTCCCCAACCAGCAGCATCAGCATCACCCAGGAACTTGTTAGACAAGCAAATTAGTAGGTTCCACCCCAGACCTCCTGAATCAGAAACTCTGGTGGTGGAGTGCAGTGCTGCCTGTTTTAACCTGCCCTCCAGGTTGTTTAGATGCACATTGGGCTTTCAGAATGTCTGCTCTAGACATTGCTACTCTGATTGTGATCACTATCAGCAGCGCAGACATCACCTTAGAACTTATTACGAATACAGAATTCAGACCCCATTCCAGATGTATTGTATCAGAAGTGACCTATTAACCAATTCCTCCAGATGATTCTTAGGTATGTAACCCTAAAGAACTACAGACCAAAAAGAATGCTAGACAATATGTTTTCTGGATTCTTCTCTGAGTCTTGTATGGAAGTACCTTTCTACATAGGTCAAGGTAGGTAACAAGTTGGGGTGTTTCACTGTCCTCCCTAGACCCCTTGTATACTCTCATTTCTTTCCCTTCTCTGCACTTGAATCCCAGCCTGATATTCCAGTCTCAAATTCCACATGCCTACTTCAGAAAGAAGTACTAAGCCTAGATTCTTCTGCTGAATATAAATGTAAAATATTATTCTTTATGTCTCACTATTTGATCAGTACATAATCATGATGGTTCCTCATTATAGGAATAATTAAAATCATTCCTGGTTATAGATACATATCACAGTTCTTTATTATTTAAACAGTTCTGATCAATCCCTTCCCCCTCTTTACACATAAATACTGAATTAGCATTTTTTAAAGATTTTATTTATTTATTTATTTGAGAGAGAGAGACAAGGGAGGACCAGAGTAAGAGGTAGAGAGAGAACCCCAAGTAGACTTAGCCCAGCACAGGACTCAATATCATGACCCTGAGATCATGACCTGAGCCAAAGAGTTGGACACTTAATTGACTAAGCCACCCAGGCACACCCATTTTAAGTGTTTTAAAATGTATTCTGGTACCAAAACTCAACAGTTGTATAATCTCAAAGTAGTTCATTTTTGTTGCCAAATGCAATGTTTTATTTTGTTTTGTTTTCTCCTTTAGACCTTCTTTGGCATTCTACAATACATTCCACCATGGACTGCCATCCACATTTTATTTAGAAGCTATGTCCCTTAGGTGACTGATCTATCATTAGCCTAAATAATCTTTAGCTGGATTTTGTTATTTCTTGTCTCCTAACCATATTTACTTTAAAGAAGCTTATTTTCATTCCTTATAGTTGTCTTAAGTAGATAACTTTTCAAAATGAATTCCTCTCTCTTGCCTGTTATTAAAAAAAAAAAGTTCACAACATCCTTGCCTTCCTAATTAGTCTACCTAAACTCTATCCTACATTTTTGAGAAGCAAATCAGTCTTATTACATCCTACTTTAAAACGCTAAGTAGGTGATCTCTAAATTACTTGCCCCAATTTAAATTCCCTAACTTTTCACTTCTTCCCTGGTATTTAAAAAAAAAATTAAACAATTTTCTATTGAGGTGTAAGTGGCACACATTATATTAATTTAAGGTGTACAAAATAATGACTCACTATTTGTATATATATTATGAAATGATCAACACAGTAAGTCTAGATAACATCTGTCACATATATAATTATAATTTTTTCTTGTGATGAGAACTTATAAGTATTATTCACTATGGTCACAATGCTGTACATCATCCCAACTTAAATTAGAAGTTTGCACATTTTTACCCTCTTCACCTGTTTCTTCTACCGCCTACACCCTACCTCTGGGACTACCAATAGTGTATACAAAATCTGTATACAACATACAGTATTAGTCTTTCTCTGTCTGATATATTTTTCACTTAGCTTTATGTCCTCAAGAGAGAATCTCAAGCAGACTGCATGCTAAGTGCAGAGCCTGATGCAGGGCTCAATCCCAGGACCCTGAGATCATGACCTAAACAAAATCCAGAGTTGGCTGTTTAACTGACTGAGCCACCCAGAAGCCCCTAGACAACAACTTTATTCATTCATCCATTGATGGACACCTGGGCTATTTCCATATTTTGGCCATTGTTAAATAATGCTGCAGTAACTTGGGAGTGCAGATAATCTTCTTGAGTTACCGATTTTGTTTTTCTTGGATAAATGCCCCAGAAGTTGAATTTCTGGATCATATGGTAGTTCTATTTTTAATTTTTTAAGGAACTACCTCAGTCTAAAAGTCAACCATTAAGAAGGCATTCAGGGGGGAAATAAAAAGACATTTGGATTAATAAGTCCTTTTTTCAAATTACAAATAACTCTGAGAACTTTAGAGACAAATTATTATTCATATTTTTTAAATAAATAGGTAAAGATGGAGTTTTTCTAACTCATTCAGAGAGCCAAAGAAGCCGGGAATTTTGATGTCTTGATAAAAATGGAAAACTTCTGTGGCTCCTTTTAATAATGTCTTTTGTTTCCATTACCTGCATTTATAACATTTAAAGCCACTTAACGTTGGTATTTCTCCATTCTGGAAACTTCCTGAAGATTTTTAAAACTTTCTGTGTCTGAACCTGGTTAGATTTAGTCACTTCAAAATTCCAAACCAGTCACCTATATTACTTTATCGTAGCCACATAGTGTATCTAAAAGAACCCTTACCTTTTTGCCTTCACGATCAAGCACTGAAACACCAGAATATTTCATCAGATAACTCAAGAGAGAGCAGAATGTCATTTTATTTATTGCTTTAGTCTAGAAGAGAAAACAGGAGACAGAGGGAGACTAGTGATGGTTGCTTCCAACCAATTGCAGTAGGTCTTTATTTCTGTTGCTCTAAGAGACGAAAACTATCTGACAATATCTTGATTATGCAATGGGTAGAATTCCTTCATTGGGAATTAGATTGATGAGTTTCAATGTCTGTCCAAATATAGACGTTGTGACATGGCCTGGAAACACAGATAGTACTTGGTTTATAACGTAATTATTCTAGGCCATTTGGGCATTTATTCAGACAAATATTCGCCAGGTGCCAGGCATTGTGCTCGATGTCAGTGGTGCATCAGAGAAACAAGAGACAAAGTATATGTCCTTTTGAAAACTATATTTTAGTAGACCAACAATACACCCTACAGAGATAAACATATAAATTACCATAATAAGTACAGACTATGATAAAAGCCACAGTTTGTACTTTGCTGAAACTAGTTTAGAAAAAGAGGAAAATTAAGCCCATCTTAATAATAATATTTAAGCCTTTAACTTAGATGGTTATATCATGGGGTTAATGAAGTTAACAGGTAAGTTTTTCTCTTGTTTTACTTTTTGGCTTATGTTTTCACTTTTCACTTTGATTATCAAGTATAGATCATTACCATTGGGATGATTTAATAAGAGAATATGAAGAAATCAATGTAAATAAGTCTTTATTATTATTATTTTTAAATTCTTTATTATTGAAAAGAAAAAAGCAATTTAGATATTAGATCTGCTGAAACCTGTTTGATGTAGAGCATCATCAATCTCTAATTCAGCACAAGTATGTATCATGGTTCCATGATATATGGCATTCCCAAAACATTTTGTTTCTTATTCAAGAAAGCTTTGCTGTTTCTTGGCATAGAACTTATACTGATAATAACTGTATTTATTTCTGGTTTCTTGAAGGAAATCCATTCCATGGAACACCAAGCAAGTGGCTTAACACATCTTTATATGATCTTAAATATGATACTTGCATCCAAAGTATAAAAGCAACTAAGCAAATTCCATATCACAAAGTAGCATAGGTAATTTAGTTGAATAAAGCAGAGGCGAATGGATAAATCCTTCTTTAATAAGGTTCACAAATCTTTCACTTAAGCAGGGGAGAAAAATAAAAACAGAAGAGAAAAAAAAAAAAACATACGTTTCTCACCAGCACACAGAAGCTACTGTGAAATTGATTAAATGGGGGATTTAGACCTATGAAAACAAGATTCAACAACAACAACAACAACAACAACAACAAAAAACCCCAAGATTCAACCAGAAAATCTCTTGTATTACGTTAAATAAAGGCGAATAGGATAAGGTGGAATTGTCCCATGAGCCAACCTAAGCCAAAAGCTTAAGTTTAAACAGCAATCATGAAAAGTAATGTGTAATTTGAAGAATTCTGCTTTTTTATGATGAAGCATGTTACCTACATCTTTAAAAAAACTCCATATAATTTCCTCGTGTTAGCAACTTATAAATGTTAAGGGCTTTGTTTTGTTTTGAAATTTCATGAGCAGATTGGGTTTGGGAATAAGTGTTATCAAAGGAAACTGTTGACTTAAATCCTTATTACCAGGCATCTGAATAGTTATTCACCCCCCACAACAAGTCTAGATGAATAAAAATTTGAGACTAATCCATGTATCTTAACTATATAAGCTTAATATTATGGTCTCAATTTATTTTGCATCCAAATATTCTCCCCTATAAAATGAGTATAAATTAGGATAGAAATATATTTTTATCTAAGAAACTGTGTCCTTCTAATTGAAATATTTGCACCCAAACCAATTCACTGTTTATTCACTTAGGCTTCTTTCTCTTCATTGTAACTGCATATTGTAATTTTCATATAACTGTATTTTTTTTTAAATTCCCCTACTTTATTCCAATTTATCACTTTATAAAATTCTTGTTGACTTTCTTGCATTGCTGTGTATTACTTCTCATCAGAGAATTATTTTCTCATTTATGTGAGACTAAAAATATTCAGTGATATTTATTTTAAAAACATTACATTAAGGTATATTTAATTGCCTTGGTGTAACCAAAATTTTTTCCTAGAAAATAACTGCAATCAAGTCTGTCTTTTTTTTTCCTAAAGATTTTTATTTATTCACAAGATACACAGAGAGAGAGGCAGAGACACAGGCAGAGGGAGAAGCAGGTTCCCCGTGGAGAGCCTGATGTGGGACTCGATCCCCAGTACCGGGATCATGCCCTGAGCCAAAGGTAGACACTCAACCACTGGGTCACCCAGGCATCCCTCAAGTCTGTCTTCTTACCCTCATTATAAGCAGAGTGAATTTCTATAATTAAAACAACTATCCTTCCAATTGAGGTATTCCTACATTAACTTAAATAACATATGGGTAGAATAATTTATCTTGCTTATCTTCTTATTTTTTAATTAAAAAAAAAAAAACGATATTCACTTCCCCCCTAAAGGCACATCCCTCAGCAGATATAGAGAATCTGACTTTTAGTATGGTAGCTAAGGGAAGAAATAATCTGTGATGAAATAATAGATTTCTAGACACTAATTCAAAGGGATAAATGCACCCCAATGTTTGTAGCAACATTATTTACAATAGCCAAATTACGGAAGCAGCCCGGTAGCCATCAACTGATGAACAGATAAAGAAGATGTGGTATATATACACAATAGAATATTACTCAGCCATAAAAAGGAGTGCAATCTTGCCATTTGCAATGACAGAGATCAGGCTAGAGAGTACTCTGCTAAGTGAAATAAGTTAGTTAGTCAGAGAAAGACAATTACTATATGACCTCACTAATGTGGAATTTAAGGAACAAAACAAATGAGCAAAGGGAAAAAAAATAGAAGGGAGAGAGAGAGAGAAACCAAAAAACAGACTCTTAACTATAGAGAACAATCTGATGGTTACCACAGGGGAGGTGGGTAAGGGGATGGGTGGAATAGGTGATGAGCATTAAGGAGCATTAAGGAGGTACTTGTTATGAGCACCAGATATTGTGCAGAAGTGTTAAATCACTATATTGTACACTTTAAACTAGTATTACACTATTATGCAGTATGTTAACTATACTGGAATTAAAGGGAAAAATAGGGATCCCTGGGTGGCGCAGCGGTTTGGCACCTGCCTTTGGCCCAGGGCGCGATCCTGGAGACCCGGGATCGAATCCCACATCGGGCTCCTGGTGCATGGAGCCTGCTTCTCCCTCGGCCTGTGTCTCTGTCTCTCTCTCTCTCTCTCTCTCTGTGACTATCATAAATAAATAAAAATTGAAAAAAAATACTTAAAAAAAAAATAAAGGGAAAAATAGATTTTCTAAGTGGAAAGATTCACACTCATTACACTTCTTAGTTTCATGTCAAATGAAGTTTCATTTATCTTGTCACAAAAAAAGAAGAAAGGAAGTATGTTAGGTAGTCAGACAAGCAGGTTTGATAAAGTATATAGGGAAAACAGAAAGGCTTTCAGATAGACAAAATCATTCTTACCATTATTTTTGCAATTATTGTTATTTTTTAAGGTTTATTTATTGTTACTAGTTTTTATTTATTATAGTTTACTATAGTATATTATTATTAGTTTTTATTTAAATTCCAGTTAGTTAAAAAAATAAATAAGTAAAAAATAAATTCCAGTTAGTTAACATATACTGTAATACTGGTTTCAGGAGTAGAATTTAGTGATTCATCACGTAACATATAACACCCAGTACTCATCACAAGTGCCTTAATGCCGATTCCCCACTCACCTCCCCTCCAGGAGCCCTCAGTTCTCTATAGTAAAGAATTTGTTTTGTGGTTTGTCTTTTTTTTCCCCCTTCCCATATGTTCATCTGTTTTGCATCTTAAATTCCACATATGAGTAAAATCATATAGTATTTGTCTTTCTCTGACTTATCTCACTTAGCATAAAACACTCTAGCTCCATTCACATTGTTGCAAATGGCAGGATTTTAATCTTTTTGATGGCTGTGTAATATTCCATTGCATATATGTACCACATCTTTATTTATTCATCAGTTGATGGACATTTGGGCTCTTTCCATTAATTTGGATATTGTTAATAATGCTGCTATAAACATCAGGGAGCATGTGTTCCTTCAAATCTGTATTTTTGTATTCATTGGGTAAATATCTACTAGTCCAATTGCTGGGTCATAGGGTAGTTCTGTTTTTAACTTTTTGAGGAAACTCAGACTGTTTTCCAGAGTGACAGCACCAGATTGCATTCCCACCAGCAGTGTAAGAGGTTTCCCTTTTTTCTGCATCCTCATCAACATTTGCTGTTTCCTTTGTTTCTAATTTTAGTCATTCTGACAGGTGGGAGGTGGTATCTCAGTGTGGTTTTGGTTTTTATTTCCCTGATGATGAGTGATGTTGAGTTTTTTAAAAATTTTTTGGTGTCTTTCATGTTTTCTTTGGATAAGTCAGACAGACAAAAATATTGATAGGAAATTTATGTAGTGTTTCGCAACATGTGATGTACATATTACTTAGGCTGAACATAAATATATTTATTTTAATATTGACTTATTGAAATGCCTATTAGAAAAATATCACTAGAAAATCAAAGTAATATTTAATGTCTATTGCTGTAGGGTAAAGCTAGAATAATTTAAGTAAAAAAATAAATCACATTAGGAAGTTATTGAATAAATGGTAGTTCAGTTGATATGGAAAAACTATGAAGTTTTTATCTGTGAAGATAGAGCCCACAAATGACTAAAGTTAAAAAACTTTATTATAAATCTGTCATTCAAACTTGGGATGAGAAAACTGGAAAAGCTCTTGGGGATGAAACGATAAAACTATCCTTAAACCTTTTATCCTTACTGATTCCATAAAATTGGACTCATACTGAGGGAAAGAACTTGCACAGTGCATATTTCTACTTAATAAAAGGAACGAATCACCATGAATCAAATACTGCTACAAAAGTAAATGTGCTGATTCCAATTTCTTATCTCCAATAGAATTTAAGAAAAATCCTGACAAATATTTAGGAGATGTGTAGATGACAGTTCAACTGGAAGGTTATTGGACTCAGATCATTTTCCAAACCAGAAAGTTTGTACTAAAAACATAAATATACTATTAACTTATTTCTTTACATTTACTAGGGATAATGAAAGCAAAAGTAATTTATTATCCAGTAAACTCAACCTTCATAAAAATATAAAGTAGGAAAACAGATTTGAGTTTTACTAGGCTTTCACTATTCATTTTCTCTCAGGTGGGAAAACAGAGTCAGCCCAACTCTTGCCGTTTAAGGCAAATCTTCCATGATGGCATTTCTGATTCAAAAAGGTACTAATTGATCAAATTATATTGTACATGTTACAATAACTTATCCTAATTTTTGTTAGCTTAGTATATAATTATATACTTTCTTACATTGTCATTAAACTATATCACATATGTAGGCTCTGTTCATCAGGAATTATGGGGGGGGGCAGCACATTAAAAAAAGAACAACTAAGAGTGGCTAAAACCAGAACTATAGTTATTACAGTTAATAAGAAGTCTAGAAATAGGAACTTAAAGGCTAGTTCAAAAGTTTAATCAAGTTATCAATAACTGGGATCCCTGGGTGGCGCAGCGGTTTGGCGCCTGCGATCCGGAGACCCGGGATCGAATCCCACATCGGGCTCCCGGTGCATGGAGCCTGCTTCTCCCTCTGCCTGTGTCTCTGCCTCTCTCTCTCTCTCTGTGACTATCATAAATAAATTAAAAAAAATAAAAAAAGTTATCAATACCTTAGGCCTTTTTCCATTTACCCATGTTTGTTGACACATTGGCTTTCGTTCTGTTCATTTTAGGCTTATTGCCTTATAGTTGCAAGCTCCAGATATCACATTTATATTCAAAATTAGAAGACAGTAGGGAGAAAGGACTTTTTCCTCCTTAGCTTATGTCTTTGGTGGCGGTACGAAGTGGGAGAGGAAGAGAGAATCTTTCATGCCCAAGGTGGAGCTTGACACATGGCTGATCTTAGAACTCTTGAGATCATGACTGGAACTGAAATCAAGAGTTGGACATTTAATTGACTAAGCCACTTCGGTGCCCCATTAGCCTATGTCTTCTTATTAGGAAATAAAAGTTTGCCTGAAGACCACAGAAGATTTCTTTTGACATTTTATGGGCCAGAAAGGGTTTGCACACCTGTAAGTGCCATTGGAAAAGTTATACATGACAAATAGGAAAGGCAGAAACTGAGGGTTAGCATAGATCAGTTCTGATTTAATACAATATTTGGTACATTGTTCTTCCTCTAATTTGCTGTGATTCTGACAGTAAGAAAGAAAGGCAGAATTGTTGGATAAGCAATAAATCGGGTCTATCACATAAATCTCATACATTCAAGGTGATCTAAGTTCCCTAAGGACAAGAGGATTTTCTTTTTTATTACTGCCAAGGGAAAATAAAATTTTGTTAAAACTGAAAAAAATATTGAGTTTAACTAAGATACTTTAAAAAATCAATTTAAATTTAAAAATGAGCATCAGGGGCAGCCTGGGTAGCTCAGTGGTTTAGCGCTGCCTTCAGCCCAGGGCCTGGGCCTGGAGTCCTGGGATCAAGTCCCATGTCAGGCTCCCTGCATGGAGCCTGTTTCTCCCTCTGCCTGTGTCTATGCCTCTCTCCCTCTCTCTCTCTGTCTCTCATGAATAAATACAATCTTAAAAAATAAAAAAATAAAAATGAGCATCAACAAAGTTGATTGACATATCCATTTTTCTATTAATAATCCCATTCATCCACCTATCAATTTATATTGATGTTTGGAGAAGGGAACACATTTATTTTTAGGGAGGAAGGGAATTTCAGCAAAAACAATTTTAAAAAAGGAAGTTGAAAGAATGAACAAAAAAATTTGCAATGATACTGACTTGATGATTCACACAAAGGTGTGTCAAGAGAGCCAGGTATAGTAGATTTCAAACCTAGGTGACTGGAACATCCATGAAGACATAGAAAGAAATGGGGGGAAATACAGGAAATTCCTCCAAATTTTAAAAGGTACACTTTAATATATTAAGTATTTAAAACTCAGAAACATTCATTTTTGTATGTGGATGTTCACTCTGGATTTTAAACATGAGTTAGACTTGCAAATTATGACAAGCATAAAGTAATGTTCTATTAACCATTCTTTAAGCTCTTTGCTTTTATTGAGCCATGCCTAATCTGCTCATAAGCCCAGCCAGTGATGTTTCTAGCAATTTGAAATATTGTATTTCTTAGTTCTGGGATTTCTAATTAATTCATTTTTTAATACTTTTTATTCCTCTCCTGAAAATCCCAGGCCTTCACTGAGCACATCCATCTTTTCCTGTACATATTTAACATAAGTAATTATAAAACCTTTGTATATCTGAGTCACCACTGGATCTGTTTCTATTGACTATTCTTCTCTTGAATATGGTGATCCTGCTTTATTTTCATAGGTATAGTAGTTTTTTATTATTAAATTGAAAATTGAAGATAATACTCTGTAGAGATGATAGATTTCGTTAGCATTCTCAGAAGAAATTTTTTTTCTAGCATATATTTGTATTATCTATAGATCACTTACATACTATGGAATGTTTTATTAGGCGTTGTTGGACAGGGCGATTTTGCTTTGCCCTTAATCCATGGCCCTTACTATAAATTTTATTCCTAACATGTGTCCCTTCTAAGGTTTCTACTGAAAGCAAAGTTCCTGTGAAGCCCCTCCAATTAGGTAGGATGTCAACACAAAACTCTTACTCCCTGGTGTGGAAGCAGATGAAATCTCTTCTCATAGTTAAGCCTTTAATCTGTTGCTTTCCCTGCCCAAAATTGGGAATTCCTTCAGGAAAGACTAGTTAAATGTGGATCTCTCCAGGTTTCTTTCCTTTCAAGGGTTCTATTTATTTCTATTTTTCTTTGTTTCTGGTGTCTAATGCTTTCAAACAAAATTTTCTTAAACTTTTGTCAAGAGTTCATAATCACTTCAATAAGAAGGTAGGTAGGCTAGTAGAACCCCATTTTGTTTTCAGATGTGATGATGGTGTTGTGGTTTTGTTAAAAGAGGAACATTCTTTAACAAATATATACTGAAATACTTTTAAAGGAAATGCATATGTCCAGGATTTGCTTCAAAATATTATGGAAACAATGATTAGATGAGGGAGTTGATAGGTAAAAATTAGCTATTGTTTGATGGTTCTTGGTTTCGGTGATTGATAGGTAAGGATTAAATATTCTCTTCTGCTACCTACAGATAGCACCAAAATTGATATAATAATTATTTTAAAATCCTATCTATTATGTGAAGGCCTATTTCAAGGGACAATTTAAGGAACAGAAATAGGAACAAGTACAGAGCAGGAAAAGGGCAGTTCGTTAGAGAAGAAAGTCATTCATCCATCAGATAGTAGTAAATTAAAAAAATACTCATGCATATGTACACATGCACACCTATACACACTTAAATAAAGCCTCCACAGGTACCTGTAAACACACACAAAATTGTATTTCTTCTTTTTTTTCCTGTATGTTTAATATTATTCCAATATTTTAAAAAAGTTATAAACATATAAATGCTTTTTGTGTTAAATGCTTCTATTATTGCTTAAGATTAGTACTTATGAGGTAATATCAAATAGAAAGAAAATAAATATAAATCTGTATCTTTTAGTTTGAGTAATGTTGGGTAATTTTTTTGTATGAAATAGTACTGACCAGAAAACCACACTATTCTTTAATCTGCTAACAATTTTAAATAATTTTTCTTTAGATACTTAAAATACTGTCATGAAATTTATATTTTGGTGGTTTTTATTTTTCTTTTCAAGATCTTGGACATTGCCAGAAAGAATTAAAACACGATAACAAGTTGACAATTAGAGAGTGCGTGATTTATTCATATAATTCTACCAAGTTGACACATTTCTAAAAAATACTTTTTAAAATCCTGAAAATAGAATCCAACCATGCATAGCACTGCAAAACGTATGTTATAGAATATTAAACTAAAGAAGACAAAAGTTTCTAAGGTATCAGTGTTCTAAGATAGCAGGAAAATACTGCTAAGACTGCATTAAAGAAAAAAAAACAAACCATTTTTCTTTAAAAATACCAACAATAGTTAGAGTAAAATTTTTATGAGGATATTCGTAAAAGGGACAGACAGAAAATATCCAAATATCAGCCAACAGAAATAGATTTTTTTCTTCTGCTTCAACTGCAGCAACTAGTTGAATTCCTGAATATGGTAATATGAAACTGGTAACATGGAGACTCAAACAAAGAAGAGAGAAGGATTCTCCTCACCTCTACAATGCAAGAAAACTGATTTGAGTTGTCACACTTCGGAACTACAAATTGAGATTACCCTTCCTTTAACATTTTAGAATCATTTTTCTTTGAAAGTATTCAAAATCAAGGCCAAAACAATCATTTTGGTTTTGATGGGGTAATTTAGCCATGAAAGAAAGAAACCCTACACATGTGCTCATTAAAAATCCTTTATTAAAAACACCAGAAATCAACTTGAGTTAACTTATAGAAATATAACAGAAACATTATGAAGATTCAAAGTGCTTTCCATTTTCCAAGGGTGAGAATACAACAAGGCCACAGAAATAAATGTGAAGAGGGAATGGAAAGGTACCTGCAACACTGGACTTATTTTTACCTCTATTCTTTTCTCTGAACAATTAGGTAATTTTTCTTTTTTGCTTCTGATTGACAAATAAGGGTTGCATCATAGGAGCTCGGGAAAGAGAATATAACTGGCCCAGTTTGAGTTAGTCATCTTTTCCCAAGCTGAAGTCAAGTGAGTCCAGGAGAATAGTCTTTTATTACAAAATTAACTGTAGCATCCCATTCCTATACGTAAAAGTGTTCATAAATGTATTATAATGAGCCTAGACAGCATTGTAAAAAGTTACCTAGTTCAATGGATACAAGCTGTGAAAACTTAAGCTACTTTTACATGTGTCTTTCTTTTTCATTCTTTATTTTTTTAATAGAAACAGTATTTGGATTTAGAAAGATGTAATAAAGGAAAGTGTCATAAGCAGAGAAATTTTTGATATGGATCACAGGTCAAAAATAGTGAGATAAGGAATTGAGGGTCTGGATGGGGAGATTACCAAAAGAATTGCTGTGAAGAACGATGTGGCCACAGTGGTTTTTTACCCAAGAACAATAAGCTTGGTCAGTGAAAATGAAGCCCAGAAACAGTCACAGCCAGTCTGCGGGGTGGATCTGTAACACCAGCAATTACTGAGGTGGGACCAAGTCATCAAGACTGAGCCAAGAGACCAGACCCCAAGGTCACCACCGAGCTAAGAGACCAGACCTCAAGGTCTTTGACTAGCTGGTGAAAAAGCTAGTTGCTCAGGAATAGAGCTCAATTAACTGCACCCCTTGGACACCACCAGTGAACACACAAATACCAGATGAGTCATTCTGAAAAGAGATCAGTAGTAAGTAAACTCCAGGCAGCTTTTTCTCCATGAAACACAATAAAGATCTTTCACTTACATCCAGATGCTGTCTCTGGAAAGGCTGCATCAGGGGTGAGGATGGCGAGGGGGGAGATGAAGCAGCCCTAACAGGAGCTTGACTTCTAACCTGGCTAAATATTTAACGGAGAGGGTCTAGTTAAACTTGGAAGATACTGTTAAATTGGAAGGTACTCAGATATTGCTGATAAACAAGTTTCTCTCTGCTGCCTAGAAGGATAACAATCTATGAAAAAGTTTAGGTTAGTTACATAAAATAATTTGGCTATGATTTTTGTACACACCTGAGTGTATGTACACTTTTACAACCCAGTTACATTGATAAAAGCCTAACAACCTGGATCTAAAGTACAAAAAGTGAACATAATTTAAAAGAGGAGGAAGGAAATAATAGGCAAAGGAAAGGATATGAAAATGTCATGGCAAACAAATATCTATAGCAGAAGACACAGGGGGTATCATAAGGAAGAACCAGCTGAATCATGTCTTACAAAGGCAGGTGAGATGAAAATGAAGGATAGTTAAATTTACTCCTAAAAATCCTTGGGAAGGCAATTGTGGGGTTCCTGTATCATCTCTCAGTAAAGATAATTCAAGAATGTCTTATAAAGTCCTAAGTCTAGCTGCTAGAATCCCCCTAGCTCACAGATTATCAAAGACATTACAAAACATCAATTTCTATATTAAATATCTTAAGAGAAATTTTTCTAAATGAGGAAATTTGCACTTCTGCATTTGACAGAATGTGGCTACAAGTGACTAATTAAATTCCAATTTTTTTTGATCGTGCATTTTCAAGAACTGTTGCAGATAGATAAAATGCATTGCAAAATTATTTCCCATTGAAAATCTAGTACAAATATTAATTTTACAGTTTAAAAAGTTGAATTCATGTAAGGCATTTAATTAAATATTGACATTTTAATTTTTCAACTTACTGTATTTTGAAGTCAATATGTTTTAATTCAAGGGTCAAATACGTTCAGAGTAAATAGCTGAATTACTCCAAAGCCTGTACATAGCTTGCTTCCAAGGTAAATCAGCATTGAGTCCAATGCAGCCAACATCAAGAAGAACACTAGCAACCACCACAAAAATCACTTTAGTGCAATTTACATTGAGTTTGGGAGTCATGTCGTAAAATGTAGATATAGATATATAGATATATACATATGTATATATATATATAGTTATCTTAAATACTAGAATTATATACATATGTTTATCTTACATACTAAAATTAAATACAAAAGGCTGAATAGTCAAACTAAACTACACATGTAGGAAATCCAATCACTTCAGAGAGCAACAGATACCCCACATCTCAGCCTCCTTTGGCCCATACATGTATCCACTGAAACGGTAGGCAAAATCACCTGCACAACCTACATGGTTGGCTTTTCTTCAGCTTCTCTCTGCTGATTTCTCTCTTTCACTCTCTCCCCTTGTCTCCCTATTGTGTGCAATATAGTTTACTCTGGAACTCCAAGGTGAAATCTGAGGATCTACAAGAAAGTCAGGGAGAGCAAACACAAGTGGGGGGTCTCAAGGATAATTCATAAAGAAGCGACCTTTTGAGAGTGGCATTAAAGGAAAAGTAAAATTTTCACAGTATTTTTTTCCAGGAGGGTTGGCATTCTTGGTGATAAAAGAGCATAAACAATGGAATAAAGGCAGCAAAGGCTGTGTATTTTTGAAGAGTAGCGGGATCAGAGCATGTTCAGAGCAACAGCAGGAAATAAAGTTGGAAAAAAAAAAAGAGTTCAAAACAGAACACAGAGATTTTTTTTCTAGTATTATTCCGTACTATTTGGAGGTATGTTAAGGACAAATGTTTTCATTGCCTCTCCTGCAGCTTTTGAACCCTGTCTGAGTTCCTGACTTCAAGTTTGATGATTTTATTAAGGCTAGTAATTACTACTTGTTGCATTTCACATTCCACAATGCCTTGCCTTCAAAGTCGCCTAATTAATACCAAGGCTGACTTCCACATGCCTTGCTTTACTCATCTGATGGTGTTTGCTCTAGGGCTCCTTGCAACTTGCAACAGTGATACTGGGAAGCAGAAGGAAAGGGGAGAAGGAACTGTCACTATTACTGTAGGACACACTAAAAAATAAAATCTGAAGATCACGTGCATACATCAGCTATAAATACCTCTTCAATGACAGTAAGCTGGAGGAGTTCAACCTTTCCCCTTTCTAAATGATCTTTCATACTTTCCGTCAAGGCAACGTTAGTCTGCTGGTGAGTGCTAACCAGTAGGGAAGTTAAGACAAGCATTCCTTTGCAAAGCTTCAGATTGTGAATCCTAGGATGGAGCCGCTCAGACGGAAAGGCCTGTTTCCATGGCAACAGGAGCAGTTCCTATTGTTTCAGTTTGTCACTCATCACAGCGATGTTTGCCTTGGAGACTGTGCTAAGCATTTCTAGCCGCATTTTGTTGTGGATTCAAGAGATTGGATGGCAATGCTGCTATGGTTACCAGAGTTTTTGTCTTAGGGGAGATCCTAGAATAAAGGTTCCAACAGAAATTTTAAATAATTAGTAGTGGAATAAAAAGAAAAGAAGTTGTGATAACTAACTTCCTCCTGGGACAACGGTAGCAAAGTCTGACTTCCTTGTGTGTGTATGTATGTGTATGCGTGTGCTTATGATGATGAGGTGGTGGGAAGTGAGAAGTGGGAAAGGGTAAGATTAGAACAAGAAATAAAGAGAACATAAAATGATCATCTACCATTCCTTTTAAAAATAAGAAGAGAGAAGAGAAATGGCTCGAAATATGTACAATAAACATTCACATATTCAAGGAATTCCTTTCATCAGTCACTATATAACTAATTCAAATGAATTTCTCCCCACATTCATAAAAATAATCCATTTCCCAGCCAGACCATGACCCCTTCCCTAGCGCTGGTCACTTAGGGTGTTGAAAGGACATACAAAAACAGAAAGAAAGAAAAAAAAAAAAAAACAGAAAAACTTCAAGTCAATGACACGGACACTTTAAAGACATTATTACATTATTTGCTCCTTATTCTTACTCTTCATGAGTCTAGAGATTGAAGCAAAGAAACAGCCATAGAAAAGCCTCAACCAATATTGTCTTCTTTTTTCCAATTATATAGTTACTATTACAACTCCAGAGTAGCAGACCACTGCAAACATGATAGCCATTAGCAAAAATTTATTTTATAAAAAATTACTAAAAATAAAATAATAATATGTTCAGAGATGTATTTTGATTGTATGATTTCATCTTAGTATTTCTCTTACATCAAAAGATTCTACAACATGATAAGGATTTAGGCAAGTGCATTATTTGCATTGTTTCACTTAAATTTCATTAAGAACTTCTAAGGGAATTATCAGTATTTCTATTTTCAGAGAGACTACAGCTAGTTGGTAGAACTATACGTTAGACATAGAGTCCCACTACTTCATCTTTCCAAGGATAGAACATTCCCATTTTTCAAATCACCCCAAATCAGAACCATACTATATGTACACCTTTATTGTTACTGGAACCTGAGAGACCTGTGAATTATCAAGAAGTTGTCAAGAACTGAACAGTATTTTAAATGTCTGTAAATAGTGATGATTTTCCACTTCATTTGTGGCTTTTGACAAATCATCTATTTATGTAGTTACAACGCATTCTTTCAATCTTAGCAAACTTTAATCAGCAATGAACTATTCTGTGACAAATTCTTTAATAGATTATGAATATATGATACTCATTATTTTCCCAGAATATTCTTTTGGGAAATATAGCATGAGATATTTAACTAGATTTAATCATTTGCCTAAAAGTTGAATGGATGCAGCCAAGGTTGATGGGGCACAAAACAGCAGGGAGACATCTGGAGAAGAAACTGGTTCTGATCATAGGGTAGATTGTTCACCCCAATGAAATGGGAAACTTGTTCTACCTCTCTAAGGACCTACACAACAGTGTATGTCCTCCATAAATTGTATCTCTAAATTCCTATACTTACTGGAATGGATCTGTAAGAAAATTCATCTTTCCCTTTTTTTCTTTTCCTAGATTTTGGTCACCCTGCAGTAAAAATACTTCTTAAATGCTATTTTTCTTCCATAAACTTTATTCACTGCATAAATAAGTTCAGAGCTTTTGAAAGGTTGTAGCTTGAAATTCAAGACTATTTACAAGATGTAGTCAAAGAACATACGGTTCAGGAATCACATTAATTGCAGGTGTTGAGAAAACATTTCCATTCTGGACAGTTTTTGAAGATACTGGATGCATGTATGTGCACGCATATGTGTATTCATAATTGTGTGTGTATGTAAATATATGCATAGCTAGTATCAAGTTTTCAGATTTTAACCAGAAGGATAATGAAAGCCTGCATTAGTGCCTTTTGCATAGATAGCATTCTGCAGCTATTTTTTTAATGCACGAATAAATGAATGTCAAGAGAAAGGGATGAATATCGCTTGACTGCCTTAGTGAAAATGGAAAGTTATTATAGGGCTTAACGCAGAGTTTAAGATTCTCATGATCATTTTTCTTTATTGTATTTCTCATTTGCTTAATATTCTAGTTGCTTATACATTTTATGATTAAAAGGTGATTATTTTGTTATAAACAAATAGTACTCAAGATCTATTTTATGCCTTGAATACATACATTATTGAAGTTGGCAAATTATATACTCTCTGCCTTCTATCCAGTGCCACCTACTTGCAACATTCATAGGTTTATTCTTTCATGTGAGAATTATTTATGAAGGCCTTCTCTATGCACTAAGTTGGGTACTGATGGAGGAGAGATGGTCTGGCCATACATACATCTGTGAATGTTCACCCAGAGTACTGTGATTAAAGATGAATATGTATTAAATTACCTTAATTGATGAATATATTAAGATTAATCAGAAGTATATTCCTGCTTTAAAAAAATAAGTCTAACTTGTAACTTCCGAGGATGAACTTGTGTCATCTGATCACCCACAAACTCTTACTAAGCATCAATTATGTGAGTGAGGATTTATTGTGGAGAATAGAGACATGAATCAAAGAATGTCTTCCAGAACATGCACTGTTCCATGACCTGCCCAGTGTCCCAGTCTTGACTTCTGACATTCTATCACCATGGTAGAACATTCTTCTCCTATTTTTCTGTGTGATATTTACTCTATCTTTAAGACTCAACTAAAAAGTTACTTCCCTTTGATGCTTTCCATGGCATTTTGCTCTCCAAAGAAACGTACATGCCACCCTTTCTCTTCCTTTCCATAGCAATCCAACTGCAAATCTATCATGGAAGACGCCGAGTTGATATTCTAATTTTTTTAGATAATTTTAAATACATATGCAGTTATAAGAAATAATATGGGGAGATACCATGTACTCTTTACTCAATTTCCTTTCATTACAATATCTTACTATTTACAATATCACAACTAGAATATTGACATTGATACAGTCAAGATACAGAACATTTCTATCAACAGAAGGATAAATACAACCACATCAGCATCCCACCCACATCTTTATTCTCTCCTCAACTCCATTTCTATAATTTTATCATTTCAATAATGCTATATAAATGGATATATGGCATCATATATATAATATGTAAATAGACACATATAGATAGTATACAAATATATAATCATATTATTATGTATCTATATTATTATATATCTATATAATATATAAGTGGATTTATAAGAATAAATAATAGTATGTAATCTTTTGAGATGCTTTTTAACTAAGCACACTTCTCTGAAAGTCATCCAGGTTGTGTGGCTGTACCAATAATACTGCTGTATTACTGTGTTTCATCATTCACCTGTTGAAAGACATCTGGGCTATTTCCAGTTTTTGACTACTAGGAATAAAACTGCTATAAACATTCATGTACAGGTTTTTGAATGAACTTAAATTTTCATTCTCTGGAATAAATGCTGAAAATTGCACTTGCTGGGTCATATGGTAGTTACATTTATGTATTTAAGAACTTGCCAAGTTATTTTCTAGAGTGGCCATATCATTTTATAACCCCACTAGCAATGCATGAATGCTCTAGTTCCTCTGCATTCTTCTCAGCATTTGGTGTTGGCACCATTGTTTATTTTTTAGTCATTCTGACTGAAAACAAAACAAAACAAAAACAATGTAAACAGACTAATCACAAAACAATATAAGAAATGCTAAGGTAGGGGGCGCCTGGGTGGTTCAGTAAGTTAAGTGTGTGACTCTTTTTTTTTTTTTTTTTAGTGTGTGACTCTTGATCTCAGCTCAGGTCGTGAGTTCAAGCTCTAAGTGGAGCCTATAGAAAGAAAGAAAGAAAGAAAGAAAGAAAGAAAGAAAGAAAGAAAGAAAGAAAGAAAGAAAGAAAGAAAGAAAGACAGACAAAGGTAGAAATAAAGATAGGGTTCAAAGAAACCATGTAGACAAAGCCTAGAATTCAATCTTCAGTGGGGATTTAAAGAAACCTACTGAGATAAGAAGCTAAGTAGGTGGAGTATAGAGGATAAATACAACCCATCCAGGAGAAAAGATAAAGGAAATGCACTTTTCCCAGGCAAAGTGGGGAAATGTTTGCTTGGGATGTTATCAGGCAATGAGGAATTTGAGGAGGAGAAGAGGAGAATGGTAGGAGAAATCAAATAACAAAGAACCTTGTATATCTTGTTGAGACTTGGCCTTCATCCAGACAAAAAAGGCTTGAGATAGAAATAATGATCTCATTTGGAAACACAAATACTTCTTCCCAATTGGCACCATCTTAATTTAGACAATTAACATGTGAGCAGGAAAAGAATACCCAAGAAGGAGACAGAGGAGGAGTGGTCAGTGATAGTAAATGAATCCTTTGTAGGCAGAAAGCTGAAGGATACCAAGTGCAGTTGGAATCCAACGAGGGGTTTAGAGTAGGGGTCAGCAAACTACATGTGTGAGCCACATCCAGCCCACTACCCACCATTGTAAATAAAGTATTATTGGAACACAGCCACATCCATTCATTTATATATTGTCTGTGGGTGTTTTCACATATGATAGCAAAGTTGAGTAGTTGAGACAGATACCCTCTATCCCACAAAATCAAAAATATCTCCTATCTGGTTCTTTATAAAAAGCATTTGCTGATCCTTTGTTTAAAGCAAAGGCACAGTTGATTAAGAAAAGGATCAAGTGTCCTCTGGATTTATTAGTAAGTAGGTTTTTGGTGACTCTGAGAGCAGTTTTCAGTGAAACAGTTGGTGCTGAACATGAAGAATGGGATAAAAGGAAATATAGAGAATAAATGCAGACAACTCTTTCATGATATATTCATCTTCCCATCGCCAACTCACTCTTGCCCCAATCTCCACAATTAAAATGTATTATCTCCATTCGTGGATGAGGAAACAGTGATTCAGAGATTTTTAACAATTTGGCCAAAGTTGCACAGCAAGTAGATAGGGATCAGAACTGAAATCTGATTCTATTTAATCAAAATCCTAATTCTTTCTGCTGGACTGTATTTTCCCTAGAACTTAAGATTCATGAAATTATCTTAGATTCTAAAGCTTGTGAACATAGAAGCCAAAGTATTCTTGTGGTGAAAAGGATATCGTGAAACCTCATCTGTTATTCCTGCCGATGGGTACACTAAAGGAGTAAGATCATTTACTAACTATGTTCAATTAATCCTAAGTCATTCTCTCTCCAAATATAAAAGATTCTTACTCCCCAGACCCTTCTAATTTTCTGAAACTGTCTACTCAGAGTAAGTTTGGTAGATATAATGGAGATCACTTACAATAGCATCTGTTCTAAAATATTTTGCACAGCAAAGGCAATGAATAAATGGAATCTTATAAATTAATAGCTATTAAGGGAACAATAATAACAATAACAATAGGGAGAGGGAAACATTTCTAACAAAAGGAACAGAGAGACCTGGTAGACCTGAACTTCACTATCTTATAAAGCTTTACATTAAAAAAAACCTGATTAAAAGGATATGAAAATGTTTTCCTAATGTGCAATTGATTATTTCCCAAATTCATAGTCTTATGTTATAGGAGACATTAGTTTCACTTTTTCCTCATTTCTTTTTCCAATTGCTGACCAACAATTTTAGGTAAGATAAGCAGGACAGAGAGAGAGGGCTGCTATCCTATATGTCACCATTCATTACAAATCACTTGAAAGCAGTGGTATCCTATCTATCCTTATCCTTGGTAAGGATAATTTTGCTCTAGGGACACTTGGCTATGTCTAGAGACATTTTTCGTTGTCACATCCTGAGACAAAGGAAAGTGCTACTAGTATCTACTGGGCAGATGCCAAGAGATGCTATAACACATCCCACAGTGTACAGAATAGAGGATGGTCCTCCATACCGAAAAGTCTGCTGGCTTAGAATGTCACTAGTGCTCAGGATTGAAAAATCCTGCTTCAGAGGAACACCATGTGGCACATTGGCATTTCAGTCAATGACACAGTCACCAATATTCCAAACATACTAATTATACATAGGCAACCATTATTTGCAAAGTCATAAAGTATAATTCTTAAGCTATCAAGGTTGGAAAAGATAACCTAAATGGAAAATGAAATGGGGACAATTCAAAGAAAAATATAGTGTATTCTATCAGTATTACCAAGTATAATGTTTAATAGAAACTGGCCCTTCTCTTAAAAGATGGCATTACACCCATGTATGACTATATACAAATACCTTTTGGACCAGTAGCCTGGAACTACATAAAAACCGTACAATAAGGACCTATATGAGGCATGTTGCCAATTTATCCACAAAGAGAGAGATAAATGTGTGATCTTAAAGGTATTTGTCACACAAGGCTACAGCTGTGTATAACTAATACCTAATTGCTCATCTAGAACATATTATCTATCAGGCAGAACAAAAGTGGGTAATTTGCTATCATCTACTGAGATGATTTACCAAATTACTGTATAACAATACACTTAGCTCATATTACACTTATGACACTAAACCAATCAAACCCCAGTATAGTCAGATATAATGGTGATTTGACCTAACTTTCCTTTGTGAGTTTTAGAAAATATACTCCAAGGGAATAAATCAAAGATATTATTAAAACCTCAGCTATAAACTGAAATTTACATCTGAATTTTTCCAGAACTACTATAAAGATTTCAATAAAGTTTGGTACTCAAAAATTGTAATATGGGAAAATGCCAGTAATAATTTTAAACATGAATTAAACTTGCCATTGCATTGGTTACTATTATAAAACAAATTACATACCAATATTAGTGTGTAATTTAATTTGAACAGAAATTTACCTTCTTGGATCTTAATAATAAACTCTACAAAGAGAAATGGAGAAAAATCTGATAGTTGACTTTGTCATCAAGTGAGCACTAGAAACACACTCTGGTGAACTGGATCATTGCTCTCACTCCTGTCTTATCTTAGAGTTATAGATTCTATGCTCTTTGTCATATGACCTTGCATCACTTCTCACTAATGTGAGTAGAATATGTTTCCTCACTCAAATTATGTTGAGTTTAGACACATGACTTGCTTTGCCTACTAGGATGTGGGTTAAAGTGACCAAGTCCTAGCTATAAGCTGAAGACATAAAAGGCATTTCATAATTCTGCTCACCCTTTTTGTTTTTATGTCACTTACCAGTAGAGAAATATGCCTCACATACCTATTAACTAATTAGTTAGAAACATGTAAGGCTGACCCACAGACTTGAAAACCAGAAAAAATATTTGTTTCAAGTCAATGGGATTTTTTAGGTTGTTTGTTAGGGCGGCAAAAACTGACTATGACACTTACTAAAGACTTCCTTAGCAATGTTAATACTATGAATGGTTGATGCTTAACTCCCCAATATTTGTTTCCCTGATTTTCAACAGGACACCCACCTTCAGTTCATAAAGTTTAGCAAGAAGTACTGGGCATGAACAAGGTGCTGATATTCCTCTGAGCACATGATTTGATTTCCACCTTTGATGCATGATTTTAGAAGGGCCAATGAGAATATATCTCAGAACTTTTGGAAGACCTACCAAAAAATAATTTTACTGTTTCCTCCTCGTCTTTTACTAAAACGGGAAGCTTAGGATACTACAGACATCTTGTCCACATAAAAGAAAAACGGAATTACCAAGACTTAATTGAACAAAGTTGAAAGTAGAATCAAGAGACAGGGAAACAATTTCTAAAGATGTGGCCTTGTCTTGGGACCCAACTACACCTGAAGAAAAATCCAGCTTTGGATTTTTTTTTTAAGTTTGAATTGACAGTTACTTATTCCTTAATATAATTTGAATTATTAGCCTCTAACCACAGAGAGATTCTTAATGGATATATCATTGCTTATTTCAACTTAAAGGATAAGTAGTAGAGAAAAAATATTTTAAATGCAAATTTCTTTTATTCAAACTAAACCACTCAGCAATTCTGTAATGTGTATAGAAAGAATTCACTGTAGAAAGAGAACAATTATAAAAGTATGTGCAAAATAGATGCCTAAATCTCCTTCTATTCAAATAATTTTCTTGTAAAAGTGAGTATCATTATAAGATAATTATAGTTTATCCAAATCCCAACATGAAATTAACATTTCAATGATATAACAGAATTATAACATTTTTCCTAAAGGACAAAATATTTTATCAATTCAGACTAAATTTGTAATCGTCCAAACTTCACATGAAATGTAACAGATCATCTAAAACTCTACTAAATTTAAAATGAACAAGTTTTAATCCCAGGTTTATAAAGGTACAAAAATACCTTTGATAACAGAGGGAATAAAGTATGTCTGTCCTGAAGTGAAGTCTGCATTAATCTAGTCATCCAGATAAGACAGGCAAAGTATTTGTTTGTAACTGAGTAAGGGAAACTTATTTCTATCACTTAATCGGGTTGTCTCAACTCACTGAAAAGCTTCCCTTGGTGACCATCAGTAATGTATACAAATTGCCTAAAGTGACTAAGTGTTTGATCAGTAAATTACCAGATGTTAATATTTCACTGCTAGTTGCTTAGCTACCACCAATATTTTAGAAAATAATATTCTATTTCTTTGCGTGCAAATGTGAAACACACTATTTTTTATAATTTGTAAAACACTGAATGGTACAAAGAGGATAAAAGCCAGCCATATTCTAAACACAGGATATTTATTACTGTTAGTGTGTTATTATTGTATTTCTCTCTAGAATTTATTTTCTAGAATTACATTGTTTATATTATTGTATGCCTTTTTAATACTTACTATATTTGAATATTTTCCTATGGTAATACTTTGTTAAAAACCATTTAAAAAGTCACAGCAACTCACATCTCACTTTAAGTAAGAGCCAAATTCTTACCATAACCTCCAAGAATGGAATAGATATGGTTATTATTACTATTATTATTATCTCAATTTTATAGATAAGAAAACTGAGACATTCAAATCCTTAAGCAATCCTCTCTACTGATAATGCTATTAAATGGTGATAGGAGGGTTTGAACCTAGGCAGTCTGGTTTAATTTTTTTTAAGATTTTATTTATTTATTCATGAGAGAGGCAGAAACATAGGCAGAGGGAGAAGCAGGCTCCTCACAGGGAGCCCAATGTGGGACTCGATCCCAGAACACTGGGATCAAGCCCTGAGCTGAAGACAGACGCTCAAACACCAAGCCACAGGCAGTCTAGCTTTAGAGAGAATGCTCTGGACCACTGCACTATGCTTCCAATGAGCATGGAATAATTAGGTGTGCTGAATAAACCAAAGAAGGAAGCACCATCCTATTAATAGGATCATGTTTCTTTCATGTGCTTGATCTCCTTCTGAAAAAGGGTAAATTTTAGTTCCTCTAAGACACTATTTTTTCTAATCAGAAGAATGCAGGCAAGAAGATAGAATAGTGAGGCTTTTATTTCTCATCCCTCCTTCTGCATGAGAGGGAACCCCTTCCTTCCAGATGGGTGTGCAAATATGTTGGATTTTTTTTCTTTGTTCCTTTCATCACCTTCACTTGGCTTCCAGATTCACAATGATTTGCATCCATAATGCAAAATAACTGTTGCTGGCCAATGCGTGTACCCTTTAACTTGGGCATAACTTAATTTTTCTTCTTTTTCGTATTTATAGCACAACTTGTTAGTATACTATTAATAGCAGCAATTTTCAACCGATTATATCATAGTTGTAGTCAATTCACCAGCATACTCTGTTCTCCCATCCCATATATACTGCATCCTAATATAATTTCTCTTATTGAAATATGAGTTGTTTGCTGAATGCATTATGAAACTCCACATGAATGTATTATGAAAGCAATACTTTCTAGCTGTGCTCAGCTTTGCTCCAGCTTTGCTCAAATATGTCATGGGGGAAGGAGGAGGGTTCCTCCTTTAATCCTTGAAAGGGAGTGAGTAAACCAATGTTCACACCTCTTTCATCAAAAGAAGACTAAAATACACTTAAACTTCACTGTCCTCTAGGACTACCCAGAACACGATTTCTCAAAATAGAACCCATGGACAACATCTGCATCAGAAGCAGCTCAAATGCTTGATAAAAATGAGGACTATTATTCCCCATCCTAATTTTTTACTGACTTGAAATTTGCCAAAGCGAGGCAAAGGAATTTAGATTTTTAACAAGTACCTCCAAGTAAGTATATGTGTGTATTAATACATGTTAAACATTATTATTCAAATAAATGTTCAACATCTTCTATGGGCCATTTTCTATGCTGCTTTCTGAGACTACAATGATCAATAGAAAAAGACATAATCCCTGTCTTCAAGGAATTTCAGCCTAGAGAGGAGGCAGATATTAATCAAATGACCACAAAAAAGGCACAGAGAATCTCTACTACTACAGGAACTATGACGGAGAGAACATCCAAAGTATGGATGCTTGGCCATGCCAGGAATTTCAAGGAAAACACCTCTGAAATAAAATCCGAAACAGTATAAACTAAGTCAGGAAGAGGAGACAAAGGTTGAGCTCCAGAGAGTGGGAAAGTGACATCATAAATCATGCTTCAGAAGGAGCACAAAGAGAGACAGGTGGGCATAGGAAGCCCAGCATGATGATAGCAAATGGGTTGGAGGAGTAGGTTTAAGAAGCAGCAAGATTGGTAGTAGTGGCTGGACAACACTGTATCTGTAGACTAGCTCTGCCTTTACCTTCTACAAATGCAATAGGAACCCCTTGGAGGGCTAACATGAGGAGAGGACACTGGCAGGGTGATAGCTGAGATTATTCTTATTGACCCTAGAACTATGTAGTCACACAGGATAAGCACTAGCCATATGTAACTATTTAAATTTAAATGTAATAAAATTAAAAGCTCAATTCCTCATTCACACAGACTACTTTTCAAGTGCTTAGTATTCACATGTGGCTGGTAATTACCTATTAGAGACAGCACAGATATAGAATATTCATTGTCGCAGAAATTTCTAACAGCAGTGCTGCTTAGAGGTGGTCTGCAGACCCCAGCGTGGTAACCCAACCCTAAAAGCTGGTTAGAAATACACATCGTCAAGTCCTGCCCTGTATGCTAAGATTCTTGGGTGACTTCTATACCTATTACAGATTGAGGACCATAATTCTGAAAGGTAACTGAACATTCAGTGAAATCCTAAATAATAATCTGATGCTTTGAATGGGGTGAAAATCACAGATAAACTTCTAATATAGAGGATAATGACTAAAGAGATGTCAATATTGCCAAGTAAAGGACCAGTCTGAGCCTCAGTGTCACAGGATCTTTACAAGCCCCTTTAGGAGCTCAGTGAAATATACACATCACCTGATTCAAATCAAATGTTTTACATTTGAAAAGAGCATTGTCTTATAGTTCTTTCCAAACATGATTTTAGGTTTTCCCCCCACTAACCCCCCTTCCTATCCATTCCCCTGTATTATCCCTCTCTAATGTCTGGCTGTTGTGAGTAGGACCACTACATATCATACCAATAGAATCCAGGCTGTGACACAAAAAGCTTAATTTTCTTTTTAGGGTTCCCGGTGGAAGACTATAATATGTGAAATGTTATTTGTTAGATCGTTAAGAGAAACTAATGAACTCACTGGCTTCCTGAAATTGTATTCTATTTTTCAGAGGTATGGGTGCCTATTTATTTTTAACTGTACTATTATCATACAAATAGATCAACTTGTGATTGTTATGGATTTCAGACACACAATCCACTCCACTTTCACTGCACTGTCTGTTAGGTGACAAACTACTTGAGGAAGCTCACCAAAATGCCACCCTTGTAAACAAAGCATGAGAACATATGTGGGGATGCAAGAAAACTTCTTTCAAACAGCTAGCCTGTGCTATGGGTTAATTTTGAGCTAGAGTATAGCTACAATATCAACATGACAATAATCTTAAAATGAATACTCACCTATAGTAAACACACACTAATCAGGATGAACTGAATTTTTGTGTCCCCTCCCCACCCAAATTCACATGTTGAAGCCCTGACCCCCAGTGCAATGCTATTTGCAGACAGGGCCTTTGGGAAGTAAGATTAGGTCATGAAGGGTAACAGTCTTCCTTGACCAAACCTTAGTCAAGCTCCTTTGTCTGAGGCCTCTCCCCAAGGAGGCCTCTACCCAAGAAGGCCTCAACTTTTATATTACCCTGTCCACCTCTGCATTGTCTGATTTCAGCAAAAATCCTGATAAGTCAGGTAAGCCAGAATTATCCACCCTCAATATCCAGTCACAGAATTATCCACCCTCAATATCCAGTCACCCTGATAGATAACTGGGTTCCTCATCCCCCATTCCCCTCAGGCGATGTCTGGTCACATAGCCTGCCTTCAGCAAGAATCCTGCTAGATGAATTTAGCCAGAATCCCCCTTACTCCTGATGTTTCCTCTTAGTAATTTTCCTTCCAGCAACTTCTACCCTGCTCTTTGGGCTATAAACATTCCCTCCATTCCTTGTTGTATTCAGAGTTGAACCCAATCTCTCTCCCCTACTAGAAAACCTCATGGCAGTGCCCCTCCCTTTACTATCCTGATAGTTCTGAATTAAGTTGGCTTTACCATTTTATTATATTTTATCTTATATTATTTTATCAGGTAAGTGTTTTTTGTTGTTGTTGTTGTTGTTGTTTACTGAAACATAATTGACATTAGTTTCAGGTGTACATCACAATGATTTGGTATTTATATATATTGTGTAATGACCACCACACAATACTCAAGTTAACATCCTTCTCTATACATAGTCACAACATTTTTTTTCTTGTGATGAGGACTTTTAAGATCTACTTTCAACAACTTTCAAATATGCAATACAGTATTATTAACCAGAGTCACCATGCTGTACATTATATCTCCATTTTAACTAGTGTCACAAATATCTTTAACAGAGTGAGACTATCGATGGGATTATTGGTGTGTTGAAAAGAGAAAGAGATATCTCTCCCTCTCTCCATCTGTGAAAGCATGGAGGAAAGGCTATGCAAGGACACAGTGAGAAAGAAGGGTCTGTTTTCCAGGAATACCATTCATTCCAGAAACTAAATTTGCCGGCACCTGGATCTTGGACTTCCAAGCCTCCAGAACTGAGACAAATAAATTTCTTTTGTTTAAGACACAGTTGATAGCAGCCTGAGCAGACTTAGACGCTATGTGCCAGGCCCAGGGCTACATACCTGGCAAATATTGTCCCATTTATCTTTACTTAAATTATTACTAAGCTGAAGTGACTAATATCACAAATACCTTACAAATGAGGAAATTTAGGTTTGCAGAGATCAAGTAACTTCCCAAGGTCACTCTGTCATTGTTCCAAAGTCATCTCATATTTACTTTTTTTTTTTAAAGATTTTATTCATTTATTCATAGAGACAGAGAGAGAGAGAGAGAGAGAGAGAGAGAGAGAGGCAGAGACACAGGCAGAGGGAGAAGCAGGCCCCATGCAGGGAACCCGATGCGGGACTCGATTCCGGGGCTCCAGGATCACACCCCGGGCTGTAGGTGGCGCTAAACCGCTGCGCCACCAGGGCAGCCCTTTACTTTTAATCCAAATTCGATGAAAATCCATGTAAAGCTTTAAGCAATACAGAGGAAAAATACGACAGCTGTAGAGCCAATCAAAGCATTGAAAACTCTGCTAACAGATTTTGACAGCTATATTAAACTATTACCTGCATTTAAACAGATGCTATTATTTTTATGAATATAATTAGGCTGTGTGTACAAAACAAATACATCTGTGGTTATTTCTTGTTTTCAATCTGAGAAATCTTACTCATTTGGATTCATGTCGCACAGACAAGATGGCCTGCTAAACATATAAATGCACATCAAAAGGGAACTCCTGTATGGATTGAAAACCTGAATTCTAATCCTTTTTTTGTAACTAATTTTGCAAACTTGGGCAGGTCTGTATCTCTTAGGACAAAGAGTTCTGTTGTGGGAAGAAGGGGCTGGTCTTAGCATCCTCCCCAGAGTTAACACTCTGGTTTTGTGTTCTCAAAGAAAGCCTTATCAAGAATTCTATTATATCAGCTGACAGAATAAAATATTTTATCTTTATAACAAATTTAAGTCTTTCTATATGATTACTTTGAATTTTGATCTGTAGGGTCAAAAAAAATAAAGGAATACGAAAGAAAGAAAGAAGAAAGAAAGAAAGAAAGAAAGAAAGAAAGAAAGAAAGAAAGAAAGAAAGAAGAAAGAAGAAAGAAAGAAAGACATTTAGGCAGAGAAACAGAGAGAGAATGAAAGAGAGAGAGAGAAAGGGAGCCAGAGGGAAAATATGAGGAAGAGAAGAAAGAGGGGAAGGAGGGAGGAAGGAAAGGAAGTGGAAAAAAGAAGGCAGGAAGGAAGGAAGGAAGGAAGGAAGGAAGGAAAAAGAAAGGAGAGCGAGAAAGAAAAAAAGATCAATCAAAAAAAAAAAAAAAGAAAGAAAGGTCAATCATATATACTATTCTACCAAAAAGAAATATAAAATTTCAGCCATTGTTTAGCTGATAAAATCCACTCTGCTAGGAAATGTTAAATAATTAGTTGTATTGGCCAGGTCTCATTCAGTTGCAAGTGAACAGAAACCCATTTCAAAATGCATAAAGTAAAAGCAACAACAAATTTATTGATTCACATAAAATGAAAAGTTCATGGGTGGGTATGGCTTTAGGAAAATATCTCTGCCAGCAGCTCTGGGCTTACATACTGTCCCACTTCTCTTTCTAATAAAAGCCCCCAAATTGAATCTCATTGGCCAAAAATGCGTTCATGTGCTCCTATTTAAAGCAATCTTTTGGTCAAAAAAGGGTCATATGCCTATTCTTTGAACCAAAGATGAGGGCAGTTTCACTCTTAGTCACTTAGAAACCACAAGAAAAATCCAGGTAAGATTACCATATAGCTGGCAAGCAAAAAACAGTAGTCATCTATTTTACCAAGAAATATATTAATAATACTGGTAATAATGGCTATGTGAGTGGTTCCCCCATCTTACTAAAGAAAATATAATTATAGAGGCATACCTTGGAAATACTATGGGTTCAGTTCTAGACCAATGCAATAAAGTGAGTAGGATAATAAAGCCAGTTAAATATATTTTATTGCCCAGTACACATGAAAGTTATGTTTATGCTCTACTGTTTTAAGTGTGCAATAGCAAACTCATGTCTAAAATATATACCCTAATTTAGAAATATTGCTAGAGAATGCTAACCATCCTCTGATATTTCACCAAGTCATAATCTTCTTGCTGTCGGAGGGTCTTGCTTCCGCGTTGATGATACTGACTAATCAGGGAAGTGGTTGCTGAAAAGTGGAGTGTCTATGGCAATGTCTTCTAACAAGGCAATGATAAAATTTGCTACATTGACCGATTCTTCCTTTAACAATTTCTATAAAGCACACAATACTGTTTGGTAGCATTTTACCCATAGTAGAACTTCTTTTGAATTTGAAGTCAAACCTCTCAAATCCTGTCTCTGCTTTGAGAGCTAAGTTTATGTAATATTCTATGTAGTCTATGTAATGTTCTTTGCTGTCATTTCAACAATCGTCATAGCACCTTTACTAGGAGTAGATTCCCTCTCGAGAAACTTCTTTCTTTGCTTATTGATAAGAAGCAATTCCTCATCTGTTCCAGTTTTTTCATGATTGTAGCAATTCAGTCACATCTTCAGTCTCCACTCTGATTCTAGTTCTCCTGCTATTTTCACCACATCTGCAGTTCCTTCCTCCACTGCAGCCTTGAAGCCCTTGAAGTCTTCCATGGGAGTTGTGATTAACTTCTTCCAAGCTCCTGTTAATGTTGATATTTAGTCCTCTCTCATGAGAGACTAAATATAAAATCTTATGAATCATGAATGCTCTTAATGGTATCTAGAATTGTGAATCCTTTCCAGAAAGTTTTCAACTTACTTTATCCAAATTCAAAAGAAGAATCACTAGCTATGGCACCTATATAGCCTTACAAAGTATATTTCTTAAGTAATATGACTTGAAATTTGAAATGAGTCCCTGACTCATGGGCTACAGAATGGATGCTGTATTGGCAGGCATGAAAACAACATTAATCCCATTGTCTATCTCCATCAGAGCTTTTGGGTGACCAGGTGCATTGTCAGGGAGCAGTAAAATTTTGAGAGATCTTTTTTTCTGAGAAATAGATCTTAACATGAGGCTTAAAATAGTCAGTAAACCATATGGTAAATAAATGCACTGTCATCCAGGCAGGCTTGCTGTTCTATTTATAGAGCATAGGCAGGGTAGACTTTGCATAGTTCTTAAGGGCCCTAGGATTTTTGGAATGGTAGATGCGTACTGGCTTCAACTTAAAGTCATCAACTGCTTTAGCATCTAACCAGAGTCAGTCTCTGTCTTTTGAAACTCTGAAGTCAGGCACTGACTTTTCCTCTCTACCTATGAAAGTCCTAGATGACATCTTCTTCCGATAGAAGGCTATTTTGTCTGAATTGAAAATCTGTTGCTTAGTGTAGACACCTTATCATTAATTACCTGAGCTAGATATTCTGGATGACTTGCTGCAGCTTCTACATAAGCACTTGCTACTTCACCTTACACTTTTATGTTATGGAGATGCTTCTTTCCTTCAACCTCAAGAATCAACCTGTCTTTAGCATCAAGCTTTTCTTCTGTAGCTTCCTCACCTCTTTCAACCTTCATAGGATTAAAGAAAGTTGGGGCCTTGCTCTGGGTTAAGCTTGTGCTTAAGGGAATGTTGTAGCTGGTTTGACCTAACTAAACCACTGAAACTTTCTCCATGTTGGCAAAAAGTCTGTTTGCCTTCTCGTCATTTGGGTGTTCACTACAGTAGCATTTTTAATTTCTTTCAAGAACTTTTCCTTTGCATTCACAATTTGGCGAACTATTTGGCACAGGAAATGTAGCTTTTGGCCTATCTCAGCCTTTGACATGCCTTCCTCATGAAACTTATGCATTTCTAGCTTTTAACTTATTATTTTTTAAAGATTTTATTTATTTATTCACAGGAGACACACACACACACAGAGAGAGAGAGAGAGAGAGAGAGGCAGAAACATAGGCAGAGGGAGAAGCAGGCTCCATGGAGGGAGCCAGACATGAGATCTGATTGAGGGACTTCAGGATCGCACCTGAGCCAAAGGCAGATGCTTAACCACTGAGCCATCCAAGTGTCTCTAGCTTTTGATTTAAAGTGAGAGATGTGCAACTCTTCCCTTCCCCTGAACACTTAGAGACTATTTTAGGGTTTTTAATTGGCCTAATTTCAATATTGCTGTATGCCAGGGAATAGGGAGGCCTGAAGAGGGGGAGAGGGATGGTAAGGGCTTTGGTGGGGCAATCAAATCACATAGAACGTTAATTAATTAAGTCTGCCATATTATAGAGATGCAGTTTATGGTGCCCCAAAAGAATTACAACAGTGACATCAAAGATCACTGATCACAGATCACCATGAGAAATACAAAAATTTTAAACAGTTTGAAATATTGAAAGAATTACTTTAATGTAATGCATAGACACAGAGTGAACAAAATGCTAATGGAAAAATAGTGCCAATAGACTTACATGATGCAGGATTGCTACAAACTTCCAATATGTAAGAAATGGAATATCTGCAAGATGCAAAAAAGCAAAGCACAATAAAACGAGGTAGCCTGTAGTTGTAAATTATTGAGCATTCCTTATATGCTCAGAATTGTGCTAAATACTTTACACATATTACTGACTTTATCTTACATACAGATGAAGAAATAGAAGCTTAAAGAACTTGTATCACTTGTACAGATTTCTAAAGCTAGTAAGAGGCAGAGCTAAAGCACAATATGGATTTATCTCATTTCCCAATTTATGATCATATGACTCTTAATTATATATTTCCTAAAGAACTAAGTTGGTATCTCATTCTTAGAGTCAAAGAAAATGAAAGCATTAAAGTAAAATAACTTTACAATGTAGCTTCAAAAAACAAAGGTTTTGCAAAAACAAGAGTACAATAGAATATGATTTATTAATAATGTCCAGAATGGATCTATGACATAATCAGAAACACAGTTTTAAATAACTCAGTTACCTTACTTCCAAAGTACTGTGATGATCAAAAAATAGTTTTTAGAAAATATATGCCTATGTATGTATGCGTATGTGTGTACACACAAATGCATAATTAGAATTCAATGTTCACAAAATAGTTATTAACAATCAGAACATGTAAACCTCTGAGAACTATCCACAACTCTTACTAGTTACATCAGAAATACAAATTATATCAGTTACTATTGATATCAGAATTATTTTAAGTCATGCAGCTCAGGATACTGGGATACCATTAACCAGTCATTCAAAAGTTGACTATTCATATACATATAACCATTGACTTTTGCAGCTAGTCATTGAGTTACTACAATGGCATGACTCTGAGCTAAACAATTTTCTATATTAAGGATTGACAAATGGTAGCCTCTGGGTCAAACTCAGCCTGCTGCCTGTTTTTGAAAATAAAGCTTTATTGGAACACAGTCATGCACACTGATTTACCTATTGCCTATGACTACTTTTGTACTAAGTGGTAGAGTTAAACAGCTGCTACAGGAAACTTCTACACTCAGGGATTGAAAATATTTACTACACCATCCTTCACAGAGAAAGGTTGTCAAGCCTTGTTCTAGAATTGCATGCGCATTGCATGGAGGACTTGAATTTTAAAGGGAAATTGCCAAAACCCTATTTTCCCCCTCCTCTTTTGTAAATCTGAAGGAAGGAAGATAATATTTTATAAATACAGACTGAATTTCTAAAGCTGTAAAAAGAACATCATATCACACCTCAAACCAACCTTTGAAAATGAGGTAATGAACTGCTTACCAGGCCAGCTGCTCCAGAATAATTGAGAGTTCACGTGGATGCCTGGAAAGTCCTCTCCTGCTTTTACTCCTTTAAATTCTGTTTCTATTCGGCCTTTAAAAAAGGAGTTAATGAGCTGGAGTCTTTTCATTTGTGCTCTTTGGGACAGCTGTCATTTGGGAGCTATGACATGAACTTTCTTTTTAAAAAGGTTCCTTAAAACCTTTTAAACCTTAAAACCTTCTGTTAATGGTTTCCTTTTCATTGGTTTCTACAAATCATGTCTTGTTTCCTTCCCACTAAATCATGATGACCCTGCAGTCATATATGAATTAGACACGTTCAACCCTTAACAGGCATTCACAGCACCATGTGGCTACTGAGGGACTTTGCTTACCCACATGTCCTTTGAAGGATTAACTAGACACTTGGCCTTTATTGGTCTGTACTTGGAATTGCCATATTTTATCTGTTTTTCTTAAGCAGCTTGGGCTCTGGATGACCCACTTGCAGTGAAGAAGGTATTTGCTTAACATTAGAGCATATTGTATTTTCCCTGATTCTGAATTAAACTCTAGGGCTAATGCCTTCATTTTCTACGCACAGACTGATTACTCCAATTTTATCTGATTGGATGGAAAGAGGGTATTTTGGATGGGAAATTTTCATCTTGATCCTTTATCTTCAACTCTAGATGGCACAGGGAATCCCTGATCAAATTTCCAGCAGTTACATGCCGATGACATATTAGGCATTAGGGTATACCACTGAGAAATACCTCTAATGGTCTGCCAGTTGCTGGATACATTTTGCTTGTGCTATTTAAATAAACTAGACATGTTTCATTGTGCACCATAATGTTTCACTGCTGGCCTCACGAGCCTTAGATTTTTCTGATTTTCAACAAATTCAAGAGTAAAGATGTGAATGTGAACATATATAAGTATTCACCCCAAGCCAGAACAGAATATATCCCCCTCAAAGGAAGAACACATTTTTGGTTGTAAAGAGACCATATGGCTACCAGAAAAGCAAAACAAACAACAACCCTTAGAATATTTTAAAATCAGCACAGGAAAGCTGTTGACAAGGAAAACAGGATTATAATGTGGGTGAGAGAACCAGAACTCTGAGTTAAGATCTTCCCTAGAACAACTCATTCATTGCTACATTCCATTCCATTTACAGGGAGAAGTTGACTCCCCTCCCCACCCCAAGGTCCATATATTCCCAAAGAGTGTTTGCATCAGCTCTCATATCTGTAAGTTCCCTTTCTGAAATGCCAATTCTATGTACTGAAACTACTAAAATGAAAATAGAAATGCTTCTACTAAGTCTATGGTTACATACATTTTGGTACAACTGCTTTAAGGCTTATTGAAAATACAGAGTGTGCTCAATGCATGCTTTTTCCCTATCAAACATCCATCCAAGGAAAAGACCACGTCACCATGAGATCTGTTTCAGTAGGCGGCATGTGACAAACCAACTGGAGTCAGGAACCCCAGGTCTTTTTCTCTACAACTCTTGGAAAAGATGCATTCTTTTTAACTGAGAATGCCTAGCTGCTTATGGATAAGCCTGGAGGTATAAGCATACTTGCTCCAGAAAGGCAAACTCTGTCTGACAATGAGGTCAGCACAGACAGCAGAGTTAGGAGACTTGAAAGATGAATCCCAAATGGCATCCTTTGAGCCCAAGAGTGAAACACTCCCTAAGGAAGAGCTGCTGTAACTTCAGTTAGCTAATAAATTCACTTTTTGTTTAAGCCACTTAGAGATGCCACTTGTAGGATAATCACAAACCACAGTATTTTTGAAATGACAAAAAATAATAAAGTTATTATGATATGCTTATCAGATATTGGAATTTTGAAGATATATGTTACTTGAGAGAAATATGTTAATATGTGAGAAGGGAGGAGGAAGATTCTGGATGAGTAAGCACAATTCATAGGCCTGGGTGAAACACAGAACAAATAGGCACACTGGAAGGAGAGGGTGATGGGCTCTGATGGAAGGGGCATTTTCAAAAGTGAAGTGAGCAGACACAGAAGACATGCTTTCATGTGCTTGACCACTATGGCTGCTGTTAGAAATGATTTAGCAAAATGAGAGATCTATAGTTTTATGTAGGGCTGAAGCAAAAATACCCAGCAAAACTTTATCTCCAATGATATTACCTCTGTCATGAGTCAGAGTACCTGATCTGTTAATATTTATTTCCCATTTTTGACTCGTTAACAAATACCTCTACCACTTATCAGATCAGAAGTTTCCAACAACCATACTGAGCCACTCTAAGGTTGAACAGGTGGGTCCTGAAGTGGCTAAACCCTCGAACAAGTCATTGTCAATTATGAAAAGCCATGAACAGCAACAGTAGAGAATCACAATAGTCATGTGTGTTTTGTTCAAGTCATTTTCCTCATTTGCAAAGGGAATAGAATATAGAGATCATTTACGATAGAGATTTGTAGTGGAAAATTACACTCAATAAAAAATAGTACATGAAAACTGTCTATGTAGCACCTTAGTATGAAGGTACTAAGTAAATTATAGCTGCTATATTTTCTACAAATAAGTATTACATTTGCCAATTACATTTGCATTTGTCTGTAAATGCATATGTTTAAGAATGAAATTATTTTCCCCAAACAGAATGTATACATGAAAGTATCTATAAAAGGAAAAGACTTGATTTTTCAGAATGCTTTATTGTTGGCATTGTTGAAATCCTGGAGTTACAGAAGAAAAATGCATAGAATCATCTCTAATTATTCCATCCTTTTAATCAGGTAATTTATTTACTACAAAGAAATTTTTCACACTGGAATTACTGGATGGCACAATAGAATAAAATTGGATTTGAACAACAATTTGAGGCTCTCGTGTTTTTTATGAATAAAAAATATGCATAAATAAAAACAGATTAATAATATACTTAAATTATTACTTTTTCTAGTCTGTTTATGTCCAAATTTCAAAAAAAATAAATATATATTAATCATGCCACTTAACAGCACAATCATTAAAGATCAGCATACTTTTATAAAAGCTGAAAGGGTCTAACAGACTTGCAAAAAGTTTTAGCCTCATCAGAAAGCTGCATTTAGGAGTCAATCTAAAAAGTTGTGAAAGCAAATACAGAAAATTGTGTCTATGCATTAAATATTCAGCAAGATAACATGGTAATATGACACTGGAAAACTATTAAAAAGTGTATTTCAGAGTGCATATGGAAGAAAAGAACAAAAAATATTTCAATGGGCTTAAGATTTGTGACTTTATCCTGGGATGAATACAGTAAAATCAATGAAGAAAAAAATTGAACAAAGATATAAAAGAGATACTATGTTTTTCTGATAACAGAAATGGAGACTAAATATAAAATCATTGCTTCTTGTTGATGCCTCCTCTACCTCAAATAATCCAAATCCACCCCACAACCTAGCCTCTCCCTTCTCTTTTATAATGCACTTTCTGAAATTGCAATAAAACATGCAAACAGAAAAATGCACAGAGAAATTTACGATTGTTTTTGACACCTATATAAATGGACTTGCATGGTATGTATTCTTTAGTTGTTGTTTTTTATTTTAAGTAGGATCTAGGCCCAGTATGGAGCCCTTTTGGGTTTCTTCTATAAAATATTATGGTTATGAGATTTTTTTCCCCCTTATTGTTACATATAGTGGTAGTTTTCATTGTTGTGTATGTATATACCACACAAGTTTAGCTATTAAAATAATACTATTACAAATAGCCTAGAGCAGGGACGCCTGATTGGCTCAGTGATCATGCCTGAGCCAAAGGCAGGGGTGATCCTGGAGTCCTGGAATCAAATCCCCCATCGGGCTCCCAGAGGGGAGTCTGCTTCTCCCTCTGCCTATGTCTCTGCCTCTCTCTCTCTGTCTCTTATGAATAATTAAATTAAATTAAATTAAATTAAATTACCTAGAGTAGCATTTCCTACTCTTTTTTTTTTTTTTTTTCTAAGTCCACCCAAGAGTGGACTTTCTAGGTAGAAGTTTTGTGGTTATTTACCTTTAGGTTTCCAAACTGGTTGTGCTAGTTTACCCTATTATATGCACTGCTTGGATGTTTCCATGGGTCCATAACCTATCAGTATTTAGTATTACCATGTTTGTTTGTTTTAATTTTAGCCATTTTTATATGTAATGACTTCTCATTAAGTTCTTTTTTATTGAAATATATACACAATAAAATACACTGATAGTTAAGTGTTCAGTTTGATGGTTCTCACCCTTGTAACTACTATCCAAAACGACATACCCTATAAATACCCTATAGAACATTTCCATCACCACAAAATCATCCTCTTGCCTTTTCTATTCAATTTGGCACTTCCTTCTAAACTATTATTGTCCTAATTCCTATCGCTATAGTTCTCTTCTCGGACTTCAAGTAAATGAAATCCTATAGGATATAATTATTTATGTATGGCTTCTTTTGTTCAAAATTGTGAAATTGTGTAGTGTTTTTAAAGCTATTTATTTATTTATTTATTTATTTATTTATTTATTTATTTAGCACCCAAGCAGGGGGAGGTGCAGAGGGAAAGGGAGAGAGAGAAAGAACCTCAAGCAGTCTTCCCGCTGAGTGCAGAGCCCGACATAGGGCTCCACCCAGGGCTTAGTGTGGGCCTAGATGTTAGGACCTTAGATTATGACCTGAGCTGAAATCAAGATTCAGGCAGTTAAGTAACTGGGCTACCCAGGAACCCCCCATATTGTGTGTTTACCACTGCATTTATGATTCATCATGACATGGCATGTATCAGTACTGTTGATTTACTTTTTATTGTCAAGAAGTATTCCACTGCATGAGTATACCACAAGTTGTTTATTCCATTCTCTCCTATTGATGAGCATTTGAGTTGTTTCAAATCAGGGGCTATTTTGATGAAGCTGTGATAAACATTTTTATAGATCTTTTTGTGGACCTATGTTTTTATTTATCTTGCATAAATACTTAAAATAGAATTCCTGGGCTGTGGGGTAAAACAGTTATGTTCAACTTTATAAGAAATTGCAAAACATTGATTCAACGTACTTGTACAATTTTACATTCCCACTAGCATATATGACAGTTACAGTTGCTCCACAACTTTGCCAACAATTATTATTGTCACTCTTAACAGTTTTCCCTTACAGTGGATGTAAAATTGTACATATTCATGCTTTTAATTTATTTTTTATTGAATTACAGTTGATATATCACTGCGGTTTTCATTAATATTTCTCTGGTGACTAGCATAGAGACTTTTTGTACATATTTGTGCTTACTGGTCATTCTTTTTAAAAAACTTTTAATATTTATTTAATAGATTGCCAACTTTGTCTCCCCCACACACACACTTGGAATTTCATCTTATTTCCATGTTGAGTAATGAAACAATGACAAAACTAATAAGAATACAGTACTTCAAAAAGAGAAACTAACAGAGCTCACTTTCTTTTAACAGGCAAAATATAAATATATGCACTTTAGAATGCACACCAGTTTAGTTACTAAAAAATTCAAATGACATCTTGAAGTATGTAGACAAATCCAGGGTGTGTAAGAAGAGCTGAGACACTATGCAACTGTTAGAGGGCTCTTGGCACTGCATCTCTTGGACACTAGCTGAATCCTGACATGGGGGAAGATTTTAGCTAATGCTATATGGAGATACGGAAAGTATTAGGTTAACTTAGGGCTGTAGGAACCAAACACAGAATACTAAACACTGAGGAAAGCATCCACCCCAGGAAGTACTTTACTTTCCAAGAGCTCTAAACTGGCATCGCTCCCAGGGCTCACATGGCGGACATTATCCTCTGTGTTCCATTTGGCACAGCAAGTGGCAGTGTCTTTGCGACTTATGATGGTGATGCAGCCCCTTCAAGTGGCTTTCACCACCTTATCAATGAGGGTTTTGTTTCCTTGGTCAACAGCTTCCCAAACATGTCCACAAGTCCATTCCACATAATCTGCTTATTTAAGCAACTGCTTCAGTATTTCTTGCTATTCTTGGGACTATAGTACAAGTTCCATCCAGTATTTCTTGCTATTCTCGGGACTATAGTACAAGTCCATCCAGCCATCTGGACAGTGGCTTGTCCAGTCTTGGCATTCTCATCAAACTTGTCAGCAGTGACTAAGTCAATAGGTAAGGTAATCCTCATATCATTCTTCTTTGACAATTTTGGCTCTGTCTTCACCAATTACCAGGTTGTTGAGCACCTTAAAGAAAGCAAAAGCCACTCCACCACCAATAATCACCTCATTGACTTTGTCCAGCACATTATCTATTAGCTGAATCTTGTCTGAAAACTTAGGTCCACCTGGATGGCCAGGAAAGGCTGTTCTGAGCTCTCTGGTATTGACAAAGGAGTTCAGTTCCTTTATCAAGAAACCTACAGCTTTCTGTGGCCAACTGATTCCCACCATGGAGCTGTGGGTTTGGTGAGCAGTGCCGAAAGCATCATTTCCACAGACATCCTCTTCCTTGGAAAGTGAAGCTTGGAAGGCTTCTATTTTGGCTCAGTCTTAACCTTATTCTCATAATTATCTCTTTCCTTCCCTTCTTCCACCACATGAAAGCAAAGGTTCTCCAGCCAGATGACAGACCCAGCAGCTGGGTCAGCACAAACTTTCTTCACTTCCAGACCCATACAAAATATTCTTGCTCAGCAGAGATTTGAATTCTACGGCAACTGCTCCAAAGAGAACCTGTCAGGTATAGGGGCACTATCAGGCCAGCCTAGATGACTCATAAGAACAATTGACTTGGCTCTATCGTTCAAGCAGAATGTGTTGCTTTGGATGGCAGCCTTGATTCTCTGGTTGTTTGTTATCTGGTTGTTCTCATAGAAACACTGAAGTCTACTCTTATGATGACCTACTTCCCCTTCATGTCCAGTTTGTCCAGAGGCAGCTTGTTAGAAAGAAATGTCTTGGCAATACAGTGGTGGTGAGGCTTAGATTTTAAACAACAGCATTATTGGCTATTCTTGTATCTCCTTTTGCAAAGTATCTTTTCAAAAGTTTTACCCTTTTTATTGGGTTATTTATAAGATTGACTTGTGAAGTTCTTGATATATTCTAGATAAAAGCCATTTTTCAGATTTATGCATTTTGTAAATATTTTGTTTAATTTATGGATTTCTTGATGATTTCTTTTGAAAGAAGTTTTTAATATTGATGAAGTGCAAATTATCAATTTTTATAATGACTGGTGGTTTTTTGTTGGGTTAAAAAAAATCTTTGCCTACTAAGGTGACAAAGACAATTTCCTATGTTTTTCTCTAGAAGATTTATGGCAGAAGATTTTATATTTAGGCTTTTGATACATCTTGAAGTAATTTAACTTTGGTGTATGGAGTGACCTACAGAATTGACCCAGCACTTTTTGTTTAAGGGGACTTCATTTCTACTGAGTGGATTTAATTTAGCATCTTCGCTGAAAATAAGTTGTCTCTCTAGGTACTTCCATCTGTGTCTATACCTAAATTTAGACTCTCTCTTTTGTTCTACTGATATATTTGTCTCATTCTTTATACCAATGCCACAGTCTTAATTAATGTAACTTTATAATGGTTCTTAAAAGAAGGAATGTATGTTTTTCTATTTTGTTCATTGTAAAAATCTCCTTGTAATTCCATTTTAATTTTAGAATAGTTCATGAATTTCCTCAAAAAATCCTTCTGAGATTTTGACTGGGATTGAATTGAATCTGTAGAGGTCTGATTGCTTTTAAGGTTTACTATTTAACTTTTGTTTTCACTAATTGAACTATGACATATCACAGTATATTTCTTTTTGTATCTATGTTGCCTGAGTTTTACAGAACTTCCTCAATCTTAGCCTTGAATCCTCTAATTAGTTTTTTAAAAAATCTCGGTTACAATCTTCACAACTATTGCTTTTGCCTGATTAACTCTTCCGATTTTAAGACTTCAATTACATTAGACATTTATACTATATTCTAATTGTCTGTTATAGTCTCAGGTTTTCCATATTTCTGGAGCTTCTTGTTTCAGTTTGGACATTTTCATTTGACCTATCTTCCAACTCACCTATTCTTTCTTCAGCTACATCTAATTGATGATTAAACTCAACCACAGATTAATAAGATCTCAAATAGTGAAATATTAACTTCGATTATTTTAAGTTCTAGAATTTCCAAATTCCAAATATTCCCATCATCTGCTAAAATTTCCATCTTGTCACTTAATTTCTGATAATATTAATTTAAAAGTTATGTACTGTAACTCTAACATGTGGTTATTCTCTTGATAAATATCAGTTGCCTGCTTTTTCTCTTGTGTTTTGGCCAATTCTGAACTTTTTGTGCCTGATTACTTTGTATTGCTTATCAACATTCTATATTATTAAATAGCAAATTTATATCAATCAGTTGAAGCATTAGAGAATGCTTTCTTCTTCCAGAGAGGAATTATTTTTGTTATTGTTGAGCAGCTGGGTGCATCACCATAATACACTCAGGAATTGAGGTGATTTTAAACTGGGCGTCAATTATGAGAACTGGTCTAGTTTACATTCACTGTTACATGTAGAATGTAACACCTTTAGGTATCAACTTAAAACTCAAGTATTTATAAGAACACTTAGCTCCACACTTTTCCCAGCTATATGAAAGTGTCAATGTTTTGCTCAGTGTCTTATCCTCTTATCAATGCTTTAGCATTTATCATTATTTTTAATGGGAAAAGTAGCTCTAGACCCTGAAATTTTCTTCCTTGGTTCTTGGTTCTCTCAGTTGTGCATTGGTAGTCTTTTTACATTGGTAGGTTTTTTTGTGTGTCTTAAAATAGACATTTAAAAACATATTTTCCTAGCTTATTTAGTTGTTCTTAGCAAAAAGACTGTTCTTAAGTGTCCTAGTTAGTCATTGCTAGAAAAAGAATTTCTTTATCATCTCTCTAAAGTATTTTTACAAGTTACTGAACCAGCTTTAAAAATATATATTAAAATATAAGTCTTTCTGATACATTTAGAAGAGGCAAGGTTTTCCTTATTTAGATTCAGTTCATTTACATCTGGAATCTTTAATTGGGATATGTCAATTTTTAATTGGTAATTATGGGCACTGCTTAATGATAAGGAACATGTAACTCATAAGTGTAACTTACTGGGAATAAAAGAGTATTTTATGATTAAATGACATTTGGGTTTACCTTTGAAATGCATACACACAAAGTATACCCAAACCCACATAACAAAGACTTAAAAAACTGAACTGAAATTTAAACCACTCCCCATAAAAGACAATAAAGATCCTATAGCTTGAACATAACTGGACTAATTTTCTCCTGGGACAAAACCACCCACATCCACAAGACGATTATAATAGCAAACAGAATCTATACAAAATAACATGAACAGTGACTAGCATAAAACCCAAAATTAATTGACATGGAAAGACCTAAGAAATGTGACCCTCTTTCTTTCTTTGAGAAAAAAAGTGTGTGCAAGTGGAATGGAAGAGAAAGGGAGAGAGAGAATCAGAAGCAGGTTCCATGCCTGGTGTGGAACCTGATGCAGGGCTTGATGACATGAGCTGAAATCAAGACCTGGATCCTTAACCAACTGGCACCCAAAAATGTACCCATTTTTAAAAAAGACAACAGATGCAAAGCCTCAGATGACCCAGAATTTGGAACTATCATGACAAAGACTTAATACTAACTACTACTATGTGTTAGAACTTTCATAACAAATACACATAGAATAAATACAGAGATAGGAAATATCAGCACAGAAATAAAAATATTTTTAAAAAATGAAGTTTTAAAACTTAAAAGTACACTATCCTAAATAAAAGATTTACTAGATGGGCTTGATAACAGAATATACATAACAGAGAATGGTGTCTGCAAACTCAAAGATAGATGAATAAAAATTGTTCAAACCCAAGAAAACAGGAAATAAAAGATGATTTAAAAATTAAACAAGAAAAAAAATTAAACAAGAATTAGGTACAAATGAAACCACAATAAAATACCTAAAGTAAGTGGATTTCTTGGATTTCCTGAAGGAGAAGATAAAAAGATGAGGGCACAAATGGATTTAAAAAGAAACATTTGCAAATATCCTAAATTTGATGGAAAACATAAATTTATAGAATCTAGAAGATCACTAAATTCTAAATAGGATAAATTCTAAGAAAATCATGTGTAGACACATAATAACCAAATAGCAAAATCCAAAGATATCTCAAAAACTAAAGACATTACATGAAGAGGGATAATAATTTGAAAACTATGGATTTCTGATCAAAATTTACCTAGAGTAGTCAGTATATAGACATTGGTAAGGTACTGACATGAAAAACAGACTATATATATATCCAACACAAATATCCTTCAAGAATAAAGATAAATAAAAGAATCAAGGAATCAATCTCAAATCAAGGAACAATGAAAACAATTTATCATCAGCCAATCTAAATTACAGGAAAAAAAATAAAGTTCTTCAGGATGAAGGAAAATGATACTGGAAGGACTACTGAATCTTTAGGAATGAATGAAAAGATTGAGATAATTATAAAAAATGTTTTTTAAAAATGTAACTGATTGATTTTGATAGCTAGATACAAATATCAAGGTCTTAAATTAGATATTTGCCCCTGATTATTGAGATTGATCAAATGTGTTGTGTCACTTGGATGCTTCCTTTTAGAACAAAAGTACTCATTTCTCCACATGCCAGGACTTGTTGGCTACTAAAGGCTCACAAGTGAGACCTACTCAAGAAATGCCCTCATTAAAGAGAGCTTCCTCATCCACTTTGTGACTCTTTCCCAGGGTCCAACCTCATTCAATGAGCTCTATATTTGGGTATAAAAGCCCATCTGCTTTGTCTCAATTTGGAACAACCCTGAAACGTCATTGCAGTCCCTCAGCTCTCCACAAAATCAGCTGATAGTCGTTTTTTGTTTTTTGTTTTTAAAAAAAATTTTTTTTTATTTATTATGATAGTCACAGAGAGAGAGAGAGAGAGAGAGAGAGAGAGAATGAGGCAGAGACACAGGCAGAGGAAGAAGCAGGCTCCATGCACCGGGAGCCTGATGTGGGATTCGATCCCGGGTCTCCAGGATCGCGCCCTGGGCCAAAGGCAGGCGCCAAATCGCTGCGCCACCCAGGGATCCCTGATAGTCTTTGTTTTAATCACACTACAGTTCAAATTTTTTCAGTCTGCATGATCTTATTTCATTACTCCTTGTAGACGTGATTTCAAAGGGCCCTCTCCAACAAACTTAGTGCATGCAAATCTGCTTCCAGTCTGTTTCCTGGGTAACCTGACCTAAAAGAGTTTAACATATACAGAACCCTTGTAAAGATGAATCCTTTGGAAAAAAATGAAAGATGAGGGGGTGAGGAAAGAACAAACATCACAGTAATTTTCACTTGGAGATAATTATTTAGATTGTTTTTCTCAGTATGATTGGCTAAATAAAACACATTCATGGAAATCCTCTGAAAGGCAAATGATAGTGTGGAGACTTGCTTTCTATCTAAACTCCATCAACTCTAAGATCTTGTATGGTTTCAATCTACCACTGGTCTCAATGCCGAAGATAAAATAAATAGAACACTATTAGAAAGTGAAAAAAAATGAGAAAATGCTCTCTTGGGCCATAAAGAGTGTAGAGAAAAAGATGCTGAGTTATCATAAGGAGCAATAGCTATTGACTGGCATTCACAGCAAACAGACCAAATCTTCTTTTATAGGCAATGACAGATTCATCCTGAAAAAAATCTCAAATTCTTTCCTTAGGTCAAGCCATTAAAAAAAATCACATAAACACTCTCAATCACTGTAAAATGTTGAGGATTAAAGATATTTTGGTTGAGATTTTTGCTTATCCTATTTCTACTGGTTGAAAAAAATTCCAGTCATTCATAACAATTCCTTTCATTATGGAACTAGGTACACTATTGCATATTGTATCTCATTTATATTTTGTTATTAACCACACAGTATATTATTGTAGAATTATTGAAAAATACTTTGATGCCTGCGTGGCTCAGTCAGTTAAGCATCCAACTCTTGATTTTGGCTCAGTTCATGATCTCAGGGTGGTGAGATCAAGCTCCACTGGAGCTCCACTGGACGTGGAGCCTGCTTACCATTCTCTCTCTCCCTCTGCCCCTCTCCACCCACTCTCATCTCTCTCTCTCTTAAAAACAAACAGAAGAAGCAGAAATTGGATAACAGATTATAAGTAATCCAGACAGACATTGCAGGATTCATGCTTTATGTTGCCTTTCTAATATTCCTTCCTCCCAAAGAACATACTATTTCTCCTCCAGGAACCTCCAGACCCTCTCTCCCCAAGTGAAATATACACATGCATATGACTTACCCTATCCTTTACTTTAAAAAAGTAAGGTAGTTGTCTCAGGCCTAAATAATCAAATCCCAAAATGATTGGTTCAGTAATAGTACCTGCATCACGACAGGCCAATAAATGTTGGGGTATTGTAAACAGAAATTAAGGAAGATTTCTTTATTTTTTCTAGCTGAGAATGCTAAGATGGTAGGAAATGTTCTTACATATGGCCATCTTGGCCACCATATGTGGTGGTCCTTCCTGAAACTAAAACTAACACAAATAAAGCAAAATAAAGCTAAAGCCTTAGAGTTCATGACCTCTAAGCCTTTGAATTCGGTTGTATCTGAATATCTTTTGAACTTTTCTGTTTGTGTTAAATAGTCCCTTTCTTCTTAAGCATACTTGAATTTTGTTTGCATTACTTACAACTGAAAGAGCTTCAATAATATATAACTGTTCATAATGGTGATTATTTTCTCCTGGCTATATTTAAACAAATGTACACAGTTTAATAGATAATAGGAAGACAACAAAATTGAGAAATATTTCATTTTCTCTACATAAAACTATCAAGTATAGCAGGTAAGGTAAATATTATTAATCATATCTTACAGACAAATCAGAGAACAAGGGACAAAATCAGATTTTGAACTGGAACTCATGTCTTGTTAACATTTGGTATTTTATGTGTTATATATATGTATGTATTTATGTATATATGTATATATTTATATTTACATATATAAATATATAAATGACACGACATTGTCCTTCAACTTTCTCATCATCTTAATAAACTATTTCCTAGATATTAATAAAAATTACTTACCATGTGAGAGTGAAAATGAAGGAAGAAATTATGAGCTTATAAAGACTTTATCAATCCCCAAAATTAGAAATCTAGAAAATAATGATATTGAAAAGGGAACCAGGATCTGTGAGAGTTTGGATAAAGGTTTGAAAGCATCCATTCCTTCATTCAACATATGTGTCTCATGCCTTCTTGGTTCAGGGCCTTGTCAGAATACTGGGAATTCACTGTGATCAGGCCCTATCTGGCCTCTGCCCTCATGGCATTACAGAAAGAGACAAAACACATCCAAGTGTGTACACAAATTCCAACTCTGGCATGTATACTGTATGGGAGATATTTTGGTGCAAATGAGTTCATAAGATGATTTGATGTAACGAGGAGAATTAAGGAATGCCTTTGAGGGTAATGATGCTTAAACTGAGATCCTGAGCATTAACCAGCTTAAAAGGGAGAGAAAAGTGGTGGCTTAGCAGTTGAGCATCTGCCTTCGGTTCAGGGTGTGATCCTGGGATCCAGAATTGAGTCCTACATTGGACTCTTTGCAGGAAGCCTGCTTCCCCCTCTGCCTGTGTCTCTGCCTCTCCCTCTCCTTCCCCCTGTTCGTGCTCTCCCACTCTCTCTCTAACAAATAACATCTTAAAAAAAAAAAAAAGCACACATAGAGAAAGAGATTGTTGCAGAAGAATATAAATTAATTAACAATCTTTTCTTTGCAATATGTAGCCTAACTTTCTCTTGCTTCAATTTAAGCTATTTTAAGACAATACTTTTTCTGTGCTAATCTTTCCTAGAACTGTACAATTTAGATGCGGAAGAGATCTTAAAAATATTCTAAAATAACACTTCACTTTTAAGGATGGAGAAACTAACCCCTGTCCCCCATTGTGATTTGTACAAGGGCACCCAGTGAAAACAGCACAAGTGATTAGTTATTTTTCAAAAAAACAATTTTTGCCAAACTAAATCCCAATTTCTATATCTAACCATTATCTTGTCAATCTTTTAATCCTTTCATTGACTCTCCACTTTTCCTATATCTTTGTTAAGCTGTAGAGCTCAAAGTGTGTCACACAGTTCCTAATGACAGCATACCGAAATAAAACACAGTGGGTTAGATTCCTGCAGTTTTTCACATTATCCCTAAAATATTTGTGCCTGAATGTTGAGTTTCTATCTGAATAACCTTATAAATTTTACACCAATATGTAAAATTTTCTGTCATAATGCAACTATAATTGATTTTGTACATTGAGATATAGGTTTTTCAAAAAATCTATTTTTATTAAGAAAAACAGTCCAAACAGTTCTTTTGAAAAGAGACCATAGATAAGAAAGCAACAAAGAATGATATTTGTTACTAGAGTGCAAAGCATCTGTTATTAAAGTAATTGTTGAAATATCTGTTTTGCTATTAGTTAATTATTTCACAATAAATTGCCTAATAATTAATAGATTTATTGAGAGCCTCAGAATTCACATTGGTTGTAAATTTATTCAAACATTTTCTCTTGCTCTTTTTTTTAACGATATATTTATTTATTTTAGAGAGTGGCAGGGGGGGCAAGGCAGGGAGAGAGGGAGACATTCCCAAACAGACTCTGTACTGAGCACAGAGCCAGACGTAGGGCTTGATCCCATGACTTTGAGATCATGACCTATCATGGCACCTGGGTGGCTTAGCAGTTGAGCATCTGCCTTCGGCTCAGGGCATGATACCAGGATCCAGAATTTAGTCCCACATCGGGCTCCTTGCAGGGAGCCTGCTTCTCCCTCTGCTTGTGTCTCTGCCTCTCAGTCTCTCTGTGTCTCTCATGAATAAATAAATAAAATCTTTTAAAAAGAGAGAGAGAGACAGAGAGAGAGAGACAGAGAGAGGGAGAGATATCATGACCTGAGCCAAAACCAAGAGTTGGCCACTTAACCAGTTATATCACCAAAGTACCCCTTCTCTTGCTCTTAAATCCTTTTCAGAATCAGTTATAAAGCTTAAATCTGTCTTGATTTTTATCTATCATCTTTCCTTTATTCTTTTTTGGTAATGAAATGGATTAAAAATTCTGAGCCATCTCAGAACCATCTTTCATCTATCATGAAAAATTATATCCAGAAAAATATTGCTTTTGAATAAAGTATCACATTAAAGATAAAGTAACAAAAAAAGCAAGCAATTGCTTCTTCATTATTGTACATCAATTAATATATTTATTGTAATATAGGCATATAATAAAATTAGTGTATAAAAATATATAATGAAAAGCAATCACCTTCCCATTTCCTTTATTTTGTCATTATTTTAATTTTTATTCTTTTGTAACTTTAACAATATTTTTACAGCTCTATTTCTTGTGCCATAACCCCCAGTAAATGACAGTTCTGTCAAGTTAAATCCTTATTTTTCATCTTCTCCCACTAATTTTCACCTCTTACCTTTTCTCAAGTGTCTGTTTGTATATTTTAAGGTTAAAGCTAACATTACATTGTATATTCATAATCTTTACCTGAGCTTTTGTATAGATTTATTAATAAAGTTTAAAACTAACAACCTGTATCAACATTATTATGAGTGTCTTAAGTTCATGTAAGTATTTGTCAGATTGAGACCTTTCTAAACTACTGATCCAATATTATGATCCCCAAGTAGCTCTAAGGACAATATTCCTAGGTAAACATAACTGCTTTTTTTATACTCCTTTACTTCAAACCATTACATGCATCAGTTTGCTTCCTATTTCCTTGGATAATGATTTTCCTTATACAAAATTTGATTTTGCCTGACCACTCTAATTGCTTTTCCTTTTTCTTCTTGACCAAAAACCAAAATAACTACAAGCTTCACCATAGCTCCAATCTATCATATATATTGACAAAAATATCATATATTGTATAAGGTCTTTTTCTGCAAATACATAAATTCCAAAGTGCTATAATCTGCTCCAATTTAAGATCAGAGTCACTTGGTAAAAGATTATTACCCTAGAATTTCTCAGCTCTCCTACATCACATCGACATGTTCTAAATCTCATAAACTTGGTTTCCTTGGCTGTCTTCTTCATTTTTCTAGTGTATTTCAAGAAAATCCTATGATACACAAATGGTAAATGATAAGAGTTTTGAATATTTTAAATATCCCAACCTACTGATATTTTGGGTGGGTATAGAATTCTAGATTTGATATAATTTTTTTTCCTCAGGACTTTAAAGACATTGCTTCATTAACTTTTATCATTTCATGTTCTGATACCTGTCTACTTTACTTTGTACATATTCCATCTTGTCCTTTGGTATTTTTAACTTAATAGTTTTAGGATTTTTTTAATCAGTGTTATTACATGTGACTTAGCGTAGCTCTTTCCACATTCATCAATGAATCCTTTCATTTTAAAGACATAATTCTCTTCCTCTCTGGAAGATTTTCTTGTGCAATTTCTTTGATGATTTTCTATATTCTTAACTTTCTCTAGGGCCATAATTCAAATGATGAATGTCCTATAATATTTCTCCATTTCCTCCCAAATGAATACCTATGCTCAAATCCTTGTTTCAAGTTCTGGTTCCAGAGGAAACCAAATCAAGGCACCAGGTAACATGAAAACAGACTTTAAACTGCCTCATACATTAAAGTATTAAATAAAATTAGCCTTTTGGGGAACTGAGAATGAAGTTATATATCTGCATGTTGAAGTAATGATTTAATTTCAGTTTTCACCTGAAACTGTACAGTTTCTTTCACATTTCTGAAAAGTGATTATCAGAAATCAATGGAAGAAAATGAAAACAGCTGTACTACTTTTTTAAATAAAAAAATAAGAAATCAATCTATATTTTTCAGAGTTGTTAAGAAGTTCTGGGTTCTGGGTAAAGGTAGAGGACTGCAAATATAACATAATTTCCATTCTCTAAGCACAAAAATATGAGCTACCACTCTCTCGAAAAAAAGAAATAATAACAAAACAAAACCAAAAAATACAAACAAGTAAAAGAGGATAACCTAACAGAATTTGCTTGAACAACTTGTATACAAGGAAATTAAAAAAAAACCACAGAAGAGTCTTTAGAAGATAATATTGGTGATAAACCCCTTGATTCCTAACACTATTCTCATGCGTTAGCCCCTTTACTAATTAGTTAATAAAATATCATGACTACTCACTATAAATGCTTTCCAAAATTTGGAATGAAGCAACTGAGTAGACATCCATTTTATCTGTTCTTTTTGTGTGGAGAAGTAATGGAATCTACAGGTAAACCCAAGGAAGATAACAAAGGGAATAACTTAATTAACTAAAGACTCCAGGGCTACATATCAGAGGTGAAAAGATTCCAAAGCCTATGTTTTCCATGAAAAAAAAATCCAATTAGAGAGGCTGAAATCTGCTTCAGGACTTCTGCTTCCAAAACTTCTTTTGAGCTCTCCTGACTCCCCTCACCTTCACACCCTTTACCCTACCATTCCTTCTTGATCTGCAGGAATGTGGTTAAGATATACAATCACCAACTCTCATCTCTAGCTTGGAGGGGAAGACAAATTAGACACTAGAGGAGAGAAGTCAAGATCCATTCACTCTAAGAGCAAAAGAGTTAATGGGCAGGATATCGTCAGCAGAATCAAGATGAAAGAAAGGCAGTAATAATGCAGATATAATTCAAAGGACAGAAAGCATGAAGAAAAAAAGAAGGCAGAAAGGAAGGAGCAATGGAGAAATTTAAAAAGGAGGGGAAGAAGGATGTAATAGGAAAATAAATAATCAGATTCAGAAAAGATTAAAATCTCAAATAGAATGAAATTCCTCATAATTGCTTCACAAAAGAGGACAAATTAGTAAGAATATGAATTTAACAAAACAGCATATAACAATAAATAAATGACAGTAGGAGATGAAAATCACAAACAAACACTGCAGGGCAAAGGGGTGTCATCATTACAATGTTAGACAATAAATTTAAAAATAGGAAGGAGCAGGATGCCTGGGTAGTTCAGCAGTGGAGCATCTGCCTTCAGCTCAGGGCACGATCCCAGAGTCGTGGGATCGAGTCCCACATCAGGCTATCTGTGGGGAGCCTGCCTCTCCCTCTGCCTAAGTCTTTGCCTCTCTCTCTCTGTGTCTTTCATGAATAAATAAATAAAATCTTTTTAAAAATAGGAAGGATCCAAATAGAAGAAGAACTAAATCATGATATAAAAGGAATAATTAAGGTAAGCAAAGTGAATACAAGTGAAAAAGTCAAAAGAATTTAATTTATCATGACATTATTTCATAGAAAGCTAAAGAAGCTGGCAAAGGAGATGGAATTATGTAAGAATTCTTTTTTCTTTCAATAAGGAAAAACTATAAATTTAATAATCTTTCATGTTTCAAAGTTGATGCAGATACTTCACTTTTAGAAAGAGCTTAGTATCCCAAAGATGGAAAAAAAAAAAAAAAAGAACTCTTTAAGCACCCAGAAAGGAAAACAAACTAACCTAACTAACTAATAGAGAAAAACCAGGCTGGCTGTCTATGGACATACCTGTGGCAAGATTCGATGTCCGAAGATAATAGAGCAACATCTACAAATGTCTGAGTGAAAGCAAATATAAACCAAGAATATTATCAACACTGTAAATGTCATTCAGTTATTTGAAACAAAAACAGATGGTTGTGGGTGGAAAGGAGACCTGTGAGAATATCTGTCTTTACTGTTCATGATAGGGAAACATGAGATAAAGAATAGAATCCAACTACTAATGCATTTTATAATCTCTTTTTTCAACCTAAAGGATCATTTATTAATATTTCTTGCAGTGGAAAAATATTTATTTGAAGTTCATTTATTTACTCAATTTTGAGGTTCTCATCTGCTATTAAATTTTTATTTTCAAATTACTACTCCAAAATTAAAAGTAGCTGTAATTATGTGACCTCTTTATGCCTATTATTCTCTTTACCTCTCTACTACATGTAAAATATGAAATGATAGTCACCTAATGTTCATAGCAGTGGGTTGGGTTTATAGTGTATTTTATTGTTATTGTTTTCATTTTCATCTTGCAATTAATCACTGTGTAATTGTTTAATTATTTAATTGGTTACACTGTGCAGGTATAATTTTAATAAAATCAGTAGAGTGGTAAGTTGAGATAGAGAGAGGAGCAAAAAAAGGAGGAGGAAAACAAGCAGAGTAAAGAAAGCAAATAGGCTAAGATTTCCACAGGAAGGGAAAATATGGATCAGTGTTATTTTGCTATATATTTGCTATATATATATTTGTATTTTTCTGAACTGTGTAAATATTCAGAAGTAGTTTTTTAAGTGAAATCAACATTTTATGAAACTCTGTGTTCACAGCTAATTATTCCTACAATTAAGCTTCTAAGAAGTTTAAGAAATAGCCAAATGTTTCTAACATACTGTGTAAGAGTCATTAAGCTAACCCGCAACCCGAAAGGGATTAAGGGGAAGAAAAGGAGGGAAAGATGTTTTCTCCCCACTTTCTCATCACAAAATGTATTAAGGACTGATTATATATTTATGAAATAGCAAATTCCAATGTCAGAGAGATGTCAGTCTTCTCATCTACCCAGACTGATTCCAGTTTGCCCTCACATCAGCTATGACATGGAATTGAATCCTCTCCCTGGTTTCAACAAGAATTCTGAACATATTAATTTATTTTGATAAATTTTATGGCCTTTACTAAAATTTTATGGTTACTAGGTGTGTTCAGGTCACAATTGTAACATATTTTACTCAAAAAGTATCTTTTCAACTTTTTTTAAAAGATTTTTTTAAAAAGACTTTATTTATTTATTCATGAGAGAGAGAGAGAGAGAGGCAGAGACATAGGCAGCTCCATGCAGGGAGCCTGATGTGGGACTCCATCCCAGATCCTGGGATTATGCCCTGGACCGAAGGCAGGTGCTCAACCGCTGAGCCACCCAAGCGTCCTGTAACTTTTTGTTCCCTTAAGTTCCTTCATTGTATGTTTTGGGCTGTGAATTGATTTATTCTTTTTTTTTTTTTTTTTTTTTTTTTTTTTGAGAGAGAGAAAGAGGGCATGAGAGCACATGGAGAGGGGTTGGGGAGGGAAGGGAGAGGGGAAGAGAGAAGAATCTCAAGTAGGCTCCACGCTCAGCACAGTGCCCAATCCAGGGCTCAGTCTCATAACCCTGAGATCATGACCTAAGCAAAATCAAGAATCCGATGCTTAATGAATGGACTTGAGCCACCCAGGCATCCTGGCAGTGAATTCTTTTTTGAAATCCTTTTGCCACAAGGCAGTGCCTAGGTCCTCTTATACAAGCTTCTACTCTTAAGATATTCCTAAGGTAACTAAAATCTCTCTCATCTTCATAAAGCATGGATCTTCAAACATGGCTCAGGTCCTACTGCCATGTTTCCATGCCCAAGCCTGTTACTGCAAGGAGTCACCAGTTAATTATAAATTTATTACAGTAGTTTTATGCACTTGGAGACTTTTAATATATACAAAAAAAAAAACGGTATTGATTCATTTTGATTTCTCCTTGAGATAGACAAATTCTACAGTGGTTCCCAAAACACTGGACCCTTTCTGTACATTTCTGAATAATTAATCTTCTTCCCCTGGGTATAGGTGAGACTGGTGACTACCATGAAAGAGTCATTGCCTTAAGTTACACCATATGACAAAGTTAGTGAATGTGATAATCACCCACATAATTATGCTATGTTAAATAAGACCTTGCCAATGGAGACTAATGAGAGCTCCTCCTGCTGGTTTTGCAAAAATAAACTGCTATATTGTGAGAGCACCACATGGCTAGGTTTTGAGGGCAGCCTCCAAGAACTGAGAGTGAACCCCAACTAATAGTCATGAAGGACATAGATCCTATAACCTCAAGGAAATTCTGTGAAAAATACTGGTGTGATCTTGTAAGAGGACCCTAAATCTCAGGTGAAACTGTAACCCCAGCCAATACCTGAATTTCAGCTAGGTGAGAACCTGAGCACAGGACCCAGGTAACACATACCTAGACACTTAACTCACAGAAAGTGAGATAATAAATCTTTGTTCTTTGATGTTATTAAATTTCTGACATTAGTAACAGCAGCAAAAAACAGGATATTTGGTAAGTGAGCAAAATTAAGTAAACAATAAAAATTAGAATATAGAAAACAAATTAGTGGACAAATACATGTAGGAAGAAGTAGACAAAAATTCAGTAGAAATATAGAATATTTACACAATTACCATCAATCACTTTGAATGAGTTGACTTTTATAAAACAATACAGTCACCAAAGGTAGAACACATTTTTTCATGTTCACATGGAATATTCATAAGATTCAGCATAATTTGGACCATAAAAATGTCTCAGTTAACTTAAAATAAATTTAAGAAGATTAAGTTTAAAACCAAAGGGAATTTTAAATGAAATAATAAAAAATTGAAAGAAGCTAATGAGGTAAATGACAAATAATAGATATATAAAGGTAGAAGTTGCATCTTTGGAAAAAAACTAATAAAACTTATGAACTCCTACTATGCTAATAAATTCAGAAACTCAGATAAAATAAATTCCTTGAAAAATAAAAATTACAGAAACTGCAAATATCTTCTCCCATTCCATAGGCTGCCTTTTAGTTTTGATGATTATTGCTTTTACTGTGCAGAAGCTTTTTATTGTGATGGTCTTAACAGTTATTTTTGCTTTTGCTTCCCTTGCCTCAGGAGAAATATTTAGAAAGAAGTTAGTATGGCCATGTAAAAGAGGTTACTGCTTGTGTTCTCTAGGATTCTTATGGTTTCAAGTCTCACATTTAGGTATTTAATCCATTTTGAATCTATTTGTGTATACGGTGCAAGAAAGTTGTCCAGATTTATTCTTATGTAAGTAGCTGTCCAGTGTTCCCAACACCATTTGTTGAAGAGATTTTTTTCCCATTGGATATTATTTCCTGCTTTGTTGAAGTTTAATTGACCATATAGTTGAGGGTTAACATCTGGGTTTTCTGTTCTTTTCTATGGATCTACACCTATTTTGGGGCTAGTACTATGCTTTTTTGATGACTACAGCTTTGTAATAGAGCTTGAAGTCTGGAATTGTGATGCCTCCAGTTTTGTTTTTCTTTTTCAAGGTTGTTTTGGCTATTTGGGACCTTTTGTGGTTCCATACAGATTTTAGGATTGTTTGTTATAGCTCTGTGAAAAATGCTGTTGGTATTTTGATAGGGAATGCATTAAATGTATACATTCCTTTGAGTAGTATAGACATTTTAAGAATATTTGTTCTTCCGATCCACAAGCATAGAATGTCTTTCCATTTCTTTGTGTCTTCTTCAATTTCTTTCATCAGTGTTTCATGGGTTTCAGGCTATAAGTCTTTCTCCTCTTTGCTTAGGTTTATTCCTAGGTATCTTATGGTTTTTGGTACAATTGTAAATGGAAGAGATTCCTTAATTTCCTTTTGCTGCTTCAGTACTGGTATATAGAAATGCAACAGGTTTCTGTATATTGATTTTGTATTTTGTGACTTTACTAAACTAGTATATTAGTTCCAGCAGTTTTTTTGTAGAGTGTTTTAGGTTTTCTATATAGAGTATCATGTCATCTGCAAGAAGAGAAAGTTTTACTTGTTCTTGCCAATTTGGATGACATTTATTTATTTATTTATTTATTTATTTATTTATGTATTTTTTTGAAGACTTTTATTTCTTTTTGTTATGTGACTCCTGTGACTAGGACTTCTAGTACTATGTTAAATAAGTGGTGAGAGTGGACATCCTTGTCTTGATAGTAGAGGAAAAGCTCTCAGTTTTTCCCTATTGAGGATGACACTTGCAGTAGGTTTTTCATATATGGTCTTTATTATGTTGATGTTATACTCCCTCTAAATCTATTTTGTTGAGGGTTTTTATCATGAATGGATATTGTATTTTTTTTCAAATGCTTTTTCTGCATCTATTGAAATGATCATTTAGTTCTTTTCTTTTATTAATGTGGTATATCATGTTGATTGATTTGTGAAATACCATATCTGATAAAGGGTTAGTATCCAAAATATATAAAGAGTTTATAAAATTCACCACCCAAACACCAAATAATTCAATTTAAAAATGGGCATCAGACATGAAAAGACATTTTCCTAAAGAAGACATACAGATGGCCAATAGACACATGAAAAGATGCTCAGTATCACTGATCAAATACAAATATTTGTAGGGAAATACAAATCAACGATACAGTGAGGTATCATCTTCCAAATGTCAGAATGACTAAAATCAACAACACAAGAAATGATAGGTGTTGATGAGGATGTAGAAAAAAGAAGAATCCTCTTGCACTATTGGTGGGAATTCAAATTGGTGCAGCCACTCTCTGAAAAACAGTATGGAGTTTCTTCAACAAGTTAAAAATAGAACTACCCTATGATCTATCAATTGCACTACTAGGCATGTATCCTTAAAATACAAAAATACTAATTCAAAGTGATACACACAACCCAATGTTTATAGCAACGTTATTTACAATAGCCAAACTATAGAAACATCCTAAGTGTCCATTAACTGATGAATGGAAAAGAAGATGTTGTGTGTGTGTGTGTGTGTGTGTGTATAATGAAATATTACTCAGCCATTAAAAAGAACGAAGAAGAATGAAATCTTGTTATTTGCAATGACATACATGGAGCTAGAGAGAATAAGTCAATCAGAGAAAAACTAATACCACATGATTTCACTCATATATGAAATTTAGGAAACAAACAAATGAGCAAAGGGGGAAAAAAAGAGACAAATTAAGAAACAAACTCTTAATTACAAAGAACAAATTTATGGTTACCAGAGGGGAGAGGGTGGGGAAGGATGGATTAAATAGGTGATAGGGATTAAGGAGTAGACTTGTCATGATGAGCACCAGATACTGTATGGAATTGTTGAATTGATATATTGTAAACCTTAAAATAATATAACACTGTATTATAACTAACTGGAATTAAAATAAAAACTTAAAAAAATCCCACAGAAATCTTTGAGTCTAGATCTTTTCACTTACGGGTACTATCAAATATTTAGGATAGAAATAATATGAATCTTTCAAATGAAAAGAAGGAGCACAAATTAACTTGATTTATGAAATCAGCATAACTGTGATAGCACAACCTGACAAAATAAAGGCAGACCAATTAACATTCATAATCATAAATACAAATAGCTTAAGGCAATATTAGTAACTAACATCTAACAATATATAAAAAATAATATATCATAAACATGTAGAATTTATTCCAAGAATACAAGGTTAATTTAACATTAGAAAATTCATTAATGTAAATTACAGTGAAAAAATGAGATAGAGAAACATAGTATCATTATAATAATTGGAATGATAAAATATTTTCAGGAAAATATAAATAGAAGGAAAAGTCTTCAATCTGACAAAAAGCACTGGTAAGAAGAACTAAATCTCTACTTAATGTGAACCATTGAAGGCTTTGCTCCTAACATAACGAACAAGAAAGGGTATCTTCTCCCACCACTTCTATTCAACATTGTACTAGAAGTCTAGCCCCTAAAATGAAACCAAAAAAAAGTAATAAAAAAGGAAAGGAAAGAAAAATTAATATTTTATGCATTATTTATGACATAAATATGTATATAGGAAAATCTCAAGATTTTTTTTTAAATACTGGAATTAGTGAATTTAGCAAGGCCAAGGGATATAAAGTCAATAATCAAAGTTCAATGATAGGTCTATATCTCATTAGTGAGCAATTGGAAAATAAAATTGTAACATACAATTTGCATGTCTAAATATCAAATAAGTAGGTATAAATTGAGTGCAATCTCTACCTACACCACAAACCATAAATAATTGTTGAGAAAAACCATAGATGATCTAAATAAATGGAGAAATACACCATAAGATGGATTGAAGGACATCACTTTCTGTTCTCACCAAAACAAACAATTGGTTGAACTAAATCCCAGTCAAAATCATTGCAGGATTTTTAAAGAAACTGACAAGTTGGTTCTAAAATTTATTATGAAAAAAATAAAATAAAATAAAATAAAATTTATTATGAAATGTTAGCAATATGATATACCCAAACAATCTTGAAAGAGAACAATATTGACTTTTACTACTGAATTTCAAGGCTATGTATGAAGATTTAGTAATGAAGATACTGTTCTATTTGTGTAATTAAATAGATTAATGTAACAGAATAAAGAGTACAGAGATACCAATACATATTTTTCTAACTTATTGTTGACAAAGATCCAAATCCTTTCTGTAAGAAAAGGACAATCTTTTAATGAATACTGTTGGAAAAGCTGGATATCTGGAAGAAGAACAATGAAGCTTGACCAGTACCTTTTACCCAAAAGTTGAATTAAAAAGAACCACAAATTGTAGAATATAGAGCCATAAAGCCTCTTAGAAGTATCTTTATGATTTCTAGGATACATAAAACACTAGCCATAAAGGTCTGTTAATATGGATAAATTAGACTTCATCAAAATATAGAATTAAGAAAATATAAATGGAAGGTAGAGATGTGGATATTTATCTTCAATATATACATCTGACAAAGAACTTATATAAACAATATATATTTTTACACTGCTATAAAAATAATGAAAAATATCAAAAATATGCATATATCTAAATAGACATTTCACAATAGAAGATGTACAACTGACCAATAAGCAAGTGAAAAAAAAGATCTATGCTACTAGTCATCAAGCACGTGCAAACTGAAACTAGAATTAGATTCCATTTTGTACACACTTACATGGTTAAATTTTGAAAGGCTGACAATACCAAATGTTGGTAATCAGGTGGAGCAACTGTAGCTTTCATACATTGTTGATGGGAGCATAAAATATTACAAGTTGGGATATATGTTTGGCAATTTCTTAGAAAGTTAAATATATCAGCACCCTATGACACAAAAACTCACACTTAGATCTTCACTCAGGAGACATAAAGACCTATCTAAAAATAATTTTTCTAAGAAGGTTCTTAGCAGGCTTATATACAATAGCCAAAAAATTAAAAACAATCCAAATGTCTATCTTCAAAAGAGTGGTATAAACAACATGTGTAGCATATTCATACAATGGAATACTACTAGTCAACAATAAAAGGAACAAGGGTTGATATATGTAGCAACAGGGAATCATCGCAACATTATGTGGCATGATAGAAACCAAACACTTTTCTATGAAGTCCCAGGATTGGCACAAGTAAATTTTGGTGACAGAAATAAGATTGTGTGGACTCAGTGAGGAAATTGACTAGAAAGGGGCAGGAGGGTGATCATAACGTTTTTTGCCTTGTTTTGGGGTGTACACAACTGTTAGAATGCATCAAAATGAACATTTGACATCTGTGCCTTTCTTCTATTGCATGTGAACTATAACTCAATTCTAAAATGTGAATGGGATTCTTTCACAAATGTTCAAGAAGTGTTATTTTTTAAATTCTATTATTAATTTTACTTAAGCATACAGATTGGTTTTCCTCTTAAAAAGCATTTTTAGTACTTTAGCAACAAAATGCCCTCCCTGGAATAAAGTGCTATTATGATTCTGCCAGAGAGAAAATACTGTTATCATTGTGTCTCCTTAAATATTATTATATGGATAGATGATTTTATAGAGATGAAATTACCCATGTCTTTAGTACTAATTCTGACAGCCACAACAATACAAATAATTGTATCTATCATTTCTTTAAGTGCTTGGGTAAGTATTAGGCACTTGATCTGTTATCTCTGGTAGTTCTCACAATCTGATTTCACCAATGAGGAAAATAAGCTCAAAGAAGTTATATAGCTTCTCCAGGGTCACATGGAATATAAGTCTGAGCTGGTTTTTGAAAAGAGATCTAATTGCACAGGCATTATTATGCCCAATATGCAACACTGGCATTTAATTAGACATGTGACATCATTCCTTTGACATAAAAAGCTTTTATTGATTTTTAAAAATTGTTACAGATGACTGTATCAGTCAGAGTTTAATAAGAGATAAAATGCCACTAGGGTATTATACACACACAAACACATAATAACAATTACCCAATATAAAATAATATTAACATGTTATAGAATTATATATGTGTCTACTAACAGCAATTTATATATGCATCTACTAACAGCAATTAAATTAAACCATGTTCATGGAGGCATCTGGGTGGTGCAGTTGGTCAAGCATCTGGCTCTTAGTTTCCACTCACATCATGATCTCACGGTTGTGAGACAGAGCCCCAATTTGAGCTCTGCCCACTGAGTAAAGTCTACTCGAGATTCTTTCTCCCTCTCCCTCTGACCCTCCCTGCCACTCTCTTTCTCTAAAATAAATACATCTTAAAAAAACATATTCATGGATCAGAAGACTAAATATTAAGATGATTCTCTACAATATGTTTTTTATATTTAACATTAAATCAATCAAAATCTCCACAGGATTTCTGTAGAACTTGACAAGCTGATTATAAATATTACATGGAAATGTAAAAGCCATAGCTAAAACAGTTTAGAAAATGAATAACAGAGTTGAAGAACTTGCACTATATGGTTTCAAGACTTACTATAGGGCCTACAGTAATCAATAAATTAGAGTAAGAATACACATCATGGTCAATAGCACAAAGAGTCTAGAAATAGGTCTACCCTTATACAGTCTTTGATTTATCCCCAAAAGTGCCAAGGTCATTCAGTTTGGAAAGCATACTCTGACAAATGGTGTGGAAGTTATTAGGTATCCATAAACAAAATAATTAACCTTGATATTTACCTCACATGATACACAAATATTAACTTGAAATTGACCATAAACTAAAATATTATAGGTGGAAATAGAAAATTCCAAAAGAAAACATGGTAGAAAATGTTTATAACCTTGAGATGGGCAAATATTTCTTAGTTTGGACAGTTAAGTACAAATGTTAAGGACAAAATAGTAAATTGGATGTCATCAAATTAAAAAAAAATTCTCTTCAAAAGGCACTCTTCAAAAAGAAAAACAAGCCATAGAATGGGACAGAGATGGAATATATGTAAATAATATATGATAAAAGACTTGTATTTAGAATATAAAAGGATTCTAAAACTCAATAAGATGATAAACAACTCAATTTTAAAATATGGGCAACAAACTTGAACACACAAACCAAGTAAGATGTACAACTGGCATATAAGCATCTCAGAATATTTTCAGCATTAGTCATTAGTGGATATTAGAATATTTTCATTATTAGTCATCAGTGAAATTCAAAATAAAATCACAACATAACACTACTATACACTCACTAAATTTGCTAAAATTTTCAAGAGAATGACATTATTAAGTGCAGCTGAGAAGATGGAGCCACTGGAACTCTCATGTGTTGCTTTTAGGAATGCAAAAATGATACCACCACTCTAAAAAACAGTCAGCAATATATTAAAATATAAAATGTACATTTTCCTAACAACCAAGAATTTCACCCCCACATAGTTACCCAAGAGAAAAGAAAATACATGTTAATACAAACTCTTGTACATACTTGTTCATTGTAACTCTGCTCTTAATAGCCAAAAACTAAAAGGAATCCACCTCTCAAATGGTTAATAGACATATGTGTTATATGTGCAAATATGCTGTCACTTGGAAATTCACGACAAAGATATGTATTTTGTGTTTGTGTCCATGGAATGCAGTAGAATGTTAAAAAGCATAGCTGTGTAGTGGGATAAACCTGAATTTGAATCTATCACTGCCTTCTACTGACTGTGAAACCCTGGCCTTCCACCTAATGTCTCAGAACTTGAATTTCTTTATTTGTAAAATGGGAATTCTTTTAGTACCTACTCCATAAGCTTATTATAGGACAAAGTCCATGGCCCATCATGAACATGAATATAGTTGATTAGTTGTTATTATAATTATTATGAATAATAGTTGAATAATTAGTTATTATAATTATTAGTTGTTTCAATATTATTATATCTAAATAATTCCTGATAATGTATTTATTAAACACATTTCCATCACCATGAAACAATTTGACATTGTATAACATTTGTGAAAGCAGACATTTCACTTCATCAGAAGAGTAGATATAAAGTTAAAAGTCAGAATACTTATTTATTACATAAATCTTTCAGATCAAAACAATCCGAACCTTTATCCATTGTTTACCAAAAATTGCTAAATGTGAGACACTCAAGAATTCTTTGTCAATGAATAGTTTCTTTTCTCTTATAACTCTGTGATTCTGTCATAAAACATGATAAATATTGTTTTAAAGGTATATTTTCAGATGTATTCTAGCTCCTAGGTCACTAGTCTTTTCTCTGAGATGTGAAAAATATGTGAAATATATCCAATTCTACAGTGAATCAAAGATAATGGGATAGAAATATAGTGTAAATGTCCTCAGCCAGTATTGAAAAGAATGCTAGATAGATGATCATGATCATGATGATGATGAAGATATACACAGAGCTTATTTTCTCGATGTGAAGATAGTCACTTGAAAATCACATCTGACAAACTAATATATAATGCCTTCTTTTCATGCCTAAAATAATTTTCTCTTCCCTAAAATCTCTGAATATGAGATTAGATCTATTAAAGAAACCGCATTCTTGGTTTGGATGCCTGAAAAATTTTTTCCACCAACCATACACCTAATTCATTTAGCTGTATGAATATTTAGTGAGAAACAGAGTTTCTCTCCTCTTCCTTGTTAATCTAGGAATCAAATTCCATATTTCTTTCCAAAATGAATTTTTGTGACTTAGACATTAAACATAAACTTTTTTAAAAATACCAGATGTAGGATAAAGAAGGAGAATAAATTTGCATAAGAGTTAGGCAAATACCAAAACAACCACTTCAAAATGTCAAGTTAAGGACACTATGAAAATTAAAGCATTTGAGAAAATGCGTTATTTCTTACGATATGAAAAAAGTGGAAAATCTTGTCCTCTTCATCTTATCATCACTTTTAACACCATTCCACTAGAATTAAATTGGATATCTGGAATGCATACCTCATGATCTTCTTTGGGCTGAGGTGTGTAAAACCAGTTTTAACATTCGAATATCAATATTTTCTTAGACAGTAAATTCATTAAATACTATCAGCCACTGATGAAGGCATGAGTTAATGGAGGATATACCATATTCATGGATGGCAAGACTTAGTACTAAAAAATCTAAGTCTTCCTTAACATTTACCTACTGTTCTGATGCAATCTGTCAGTTTCTTAGCAGATATTTTTGAAAGAAACTGACCACAGACTCCAAAATACGGTAATGCAAAGTCAAGAATAGCCAATGCTATTGTTAAAAACAAAGATAAGGAGCCTTTGGTACCAGATGGCTATACTTATTACAATTAAGACAATGTGCTGTTGGTGCTAGGATATGTAAATACACCAATAGAATAGAATAGATCTGATCATCAAGTTCACACATATATGGTGACTTTACTGGTACCAAAGGTCCAGTGCAATGCACTGTAAAGTAAATTGCCTTTTTAAAAATGGTTCTGTGTCTGGGGGTATTCATATGGAAAAAATATGTTGTGTCTCCTTCCGCCAAATATACAAAAAATAACTGTAGATATAAACATGAAAGCTAAAACGAAACTCATTTGGAAGATAATCTAGGAATACATCTTCATGATCCTAGGTTGTCAAAGTTTCTTTAACAAGACACCAAAATAACCAAACATAATTATGGTCAATGATCAACAAATTGGACTTCAAGAAAGGTCTAATTTTGTACATTTAAAGAAGGATAAACTGAACAGTGAAAAGTCAAGACACAAATTTGGAAAGGGTATTTGCCATATATCTATCTGACATAAGATCTGTATATGGAATGTGTGTGTGTGTGTGTGTGTGTGTGTGTGAAAACAAATTTAAAATTTTTTAAAGATTTTATTTATTTATTCATGAGAGACAGAGAGAGAGGCAGAGGCACAGGCAGAGGGAGAAGAAGGCTCCACGCAGGGAGCCGATGTGGGACTCAATTACAGGACCCCAGGATCACACTCTGAGCCAAAGGCAGACACTCAACTGCTGAGCCACCCAGGTGTCCCAAAAGCAAATAAAAAGTTAACAAAATACCTGACCTGCCACTTTCACAAATATATATATACACATATATATACATATATATATACATATATATATATTCAAATGAAAAGATGTTCAACCATAATAGTCATCAAGAAAGTGTAAATTAAAACACAATGTAATATGATTAGACAGCCTAAAGGCTAAAATCAAAAAGGCCAACAATACCATATGTTCTCTAGTATGTAGAAAACCTAGAATTCTCATATGCTGACGGTTTGGGTGTAAATTGGTATACTATTTTGGAAAGCTCCTTTCCACTATTTAATATATACATACTTTATTCCTTAGAAATATGTCTTCTAGGAGTACATCCAACAAGAATGTGTCTATATGTACAGCTAATCACATGCACGAAAATGCTTATAGCAGTATTTTGGAATTGCCAAAACCTAGAAATAATGCAAGTGTGTATGGACATTAGACTAGATATAGTATCATAAAAATTAGATACTTTGAAAATAAGTAGCTTTGAAAATAAACTACAATGATATAATACAGATAAAACCCTAAGACATAATATTGAGCAAAAGAATCAGACCAAACAACCAAACATGTATAGTTCTATCTATGAAAAATTAACAAACAGGCAAACTCATCTTGGATATTAGAAGACAAGGTAGTAGTTACATTTTGTGATGACAGAAAAACTATAAGGAGGATTTTTGTGATGCTGGTAATATTCTATTGATTCAATCGCTGATCTGGATACTGACAACATGGGTGTGTTTACACTACGAACATGGTTAAGCTGCATATTAAGCATTTTTTTCTCTATGCTAAGTTTATACAATATGCAAAAAGAAAGTAAATTTAAAAAATTAAAAGTAAAAAAAAAAAATAATAAAAAAAATAAAAAAAAAATAAAAAATAAAAAAAAAAATAAAAAATTAAAAGTGATTACTTCAGGAATAGTATATTTTATTTTCATTTGGTATCATAATGTTCTACCCAAATGTGCTTTATCATTTGCAAGTTTTATTTTTATAATATTAAATTTCAAATATGCATTTATAAATAAGAACCCACATACCAAGTTTTTCCATGACTGAAAAATCCACAATCATGACAGCTGTTCTTACCCTCAGGGGTCAGCCTCAATGGTTACAATTGTACTACACATCTTTCTCCTGGAAACGGTTTATTGATAAAGGGCTAGAAATTGATACCAGTGTGGGCCTACTTTGGCATCCCATTCCTGTGTAACTAAGAGACTGATCATCTGTTTTGCTAATACAAACAGGAAATTGAGAGCTCTGGAATGAACATACGCATGGAGGAACAAAATGATGTCTATAGAGATGAATTAACAAATTAGACCATGTTTTCTAAACAGAACAAAATCAGTGAATAAATATAGCTTTCCAGTTCCTGATTCTAGCTGGTCCTTGAGAAGTCCCATCACACTTCTTGCCCTTGTGTTCAATAAATGGCATCCCTATGTTTAAGTGATTAAGCATCCATATTTGCTCATAAAAATTATCAGATAATTTGTCTGATAAACTGGTATAGTGAAAAGGAAAGGCCAAGGTCTGGTAGATTTTGATGGAGACATCGATGGATTTCAGAAAAAGTTCCTAAAAATGGATACAACTCCATGAAACAGCAGGTTTTGGTGAGGGAATTTGGAAGTTTGACAGCAGAGGATTTTCTGAAGGCACTGAGAGCTAAGGAAAGGAAGAAGAACTAGAAGAGAACACAAGAGATTGAAACTAGGAACAACAGTTACAACCAGGGCAGTTTTTCATAGTAAAAGCTCTTAATGCATAACACAATTACTCTTTTTACTTTCAAACTAGTAGTGGTTACACAAAATGACTGCTCAAGACCGAAAAATTAGTAACACCTTTAGTTGCTGACCATCATACAGTTATCTGTCCCTTTCAGCAAAACTGAAGGCTTGACTTTTAAGCATGTATAGGGTAACAGCATTCCCTAAAATACATACAAAAATTAAAATTGCATAATCAACATAAACTAAAATATAACTGCAAATAAAAAAACTTAAGAAGAGTATATTCACCTGATCACATAAGGGTTATGAGCTAAGTAAGTCAACTCAAATGACAAATTAAATTCAGATGATCTTTATTAAAAATATGAAAAATGAATGAAAACAAGAGCAGTCACTAGCTGGAATTTTAGAAATCATGGAAAAAAACAGTTACAAATCTGTCAAACATTATATAAACCAATAATCAAATGTGACAATGAAATATGGACCTTGCTTGAGAGAATCAATGGGAAAAGTTCACTCTAGATTGCTACCAGAGAATACAAAACTAGATAAATTTTTAGAAAAATGGTAGCTAGCTAAAGAAGTGACAACTGATATTATATTATAGGACATAAAAACATTAGAAAAAGATTAGGTAAAGAGAGATTGGAAATATAGTTAACAGGATTTGTAAGGCAGTAACATTAGTAATCAAGGAAACAGTTAAGGAAAAATGAATTTAAAAATATTTGTGGAGTGCCTGGGTGGCTCAGTCAGTTGACCATCTGATTCTTAGTTTCAGCTGAGCTCATGATTTCACTGAGGTCCTCTCATGGGTTGTGAGGCCAAGTCTGTAGTGGGGCTCTGCACTCAGTGAGGAGTCTGATTGAAGATTCTTTCCCTCTGCTCTTCCCCCCATTCTAGACCACACTTGATCTCTCTCTAAAATAAATGAATAAATCTTTAAAAAAATTAAAAACATTGCAAGGCATTACGAGGAACTGAGGAATCTGTAATAAGTATGAGTTTAAAATAGAATCTTTTTTTGTAGGACAAGTAGTGAGGTGGAGCAGAAGGCAGGCTTGAGTGTAGGGTGCATGCCAAGAGTCAAAGTCATCCTTCCCAGGGTGCTCTTCAATCTTCTTAAGACCCTTGAATGATTAAAAACACATTTATATACTTATTTTTTAAAGATTTTATTTACTTATTTGAGAGAGAAAGAGATAGAGCATGAATGGAGTGAAGGGGCAAAGGGCGAGGGAGAAGCAGATTTCCCACTGAGCAAGGAGCCTGATATGAGGCTTGGTCCCAGAAACCCAGAATTATGATCTCAGTTGAGGACAGACGCTTAACCAAGTGAGCCACCCAGGCACCCCTAAAAATACCATTTAAAAGCAGAGACATGGCTTCACGATGGATTTCAGTGGGGCAGGGGAGATAGGCATGGTGGGAGAGCATGATTCAGACCTTTAATGTCCATGGACACGTTTAATGACAGAACTTTCTCCAAAGCCTGAACCATCTGGAACACAGAGACATTTCCATCCATTCATAAATTTGATGCTCTTTGGTCTTTCCAAATGATAAGGGATATGTTTATATGTGCTGCTAAAGTGAGCACAATGATGAGGGATATGGAATCTTACAACTTCTATAGGTAGAAATAGATATAGCAGATTTATTTTGAGTCAGGATCACTAAGATTATTGAGCTAGGGAAGGTGAAATGGATTGTCAAAGTCAAGAAATAGGACTAACCTGTTGTAGATTATTTAGGGAAGTCCCTCAATGTAAAATAATCTCCTATTACTTTAAGTGGATTCATTCCTTCTAGGTATAGATTTATTCTCACTGAAAGACAGAAGTAAATGTGCAAATGAACAACAAGGGAAGGTGGACTAAATGACTTAGAGCAGTAGTACTCAAAGTGTGAACTAAGAACCAGCAGCATCAGTACATAGAGGCTTGACAGAAATGCAATCTGCTCACCTGCTTGGACCTCAAGCACCAAATCTATTTCCCTTCTGATATATTTTAAAGCAAAAACTGGGACACTGTATCACATTAGGTTTTAAGTAAATGAAATCAGAATACTGCCTGAATCATTGGTACCTATTTACCAAATTTCTTTACTTAGCTACCAGAGTGAAATTTCATCTTCTCCCTAAAAATATTTCTAATAAAATATAATTTATTTTATTATTATCATACTATTTTAATTATCAGCAATAATCACAATCACAATTTACTGAACAGTTTAATTATACCATATTTACTTCTAAGTCATCTTAATTTAGTATTAGCATTAACCCAATTACAGTTGTACGGATATCATCAAAAATACACTAAATTTCTTATACTAACATGTATGTATTAGTTTCCACATGAAATAGAAAAATGCTGCTTCTCTTTATTGCTTTCTTTTTAAATACAAAAACCAATATGAGTACTTTCATAGAAATATTAAGTAAATAACAGGTGAAATGTAAATATGTGAACAGCTGGGGAAGTACACAGAGAAAAGTAATATTTGGGGGAAATGACTTTTAACCACTCAATCATTGAAACGGTGCCATGGAAAAGGTATTATCTCTGAGGATCAGGGAGTTTAACTTCCCGACAACCCTACAGCTTACATGCCCAGAGCTAACATTTAATCCCAGAGCTGATATCCACAACCATGTTCTTAATTTTATGTTATAACCTTTTCCACATTATTAGCATTATACTTCCAAAATATAGAAATATATATGTATATGTGTGTATATATAATTAATAATAATTTATAATATTTTACTAACACTAATGAATTTCACTCTACTCTGTACTTTAATATAAATATTTTGGGTGTTCTCTCTTTATATTATATCGTTATGCCTCAGTTAAACTGAAATTCTCTTCATATTATAATTTACATTTCTAGAAATTGGGATTATATCTGCTTATTTGTACTGTAAAGAGAGTGAGTATAAAGTAAAATGCTATGTGCAGTGTTTGTGATATATAAGTATCCATATGTGATAAACACACACACACACACACACACACACACACACACACATATCTCAGCAGTAAGAGTAGGAGCAAAAATCCTTAAACACAGGGCACCTGAATGGCTTAGTGGTTGAGTGTCTGCCTTTGGTTCAGGCCCTGATCCCAGGGTCCAGGGATCGAATCCCGCATCAGGCTCCCCGCTGGGTGCCTGCTTCTCACCATGCCTATGTCTCTGCCTCTCTCTCTCTCTGTGTGTCTCTCATGAATAAATAAATAAAATCTTTTCAAAAATTTAAATATGAACAAATTCTGTATAGAATACTGTGCTAAACAATCAAGAAATCATACTAGATAGCATTTTCTTTGGGAGTGGGCAATCCTTGATGAACACATTGATTCCATTCACTGCAAATGAGGAGTGAGGTGTTGGAAGAAGGAAAATTATGTTTCATGTCTACAAGGAATTTTCTATTATGAAAGAGTAAACAAAAACTTATAACACAATTACAAGGAAACTGTGTGAGCGTATGAATGTTCTTGCGTGTCTGTGTATTGTACGTGTGTGCACATCTGTAATTCAGAGAAGTAGAAGTCAAAAGAAGAGGGGAGGAAAGATGAATAAATGCAGGAATTCAGATTCTCTATGGAAGTGCAATAACTCGTCCACACTATAAGTGATTTAGAGATGTGGAATTCTGTGGTGAGCAAAAAGAGTAAGTAATTGGCAGAGGGAACCTGGAGAGCAGACATGGGACTTCAGGCTTTCATTACTTATTTATTGCATTTACTCATTTATTCAACAAATGCATAATGAATACCACTACAGTATGTGCAAAGTGAATTGGGAGGTGCTGGAATATAAATAAATCCATGTCTAGAGTAAAACAGAACAGAATGTAATGGTACGGAGATCTTTGGAGAAATACAAATGATGGTGCACTTGATTATAAATAAATATTTATATATAAAGGAATTAGAAATGGGGAAATATTTGTCTCCACAAAACAATGATGTCAATAACTATAAAAATGAAAATAAATAAAAGGCGTGAGATAAGCTACATGTTTCTAAGATGAGCCTTTGAAATCTCAAATGGATACTGCAAGTAATTTTAACTGAAAAATGTTTTCCACACTCCTGAAGAAAGCATCTAGCTTTAGCTTTTAAGGTTACTCTTTCAGGAATATCCTAAATCATACATATTAAATTTGCATTGTTTTCTTTTTTAAAGAGAAATTAGCATTTATTCATACTTTCCTGGGATAAAACTAAGTTCATACCCTTGAGAACATAGACTATTTTAAGCATTTAGTTCCTTATGTATAAAAGTGGTATAATAATAATACCTACCTTAGCTGTTTTTTCATTTGTAATATCAGGTACAATAAGAACAATTGTTATTAAAGATAGCGTAGAGGGATCCCTGGGTGGCGCAGCGGTTTAGCACCTGCCTTTGGCCCAGGGCGTGATCCTGGAGACCCGGAATCGAATCCCATGTCAGGCTCCCGGTACATGGAGCCTGCTTCTCCCTCTGCCTATGTCTCTGCCTCTCTCTCTCTCTCTCTCTCTCTGTGACTATCATAAATAAATAAAAATTTAAAAAAAATAAATAAATAAAAAATAAAGATAGCGTAGAGTTTCAATGAAATAAACTACATAAAGCATCAAGCTCACTGGCTAGCACAGAATTAAGGTTCCATAAATATTCATTAATATGGTTACCATTATTCTTGTTTGCATCAATTTATTTTTGCTAATTTTGAATGTATGCTAAGAAAATTTGGGGACTGAAATTCATCCATTGCCAAGTAATGGAATGATTAAAAACAGTATTATCATGTGAAAGTGCATAGAATTCCAAAACCCATAAGATTAAGAAATTACTTTTAGAATAAAATTGGTTAAGAATAAGGAAACTAACAAGTTCCTTAGCACTCATCCAATAAATCTCTATAAAGTTAAGGTTATTTTGCTATTCCATAGTGCCCTAAAAATTCATGGTGGTTTACATTATGGAAATCCAATGACATGGAAGTATAATTTAGAACTTTTGCTTCTGACTCTGAAGGAATAACTGGTATGAAACTTGCCCTCCTGCCATAAAGAATTAGAGAACTTGACTGAACATAGGAAATAATTATTTTGATACATTTGGACAAGAAGCAGGCAGGACTGTGATCCTTGAAAGAAGAAAAAGAAATGATGCACCTTGAAATTGACACAGCTTCCTACCTGGAGACACAGGAAAGACAGTCCCAAGCAGAGAAGGAAGATCTTGATAAATTGAAGAGACACTGCTGAGAATCAGGAGAAGCTAAATTAGCTGTAATCTGTGAGACAAAGTACTGGAAAGGAGGAAGCCTTAGTGAAAAAGAGCTCTAGCAGTCTTCGTGGGAAGTTTTTTTAGTCTTGAATAAGTACTCATCATTACTGTCAAAGGAAAATATTTTATTGGCTGAAGTAAAACAAAACAAAAATTGGCTAGAAGTTTATATGCAGAACCTCCCAGAACTCATTCAGAATACAGAGACCTTGTTGAACACTGAGGCACTCTGTAGGGAGAACAGTCACACTTTAATATTAAGAAAAAACTAGCTGGGCAGCCCCGGTGGCTCAGAGGTTTAGCGCCGCAGTCAGCCCAGGGCGTGATCCTGGAGACCTGGGATCAAGTCCCACGTTGGGCTCCCTGCATGGAGCCTGATTCTCCCTCTGCCTGTGTCTCTGCCTCTCTCTCTCTCTCTGTCTCTCATGAATAAATAAATAAAATCTTTTTGAAAAAAAAAAGAAAAAAACTAGACTTAATGTAAAGGTTACTACTGTAAATATGCTCTAGTCAAGCCTCAAAAGAAGGCTTTTAAGAAATTAAAGTTAAAAACTCATCAGCAAATAACTGAACTGCCTGACTGAAGATACTTCTAGAACAGAGATACAAGATAGTAGAATACATTATAACTTATAATCACAAAGCAAAATCAGCCAATAAAAATAAACCAAGATATGATATAGATAATGGAAATAGCACAGAAGGAATTTGAAATAGCAATCATAAATATCCTGAATATGCTCAAGAATTTAAACAAAAGCATTAATATAGTGAGTAGAAAAATGTATGATAGGGACACCTGGGTGGCTCAGTGGTTGAGTGTCTGCCTTCCGCTCAGGGTGTGGTCAAAGGTCCAGGGATCAAGTCCCACCTCAGGCTCCCTGCATGAAGCCTGCTTCTCCCTGTGCCTGTGTCTCTGCCTCTCTCTCTGTGTCTATCCTGAATAAACAAATAAAATCTTTTAAAAAATGGAAGATATAAAAGAACCATATGGAAATTCTGAAGGTGGAAAACACAATATTGCATATTTAAAATTCACAGTATGGGGCACCTGTCTGGTTCAGTTGGTAGAACATCTCAGGGTTATGAGTTCCAGCCCCATGTTGAGGATGGAAACTACTTTAAAAAATTCTTTTTTAACTTTGAAAAAATTAAAATTCACAGGATGGCAAAATGTCATATAAAATTCTGAGGAAAAAAAGATCAGTGGACGTGAAGTTAAAATGATAGAAATTATCCAAATAGAAGCACACGAAAAATAAGAGATTAAAAATAAAGACACAGACTTCTGTTTTTATTTTTTTATTTTTATTTTTTTAAAGATTTATTTATTTATGATAGACATAGAGAGAGAAAGGCAGAGACACAGGAGGAGGGAGAGGCAGGCTCCATGCCGGGAGCCCTACGTGGGACTCGATCCCGGGACTCCAGGATGGCGCCCTGGGCCAAAGGCAGGCGCTAAACCGCTGAGCCACCCAGGGATCCCCCAGACTTCTGTTTTTAGTTCTGATATGTAAATAGCTTGGAAGTCATCACTCTTGCCCTTATAACTAGAAAAGGCTAAACAAATTGAAAATCACTGATTTTTCTTGGACCTATCAGATAACCAAGCTTGAAGACAGATCTGGAGAGAAAGAGCAATAAAAGGAATCATAGCCAAGATCTACTTATTTGGAACTGAAGACATAAACAGGTAGAAAAACTTAAGTGGTAATTTTAAGAATTACTGGAGGCTCAGTGTGGACTAGCGTGGAATTGAGACACTCCTTTGGCCTCCCTCAGGGAGTCCTGACACTTTAGTAGGTTTTACCAAGATCCTAACTGGGTTCTGATGGGTGAAGACCAGAGAAAGATCATATTGTGATTCTAGATAGAAAAAAAGGATTAATCCCAGTGAAATATGCTCAGAGCATTGTCAAAAAAAAAAAAAAAAAAAAAAAAAAGCGTACTCTCTGAAGCTAAAGATTTTACCAGAGCCTTTCCCAGTTGGTAGAAGGTCTTTGGTCTCCCTCCAGTTATCCTGTCTCCCTTAAGTGGTGTGTGTTGAGGCAGCAGGAAGTCCTTTACCATTGGACAAACACTTGTGAAGGTCAAAGCCAAACCCAGAAACACAGGTCAACTAAAAGTAGATTTAATACAATTCTTTCCCATAATTCCCACGTATTATCACCACATCAACTCCACATAATAATGTAGATTACAGCTAAAAGAGCAGAAGACAGAGAATAATACTTAGGGAATACCAGGGGAACTCAAAGTCAACAGAAGAGCTAAATATGACACTAGAGGAATTTAAAGCCTTTATCACTTATGTGTATAGCAATCATTAATCGCAGCTAAGTCCTAGTCAGATGAACATAAACCCTCACATTAAAAGCTAGTTTTTCTTTTTTCTGTAACTAAATGAAGTGATCAATGTTAATTAAACTTACTGTGGTAATCGTTTTACACTATTTGTAAGTTAAGTCATTATTCTGTATACCCTAAAATTATATGACCATATTTTAGTTACACCTCAATGAAACAAAAAATTAAGTGTTACCTGTGGATAAAAATAAATATAAAAAGTTTGTTTACCTCAGTACTTATTACTAACAGAACATACTCAGCTTTCAACAAAAAATTGCAGGTATCGTAAAAGGCAAGACAAACGCAGTCTGAAAGACAAAGCAAACAATAGGACCAGATGATGCAGATATTGAAGTTATCAGAAGATAAATTTAAAATAACTATAATTAATATGTCAAGGGCTTTAATGGAAAAAGTGAACAACATGCCAGAACAGACAAGATTGTGGGGAGGGAATGTAAGCAAAAATGGAGAGGTAAGAAACTTCAGAAATTTGCCCCTCCATAAAAATAACTAAGAAACTGGCAGAATCAACCTTTTTCAGAACTCTGAAAATGAACAGAAAGCCCGCAGCAATTCAAGGAGTGCCAACTGAACTCATGAAATCTAAGTAAGGACAGTGAGTTCCACTACAGTGTAACTTCCGCTCTGCCCACCCACCACCACGACCACTGTCCCAGTTTCTGTGCTCTCATTCAGCAGGAGTCTGGAGAATAACACATTGCATTCTACCAGTGTCCAAGGGAATATGACTGATTTCATTTTCAAAGACCCATCCTTAGTTCACCTGCCTGGTGACTACATAGAAGACTGGCTTCAGGGGCGCTGGGGTGGCTCAGTGGTTGAGCGTCTGCCTTTGGTTCAGATTGTGATCCCAGGGTCCTGGGGTCGAGTCCCACATCAGGCTCTCCACAGGGAGCCTACTTCTCCCTCTTTCTCTTGTGAATAAATAAATGGAGTATCTTTAGAAAAATAAGAATGGCTCAAAAGGTCTATTCTATTTTGCCTAACTCTAATGTTAAAGCCGTCCAAGGGACATGTACAGAAAATATTTTCAGACAAATGTTTTAATCTTTCCTGCCCAAAGTGAAAGATAACAGTGATAAAGGCAAACAAGAAGACTACCTAAATACCATGGGAGGAAATGCTGAAGAATGAGATGCTTTTTAGAAGAAGCACCTTGAAAAGTTCAGAGACATTCCTGGGAATATAGACCAAATGCATGTTCAGGATTAGGTGCATGCTCAGAGAAGAATTGAGGACGCCTGAGGTCTTATATCTGGATAGCTTGAAGGATCAGCACAAACAAAAAGTGAAGGATAAGATCGGGTTGGAAAATGCCAGGCTAAATGTTTGAAATGTATCCCTACACACGGAGTAAATCTGCAAAGACTAGATGATTCTTTGTTCTAGGAACTTAAAGAAATCTCTATGTAATCATTACCTGACTAAAAAGGTTACAGAAGACTTTAGTAGCCACAATCAGCAAAGAATACAGACTTTAAAAATTAGTTCAGAAAAGTCACTAAAAGATATAACCCAAACAAACTATGATAACAAATTCTGCAGAGGGGGAGGAATCTAATTTCCAGAGTTATAAATTATAATATTAAAAATGTTCAGTTTTTGACAAAAACTTATTGGGCTTTAAAAAAAACAGAATGTATGGCCCACACAGGAAAAAAAAAAATCAACAGAAGAAAATGTCACTGAGAAAATCCTGACATTGTAATTATGAAACAAAGAAATTAAATCACTATTTTAAGATTTATTTATTTATTTTATTTTATTATGATAGACAGAGAGAGAGAGAGAGAGGCAGAGACACAGGCAGAGGGAGAAGCAGGCTCCATGCCGGGAGCCCGACTCAGAACTTGATCCCGGGACTCCAGAATCGTGCCCTGGGCCAAAGGCAGGTGTCAAACCGCTGAGCCCCCCAGGGATCTCCTAAATCAGCTATTTTAAATATGTTCAAAGAATGAAGGAAAGAATGTCAAAAGACCTGAAAGAATGAAAATTATATTTCACTAAATAAAAAATATCAATGAAACTTTTAAGTCATGAAAAGAAAAAAAATAACTGTTCTTGGCTAGTACAATAATTAAAATGAAAATTTACCAGAGGGGCTCAACAATAGATTTGAGTAGACAAAGAAAGATTGAGCAAGAGTGAACATAGGTTGTTTGAAATTATCTAATTTGAACAACAAAAGAAAAAAAATTGAAGATAAATAACAGATCCAAAGACACCAGTGGGACACACAATCAAGTTTAGCGACATATATATAATTACGGTTTCAGGAAAGAGAAGGATGTAGAAAAGATATTTGAAGAATACTTGAAGAAGTAATAACACTGCATTACCAAACATAATGAAAATATTAATCTATTTATCAATAGGTTCAACAAACCCCAAATAGGATATAGTCAAAGTGGTTCACACTGAAACATATTATAATTGAACTGTCAAAAATCAAAGACAAAAGACAGAATCTTGAAAAAAAAGAAGAGAAATTCATCCATAAACAAAACAACTCAGTAAGATTGACAACTCATATCACATCAGAAATCATGGAGATGCCACCCCAAGATTGCTAGAACTCATACAGCAATTTGGCAGTGTGGCAGGATACAAAATCAATGCCCAGAAATCAATGGCATTTCTATACACTAACAATGAGACTGATGAAAGAGAAATAAAAGTGTCAACCCCATTTACAATTGCACCCAAAAGCATAAGATACCTAGGAATAAACCTAACCAAAGAGGTAAAGGATCTATACCCTAAAAACTATAGAACACTTCTGAAAGAAATTGAGGAAGACACAAAGAGATGGAAAAATATTCCATGCTCATGGATTGGAAGAATTAATATTGTGAAAATGTCAATGTTACCCAGGGCAATTTACACGTTTAATGCAATCCCTATCAAAATACCATGGACTTTCTTCAGAGAGTTAGAACAAATTATTTTAAGATTTGTGTGGAATCAGAAAAGACCCCGAATAGCCAAGGGAATATTGAAAAAGAAAACCATAGCTGGGGGCATCACAATGCCAGATTTCAGGTTGTGCTACAAAGCTGTGGTCATCAAGACAGTGTGGTACTGGCACAAAAACAGACACATAGATCAATGGAACAGAATAGAGAACCCAGAAGTGGACCCTCAACTTTATGGTCAACTAATATTCGATAAAGGAGGAAAGACTATCCACTGGAAAAAAAGACAGTCTCTTCAATAAATGGTGCTGGGAAAATTGGACATCCACATGCAGAACAACGAAACTAGACCACTCTCTTGCACCATACACAAAGATAAACTCAAAAAGGATGAATGATCTAAATGTGAGACAAGATTCCATCACAATCCTAGAGGAAAACACAGGCAACACCCTTTTTGAACTCGGCCACAGTAACTTCTTGCAAGATACATCCATGAAGGCAAGAGAAACAAAAGCAAAAATGAACTATTGGGACTTCATCAAGATAAGAAGCTTTTGCACAGCAAAGGATACAGTCAACAAAACTAAAAGACAACCTACAGAATGGGAGAAGATATTTGCAAATGACGTATCAGATAAAGGGCCAGTATCCAAGATCTATAAAGAACTTAATAAACTCAACAGCAAAGAAACAAACAATCCAATCATGAAATGGGCAAAAGACATGAAGAGAAATCTCACAGAGGAAGACACAGACATGGCCAACAAGCACATGAGAAAATGCTCCACATCATTTGCCATCAGGGAAATACAAATTAAAACCACAATGAGATAACACCTCACACCAGTAAGAATGGGGAAAATTAATAAGGCAGGAAACCACAAATGTTGGAGAGGATGTGGAGAAAGGGGAATGCTCTTGTACTGTTGGTGGGAATGTGAACTGGTGCAGCCACTCTGGAAAACTGTGTGGAGGTTCCTCAAAGAGTTAAAAATAGAACTGCCCAATTACCCAGCAATTACACTGCTGGGGATTTACCCCAAAGATACAGATGCAATGAAATGCCGGGACACCTGCACCCCAATGTTTATAGCAGCAATGTCCACAATAGCCAAACTGTGGAAGGAGCCTCGGTGTCCATCAAAAGATAAATGGATAAAGAAGATGTGGTCTATGTATACAATGGAATATTACTCAGCCATTAGAAACGACAAATACCCACCATTTGCTTCAATGTGGATGGAACTAGAGGGTATTATGCTGAGTGAAATAAGTCAATTGGAGAAGGACAAACATTATATGGTCTCATTCATTTGGGGAATATAAAAAATAGTGAAAGGGAATAGAAGGGAAAGGAGAAAAAATGAGTGGGAAATATCAGAAAGCAAGACAGAACATGAGAGACTCCTAACTCTAGGAAACGTGGTGGTGGAAGGGGAGGTGGGTGGGGGGTGGGGGTGACTGCGGTGACAGGCACTGAGTGGGGCACTTGATGGGATGGGATGGGATATTCTATATGTTGGTCAATTGAACACCAACAAAAAATAAATTTATATTTTTTAAAAAAGATTATAACCTTAAAAAAATCATGGAGATCATGTATATAACTCTATAGGCATATATGAAAAGCATTATACTTTAATGCATTTGTTTGTAGTGTATATTTTTTTCTATCTGATTAAAAACAATAACTTAAATAAATACAAATCTATGTTGATGAGCACACAATGTATAAAGATGAAATTTGTAACACCATAAAAATGGGTAACAAAGCCATATAGGTGCAGCTTTTTTTTTACACTATTAAAATTAAGTTGGTATTTCTGTCAACTAAATTCTTTAAAATTAAAATGTTAATTATAATCCTTAGCAGCCATTAAGAAACTAATTCAAATATATATGGCACAAGAAATGACCATTGCATTAAAATGGCACACTACTAAATTACTATTCAATACAAAAAAGGCAATAGTAAAAGAATTGAGAAACATGAATATATGGCACACAGAAAACAAAAAGATGTCAAAATATCAGTAATTACATTAAATGTATTTGGATTAAATTTATTGATTAAAAGGCAGAAACGAAAAGAGTGGATATAAAATCATGAACTATATGTTATGAGTGACTCATTTCAGATTCAAAGCACAAATATATTGGAAGTAAATGGTTGAAAGAGATATTCCATGTAAACAATAGCCAAAAGTATAGTCACTATACTAATGCAAACAAAATAGACTTTACGACCAAAATTATCATGCGACAAAGAATGACATTACATAATGATAAAAAGTTAATCCATGAAGAAAATAAAACTATAAACATATATACACCTAAAAACAGAGTCTGTAAATACACACACACACACACAAACTGAAATAACTGAAGTGAGAAGTAGACAGTTCAACAAGAGTTAGGGATTTCAATACCCCATTTCAAATGTGGGACAGGAAATCTGGAAAGAAGATTAATAAGGAAAAAGAGAACTTGAATGACATTACAAACCAGTCAGACAGCAGACAACTATATCACATTCTACCAACAAGAATAGAATAAGCATTTTTCCCAGCTGGGTATAGAAAGTCATAGACTACATTTTGGGCTACAAATGACTTTCAATAAATTTAAAAAGATTGAAATCATACAGTTTTTTCTTCAAGAACAATTTAATGAAATCAAAAAACAATGACAGAAGAAATTGGTAAAATTCACAAACACCTAAAAATAAACATATTCTTAATTAACCAATGTGTCAAAGAAGAAATCAGGAAGGAAATTACAAAATACTTTGAAATGGATAATAATGAAAATACAATGTACCCGAACTTATGGGATTCAGCAAAAGCTATGCTCAGAGAGAAATGCACAGCTGTACACTTCTGCATTAAAAAAAAAAAAAAAGAATAAAAGTCTCAAATCAAAATCACACTTTACACCTTACGGCACAAGAAAAAAAAAAGAACAAATGAAAAACAAAGACAGCAGAATGATGAAAGAATAAAGAACAGAATGGAGATTTTTAAAAACACAGATGATAAGCATAAATGTAATATACCACATTAACAGAATGGAAGAAAAAAAACCACATGATCATCTCAATATACGGAGAAAAAAGATTTGACAAAATCCCAAATCTTTTCATGATAAAAGCACTCAAACAAACTATGAATAGAACTTCCTCAATCGGATAAACAGCCACTATGAAAAACCCACAGCAAACATTATACTGAGGTCAAAGACTAAAAGCTTTCCCCCTAAGATCAGGAATCAAAGATATCTATTTTCTTTACTTCTATACAACATTGTAATAGAAATTGTAGCCAGAAAAATTAGATCAAATAAAAAAAATCCATATTGGAAAAGAAGTAAAGCTATCTATTTTTATTTTTAAATGACATGTACTCAAATATAGACAATCTTAAATAACTCAGAAAATAACTATCAGAGGTAATGTGATTTTAAAAAGTTCAGCAAATTTGCAGATATGCAGCCAATATAATAAATTGATTTTAAAAACCATTTGATGTCCAAAACTACCATAAAGTTAAAAAACGAATTGCATCACCAGTTCTTATTATACAAACAACAGATCTTTTGATTAAATCAAAGAACACTTCAAGGACATGGAAGAAATCTTTAGTATGGGTTTATCTCTTTGATGGTTGAAAAACTGCCTTGTATTCTATTCTCCAATGAACCACTAACATTCAGCACTAAAGACAGATGCACTTTCCAGTAGATGGACACATCCAATCCTGTACTCCAGATACATATTTAAAGATTTCACATAATATTTTAGTGATTCATCTTCACCATAGTCTGATTTACAAATGTTTATGCTAAAACTCCTATATTAGCTAGGGTTAAAGAGAAGAGAGGACTGAGGGCAGGAGAAAGAATACTTCAAAGAAAAGTGGAAATTAGACAATAGTGTGTATTGATTTTTAATACTTGTCACAACTCTAAGTGAATGCAGCATTCTCTGTACTGATTTTTCACGCAATGTCCATTCTGGGTGTCTATAATAGATTAGAGAATACTAACATGTTCAAAAGGAAGTTGGGGGGAAAGAACCAAATGTGGGCAAGATTTTTCAAAATTCCCTCTGTTCATTTGATTGATCAATCGATTTAATAATGCCAATACACAGCACGTGTCTGGCATATGGAAAACACTTTGTGAATGTGAGCTCTTGTGGTGATGACAAAGATGGTAATGTGATGAGGTGTGGTGTTGTTTTTAGTTTTCAAACATTAAGATATATAAATATAAGAAAACAAATTTTATTTTCATTATAATTCATTCCCTAATAACATAAAATGTGGTAACAATTACAATGAAAACAAAATTGTTTCATGTGTTTTTAAAGGACTGTTAGACTTCCCTGAAAGATTGTGTGTTCCTTTGTTTCTCCGGAAGGAAGTCTGGAGAGATTCAGAAAAGACTAAAGTGTAAGACTTTGAGCTGAGCACTGCCATGCGGATTTAGATTTCTGAAAATGGGAAGACAAACTTGCTCAGAAGGTAGGAACAGTATGGGTGAAGGCACTGCAGAGAGAAAAGATCCATTTAGAAAACATGAAACAACACTGCACTATGTCTTTGACATGGCATTCAGAAAAGGAATCCCTACTCCTACAATAATTGATAGCTACAAATTCGTGTTGTCTTTTTTAGAATCACAAGACGATTTTATTTTCTTCAGTTTTTACGATTGTGAAATATTTACATATTATTATTATACCTTCTAAAACAGTTGGAACAAAATCAGACATACTTAATGGTGTAGTTTAAAATGTGTGCATTACATCCATACTTGGTCCCGTTATCCAACATTTTTTTTTAATATTCTTAAACCTTGTATATTTTACAGTCAGGGTCCAGAAATAGACACCAGGCCTGTGAGTTACCTCTCTCAGTGTCTGTGGCATTCATCACTAATTGTTCACATTACTTCTCTCTGAGCTTGGACAGTTTCATATCTTCAATACAGTGATACAGATCCTTGCAAACTGAGTGCACATAGTATGTGAGATGAAGCAATTTGGCAGATTTGTTTTTCATCTTAACCACGAGAATCAACAGAAGACACCAAAAGTCTGCTAAACTTTAGAAAAGGGGAAATATAATGAGTTAGATTAATGTAGTGGTTTAGGCAAGGGTTGGCCAACATCTTGGTAGGTATTTTAGTCTTTTGGGGGTCATACAATTTTTGTTGCACCTACTTGACTCTACCAGTATACTGGGAAAGCAGACATTGACAATATGTAAGTAAATGAGCACGGCTGCATTCCAATAAAACTTTATTAACAAAAAGAGATTGCAGGCCAGATTTGACCAACCAGCCATGGTTTGCTAACTTCTGGTTTAAATTACTGCTACTCAGAGTGTAATCCCTGGACAAGTGGTATCAACATTACCTGTATGCTTGTTAGAAATGCACATTATCATTCCTTACTCTAGACTTTAGTTACCTGAGTCTCTGCGGATAAGCTTCAGGAATCTGCATGGTTACGAGTTGGCAAGGTGATTCCAATGTTCACTAAAGTGTGAGAGCCCTTGATTTAAATAACATGGCACTTCTCTTCTTTATTTTTTTCTTTTTTTTTAAAAAAGATTTTATTTATTTATGAGAGACACACAGAGGGAGAGGCAGAGACACAGGCAGAGGGAGAAGCAGGCTCCATGCAGGGAGCCTGACATAGGACTTGATCCCAAGTCTCCAGGATCACACCCTGGGCTGAAAGTGGTGCTAAACCACTAAGCCACCGGGGCTGCCCATACTTCTCTTCTTTAAAAGTTACATAAAACTTGGGATGCCTGGGTGGCTCAGTAGTTGAGTGTCTTCCTTTGGTTCAGGGTGTGATCTGGGGTCCGGAGATCGAGTCTCACATCAGGCTCCCTGTATGGAGCCTCTTCTCCCTGTGCCTGTGTCTCTGCCTCTTTCTCTCATGAATAAATAAGTAAATCTTAAAAAAAAATACATAAAACTTTGGGGAACAACCTGATGCATTTATTTAATCACTGATCTTTAATCACTCTTCCTATCACTTCTATGGCATTTGATTTATTCAAGCTTTCTGTATCTCTGTGGGTCATGTTTGGTCATTCACGTTTTGCTAGAAAATTATCTACTTCCTCCAGGCTTCAAATTTGTTGCCATGTTGGCTTAAAACATTTATGCAAAATGTATGGCTTTCCTATGAAGACATGAATTCATATTTATCACCCCTGGACGGCAGGCTGGCTAATAGCTACTTCCAGCAATAAAGTATGGCAGAAGTAATACTATGTAACTTCCATCACTAGTTCAGAAAAATGCAAGCAGTTTTTTATCTATTTTTCAGGAACACTCACTTTGAGGGAAGCCTGCTGCCCCAAAAAAGTCTTGTTACTCTGAGTCCACCATGCTGGAAAGTCCAGGTATGTTCCCAGCTAACAGCCAGCATCTCTTGCCAGCCAGGAGAGTGAGCTGTCTTGGACACACAGTTCAATTGAACCTTCAAATGACTCCAACCCAGCTCTGCCATCATCTATTAATTAAATGCTTTATTTGAATCACTTCGTGTAGATTTTATGGCCATCAATTGTCTCCTTCTCTGTTAACTAATTTACCACACTTTAAAGTGAGTAAGGGATAGAGAATCTGATGTCTATATGACCTCAAGACCCAACTGGAAGACTTAAGAGGTGTTAAGAAATGTCAGAGTTGGCGAGAATTCAAAAATTTGGAACAAAATTGAGGGCATGTGTTTGTTTCTGTTTTGGGTCATGAATTTTACAGTTAAGTCAGTGGGAAATAGTAGGTTGTGCCGGATTTTGAGAAGAAAAACAGAGAAAATTATGTTTTGTTTTAAACAACTAAAATTTATATAATATTTCAAGATATGTCTAATACTAAGACACATGGGATGACTACATAATCTGCCAAGGACAGCTGAAAAGTCAAGGACTTTAACTTAATACACCTGACAATTAACAGAAGTTTGAATTGTTCTTTGGTTTCTGACATTTAACTCTTGCCCTACAAAATAACCCCTGAGAGCTCAAAGTAGCTCCCTGATGGCAGTGGCCAAATTTTCCATTTAAACCCACGATTCTTGTAAAATATTGGGTACCAAAATCCTTTTGAAGTTAACAGGTTTAAAATATTGACTATTAGCCAGATTCACATTTGCTCACATTTACTCACATTTGGGAGTACAAAATGATACACCACTTTAGGAGTGAGTCCAGCAGATTCTCAAAAAGTTAACCATATACTAACTCTAAGTCACAGCAATTTCTGAATATTTACCCCAAAGAGATAAAGCATGCATGCATAAAAATGCCTTGTACAAAATGGTCATAAGCACATATTCATAAAAGCCTCAAATTAGAAATAACGCAAATATCCATCAATGGACAATGGATAAACAAATCGTAATACAGTCCTACAACTGAACATTATTCAGAAGTTTTTTAAAAAAAGAGATTACTGATAAGTGTTTGAAGCTAAGAAGACTAGATACAGAGTGCAAACAGTTTGATTCCATTTATATGAAGTCCTGGAACACACAAAACTAATCTATGGTGAAAGAAATAAGAACAGTTGATGCCTCTGTGAGGTGAAGTGGGAAAGCCATTGACTGAGAAAGATCATGAGAAGTTTCTGGGAAGATGGAAAGCTCAATTTCTAGATAGGATTGTGGAATACAGGTGTATGCATTTGTCAAAACCCACTGAACTTTACAATCTATCTTTTGTTATTTATATGTATTTTAAAAATATTTTTTTTATTTATTTGAGAGAGAGATTGCACGAGCAAGCCCAGAGAGGAGAGAGGTGGAAGCAAGAGGGAAGCAAGATTTCTCGTTTTTGATACAGCTCTAGAAAAAAGTTGGCACCAAATGCACATTAAAAAACGTTTAAGGCTTAATGAAAATACGGACTAAGGATTCCAAAATGCAGCTTAGAGGTTGAGAACAGGATGCTGAGTTAATGAACCTTCCAAATAGACAGGCAGTCCCCGGTGTATTGAGCATTTCCCAAATATAAATGGCCACGTCCATCGGGCTCACAGGAGTAGAAGTCCTCTCAGGCTTCTCTGTGACCAGGCTACCAGGCACCTAAACCCACTTCTACAGCCCCAGGGAGGGAAGAAGAGAAGAGAAGAGAACACCAAGCAGACTCAGCACTGAGCTCAGAGCCCCACGACACATGGCTTGACCTCACGTGAGACCATGACCTGAGCTGAAACTAAGAGTCAGAGGCGCAAGTGACTGAGCCACCCAGGCACCCCTAATTTATATGTATTTTAAAAGTTTTAAAACATTTGCTGTAACATTCTTTTGTAATCAACAACTTTAAAATGTTAACAACCAAAAGCCCTCTGGGATAAACTCTGGAGGAGACATATACTTTCAATTGACCAAATTTGGATTTGGACATAATCTTACTGAGTAATGTTTGAAATATTTTAAAAATACTGAAGTGAAAATCAAGTTGCAGTGTGCATGTGTATGTGCGCCCATCTATTTTGTAAATCCATTCATTCATACGAAAATCTTTGTTGAATGAGTGGCTAAAATCTGAAATTATACACAGTAAAGTACAACTCTGAGTTCCCAATTGTGAAGTCCCAGTTGAAAAGTGGGTATAGGATTTAAGAAAAAATGAGAGAAATATTTCATATTGTTCAAACACTTCAAATGAATATCCTAATTTGCAAAAAAAACCACATAGTTTTTGAGAAAGAATTTTCCGATGTTTATAGCAAACAAATTATACATTTTTAGCTTACTTAGCAGTAGGCCTATTATTTCTTCAGGCACATACATAATCCCACACCCACGGATGTAATGACCTGGAAAACTTTTAAATGATGTTGTCACTTTTATTTTTAGTTATATTTTCACTTCTTTGGGAATTAATTCTCAAAAGACTTTTCCTTTTGTTTTTAAATATATAGAATGTGATATCCTCCTTTCTCAACACAGAGAAAAATGTTTTCTACCTGAATTTTTCTTTTGGATACCGGCATCTAGTATTTAAAACTCACTTTGATTAAACTATAAATTTCATACAATGCATCCATCATATGTTTACAGTTAATGAGTTTTGGCAAAAGGATATACCCACATAACTTCCATAACATTCAAAATATAGCATGTCCCTTGCCTCAGAAAGTCCTGTCTACCTCTTACCATCCAATACCCAATACCCAGACCTATTCAACCATTCTTGTTTTTTGTCACTATAGATCAGGGAGCTGAGTTTGCAATGTGCAAAAAGTATTCTCCATCTTGATCCAGTTAAATGATTTAACTGGTAAGAAGTAAGAAGTACATAACCCAGAAAAGATTTCCGTTTTTGCTTCATCTTTCCACGACAGTAGTCCGATCTATGTGTACCCTCCTCTATACAGAAATGTGGCAAAGGAAAACAGGAACAGCCAAATCTGAATGCAGCATATGTTAGCATACCTGAACACTACTTTCTCTGTTCACAGTTCTTCAGCCTACCAAGTTGTACCTAAATATACCATACACCATAAATTTTATGCATTTTTCCAAGAATGTACAAATAAGTTTTGTCTCCAATCATGAAAAATATTCTTAATTCTTACTGAGTTTGTTTGGAGGTAGTTGGTAAAAATTCAGTTGAGGATAGAAGAGTTAAGCTAATATATAATGATTACATTTTGGATAGAAAGATTTGCTTACAAAAAAAAGAAAAAGAAAGTTTGCTTATGGCTTCACTAAAAATCCTTCCACAACCCAGACTCTTAAAAACCTAAGGTTCTGTTCACCACATAAGTTCTCAAAAGCAGCTAATACAGAACCTAAATAAACAATAGAAAGTGAAAATAAAATACTTTCTTGCCTCTTCAAAAATTCTGTCAGAATCTTGCTAATATGATCCTTAAAGGGTTTGTTAGCAACTGACAATATACATACATCATCACCATCACTTGTAGTGATTTAGTCATTCTTGTTTTGAAAAGCCTACCCACTTATTTTGTACTGAATCTGCACTTTGGTCTGGGGAATCCTTCTCTATTACCAAACATCTGTAATGAAAAAAATGTTCCCTGGGGAGTGAGCAAATAACAGTTACTGGCACAGGGCTATGACCTCTGGTAATAGTAGTTTTCCTGGGTACAACATTTTTTGTAGATGATGACACAGGTAGTGACCCTTAGAGCTGTGCAGTGCACAATTACACAACTGCACGTGGTGGTGCTGTGCATATCCTCAGCATTTTGCAGTAGAAAATGATCCAATAATGATTGCCAATTTTCCATTCCATCTTATAGCAGCTACTATGTACTATATGCTAGTATGCATTCATATTTAGCAAAATTACAACTTTATGCAGAAGTTATATAGGACAAGAGAAATACAGTATTATTCCATGAAGCCTTCCAAAATATGACATTGATATACTCATTGTTAAACCAGCCTCTACCCAGGTAGGTATGATGCTCATGAGCTGCAATGACATGGCAAGACCTGGCTGACACAACCTCAAATAGTAAGCCAGTCTCTATAACTCTTCTGGTGATACAGTGCTACAAGGTACTATGAGATACTGTAAGGTAGCATTACTTGCACAAAATGTTGACAGCACTGTAGATTTATCTGTTATTTTAAGTTTTTGAGAAATGGCTTTTGTACTCTGTGAGGTACATTTAATTATTCTCTTACATGTAACATATGCATTACCGCTGTCCTCCCATTTGAACTGTAGACTCTTGAAAATATTTAACACTCACAATTTCTAGAATCCCTCAATAAATTTTTAGATGACTGATTAATTGAGACATGAATATGTACATATGTTTTAGTCTCCCATTGATTAAATGGCTCATTATCCTATTGTAACAGAATAATGTATTACTACAAAATGAATTATTATTAAATACCATGCAGGGCAAACTCACGAAACATTTCAACTCACTTTTATAAGGACAGAGAAAAGGTTGAAGTATGTCAAAAGCACCTGCTATATTCTATATTTGACAACTGAATTATTAATAAAACAGACATTTCTAGAAAATTAAGTCTCAAAGCCTATACTGCTTTTTATTTTGTGCACAGAAATAATGACAGCTATTATAATTTTTATTATTTTAACTTGTTCAAAATATCTCCAATAGTTCTAAAATATCTTCGATATTAGGCATCACACAGGGCGTAACAGATTTTATTTCATTCTTTCTTAAAGATTTAATTTATTTATTCATGAGAGACATAGGCAGAGGGAGAAGCAAGCTCATTGAGGAAAGCCTGATGTGGAACTCGATCCTGAGACTCTGGGACCACACCCTTAGTCGAATGCATACACTCAACCACTGAGCCACCCAGACATACCTAGTAACAGGCTTTAAAAATATCATGTTAAAATTAAAGTAAGTTACTTGTAGTCATCATATGTAATAGACTTTACCACATCTCTAACTGAATCATGTTCTGTGCATCATACATTCTAGAATATCAGCTTGTGTTTCTACAAACTCATTTTAGACAGTGAGCACCTAAATAGTAAAAAAATCAAACCCATTCTATATCATTTCTTGTTTTCTCTCCAGCACAGTGGCGATATTCAGAGAAGCAAAAGCAGAGACCTTCTGGCTACATTCTGAAGGTTTTCCCACCTGGGACCATATTAAATTGTATATCCTGGAAGACAGATTATCCAATGAAATATATGACAAGCATCCCTGGTTTTCCAAAGTTTGTGTTACGTGTTCATGAAAGACCTACATCAGTACCTGTTTTTACTAACTGACAGAAATCCAAAGAGGAGTTTTGCTTTCACAAAGAAGAAGAAAACCAAAAACAGCATTTGGCATTTGTTTTGCAGTGAGCCTGTTATAGAGGCAGCACGCACCCTGAGCAGCGAGAGTGGCCTCACTTAAGCTCCTTCCCCTGGAACCACACTCAGCATCTCAGCATCAGACCGCCATAGCTCGGAACTGTGTCTGTGAACATCTGTGCTTTATCTCGATTTATTTTGTGCCTCCGTTAGCAAGATATGTCCTAAGGTACCAGAAAAGCCTGAGAGAGGTTATTTTTGTGGGTCTGGGAACACTCCAATTTTTTTCCTTATAAATCAATAGTAATTTGCTTCTTTGCTCTATGCCTTCAGCTTACAGGAGATTTCATAGGAATACTCTGCTATCAAATACTGGGATAAACCTGAATAAGTAGACCTCATTGCTGTCCTTTTACTTGTGACTTTCATATGTAATCATGGCTTCTCCAGCAAATGCATCTGTAAATTCCTGTTCGTTCTTACATTTCATCTCTAAATGTAACATAATTTCTCTGAAAATATGTTTATATTAAATATATTTATAAGGTCTAACATTTTCAAGTGTTTGTCATAGGCCAGACATAATTATTTTCTACTACAATCCTTTCTGCAGTCCTGTAATGTAGGCACCCATAGTATCCCCCTAATCCTTCCCATTTTATAGAAGAGGAAAGTAAAGCTCAGGAATTAAAAGCTTGGTTTGCCAAATATCTCACAATTAAAGTAATGACATTGGGGCTTGAACTAAGAGTAACTCCAGAGCCAACCTCTTGAAACACGTTTGAAAGGGCCCATGTATCTCATCACATCATCTCTTGCCTTATAAATATAACTGCTTTGGGGGAGCCAGGGTGGCTCAGCGGTTGAACATCTGCCTTCGACTCAGGTCATGATCCCAGGGTCCTGGGATCAAGTCCCGCATTGGGCTCCTGCAGGGAGCCTTCCCCTCCCTCCCCTGTGTCTCTGCCTCTTTCTGTGTGTCTCTCATGAATAAATAAATAAAATATTTTAAAAATATAACTGCTTTGGAATTGAGTAGAAGTTGAAAGTCATAGCAAAAGAGATATATTCTAGACTTGATTCAAAGAATTCTTTTACACACTTTCACATGAAGGAATCAAGCTGAAATCCCAAAAATTATATATTTTAACCGAGAAATATATGTATTTAGGAACAAAGCCACATATTCATAATTATACAATAGAGAAAGTTTAAATAAAAGATTAATGGGCCTGGTTATTACTTGGCCACATCATATATTATCATGAAACTTAGATCCTTATTGTATCAGAGACTATGGTAAAAACTCTAAGTTATAGGCTTTGTGATTACTTTAGTGACCTCATTCTAGTCAAATGGGATGGTATAGAGATGTGTCAATTACACAGAAATGTTAAACTTTTAGGAAAGAGTTTCCAATGCCAAATTTTATCTCAGCAATCATGTAAATTATAAACTGTAATGACTAAACACTTTCTTTGGAGATAATGGTCATATTTGTTTTTTTAAAAATCTACTCAGACATATTGTTGGCATAGCAGTCACAGACATTAGATTAGATACAAACTCTGGCAGCAACACGTAGTGTCCTTCATAAAATACTGCCATGTATCCAAATGCCATGTTATATAAAATTGGCGTAGAGAATCTGCATTTTGGTAAGCTAATAAAATTGGTATTCAAAGGCTCTCATTTTTATTACAGGAACACTGTGTATATTCAGCACTTGGACAGCAGGCATGGCCAATGCTCTGAAATGATCCCAACAAGAGAAGGAATAGAAAACCCCACCAATAAATCTAGCCAAGAAGAACCTTAAAGATGGAATGTTAATCCAAATGAAGACTTGCTCTTGTTGTCTAATAATAATGAACAGCCAAATCTGAAAAGTATGAAAGCCAAAAAGAATCTCATAAAAGGGTGACAAAATAAAAGAAAAAATGGAGGAAAAGAAAAACAATGGACAAAAAGTGCAAAGAAAACAATGGATGTAAAAAAAGAGAGCTGGTCGTCATGGCCAGTGGAGGTGTGGAAAGGCTAAGAAAAATTACTTGAACAAAACTCAGGTAAAGGAGATAGCCTAAAGCAGAAAATGCCAGTCATAATAGTATTTTCACATGATAATTAACTGCCTCTTATGAGCTCCCCACCAAAACTGTTTTTTTTATACAACTTCCATCAAGGAACCAATGTTTATAAAGATGACCCTGATTTTGGGATCCTTTCAAGTAAAGTCGAGTGTGTCTTGTTTCTTAAGCCACAACAGAATACAATACAATGAAAGAAAAATATTTTCATCCAAGTGGATGAAATTTTAAATTAAGCTAAAAAAATAATATAAAGAGTGAAATTGAGATACATTCATTAGATTACTCCTTTCTGCCCCTGGATGCCGCTGAGTAAGCATCGTTAAAGTCTCCCCTCCCACCACCCTCATGTCTAAGTCAGAGTCTCCCAAAGGGCCTGAGCAGCTACAGAAGCTCTTCATCGGAGGTTGGAGCTTCGAAACAACCGATGAGAGTCTGAGGAGCCATTTTAAGCAACGGGGGATTCTTACAGACTGTGTGGTAATGAGAGACCCCAACACCAAGCGCTCCAGAGGCTTTGGGTTTGTCACATACACCGCCGTGGAGGAGGTGGACCCAGCCATGCACGCAAGGCCACACAAGGTGGATGGAAGAGTCGTGGAACCAAAGAGGACTAGCTCAAAAGAAGATTCTCAAAGACCTGGTGCCCACTTAACTGTGAAAAAGATTTTTGCTGGTGGCATTAAAGAAGACACTGAAGAACATCATCTAAGAGATTATTTTGAACAGTATGGGAAAATTGAAGTGATTGAGATCATGACTGACCGAGGCAGTGGCAAAAAGAGAGGTTTTGCTTTTGTGACCTTTGATGACCATGACTCTGTAGACAAGATTGTCATTCAAAAATACCATACTGTGAATGGCCACAACTGGGAAGTAAGGAAAGCCCTATCGAAGCAAGAGATGGCTAGTGCTTCTTGCAGCCAAAGAGGCCAAAGTGGTTCTGGCAACTTTGGTGGTTTTCGTGGATGTGGTTTTGGTGGGAATGACAACTTTGGTCACGGAGGGAACTTCAGGGGTCGAGGTGGCTTCGGTGGCAGTGGAGGTGGTGGTGGATATGGTGGCCGTGGGGATGGCTATAACGGATTTGATAATGATGGAAGCAACTTTGGAGGTGGCAGACGCCATAACGATTTTGGCAATTACAACAATCAATCCTCAAATGTTGGACCCATGAAAGGACGAAATTTTGGAGGCAGAAGCTCCGGCCCTTATGGTGGTGGAGGCCAAATACTTTCGGCCACGAAAAGGCCAATACTTTGCCAAACCACGAAACCAAGGTGGTTATGGCAGTTCCAGCAGCAGTAGCAGCTATAGCGGTAGCAGAAGGTTTTAATTACTGCCAGGAAACAAAGCTTAGCAGGAGAGGAGAGCCAGAGAAGTGACAGGGAAGCTACAGGTTACAACAGATTTGTGAACTCAGCCAAGCACAGTGGTGGCAGGCCTAGCTGCTACGAAGAAGACATGTTTTAGACAATACTCATGTGTATGGGCAAAAAACTCAAGGACTGTATTTGTGACTAATTGTATAACAGGTTATTTTAGTTTTTGTTCTGTGGAAAGTGTAAAGCATTCCAACAAAGGGTTTTAATGTAGATTTTTTTTTTTGCACTCATGTTGTTGATTGCTAAATGTAATAGTATGATCATGATGCTGAATAAATGTGTCTTTAAAAAAATGAAATTATGCCAACTAAAGAGAAAATGCTCATTCACCTAAAAATTTCACCGTTCTCCAATTCCTGTTATACATGGCATACCATAGAAGTAATATATCAGAGTATATAACACTGAGATGGATCTTTCAATGTATCACTAAGATTTTCATGAAAATTCTTAACTACAAAAGTAAATTATGTAACAAAATGAGAAAAGTCTACCAGTACAAAAAAAAAAAAAAAAAAAAAGAAAAGTCTACCAGTAAGCTTAAGAAGAAATTCCGTTAGAAATACTAATGTCATTTTTACCATATGGTTTGTAGACCATTTATTCTATTAATATTTTTAATACCATAATGTACATAAATAATATTTTTATATGCTTTTACAAATGACATTGGCTCACAAAATTAAAAAGTACCACATTATTGAATCAAAATAGTAACTGAAAGTCCAGTTTTTATCTGATTTTAAAATAACTTATCTACCAGTAGTTGTACTTCTTTCTCCAAAAGAATTGATCTAAACTCTAAAGACAGTAACAAGGAAGAATTCTTTCCTTTCCCAAAAAGTAGACCAAAAATGTACAGCAAAAACCTCTCTGTTCCCTACCTTTGCATTTTTAAGATGAATATTGCTCATTCTGTGTATGTGTGGTTTAGCAGAAAAGGAAGAGAGAAGAAGAGGGTAGTAAAAGAGACCAGGAATCTGAAGAGTGAATAGAGACTGAGATGTGACAGGCACCACGCAGGAGTTTAGGCATTCATTCAATTCTTCACCACCCCTTCTGTTTATCTCCAATCATGCTGTTAAACAATTGCATTTACTCATCCTAATAATAGTGGTCAAAAATTTTAATCTACCTGGTATGCAGAACAGAGTAGTTGCTATGCAAACATAATGGAATTTACAGAGAAAACTACAACATTATTATAAATTGACTTAAAGACATAAAAAAAAAATCAGAGTGGTAGAGATGAAACAAGTCCAAATCATACAAGAATGCATCTTTAAAAAAAGATAACCTGGTCTTCAGAAACCTCACTGAACTACTCTGAATGACAAGAGCTAATGCATTGACTTTTGATTTTGATTCTCCTGCTGATAGCTTATAAGGATTATCTAGTTATCTGAATGAAACCTTCCTTGTTTAATTGTAGCAGATGGTCTCTGTCTCTTTCACCTACTGATTATGAAATGTTCATGTGTAAAATCCAAGTAGATGATCTTTTTTGTGATGGCTTTTAAATATCAGAAAAAATCTCCTTCATTTTGAAAATAATTATTTTCATGAGTAAAAGGGAAAAATCCAGCAATTATTGAAGGATTTTAAATCACAACCAGGATTCATACTTTTTTCTTTAATGGGTTCATTAATGCTGTGTTAACTGAAAGGCCAATGATAATGGCTGTACCATGAATGAAATCATACCACCATGAATGAAATCCCAGTTTCTGCATGCACAGCCAGTGCCAATTTATACTGCACCTGCTGCCCAGTTGACAACGAACACTACATCCTATTGATTAATTGATACACTTTGTTTTCACACCTACTAAATATGTGAAGATATGTGCATCTTAGTAGCAATAAAGTATGAGATTTGGGGAAGTCAATCTAGAACTTATTTCATATTTTTCAAATGTATTTGAATATTCAACATGAATAATATGACTTATATTAGTCTTTTAAAAATATCCCCAAATATGTCCCTTTACCAGAATATAAGTTTATTTTCCTTAAAGGGGGGGGGATGGTCAAATGTTGCATACTACATAATTTACTTATTTATGACACTTATTCATAGGTATACTTACAATTTATTTTCCATTTCCCACTACTACCATGTTACCTTATCAGAACAGAACAGAGATTTTGTCTGTTTTGTTCACCAACACCTTTCCAATATTTTGAATGAGACCTGGTACATAGTAAGTACTCAACAAATATATGTTGAAAAAAATGGCTTTGTTCTTTAATCACGGTTCTTGTCATATCATAGATTGTGAATGAATAAACCATGAGGTCCTGAGATCAGGAATGGCTTCTTATGGGTATCTTTATGAATTAGGCACTAACTCAGTACCTTCTGCAATGTCAGGCATACAGTAGGGACTCAATAAGTATTTGCAGAATTCTAACCATTTAACAATTTTTCATAGTTTAGGGACACCTGGGTGGCTCAGGGCGTGATCCCGGGATCCAGGATCGAGTCCTGCAACAGGCTTCTTGTGGGGAGCCTGCTTCTCCCACAAGGAGAAGCCTATGTCTCTGCCTCTCTCTGTGTGTCTCTCAGGAATAAATAAAATGTTTATAAATTTAAAAAATTTCATAGTCTAGTGAAATATTTAGTCACGCTAAATAAAAATTGAAAGAAACTTGGCCAAAATAATGGATTAGAGAAGGCAGGATTCATCAATGAAAGCAAGATATTAAATATGTCATTCTAGCAAAAAACTCAGTATCTATACTATTTGTTGAAATGTTCTGTGAGTCTTTATTAGTCATAAGCTCATTTAACTGCCATTGCTGATTAATTTTGTACACATTGGATTTTTATATTACAAACTGTTAAATGACTAGGATTCATGTTCAGAGATTCATTCTGGTGATGTTAAGTGCCAGGAATGTTAATACACTTTAAAAGGGTCCATGGTTGCTACGTATTGAACATATTACTGAAAAATAATAATAAAAATATTATAACAACAGCTTCATGAATGAATTTGGTCTAGCCAGAACATTAAATTTTTCCAACATTTAATGTTTATAGGCAACGTTACTCATGGAAATGTAGAAATTATTACACTATAACTCTAAATATTCCCCAAAGATGTAGCACCCCTTTATAAAATGTCAGAAGAAACAATTATGCAATTTTCCCTATCACACAGTAAATCAATGGAAGAGTCAGGGCTAAGACTAAAGCATCCTGTTCTTCTTCAGAGCCACCTAGAAGGAAATGTTGATCCCTCTCATTCATATCGGTCCTTGATTTCAAGTCCTTACTGTATGATGCACAGTATCTTACTGCAAAGTGACAAGGGCTAGTTGCAATCAAACACAACAAATATGTGTCTTTGAGCTTCTCTTGCAGATGAGATATTCAACCAGTATCTAAGTGGGAAGAAAGATAATACATTTGGGTGTGTATGTTTTAAATTATCCACTTAAAATAGGTAGTGTGCAGTAAAGGCTGGCATTTGGTTTGCCTACAGGACTTCATCTTCAGGTATAGTTGTACTTAATAATGGAAAGAAATGCATTCAAGGACTGTAATTCTTCAAAGTGAAAGGGGACTAAATATATATATTTTGAACTGCATAATGTCAGTTTCAATTGAACTGCATGTTTAAAAATAAAGCAGCCTCCTTCAGAACAGTTAAGTGTCTATGAGAATGTAGCCTACATCTAAAAAAAAAGCTATTATTAATCATGTTAAATAATAATGTGTAAGATCTATAGTTCCATTTAAAAAAAAATAAAAGAAAAAACATAAAAATCGACAAGTGGGTATTTCATTAGAACTTTTCAAAAATCTGCATTTAACTAAGCATAATTATATACAATAGAATGGAAATATGGTGTATAGAATAGATGATCAGGTTATACAATGTAAAACTTAAAATGTACATGATATGAGTTCTATAGTAAATACTTCTCTTAATGACACATCTAAGCTTCACTCAGTCTCGATGGAGAGGCCACAAAGGACGAAACATTTTGGAAACATTCATGGAAGACCAGAAATTCAGAAGGTTGACTAAGACTGTATAAATATTAAAAGTGCTTTGCCACCTCCTGATGTTCCTTATTCATTGGGAGGTACAGAAAGTGAAGGGAAAGACTCAAATCAAGAAAGCCTGTACAAAAAAATAGTGATCATATTTGGCAGTATACAAACTCATGGTAAAAATAAGCATAACTGAAATTCATGAAGAGCTATTCAGGAGAATTCAGTGGCAGGTTCAATCAGGGATCACTGATGGGAAACAACCCATCTGTACACTGAGTAGCTCTCAGGTAATCTGGGACTTCTAAATTTTGCAGCTCTCCTTCCTTCCCACACATGGCGGTTGGCCTCTGTATTTTGCCCACTGATAAGATTCTCTGAACTGACTGGAACATGAAGAGAGAAATAAAAGTCATGTGTTCTTGGTTCTTGAAAGCATGAGTAAAGTCCTAAGTTCATCCCC